>NC_056629.2:177271860-177890610 GCF_002870075.4 Lactuca sativa
AGCACTATCTCATCCTAGGCTTACCCTAGGGAAACCTCTGACTCAACTCAACCAATCCTCAGCTGCTGAAGGTCTCCTTGTGATGCCAATTAGCCATTACCTGGATACCATCACATGTGACGAGGCTCAGATAATCCTTCGAGTAAAAGACTCGTCCCTACAATGGTTAGACTCAAACGAGAGCTGCGTAATAGGACCAAATCCAGCACTCTGAGATTATTCAACCCTGATCACATGTGACGTGACGTATTCACCTAATGGCTAACTCCCATCACTCAGAATCCCATAATGCACAAAGCAAGCAGCATTCAGACAAGGGAAAATCTAACCACAACACACTCAAGAAATCATATCCACATAGCAAGAAACTGAACTAGCATGCAACACAAACTCATAGAGTCACACAAACTCATAAACTCAGGCATAACCTAAACATGCTATCCAACTACTGTCTAATCAGCACTATCATGCAGCTCGAAGCACATATAATAGGTACATAAGGCATCATCCCTAGATCCTTAGTCCTAATCTAGCATGCTCTTCTATTAACTGATAATCATAACATAAACTTGTATGGGTATTTTGGGGTACTTACTTGAGCTCGGCTGATTGCATGCACCACACCCTTATCTCTTATCAAAATTCTTTTCTTTCTGAATTCTTTTCGCTTTTTGGAAAACTGTTTCATTTCTAAAACTCTTTTTACAAAACTTTTCTTTTGATTTTGAAAACTTTTATCCCAATCCCTTAGTTTGAGTTCAGACACACCCGAGGGTATGTCTGAATCCCTCAAACCAAGGCTCTGATACCAACTTGTAACGTCCCAAAATTCAAGACTAAAGATTTCTTTTAATAAAACATTACTTTAAGCAAAGTCAACAATCCAAAACATAAACAGACTATTAATTTCCAGAACACATGTTCGTTATTAGAGCAAACATTCCCAGACTGTCTAATTAATGGTGTATGTCATGCGATCACCCCGAACTCTTCCCTCCGCTACCGGAAGTACCTGAAAACAAAACTGAAAACCGTAAGCACGAAGCTTAGTGAGTTCCCCACCCTACCACATACCATGCATAACCACATACTGCACATACTGGGCCACGCCCGCTATCCTGGGTCTCGCCCCCAACCTCGGGCCTCGCCCGCTACAACGGCCCCGCCGCTCCAGTCCCCACCTGGCTTCGAGCCCCACTCGGATACAGATCTGTTTCACTTAGGCCTCGCCTGTCACAGGGCCTCGCCCGCCAACAAATAATAACACATAAACATATCACAACACATAAGCTAAACACATACGAACTGATCTTGTCCTATGGCCTTGCCTATCCTGGGCCTCGCCCCTGCCCTGCTACTAAGGAGTCATGGAACCCCGTCCATGCTCCTACTGATTATGAGATACGGGACCAACCCACACTCACTCTTTTCCTAACTCGGGGCCTCGCCCCTGATCTGCTGCTAATGAGATATGGAACACCATCCACACTCTGCTATTGGTGTGTTACGGGACCTCACCCACACTCACCTCCCTACCAGGCACATACAAGCATCACACAGACAACAAGTATAAACTATCACATAAACCATTCCTTGGGCACCCGCCCGCTACCACTGGACCTCGTCCTGAATATCATACTAGCATACTATGTCTAGGGCTAACCCCCGGGTCTTCTACTCATAACTACATGGGTCGACATTTTGGCCTTAGACCCATTCACACAAAGGGAAACTCACCTGCACTGGCTGAACTTGCTGATGATCCCACTAGCCACTGCCCGACAACTCTCTGAACTCCTGCTCCACTCGCTCCCCGAGCTACCAATATCAACGCAACACTGAGTCTAACTGACCCCTGAAAGTCAACCAAGTCAACTCTGGTCAAAATCATCCTTCCAGGTCAACCCTACTCGCCGAGTTCATATGTTCAGAGTCCTTCCATTCGCGGCTCGACTCGCCGAGTCAGTCCATGACTCGCCGAGTCTACCGATTTCCGAGTCCTGACCTGTCCATCTCACCGAGTCTCCATTCGACTCACTAATTCGAGTCTCAACTCGAAGGGTTTGGGGTTTCGCGACCTGACTCGCCGAGTCCAAGACAACCTTCAACAGACTCGCCGAGTTGTTCATCCCACTCGTTGAGTTCCTCCAAATCTTCATGCTACTCGCCGAGTCTACTCAAAGGAATCGTCGAGTCCATTCAGATCTTCAAACATGTAGAGGACTTTTGAGTCATGCATGGACTCCAAACTGTAGATCTACCCTTCCCAAGCCTATTCCTCACGTAAGGTTGCAAACTTTACGTGTAGAGAAGGAGATCTAGGCTAAATAAACCATAAACTAGGTTTAAAGGCAAGGAGGCTCCATAATCAACTCAAGGACAGATACTTTATGCTTCTCAAGACCATAATATGCTTAGATCCGAAGTAGCAACTTCAGATCTGGCTTCTAACTCAAAAGGATAGCTAATCAAGGCTAAAAAGCCCCTAAAACTTACAACCATAATAGATCTAAAGGAGGGAAACGACTAAATACCTTCAATAACTCAGAAAGTTTCCCCAATTTTCAGATCTAAGGCCAATCCTTGAAGCTTCAATGATTCCCCTCCTTCTTCTTCCTTCAAATCACCCAAAAATGGCTTGGAAGCTTGAATGAGCAACAATGGGGCTTAGGGTTCGATGTTCTGGGTGAAAGAGGCAGTAAAGGAACCCTAGGGAGAGAATGAGACGTTTAAATAGGCTCCAAGTCCCGGATTTAGGGTTTTCCTCGCCCAGACCAGACTCGCCGAGTCTCCTTGGCCGACTCGCCGAGTCGGTCACTTACTCCTCGACCCAGATCCCGCTCGGACTCGCCGAGTTCCTCCTTGGACTCGCCGAGTCGTCCCTTAAAATTAGGGTTTCCTTTCCTTTCTTGGCCTTTCTGACTTTGGGTGTTACATTACTGCTATCTTGTAATTTCTTATGTAGCATCTCCGTAGGTGTGATATTTTATCCTCGTCTTGTCGTCCAAAAAAAAGTTATAAATCTACCATCGACATTAATTGTTGGGTCACGGCCCAGAACCCATACAACTTGAGCAACCAACAAGTCAAGTCAACTTAACTACACATACATTAACACAATACAATTGGAATGTTGTCTAGGGCATAAAATATTTTGGGCCCATTTTAGCCTATCAAATAAGTAACATTAATAATGGGTTAATGCCTAGCTAATGGGATACGATGATACGGGAAATCGTATTCGTATGTGAGTTCTATTATGTAGTTACTTCTTAAACCATTGCGCTCGATTTCAAGTTCTCCATTGCTTTCTTCAGTTTCAATAAGAATCGGGTAAATTATTTCTCTAGGATGTTTGTCTTCTACAGGATTTGTACTTTAATACGTGATAGTATGGTTATATGCACTACTACAAAAAAGAGCATTCGACCGCCATAACCGTCGGTAATCCGTCGCTAATACTCTTTACCGACAGAATTGTAACAGACCAAAATCCGTCGGTATATTCTTATCGCTAATTGCTTGTAACAGATTTCTAACCAGGATGTTTAAAATGGTCATTTTACCCTAAGAAGGATTATCAAATTTTGATTAAGTGTTGCTATGGAATTGATAGCCGGGGAGTCGCCGGAGCAGCAGACAGGGATTCCTTACTCGAGTTTTTAGAAGTGAGTCTTGCGAGGTGAGTTCCCTTTCAGTAGGAACGGGTCAAAGGCACCAAGGTCGGCCCGTATATATGATATGTTAGTAGCTGAGTGTGGGCGGGGCCCGAATCTCCTAGCAGTCGAGTGTGGGTAAGGACCGAGTCTCATAGTATTATTTGAGTATAGTTATGTGATTGCTTTATAGATATATTTGTTGTCTGTGTGATACTTGTATGCATGTTAGTAGTGGAGTGTGGGGGGACCGAATCTCCTAGACAGCGGAGTGTGGGCGGGGCCCAAGTCTCCTAGACACCGGAGTATGGGCGGTGCTTGAATCTCCTAGACAGCGGAGTGTGGGCGGGGCCCAAATCTCCTAGACACCGGAGTGTGGGCAAGGATCGAATCTCCTAGATAGTGGAGTGTGGGCGAGCCCCAAATCTCCTAGACAACGGAGTGTGGGCGGGGCCCGAATCTCCATGAGAGTGGGCGGGGCTCGTATCTCCTAGTTGTATGTTATTTGTATGGTATGTGGTAGTTTGGGGGAGCTTACCAAGCTTCATGCTTACGGTTTTCAATTTTGGTTTCAGGTACTTCCACTATCAAAGGGAAGGGATCGGGATGATCGCATGGCACACACCACAGTCTTTAGTTTGGGAGATTTACTCTGATATTTGATATTGTTTATTTACTATAATATTTGGTCATATTGTTTATTAGCTATGTTTATATTGTTTTTCTTTGATGTCAATGAATGTTGTAAACTCGTTACTTGATGCTCATCGTCGACCGGGAAATAGCGAGGACTCGACCTAAGTGGGGAGAATTTAGATAGGGTAAATTATAAAGAAATTAATTTGGGGAAAATTATATATATAAGTTAAGAAGGGTATTAGCCGTGAAAACCCAATTGGGTATCTGAGTGTATTTATATACAGTAAAATTACAGAGATAGGAATGAGATCCTAAATACAAGGATCATATAGTTACAACAGACATTTGATTTATAATCCTATCTCTAAGCTATCTAAGTTATCCGTTACATTCCCCCTCAATCTTAACCGACACAAGGTTAACATTGTGTCTTAGATGCTGTAACATTTGTTTGGTCATCGGCTTTGTAAGTCCATCAGCTAATTGATCACCAGAAGAGATGAACCTGACATCAAGTGCTCCCATGGCCACCTTTTCCCTTACAAAATGAAAACCCACCTCTATATGCTTCGTTCGTGCATGAAATATAAGATTTGCTGTTAGATACGTTGCTCTAAGATTGTCACACCACAATACAGGAGGCCTTGGCTGATGTACTCCTAATTCTTTTAATAAGGTCTGCATCCATGTAGCTTCTGCAGTACCGTTTGCAAGTGCCTTGTACTCAGCTTCGGTGCTGGATCGAGCCACAGTTGGTTGCTTGCGAGAACTCCACGATATTAGGTTTGGACCAAAAAATATTGCAAAACCACCTGTGGATCGTCGATAATCTGTACATCCTGCCCAATCTGCATCAGTAAATACACTTAAAAGTGTTGATGTGGAACATGTGAAGCGTAATCCAGTATTCACCGTTCCCTTAACATATCTTAAAATTCGTTTGACAGCTTCCCAATGAATATCAGTGGGTTTCGACAAGAATTGGCATAATTTGTTAACTGCAAAGGAAATATCAGGGCGTGTTAGAGTGAGGTACTGTAGTCCTCTAACCATGCTTCGATATTTGAACACATCTTCCTCAGGTAGCGGCTTGCCATGATTGAGAGACAACTTATCTGTTACTGACATTGGAGTTGAGATACTTTTACAATTCTCCATATGAGCACGGTGTAGTAAATCGATAGCATATTTGTGTTGCAGAAGTGTGATTCCCCCTGAATTGTGAATTACCTCAAGGCCAAGGAAGTAACTAAGTCTGCCAAGGTCTTTAATAGGAAAGGAACATGCGAGAGCTTGGACAAGCTTGTCGATGGCGGACTTGGAGGAACCAGTAATAACAATGTCATCGACATAGACGAGCATATAAATAAGAATACCTCCATGATGAAAGATGAACAAAGAGGTGTCCGCCTTAGAAGAAGTGAAACCAAACTGATATAACTTATCACTTAAACGAGCAAACCAAGCTTTGGGGGATTGCTTGAGGCCATATATTGATTTATGAAGTTTGAAAACATAACGGGGGTTAGTGGGATCCTCAAACCCCGGCGGCTGTTGCATATAAACTTCTTCATTTAGAAAGCCATGGAGAAAGGCATTACTGACATCCACCTGTCGGAGATGCCATTGCCTAGAGACAGCTAATGATAGAATTAATCGGACGGTGGCCGCTTTAACCACTGGACTGAAGGTGTCATGGAAATCCACTCCATGTTGCTGAGTAAAACCCCTAGCGACGAGACGAGCTTTTCGTTTATCAAGAGACCCATCCGGGTGTGTTTTAACTTTAAAGATCCACTTGCAACTAATGATGTTAACACCTGGTGGTCGAGGAACAAGGGTCCACGTTTTATTTTGCTGGAGTGCCAAGAATTCGTCTTCCATAGCAAGACGCCATGCTGGGTCAGCATAAGCTTTGTGATAGGTGGTAGGAACAGCCATAAATGCTCGTCTGTTGACATCATAAAGAACAGTGCCATCGGTGAATTTGTGTGGACGTATGACACCAGCTTAGCTGCGAGTAGTGACTCCCGGAGGAGAAGGAATGGGTTGTTCACTTACTGTGGGAGACGCAGCAGCAGGGACAGGTAAATCAGGTATGACTGGAGGAGAAGGAGTGGGTTGTTCACTTATTGACTTGTCTGGGACAGGTATGAATGGTGGTTCTATAGCAGATGGTGACAATGGTTGAGAGATGCTCACGTTTGGGAGCCCCTGCCAGAAAGGTGTACCTGCAGCTGCATGAATATTGTGAGATAACAAAGAAAGATCATATCTACTCAGATGATCATCAGTAATTTCTGGTTCTAGTTGAGGAAAAGAGACCAGATCATGAGATGTGCATGTCGTTGGACAGTTGGATGAGGATGCAAAGGGAAATCTAGATTCGTCGAAAATAACATCACGGGATATATAGATTTTACCAGTGGTTCGATCAAGGCATTTGTACCCTTTGTGCATGGAACTATATCCAATGAAAACACACATTTTGGACCGAAAATCTAGTTTGTAAGAGTTGTATTTTCATAGGCTTGGCCAACACGCACACCCAAAAGTTCTCAGAAAAGTGTAATCGGGTGTGAGATGAAGCAATCGAGTGATGGGAGCAATATTGTATGCGGTGGGACTAGGCATGCGATTAATGAGATAACAAGCGGTGAGGAAAGCTTCATCCCAAAATCGGAGTGGAAGGGAGTGAGCAAGTAAAGCTAGCCCTGTTTCAACTATATGGCGATGCTTGCGTTCTGCAATACCATTTTGTTGTGAGGTATGTGGTCAAGAAACACGGTGTGAAATGCCTTTTGTTTGAAAATATTTGTTGAGTTTGTGATATTCACCTCCCCATTCAGATTGGATCATACAAATTTTGGTATTCAATAGACGCTCAGCGTGATGTTGGAAGTTGTAAAATATTTTTTCAACATCATATTTGTGTTTAATAAGATATATCCAGGTGAAACGACTGAAATCATCAACAAAACTGACATAATATTTATAACCACCACTAGATACTTGAGCTGGTCCCCAAACATCCGTGTGGACGAGCTCAAGTGGAAAAGAAGAAACATGCAAAGAGTTTTTGTATGTTAATTGATGACTCTTAGATCGTTGACAAGCGTCACAGATGAAGTGTTTATTAATATCAAAAGACACTCCTAATTTATTTGACTTCAGAATTGAACTAACTACTGCTGAACTTGGATGCCCTAACCGTTGATGCCATTGAGACTTGGTCACTTGAGAACTTGAAAACGTTTGATGAGGTAATCGAATAGATGAATGACGAAGTGGCACTGGGTACAAGCCTCCTTTGGTTTTACCGGCCAGGAGGATTCTTTTTTTTGCCTTGTCCTTAACAAAGAAAGCATGATTGTGAAGTTCAATAAAAACATTATTATCCGAAACAAGTTTATGGGCAGAAAGTAGATGCTTTGAAATTTGAGGGACTCTAAGGATGTTTTTAAGGACAAGAGTTTTTCCTAGACCAGAAATTTTTGAATGACCAATATGAGAGATGTTCAAACCTGTGCCATTGGCAACTTGAACTTGATCTTTTCCTTGATAACGATCTTGGACAATGAGACGATCCAAATCACTTGTCAAGTGATCGGTTGCTCCACAATCAATGTACCAGTGAGGATCAATGTTGTAGATTCTAGTAGTAACACTGTTTCCCCCACGATATTCTTTATTCTGATAGGCATGGTTGAACCTGTTGCGACACGTTAAGGCACCATGACCAGGAATACCACATACCTGACATCTTAGACCACCATTGCCTCTACCCCTGCCTCTTCCACGTCCACGTCCACGATAATTGCCTCTGTTATTGAAAGAATTGTTGTTGTTGTTGTTACGACGTGAAGGATTTTGATCTTGACGAGTAACAGTGTTGGCAAAGGTAGTAAAATCGGGCGTACTATTCATAATACTAGCTTGTGCCTCATGAGCAATTAAATACAAATAAAAATCAGGTAGAGTTACCGAATTCTGGTTGCTCATTACTGTGATAGCAGTGACCAGATCGCCATGACCTGGGCCAAGTCCAGCAAGAATGTATCCAATAACTTCTTCATCTGTCATTGGATGGCCTATGTTGGCCATGGTATCGGCAAGGCTGGTCATCTTGTGATAGAATTCTGATGCAGTCATATCTCCCTTCTTGGTTGTGGAGAGTTGAGTTCGTATTTGGATGGAGTTACCTCGATGTTGGGCTGAGAACATAGTCTGCAGTGAAGTCCAGAGTTCATTGGACGTGTTTGCACACCTTGTGACTTGAGCAAGTACTTCTTCTGTCATGGAGGACAAAAGAGCGCCGACAATTGCTTGATCTTGAACAAACCAGGAAGCATATTGGGGGTTATCGATTTCTCTAACATCTGCACCTGTTCCAGTTGTGATTTTGGAATTAGGTTTGGGTATGGTGCCATCAAGGTATCCAAACAATTGAACTCCTCGCAATATAGGAAC
Organism: Lactuca sativa; assembly: GCF_002870075.4. Classification (NCBI taxonomy): domain Eukaryota; kingdom Viridiplantae; phylum Streptophyta; class Magnoliopsida; order Asterales; family Asteraceae; genus Lactuca; species Lactuca sativa. The sequence goes on from NC_056629.2 coordinate 177,280,626, forward strand.
TACTTGGATTTCCATAGGAGAAAGTTTGTGCGAGTGAGTTTGCACGAGATTGCAGTGGCAATCTTGGCAGAGTTGATTTGAGAAGCAGAGGTAGACATAGTGAGAACCGGATAGAGAAACTAGTAGCCGGAATAGTAGAGAAAGAGAAGAATTTCGGAGCCCTAGAATCAAGCTCTGATACCAAGTTAAGAAGGGTATTAGCCGTGAAAACCCAATTGGGTATCTGAGTGTATTTATATACAGTAAAATTACAGAGATAGAAATGAGATCCTGAATACAAGGATCATATAGTTACAACATACATTTGATTTATAATCCTATCTCTAAGCTATCTAAGTTATCCGTTTACAATATATATATATATATATATATATATATATATATATATATATATATATATATATATATATATATATATATATATATATATATATATAGAGTTGAGATTTTTGAGAACCCAAAAGACCTTGAGAATCATATAACCCTTTGTGGACCACTAGATTAAGATCATGGTTATCAAGGACATCATTGTTACTTTACAAATCACATTTAATTTTTTATTTTTGGAAACTATGATAACAACTCCAATAATTTATGTAATTTTGTATAAGATCTATTTATGGCAAGACAAATGTTGTTCAATTTGATTCTTTGTGTCGTTCCTAGCTATTCAATTTGTGTATTTTTGGCTTATTTCACTTGGTGTGAAGATCGATATGTGGAAGTACAAAGGCTTCTGATTTTTGGAATTATTCTTCATACTTTGATAGCAAACACAAGAACAGCGTAATGGGCAGTTGCAGTGATGACGAAGGTAGTGGTTTTTGATGGCGGTGGGCGATAAAAATGACGAGGTGGAGTGGGGTGGGTATATGATATCATTTTTAATTTAATTTTAATATAAAGATTGAAAGAACTATTATATGATGATAAATAAATATAATATATAATAATAGATATTGAAAAAAAAACATTTTAAATGGGCCAGCCCGGTCAGGTACCAATCAAATAACTTTTTGAAACAACAAAACTTACTTTTATCAAGAAAAAAGATAAGGACTAAACTTGACTTTTTATTTTTGGCCCAGAAGCCATACAAGTTGAGCAACCAATTACCCAACCCAAACATTTATTTTTGGCCCATTTTAGCCTATAAATATCAATCAATTAACTTCATAAAATTGCGTTTTACAAAAAAAAAAAAAAAAATATGGTAATGGAATGGGATATGGCGGCAGCGACGTCCAAGATATAGTCGTAGGTTTTACTGATCAGAGGCGATTCTGCTTAACTTCTACATTGCTCGATCAGGTGCATTAACTTTCCTTGTCTTCTAGAAGATTATTTGAACGTTAATGGGGTGATGATATGGTGATTTTTTTTAATTTCATCAATTGTAATTAAACATTAACTTTTTGCTGCATAATTATTCTTAGAGCTGGATGTCAACCTATGATATATTACTTTTGCCAAATCATATTTCCACAACTTTAAGTCTTTAACCAAACAAGTAATATGCTTTTCTCATGGTAATAAACTCTAAAACAGATGCTTTTATACATACTGGACAAATAATTTACTCCAACTTTGAACATTCATAAATATCAATTTTTTTTTCATAACGAGTCTATGTTTGTGTACTGCTCACTTCCAAACTTGGGATTGATCTGTTTCAGGTTTATATGATTCTTGTTTCTAATTAGATTCCACCTTCCCATTAGTTTTTGAATTTTTTCCCCTTCATTCTGAGTTTTATTAGTTTAAATACAAATCCAGATATGAAACTGATTACCTTTAAAATAGTGTGCAGATAAAGTGGTTTTCCTTAGTTTGTTAGATTGTGTAGGGCTTGATTGGATTTGGCCTTTTGTTAAGAGCATTCGTTTCTTCCATTGTATATATCAGATTTTGCGTGAATTGGCAGTAACATAAGAATTTAATTAAAAACAGGATAATCATACCTTTTTCTTTTTCTTATACGAATCTCTTGAATGTTTATTTCTTTTTTTGCAAATGTAGGAATGGGTAAGAGAAGGAGTATGCTTAGAAAAAAGAAGTATGATGAGGCGCGTAGTAGGATTACAATCAATAGTGGCGTGGCACCTTGGTCAGATCTTCCTCATGACGTGCTTGTATTAGTTATGATGAAACTTGGAGTCATTGATTTCGTTGCATTCAGCAGAGTTTGTAAGTCATGGAGATCAGTTGCTCTTTCTAATAGGAACAAGTTTATAGTGTCGAGACCACCCATGTCTGTATCTATCTACTCAGAAGCTAAAGAGAAAGGGTTCTACTACCTGAAGGACTTTGAAGGAAGAATATTGAGAATCATTCTTCCCCATTCTGCTATGAGGAGGTGGTGTGTTGGAGTAACTTGTGGTTACTTGGTTTTGTTTGATGAGGAATACGACGGATTCTGGCTTGTGAATCCCATCACAAGGCATGAACTTTATTTTCCTGGTACCCCCTGTGCATACTTTTCTTGCCCTGGAGATACAGAACCTTTCCTCGTCTTTTCACCTTTAATATCCGAATGGGTGTTGGTTGTGGTTATTGCATGCAGTACTGATAAAATATGGTTTTGTATAGCGGATAAAGTAGGATGGCATTATGTCTCCTCCCCTTTCCCCCCTATCAATGATTTACATGCTTTCAAGGGGAAGATATATACCATACACTATTTTTCTACATCAGATGAAGTGAAGCTATGTGAATTGAAACTCTTTCCAGAGGCTGAACTGGTGTTACTCGAAACCAAGAATTTTCCGAAACCAAATTTCAGATATCCGGGATTTGTGACTTCTGGTGAAAATCTTTATGTCATAGATCGTGGTTCAAAAAAACATCCATACAATATTCATGAGATAGATCTTGACCAAATGATATTCGTGTCAAGTGAAAAGAAAGCTGAAGAATATGCCTTCTTTCTTATCGAGTTTATTTCTGGTTCCCTTCCCCCACACCACGGAAGATATGTTGTTTCTGATAAAAATGGAAAGGGCGGGTCGTTTCATGCAAAAATCTGGTATTTATTCTTTGATTGTTTGAATGTTGATCTCATACATGAGTGATCACTTAATTGTTAGCACCTTTATCTTTGACTTTAATATAGACATATCTTAGAACATCATTGTCAAGGCTTTATAGAACCATCATTGTCTTAATCAGCATCTTCAATTTTTTTTATTTGGTTTTGGCTCACCCTTTTTGCTTCGGGTGTATGCAATAATGCAAATGTCAATTATATATCATTAAAGGGGGTGTTTGGCTTAGCTTTTCACAGCCAAAAGTCATTTTTGAAAAAGAAAAAGAAGCAAAAGATGTATGGCAAACTAGTTTTAAAAGTCACTTTTGAAGTTTTTACATAAAGAAAAGGAACTTTTTGAAAAAGTTAGGAAATCCTGATTTTTGTAACTTTTCCAAAAAGAACTTTTGAGGTTTGAAAAGCTAAACCAAACACCCCTTTATATTCTTTTTTTTTTTTTTTTTTTTTTTTTTTTTTTTTTTTTTTTTTCCATTTATGCCTAATGCATTATGTGTTGCGCATTGGCATGATATATATTTTGTTGGGAATGCCGTACCTTTTGTTGGTCTTTTAGTTTTCCCACAATGATTTTTCTCTCACGACAACCATTAGTTTATCATGAATCAAATACAAAATTGTATGCACATGATTTTGGTGTCATAATTTGTATAGCAGCTGTTGTTACTTTGTTACACAGTCGTGTTTATCAAACAAAGGATAGTGTGAGAATGGATGATCCCTATAGTCAGGCCGGCCTGGAGATTTTGAAGACCCATTGCAATTTAATAAAAATGAGTCCTAAATTTTGAAAAACCTCAAAGATTTAAGCAAAAATATTATAAATTTTAATTTCCTACTGCAAATACATAAAATTAAAATTTCAATCAAAATAATACACAAAAAAGAAAATGGCTTCTATATTATTGGCTTCTTGGTTCTAGATTTTCCACACTTCAAATCACCAAGAGGGTATCAAAACTGTAAAAAAAAAAAAAAATCGAAATCATCTGATATGTTTCATTATCAGGAAAAAAGCAAAACAATGATATTATATCAGAAATCAGAAAATGACTTTATGATTTTCGACGCTACAAATCAGAATTTACCTTAATTCCTTGTTCCTTTTGAGTTATGATTTACGAAAACTCATATCATTGTTCCTCCGATTTACTGATTACTAATTTGGAAGTAGTAGAAAAAGAAAAAAGAAAAACTGATCAGAAATTTGCAGCTTCTGAAAAAAGAAAAATTGAGGACAAAACTAAAGTTGAATGTTACCTTCTGATTTTGAAACTTCAAGCAGGTAACAAATCTGAGGCTTCTAAAATCGTTGGTAAGCTTTGTTAGAACTGAAATCGTTGGTAAGCTTCATAGTTTTGAGAAGAAAGAAAAAGAAGTAAGATTGTTGATCGCTTGTGTCTTTGATATTGGAATGGAATCGACTTATGCTTCCTGTCACCCATGTGTGCGTTATTAGTGATGAAGAAACCAGAAACCAAAGAGTTTTTTTGTTTTCCCAAAAATTATCCTGCTCCCTCCTTGCTGCATCGGTTGATGGAGCAATAAAAAAACTAACCGAATTTTATTGGGCCATTGAACGAACATACTCTAGTATAAATGCTAAAAAATATTAGGCCCTATAGTTTTTTGGGCCCTGTTCACAGGCACATGATGAACCTGCCATGGGTCGGCCCTGCCTGTAGTATGCTTTTCAACCAAATAGTGGGGGCAAGTTGGCTTCTAATCAACAAACCCAGATTTAAGTTCTTGTGGTGTAAATTGATTCCTCTTACTTGAAATTAATGGACAAATTGTTGCCACAAAGTAAATGGGTAAGACAAGGTTTCTAACGCCAGATGTTATGTTCATTCAATTGAGAGAAATCCATGGAGATGGAAAGTTTGATGAGTTAAAGCTTAGAATGTTGTTAGTAGAGTTTTAAGAGTTTAGTTAAAGATAATTTTGAAATAATATGCTACTAGTGGATAGCCTAATTTTTTGAACCTTGTTGCAATAAATCTATTATATTTGTTATTGAATGGGGTCAATTTATATAGCAGAGTAGATAAATTGGAAATAAATGAGTTTTTACACAATTTTGGTGAGGTGAGTAAATTACATGGGCATTGTTAATGGCTAGTAAACGTGCACAAAAAAACTGGTTCGGAAACCTAAATCGGTTCACGATGAACCGATCCGGTTCAGAAATCGAACCGCCAATGGCACCAGTTATAGCCGTTGGGACCAGTTTAGTGAGATCTGATTTGCGGAACTTGTTTACGCAGTGTACTATTGTTACTGTTTTGTTTTTTGGTTTATTCTAACGATATTGTGGCCATTTGGAGGTGCACCAATTTTGTTTTAGGTCCCTTTGCTCCGTATTAACCATTCCTTGATGGTATATATAGGTATTAGATGTTGAAGCTTACTCAAACTACGAAAACACTCTCTTAAATAAAAATAAAAATAAAAATAAAAACCTCTCAAGTCAAGCAATGGATTCGGCTTCCATTGGTGTTGGAGATTCACCGAGTAATATTACGTCTAAAAGATACTTTAGAAATGTTTTATGACAACCTTGCGGAACATAATCGGGTTACGAATTATCCGGAGTCAAGTTGGGATACTATCAAACTTGTTTCGGAAATGCTTGGAGTTTTAAAAAAAACAACTACTTCTTTATTGAGTTTTGTTATCCTGCAAGTTGTTTAGTTTTAAACCAAATCTTAATGTGTTCGAAAATAAACGAGTTTGGACTTAGAGGCATAATGTTTGCTAATATGGTGAAACCTAGGCATGTAAATTTCAGTCGATCCGGTGGGGAACTATAGGGAACCTAACTGACTCGCCTTAATCGAGGATGGGTATTCCCCACGTACATATTTATGGGGTAGGGATCCCTATTAGGCTAAAATCAAGGATAGGGTAGGGACCGGGAATATCAATGGTGGTGTGGCACCTTTGGTCAATTCTTCCTCATGTAGTAGGATTATAATAAATGGTGTGTGGCACCTTAGTTAGATCTTCCTGATCTTCCTAATGATGTGCTTTCATTAGTTATAAGGCAACTTGGAATTGTTGATTTTCTTGCATTCAACAGAGTTTGTACGTCGTGGAGATCACTGGGAGTGATATCCAACAAGAACAAGTTTATAGCGTCCATACCACTCATGTCCATATCATTCTCTACTTATGCTAATGAGAAATAGTACACCTAAAGGACTTTGAATGAAGAAAGTAGAAAACCATTATTCCTCATTCTTATTATAAGGAATGTATTAGAGTAATATGTGGTTACTAGATTTTTTTGGGTGAGGAAGTCAAACACTTTTTGCTTGTGAATCATATCACAAGGCATGAACTTCAATTCCATTACAATAAAAAAAAAAGAATTAGTGGCGAAAAAAGACGCCGGTAAAGGTTAGAAATGTCGCTCGTAAAGCCAATAGCGACGACATGTCACCGGTAATACTCACTGTCGCCGCTAATAACCTTGTCGCCAGTAATAACATTTTTCAATTTTTTTAAATAGACACTTTCGGGTGCAAAAAAACTAATACTTAATGACATTAAATGCATAATTTTTTTGTTTTACATAACGACATCTGATTAGGTACAAAATAGTGTTATAATTTCATGCCAACATAAACAACCAAAGTGTTATAATTCCAACAAGTACCAACGTGTCACAAAATCTAACATACAAAACACAAACTAATTATCCAACGAACCATCATCTTCGTTCCCCCCGTTTCCTCCTTGATTTTTCCCCGATTGAATAAACGCAGAAAGTTCCTCCCTACACGTCGATTCATTGAGCATTACCCAAAGATTTTCCAACTACATAATAAATAACATCATATATAAAGTTATAAGTTAAATCATCAAACATAAAAAACTACCAAATCAACATGCATTTATTGATGTCAAAGTGCATTGTTATTTTTAAACTAGGGACAAAAAACCAAAGTACATTGCTATTTCTTGCACTTGGGAAAAAAAAACCAATTACCAAAGCTTTTAGCAAATAATCACCACAAACCAAAATTACCAAATCAACATGCATTTATTGAAATTAAATAATCTTGTTTTATATGTGATGGTTATAACTGTAGTGGTTGTTGCGATGGTTGTGCAATCGACGGGATAGCAGAAGGTTTCTGCCCGATGCCTCTGATATGGTCACGCCGTTCACCTAATACTCTCTTGAAAGTAGCTCTTTCTTCAATTGGTGTTAAATCTCTTTCACCTTGTCGCCCTTGTGTTTGTTCTAAGAGCTCTTGCACTAACCAATATTGTGTTTTCCAAAAATGATTAACAATTAAGTATAAATAAACACTTAATTATATGATAAAATTATAATTAAATACTTACGTATTGTTGTTCTGCATGGTCATTAACAAATACATCATTCTTATCGGTATGAGCATTGTGGAACATTTCAACTATCTTCATGTTCTATTTAACATTATAAATTATATTATATTATAAATAAATAAATACATATATCGTACGTTGCCTTTTTATAGCAAGTACTGTCATACAAACTCGACCCCTCACGGTTCACGGTTGTGTTCATCCGTTTGGAAATACTCAATTGCTTTCCTCCAATTATCAACCTCCATATCATCTGGGGGTGGCTAATGTTCTCGGGATATCCTCATACCCTCCCACTTTAAAAAAATATGTTTTTACATCAGCTTTACGCTCTCAATAACCTTTTAACAAAGCCGCTTCAAAACTCTCTAACAACATAGCAGCCTCTGGATCTCGGGACATCCGATCAAAATCAAACTTTGTGATAGCTTATTTTATTTCCTTATTTTTATTCGTTTATTTTAGATTTTAGATCTTTTTATCATTAATGCATTGTATTTTATTTATTTTTCTTTAGTATGGATCGTACCGGGTGTTTGTTATGTTGCATGAGATATTTTGTAGGTTTTTCGGTGCTTGTTGCGGTTGCGGGTTGATTTGAGACGGGCTTAGTGGGCTCCCGAGGCATTATTGGGCTTGGCGGAATCAAAGAGGAAGAATTGGGCTTTGAAAGTTATTGGCTTGGATTATTTGGGCTTGTGAAGATGGATCATAAAATTCTAATTTTGGGCTTGGAGTATCCATTTGGTGGCTAAATGATGATTGGTGCATTTCAAATTACATGGACAAAGGGGGGACCAAAGGAATCTTTGGTAGTGGAAGGGTGGAGTGGCTTGGTGGACCAATAGCATTATAGCAACATTTGCGCGGGTGGAATTTTCGTCGCGCGGGTACCCGCGCGACTGCCCAGTTTGGGCATTTTGGTCATTTTGCACACCATAACCCTTGGGGATCAGATCTAGAAGCTCATACACGTTTTTCCACCATTGGAGATCTGCAAGAGGCGATTTTGGGAGCTAGAAATCATTTCCTTTCATCTTTCCAAATCTTAGGTAGTTTCTTTATGCAATTAGATTATTGTTCTTGTTACTTTATTGCCATGAGTGGCTAATACTCTTATTTGGTTGACTTTGGCTGAAAACCAATGAATGTTTGTGGGTTTTGAAGGATTTATGTTGATTATCAATTTATTCCATGTTTATGATTCTAGTTTGCAATTCTTATGCTTAATTGATGCTTTGATCATGAGCTTAGTATTTGATTGAGCAATGGTTGATTTATTTCATTGATTTTGCATTGGATCATTGAATTTATCTAAAACAAAGGCTTTATGATGGTAGAAATCATCTCTAGCTTATGAATCATAACTCCTTTATGGATGTGTAAGCATTTGACATCCTCTAGGAATTGGGGATTCCTTCATTCTTAAGGCTAATTGATTTCTTGGGATTAATTGCTTCAATTGACCATTGATCTTAATTAAGAAGGTGTGTTGTGGGCTTCCCCAACCTCCATACTACCTATGAGGAATCTTGGCATATCATGCTTCATGATTGCTATAACCAATTTGGGATGAAGGATAAGCTTTGTATTAGATCCTAATGATAAACACACAAATGTTCATTGTGTTGAATTGCCTTAGTTAACCAATTATTCCCAACCTTTGAGCATCTCATCAACTTGCTTAATTGCAAGGTTTTTAGTTATTCAAGTATTTTAGTTTTCAAGTAATTAAACACCCCCCTTTTAGTTTAATTGTAGTTAGTTAGTTTAATTTCACTAGTTCTATTGAATTGCATTGATGATTGAATACAACCATTTACCCGAGGATCGATACCCCTTTTTACCATTATATTACGTTTATTTAGCAATCAAAGGGTGTAATTTGCTTGGTGGGCTTGACATCCCACCACTTTGTCTATAGAAAAAAAAGTTAGCCAAGTAAAAACCAATCATAATTAACCATATTCTTATATAAATAATTTACCTCTAAATGTTGTTGTACTATATCCTTTATCATTGAAAAAAAAACTCTTTTCCAAGTTCTTTTATCAAAAAGGACCATCTAACACATTATTTTCCCAATTTCGCATGCAAACATGTCTTTTGGTTGTCCTACGGGATCATATGTCATATTCGTATCATAGTTAATGTCAATCGGTTCTCCCTTATTGGTTAGAGCTATTTTTTGAGCTTAATGTTTTTTTCTTTTCCTCTAATCTCCTGTGTGGCACAACTACAAATATAATTAAAAATTATTAGAAACAATATTTTCATAATAACCGAATAAAAATAGTAAATAAAAATTCATAATAAAATTTACCATCAATAGCGGCGACAGTCAATAACGGCAACTTGAGGTTATCACCGGTGATAATAAACAATAGTGGTGACAACAAAGGAAGGAACGTATCCTGCTTCTTTTTTTCATGACCTTTAGCAGCGACTCTGTTTACCTTTAGCGGTGACATTTTGTCTTCGATATTGAGTGTGTGCGAAAAGGCCCCCATCCATTGGATTAGAATGTTAATCGGATGGTTAGGATTTACGAGAACGTGTAACTGTGGATTTGGTCTTGCATTACGAGCGACGCTATTAACAGTGAAAATGAGCTTTAGCTGCGACTCAAGCTTGAGTCACGCTAATAGCGTAGTGGTAATGACGTTATTTCTTGTAGTGTTGCCTGATGTTCCCGGTCAATTATTTAGTTGCTTTAAGGCTATCCTTGTGTTTGCACCTTCAATATCTAAGTGGGTGTTTCTTGTGGTTAGAAAATGTGATTTTCATTAAATATGGTTTTGAAGACCGGGTAAACGATAATGGACTTGTGTCTCCTCCTCTTTCCATGTTGATGATTTAGTTGCCTTCAAGGGGAAGATATATACCATAGGCTCAGTTAGTGAGACTATGAGAAATAAAACTCTATCCAGTCCTAAACTGGTGTTACTCGAAACCAAGAATTTTTAGAAACCAAATTTCATTTATCTTGGATTTGTGAGTTCTATTGAAAATCTTTATGTGATAGTTCAGGTTTCATGTGAAAACACAAGTGAAGAATATTTTTTATTTCGTAGCAACACACATTATTTTTACCATAGCTCACTATTCGACGAGATATATTGTTACCAATGAAAATGAAAAGTATTTCCTTTTTCCTGATTATTGTAATGGAATCGGTGGTGAATGACGGTGCCGCCGGATGGATTATCCTTTGATCATCTCAACCGTGAAACGTTGGTGTCCGTCTCAACCCTCTCCCTGAATGAAGTCGTGTGAGAGAGAGAGAGAGAAAGTGAAATTCTAGAGAGAGAGAGAGAGAGAGAGAGAGAGAGAGAGAGATTTACTAATCGGTCTAGTGGTGGTGTTGGTGTTGGTGAAAAAAAAAGAAAGAAAGAAAAGAAACTCTGACCATAAAACTTGTTAAAGCAACAATCTTGTAGTAAAAAAAAATAACTTCTTTGAAAAGACTTCCACTATAGCTTTTTCTAAAAGTTTGAAAGTTTTTTTCATTGAAAAAGCTTTCAAAAGCTCCAATTGTGGAGCAACCAACTCTTTCAACCAAAGAAACTGTTTTGTAGGGCCCAAAACAGTTTCGGCCCATTTTAGCCAATTAAATAAGGGATACAGCGGGCGATAGGGGCGGTAGCGACATAATTGTTCTTAAACCATTTGCTCAAGTTCCAATCCGGTAAATTGTTTCTCCTAAGTTTGTTTATTCCAGAGGATTTGGATGTTAATGATCATATGATATGGCGATATGTAACTTTCAGTTTCATCAAAATATTGAGCATTAACTTTTTTGCTGCACATTGTTCTTCTCATATTGAACAAATATATAATTTACTCCAACCTTTGAAGATCCATAAACTTCCATCATTTTCATGTTCTTCAGTTCCAAATGACTATGATCTGATTGATCCATTGTAGATTTATATATGATTCTAATTTCTTAGATTTCATGTTTCCATTAGTTTAGCTTAGTTCCTTCTACTTTTTATATTGCATGTTCGGTTTTATTAGTTTAAATCAAACAGATGGACAAATCCATATATGATTACTGATGAAATCATTAAAATAGTTGCATTAGATTAGTTACTGATCGATTTTTGCTTTTTTTTTTTTTTTAATAATTTGGTGAATGGAATCATAACTCTAACTGATATGATGATATGGTATTTCTTATCTTTATAATAATGTGCATATAAAGTAATTTTGGTTAATTTGTTAGATTGTCCAGGTTTTGATTGAATTTGGCATTTTTGTTGCATGTAATGAAATACTATTTTGTTAAAAGCATTCGTTTTTTCCACTGCATACATAAGTTTATGATTTTGGGTGACTTGTTTGTCGGTAAGAAAAGTATTTAGTAAAAGAATAATGAGTAAATTTTCTTATCTTTTTTTTTTAATAGTTACTAGAACATTTAGATCAAAAAGGGGGTTAATTACTTCAAGCTTCTGAAATCTGATGGACGTTAATCATATTCTGTCATCCATTTATTTGAAACACAAACTAGTGAAATTGATGTCAAGTCTTTCAAATGAAATTTCCTTCAATTTTAGGATCCCTGAGATCAGTAATACACCATATATGGCTGATTCCTTGAAACTTTTTTTTTTTTTGGTAAAATTCGTATATTTTGTGTATATCAATGTCTCAAATGCTTTTCTTTTTAGGAATGACTTGTGGCAACCGTGTTGTGGTACATTGGTTAGATCTTCACAATGATATACTCAAGGCATGAACTTCATCTTCCTTATGTACCCTATGCAGTCTATGGTTGCCATGAAAACATAAACATCAAGGGTATCCTTGTCTTTTCATCTTCAATATCTGAGTGGGTGTTTGCTATGTTGAATATAAACACCAGCAAACTATGGCTTTGTGTCGTGGGTGAAGGAAGATGGACTCGTGTCTGTGGGTCCCTTCTCATGTATGATATACATGCTTTCAAGGGGAAGATATATATGTTTCACGCCTCTTATCTTTCAAATCAAAAGGAGCGTTTATATGAAATAATACTCCATCCAAAGCCCAAACTGATGCCTCCGATGTTACTCGAAACGAAGAATTTTTCAGGGATATGCTTCTCACCTCTCACGTCCGCAGTTTGTAAGCTCCAGTGAAAACCTTTATGTGATAGATCGCAAATTAGGACATCCATACAGGATCCACGAACTAGATTTTGCTGAAATGAAATGGGTGTTACGTGAAAACACAGGAGAAAAATATGCATTCTTTCTTGGAAAATACTGGAAGCCTGGTGATAAAACTGGAGAAGGCAAGTTCTTTCATGCAAGCATGTGGTATTTCTTCCATGATTTTTTGGATGCTAATCTCATACATGAGTGATGACTTGTTAGCAGACGTATCTTTGTTTTTATGATTAATTGATGCATATGTTAGAACATTGTCAAGGCTTAATTATATCTCATTCTATATTCTATCTATCTTATATTCTTATTTTCATTTGTGCCTAATGCATTATGTGTTGTGTATTGGCTTAATTGTTGTGTTGCAGATAAAGGACCTTTTTTGTCGTGTTTTGGAATTTGAAAATGTATGTTTATATAGTTGATGGAATCTGGTTCAATACTGTCTACACCACTCCATTGATAATTATGATGAGAATTTGTTTCACCTCGTATACATGTCAAAATGCAATGTTATTCTTGAAAAGCCTAATGAAATACATAGGATTCGGAATCCATAAATCATATTTAAATAAGCTCTGTAAAAGGACCTCGAGGTAAAATCGTAAGAACGTTATAAGTTATAACATCATATAACAATATGTAAAGGCACGTTATAGGTAAAACAAAATAATAAACACATGGAAATAATAATCGTGTGCAAGGAGAAAATTCTTAATTTACTCTAGGTTACTTTGTTTATGCTCAACTAGACTATTTATTTTTTTAGCGTCCAACAAAAAAGTCAATGAAGGGAGCTTCAATTCTTGTAACCAGTAATAAAACCTGGCAAAAATACATTATTGGTATAATTAACAGGTCACGAATAAGTTTAATGACCTAAACTATTAAAAAATACATCAAGAACCTTTTAAATCAAAACTCAATAGTTGATTGGGTTACAACGGCATTAACTTATTAATTAATATGTTAAATTCTGTCTACAAAATAGTTATAGATCACATGGAGAGTGATGAAAAGGAAGATCCCATCTGCAGTGGCATTGAAATGCAAAGGGGTTAATATAGAAAACGATAACTGTGGCGTCTGTGTTAACGGATTGAAATGCTCTGATCATATTCTGGTACAATGTCCATTTGCATGTGAAGTCAGAAAGATTATTTTCAATTGGTGTGGCTTACAACCATTCTCATCAGTTGGAGAGTTAATCACTTTTGCAGAAAATTAGGGAAGCAACCCAAGGAAGGCGATAAGATTCCTCAAGATATGTCATGGCCTAATCTGGATCCTTTGGAAACTTAGGAATGAGCGGGTGTTCAATGGAGTATTTCATACTCCCACTTATGGTGCAGGGGCAATTAAGTCAATGGTGTACTTCTGGACAAAGTACATGGGCAATGAAGGAATCGGTGATTGGGATAACTGGAACATGTCTCCATTTATACTTTAAGTTCATAATAATGTATATCATTCCATGTATGTTTCTGTTTCGACCTTGTACTTCTGTACCCTGCTAGTTACTTGCTAGTAGTGGTTCGTTTTTATTAATATTATTCGACGGTTCCAAAAAAAAACGTGGTAAGGCGGGGCGTTCCATCTAACCAATTTTTCCTTCGCTTCTTAAAAGGTGTTTTTTTTCCCTTAATTATGTAGGTTGTATCTTGAAGGAATCATGTTGTCCCATATCAAATCAAATTTTACATCTTTTTGTCCCCTAAAATTTTCAGCTTGTTTTGTATTCTACTCGGTTTCCATTTTCTTCAGATATGTGATACATTTTGAAAATCTATATTTACCCTCTTAAGTTTCCTACTTTGCATTTATTTCGATTTTATTTATTTCCCTTTCATTTTAGTTTTTCATTTATGATATTTAATCCTTTTGAATGAATTTAAATGTCAATAAACTCCTATAATACCTCATTTTATCATAATGATCACAGTTAAAGAATGTTATTTATTTATGATTATATATAACATTAATGGACCATTCAATTCTCATTAATATCAATCCATCTTACTCGAATCTAACTATGAAGGCTACAATTCTCTTCCATTTAGAATGATTCCATCATTTAGATAAGGATGTGAGTCTTCAATATTATTTCTCCCATCTCTATCTCTTTAAGATTACCTAGTAAAGACATAGTTTCTTATAATACCAACTCTTCAAATTCTTTCCTATTTTTGTTTTTTGTTTTCTATAAGAATATATTTAAATAATACATTATACCAAACATATTATCTTGTGTAGTTGGCTAGAGATTTTAATTCATTAAAGTGTCCCGGTCTAAGTTTATCATTGACATTTGTCTTCCAAAATTTAATTTAAATTTGTCGGAACTAGTTTATATATAATTTTTTTCACATAACCATAATAGATTTGTAGTAAAGCCGGTTAAAGAACTTAGGTATTTGATTCATATCTTAATAGTAAATTCTTTTTCAAATCTAAATTAAATTTAATGACCATACAAATTTCTCGTAACCAGATGGCTTCTATTTTACTTTTGCTCTGGGTCCCAAATATGTTTGGAACGGTCCTGACAATGTATTAGTTCTATTGTGTTTGATATTAAGACCTTTTCTTTTCTTTGGCTGATGAGTAGGTGGAAAGAGGGGATAAAGTTACTTGTAACGTCCCAAAATTCAAGACTAAAGATTTCTTTTAATAAAACATTACTTTAAGCAAAGTCATCAATCCAAAACATAAACATAGTATTAATTTCCAAAACACATGTTCGTTATCAGAGTAAACATTCCCAGGCAGTCTAATTAATGGTGTGTGCCATGCGATCACCCCGAGCTCTTCCCTCCGCTACCGGAAGTACCTGAAAACAAAACTGAAAACCGTAAGCACGAAGCTTAGTGAGTCCCCCACCCTACCACATACCATGCATAACCACATACTGCACATATTGGGCCACGCCCGCTATCCTGGGCCTCGCCCCTACCTTGGGCCTCGCCCGCTACAACGGCCCCGCCGCTCCAGGCCCCGCCTGGCTTCGAGCCCCGCTCGGATACAGATCTGTTTCACTTAGGCCTCGCCTGTCACAGGGCCTCGCCCGCCAACAAATAATAACACATAAACATATCACAACACATAAGCTAAACACATACGAACTGATCCTGTCCTAAGGCCTCGCCTATCCTGGGCCTCGCCCCTGCCCTGTTACTGATGAGTCATGGAACCCCGTCCATGCTCCTACTGATTGTGAGATATGGGCCCAGCCCACACTCACTCTTTTCCTAACTCGGGCCTCGCCCCTGATCTGCTGCTAATGAGATATGGAACACCATCCACACTCTGCTATTGGTGACTTACGGGACCTCGCCCACACTCACCTCCCTACCAGGCACATACAAGCATCACACAGACAGCAAGTATAAACTATCACATAAACCATTCCTTGGGCACCCGCCCGCTACCACTGGACCTCATCCTGAATATCATACTAGCATACTGTGTCTAGGGTTAACCCCCGGGTCTTCTACTCATAACTACATGGGTCGGCATTGTGGCCTTAGACCCATTATGATAACTTCATTTTATTTACTTATTTTTATAGTTTATTTTAGTACATTTCATTCGCATTTTAGTTAACTTTCATGCATATTTTCCCTTTTGTTATTTTTATGACCATTTCGGGGTACTTTCTAGTTTCTTGAGCATTATTGCAGATTTTCTTGGAAACTAGCGGGGCGGCACTCTTGCGAGGCGATTGGGCTTGAAGGGAATTGGAGATTTCATGCTTGATGGCTATGAAGGTGATTCATGGGGTGGACTTGTCAATTGCTTGAAGGCTTGGAAGAATTGAGCTTTAAATTTGAAAGATGCGGGGGAACATTCAAGCGTTTGAAAATTATTAATCGGGCGAGTTCACGAGCTTTGGAGGATTTAGAGAGGTCAAATTGGGCTTTAAATGAAGAAAAACTTGAAGAAAATGGGCTAGGAGGTGATTGGATTCGATCTGGGCTAGTGGGATATGCTTTAGAGGCCCAAAATCTCAAAGGAGCCCATGTCAGGTACCACCCGCGCAACCCACCCGCGCAGCAGCACGCGGGTCGCGCAAGGCCCTACAGGGGCAATTTCGGGAATCCTTCTTTTGAGCTATTTGAGGAAGGTTGGTGCCCATCTTTTGCATACTCTTGGACATCCGATTTTTGAAGATTCTCTCTGGAGTTTTGGAGACTTTTGAAGGCCAAGAACCCTTGAAGAACATCATATTTTTACCTCTTGATTCTTGCTTAATGTTTGGTACAAATTTCTCTAACTTTGTTTCTTTGTGTTTAGCCATGCTTGGCTAAACTAATTTTGGTTGACTTTTGGTTAATCCTTTGAACTTTTGTTGAATGTTGAAGAATCCATGAACATGTTCTTAAATCTTTATGGGAATGTTTTGTGTTTTAACATCTTATCACTACTTGTATGTTTTAGTTCATGAGTTTAAATGTGTTTGTGGTGATTAGTTGGCTAATTTCTTGATTAAGTAAAGGATCCTCAAATTAGCAAGCAACAAATGATTTTTGTGTTGTTTTTGCTTTACACAATCATAAAAACATTTCCTCCAACATGGTGGTGAAAGCATTTGACCCCTCTTGGATTTGGTGACTTTTTGGTTCTTAATGCTAGTTGACTTTCACTAATTACATGCTATTTGGAATTAGTGACTTTGACTAAGGAAATTGTTATGAGCTTCTCTAGTCATTTCAACAATTAAGAAAAGTCTAGGTAATCTCAAGCTCCTTGGATTACTATAGCCAAATTAAGGATTTAAATCAAAGTATTGCACCATTGGATTCTAATGATATGTTCATCAAAAGTCAAAGTGAGGAAACTTTAAGTCAACCATCTCTCCCTCATTGGTTTTACATCAAACTCTTATTTTTGTTGCATTTGTCTATTTAAATCATTGTTAATTCTAGTTGTTTCAAGTATTTCAAAACACCAAAACCCCCCATTTTATTTTTATTGTCATTTTCAAGTATTTTTACAAAGAGATTTTTCATAGAGTTATAAATTGAACCAATCTTCGCGGATTCGATCCCTTTACCACTATACACTATTTTAGTGTGTAATATTTAGGGTTATTATTTGTGTTGGCCTCGACAACCACCACATTCACACAAAGGGAAACTCACCTGCACTGGCTGAACTTGCTGATGATCCCACTAGCCGCTGCCCGACAACTCTCTGAACTCCTGCTCCACTCGCTCCCCGAGCTACCAATATCAATGCAACACTGAGTCTAACTGACCCCCGAAAGACAACAAAGTCAACTCTGGTCAAAGTCACCTTCCAGGTCAACCCTACTCGCCGAGTCACCCTACTGACTCGCCAAGTTCATATGTTCAGAGTCCTTCCATTCGCGGCTTGACTCACCGAGTCGACCGATTTCCGAGTCCTGACCTGTCCAACTCACCAAGACTCCATTCGACTCACTGATTCGAGTCTCAACTCGAAGGGTTTGGGGTTTCGCGACCTGACTCGCCGAGTCCAAGAACAGACTCGCCGAGTTCAAGAAAACCTTCAACAGACTCGCCGAGTTGTTCATCCCACTCGTTGAGTTCCTCCAAATCTTCATGCTACTCGCCGAGTCTACTCAAAGGACTCGTCGAGTCCATTCAGATCTTCAAACATGCAGAGGACTTTTGAGTCATGCATGGACTCCAAACTGTAGATCTACCCTTCCCAAGCCTATTCCTCACGTAAAGTTGCAAACTTTACGTGTAGAGAAGGAGATCTAGGCTAAATACACCATAAAATAGGGTTAAAGGCAAGGAGGCTCCATAATCAACTCAAGGACAGATACTTTATGCTTCTCAAGACCATAATATGCTTAGATCCGAAGTAGCAACTTCAGATCTGGCTTCTAACTCAAAAGGATAGCTAATCATGGCTAAAAAGCCCCCAAAACTTACAACCATAATAAATCTAAAGGAGGGAAACGACTTAATACCTTCAATAACTCAGAAAGTTTCCCCAATCTTCAGATCTAAGGCCAATCCTTGAAGCTTCAATGATTCCCCTCCTTCTTCTTCCTTCAAATCGCCCAAAAATGGCTTGGAAGCTTGAATGAGCAACAATAGGGCTTAGGGTTCGATGTTCTGGGTGAAAGAGGCAGTAAAGGAACCCTAGGGGAGAGAATGAGACGTTTAAATAGGCTCCAAGTCTCGGATTTAGGGTTTTCCTCGCCCAGACCAGACTCGCCTAGTCTCCTTGGCTGAATCGCCGAGTCGGTCACTTACTCCTCAACCCGGATCCCGCTCGGACTCGCCGAGTTCCTCCTTGGACTCGCCGAGTCGTCCCTTAAAATTAGGGTTTCCTTTCCTTTCTTGGCCTTCCTGACTTTGGGTGTTACAACTCTCCCCCACTTAAAATAAAATTCGTCCTCGAAGTTTGCTATGGCCCACCGCCTGCGATCTGCTTCCAATATTCCACTAAATGATCCATCACCAGCTGCCTACCTTCGCTGGTCTTCCGCCCGGTCATTCCGACTAACATTAATCATTGCAGATAATCATCTCGGGTCAACCATGACCCTGAACATTCTGGAAACGCAACTTACTCAACTGACAATCCTTCTGGTACTCACCGAGTACTGCACTGAACCCATATGGGTTCACCCCTTCCTTCCTTGCGCGATTTCCTTGCCTCCCCAAGGCAATGCTCCATAACCAACTATATTTCCTCTATCACTGTGAAGATCCTATCTTCACCAATCCATTACTCATGCTACCTCCAGTACGGGTCATTATTACTAGTATCCAATGGGCATATCTTTCTACTATAATTTGGTGTCGAGCACCCCAAAATCAACTAACTGAATTTCATCATAGACTGCTTACCCGCACTGCTACTGACTGAAAATTCTGCCATTCCTCATCTGCCTTCCAGATGACTGAGACCACCCTGGTCCCTACCTTCCTACCAATATCTGGACTACCGGCTTCCCCCGATCGCTAGTCCCCACACAATTCCTAGTCGCTCCCAGCGAACTAACTGCCTTGGACCGAAGTCCGGAACTCACTGAATCATCACATATCATAACATGTCAACTAGCATGAACACATATACTGCATACTGCATCGTACCATAGTCTGGAACACATAACTCATACCATATCTGCATCATAAAGGCACTACTTAACTGCTCAATCTATTATGCCATTCAGGCACTACAATCCTGGGATCCCCGATCCCTTATCTTGACACTAAGGTCCCTACCAGGTCCCACCTGTGCTGCTAAAACTCATGAGCCTCGCCCACGGGTCTCACCCGCCTCTATCCTTCTAGTCCTACTTGCCTAGCCACTCTCGCTCGGGGCTCGCCCACGGGTCTCACCCAACCATACTACTGAGCATCCCTGCTCTCAGGTCTCACCTATACTGCTATTCTCATATGGGCCTCACCCATGGGTCTCACCTAACTATATCCTGGAACGGCCTCTCCCAAGATCTCACATCTCTAGGACTATACAGGAAAACTCCCTATCATTCTCATCCACTTACCCATTCCTGATCCCTATCTGATCACTAGGAGATAGGGGCCTCGCCCCAACTCCGCCAACGAAGCTACTATGGAATGCTACGGCTACCCCATAGTCTTACAACACTTTCCACCACTGACTGCTAGTGAATGCTATGGCTGCCCTGTAGTCTTACAACACTTTCCACCACTTACTGCTAATACGAAAGCACCCAGTGCTATCACTTCTCAAGATTCTCCTTCTGACTCACCTGAGTCCTACAGGCGATCCTCCAACCTGAATTCCCAACCACATGCTAACCATCACCACTACACGCACTGGCTGAGGGGGAGTTTCTCAAACTCCTAACCCTGAACTCCTCAATCCATTAACGCTGTACCACTTCTTTTCCTTCTCGGAGGCTGCGCACTCATTCTGGATCTGCGTGCTCTTACCTTTGCACGCTCGGAGGATTCTCCCCCACTTCGATCCTGCTTAACCCTTGCTGCTCAATGCTCGAAAAGAAATCCCAACCCTCGCTACCATTCCATAATCAATCTACTGAGGAACCCCAAGCTTACCATAGCTAGGGATCTAACCAATCCATTTCCAAAATTTTACGGCTCCGGACTAGCGAGATATACCAAGTTCCTCCTAGGCATGCTACAGATACTGCATCCTAAGCAACCTTCCCCAATAGAGCACATCCCTTAATTACCATTCAAATATCCAAGGTATGCAGATGGCATAAAAGTCGATCACAATCAAGCCGCACAAAAATAAAATGCTCATACCGATAATGATGCAGAACCATCACAATATAATCATGCACAAAATAAAAGAACTGAAAACAGAAATCGCATACCTGCAACGTTCGATGATCCTCGCGCCTCCAAGGTAGTCATCTGAAAATCCCTGCCTCCTTCCGCAGGTGCCTCTGCACGGCCCTGACGGCCGTCTGTGATCCTCAAAGTTGTAGGGGCAGCTGCCATCACCCGTCTTGCTGAAAACAAACTGGGGCACTGGGCCTTCTTGTGGCCCCGCTGATTGCAGTGAAAACATATCAAGTCTGATCCCTATGTCGTGGTAGCAGTACAATCCTTGATAAAATGACCAGTCCGACCGCACTTGAAGCAGCGAGACTCACTGCCGCTACCACTCCTGCACGCGCCCCCGTGCGCCCTGCCATATTTCCCGCATCGGCTACGGTCCTGATAATCCCTCGATCTCGAATCCGATCCCTTGGGCCTTTTGCCCGAACTCGCGGCTACCTGAACCTCATCCGGCTTCCTCTTCCGGATCTGCTCTAAATCAATTTCCCTCTCCCTGGCCCGAGAAATCATATCTTCCAGCGTATACAACCGGACCTGCTCACGAACTCCCTGATGTCAGCCCTCAACATCTCGTGATAACGGGCCTTCTTCATATCCTCATCCGCGACATACTGCGGTACAAGATGAGCCATCTCCCTGAACTTGGCGGTGATCTCCGCCACAGTCTCAGTGGTCTGCGTCAAATCCTGAAACTCCCGTGCCAACTGCTGCACCTCAATAATTGGCGAAAACTCCGCCCTGAACCTGGCCGAGAAATCGCTCCAAGTCATCGCGTCCAACGCGGCGTCATCCCCCAGAGCATGACCAATCTCCTCCCACCAATCCCTCGCTCTGTCCTTCAGAAGACAAGAAGCGAGTCTGACCTTGTCCTCCTCAGGACACCGGCTCGTACGGAACGCGTTGGCAACATCAACCAACCATCTGCTGCTAGCGATGGGGTCCCTAGCCCCATGATAATCTGGTGCCCCGCAAGCCCTGAACTCTCGAAATGTCAAGGTACGCGCTCCCATCAATGCCATCATCTCGGTATGGAAGGCTCCTAGCCTTTCATCCAAGATCTCCAGTATACCCTCCTTGACCGTGCCAAAGATCACAGGAGTCTGGTCTAGTATGCTGCGCGGAACCTCAGCTGATATCAACTCCCTCATTCGCTCCTCGAGCTGCTCGGATCCTGAACCCGAGCCCGATCCCTCTCCGGCTCCTGATCCACCCAATGGTCTCTCTCGCAACGTCACCATGCTGAAAATATACCACAACCACTATCATAATACTGATCATTGCTGCGAGATCAAACACACCCTACCAGGTTCCCAGTCTTGTCTCGGCCTTTCCCGAATCGAGTACGGATCCTCTGCTTTCAGTAGTGCAGGCGCATACTACCTTCCACATCTATCCGTACTTTCCTCAGGAATTGCTTCGACTCCACCAGGTCCCTTAACCACTACTACTGCTCCCAGCACTATCTCATCCTAGGCTTACCCTAGGGAAACCTCTGACTCAACTCAACCAATCCTCAGCTGCTGAAGGTCTCCTTGTGATGCCAATTAGCCATTACCTGGATACCATCACATGTGACGAGGCTCAGATAATCCTTCGAGTAAAAGACTCGTCCCTACAATGGTTAGACTCAAACGAGAGCTGCGTAATAGGACCAAATCCAGCACTCTGAGATTATTCAACCCTGATCACATGTGACGTGACGTATTCACCTAATGGCTAACTCCCATCACTCAGAATCCCATAATGCACAAAGCAAGCAGCATTCAGACAAGGGAAAATCTAACCACAACACACTCAAGCAATCATATCCACATAGCAAGAAACTGAACTAGCATGCAACACAAACTCATAGAGTCACACAAACTCATAAACTCAGGCATAACCTAAACATGCTATCCAACTACTGTCTAATCAGCACTATCATGCAGCTCGAAGCACATATAATAGGTACATAAGGCATCATCCCTAGATCCTTAGTCCTAATCTAGCATGCTCTTCTATTAACTGATAATCATAACATAAACTTGTATGGGTATTTTGGGGTACTTACTTGAGCTCGGCTGATTGCATGCACCACACCCTTATCTCTTATCAAAATTCTTTTCTTTCTGAATTCTTTTCGCTTTTTGGAAATCTGTTTCATTTCTAAAACTCTTTTTACAAAACTTTTCTTTTGATTTTGAAAACTTTTATCCCAATCCCTTAGTTTGAGTTCAGACACACCCGAGGGTATGTCTGAATCCCTCAAACCAAGGCTCTGATACCAACTTGTAACGTCCCAAAATTCAAGACTAAAGATTTCTTTTAATAAAACATTACTTTAAGCAAAGTCAACAATCCAAAACATAAACAGACTATTAATTTCCAGAACACATGTTCGTTATTAGAGCAAACATTCCCAGACTGTCTAATTAATGGTGTATGTCATGCGATCACCCCGAACTCTTCCCTCCGCTACCGGAAGTACCTGAAAACAAAACTGAAAACCGTAAGCACGAAGCTTAGTGAGTTCCCCACCCTACCACATACCATGCATAACCACATACTGCACATACTGGGCCACGCCCGCTATCCTGGGTCTCGCCCCCAACCTCGGGCCTCGCCCGCTACAACGGCCCCGCCGCTCCAGTCCCCACCTGGCTTCGAGCCCCACTCGGATACAGATCTGTTTCACTTAGGCCTCGCCTGTCACAGGGCCTCGCCCGCCAACAAATAATAACACATAAACATATCACAACACATAAGCTAAACACATACGAACTGATCTTGTCCTATGGCCTTGCCTATCCTGGGCCTCGCCCCTGCCCTGCTACTAAGGAGTCATGGAACCCCGTCCATGCTCCTACTGATTATGAGATACGGGACCAACCCACACTCACTCTTTTCCTAACTCGGGGCCTCGCCCCTGATCTGCTGCTAATGAGATATGGAACACCATCCACACTCTGCTATTGGTGTGTTACGGGACCTCACCCACACTCACCTCCCTACCAGGCACATACAAGCATCACACAGACAACAAGTATAAACTATCACATAAACCATTCCTTGGGCACCCGCCCGCTACCACTGGACCTCGTCCTGAATATCATACTAGCATACTATGTCTAGGGCTAACCCCCGGGTCTTCTACTCATAACTACATGGGTCGACATTTTGGCCTTAGACCCATTCACACAAAGGGAAACTCACCTGCACTGGCTGAACTTGCTGATGATCCCACTAGCCACTGCCCGACAACTCTCTGAACTCCTGCTCCACTCGCTCCCCGAGCTACCAATATCAACGCAACACTGAGTCTAACTGACCCCTGAAAGTCAACCAAGTCAACTCTGGTCAAAATCATCCTTCCAGGTCAACCCTACTCGCCGAGTTCATATGTTCAGAGTCCTTCCATTCGCGGCTCGACTCGCCGAGTCAGTCCATGACTCGCCGAGTCTACCGATTTCCGAGTCCTGACCTGTCCATCTCACCGAGTCTCCATTCGACTCACTAATTCGAGTCTCAACTCGAAGGGTTTGGGGTTTCGCGACCTGACTCGCCGAGTCCAAGACAACCTTCAACAGACTCGCCGAGTTGTTCATCCCACTCGTTGAGTTCCTCCAAATCTTCATGCTACTCGCCGAGTCTACTCAAAGGAATCGTCGAGTCCATTCAGATCTTCAAACATGTAGAGGACTTTTGAGTCATGCATGGACTCCAAACTGTAGATCTACCCTTCCCAAGCCTATTCCTCACGTAAGGTTGCAAACTTTACGTGTAGAGAAGGAGATCTAGGCTAAATAAACCATAAACTAGGTTTAAAGGCAAGGAGGCTCCATAATCAACTCAAGGACAGATACTTTATGCTTCTCAAGACCATAATATGCTTAGATCCGAAGTAGCAACTTCAGATCTGGCTTCTAACTCAAAAGGATAGCTAATCAAGGCTAAAAAGCCCCTAAAACTTACAACCATAATAGATCTAAAGGAGGGAAACGACTAAATACCTTCAATAACTCAGAAAGTTTCCCCAATTTTCAGATCTAAGGCCAATCCTTGAAGCTTCAATGATTCCCCTCCTTCTTCTTCCTTCAAATCACCCAAAAATGGCTTGGAAGCTTGAATGAGCAACAATGGGGCTTAGGGTTCGATGTTCTGGGTGAAAGAGGCAGTAAAGGAACCCTAGGGAGAGAATGAGACGTTTAAATAGGCTCCAAGTCCCGGATTTAGGGTTTTCCTCGCCCAGACCAGACTCGCCGAGTCTCCTTGGCCGACTCGCCGAGTCGGTCACTTACTCCTCGACCCAGATCCCGCTCGGACTCGCCGAGTTCCTCCTTGGACTCGCCGAGTCGTCCCTTAAAATTAGGGTTTCCTTTCCTTTCTTGGCCTTTCTGACTTTGGGTGTTACATTACTGCTATCTTGTAATTTCTTATGTAGCATCTCCGTAGGTGTGATATTTTATCCTCGTCTTGTCGTCCAAAAAAAAGTTATAAATCTACCATCGACATTAATTGTTGGGTCACGGCCCAGAACCCATACAACTTGAGCAACCAACAAGTCAAGTCAACTTAACTACACATACATTAACACAATACAATTGGAATGTTGTCTAGGGCATAAAATATTTTGGGCCCATTTTAGCCTATCAAATAAGTAACATTAATAATGGGTTAATGCCTAGCTAATGGGATACGATGATACGGGAAATCGTATTCGTATGTGAGTTCTATTATGTAGTTACTTCTTAAACCATTGCGCTCGATTTCAAGTTCTCCATTGCTTTCTTCAGTTTCAATAAGAATCGGGTAAATTATTTCTCTAGGATGTTTGTCTTCTACAGGATTTGTACTTTAATACGTGATAGTATGGTTATATGCACTACTACAAAAAAGAGCATTCGACCGCCATAACCGTCGGTAATCCGTCGCTAATACTCTTTACCGACAGAATTGTAACAGACCAAAATCCGTCGGTATATTCTTATCGCTAATTGCTTGTAACAGATTTCTAACCAGGATGTTTAAAATGGTCATTTTACCCTAAGAAGGATTATCAAATTTTGATTAAGTGTTGCTATGGAATTGATAGCCGGGGAGTCGCCGGAGCAGCAGACAGGGATTCCTTACTCGAGTTTTTAGAAGTGAGTCTTGCGAGGTGAGTTCCCTTTCAGTAGGAACGGGTCAAAGGCACCAAGGTCGGCCCGTATATATGATATGTTAGTAGCTGAGTGTGGGCGGGGCCCGAATCTCCTAGCAGTCGAGTGTGGGTAAGGACCGAGTCTCATAGTATTATTTGAGTATAGTTATGTGATTGCTTTATAGATATATTTGTTGTCTGTGTGATACTTGTATGCATGTTAGTAGTGGAGTGTGGGGGGACCGAATCTCCTAGACAGCGGAGTGTGGGCGGGGCCCAAGTCTCCTAGACACCGGAGTATGGGCGGTGCTTGAATCTCCTAGACAGCGGAGTGTGGGCGGGGCCCAAATCTCCTAGACACCGGAGTGTGGGCAAGGATCGAATCTCCTAGATAGTGGAGTGTGGGCGAGCCCCAAATCTCCTAGACAACGGAGTGTGGGCGGGGCCCGAATCTCCATGAGAGTGGGCGGGGCTCGTATCTCCTAGTTGTATGTTATTTGTATGGTATGTGGTAGTTTGGGGGAGCTTACCAAGCTTCATGCTTACGGTTTTCAATTTTGGTTTCAGGTACTTCCACTATCAAAGGGAAGGGATCGGGATGATCGCATGGCACACACCACAGTCTTTAGTTTGGGAGATTTAATCTGATATTTGATATGAGATTTTCTGATTAAGGCACCCTGTGAGTGTTATGTTTCTGAGTTTTTTAACTGACATCATGTAGAGTTCTAACCTGATCCTTGGAGAGATTAGAAAATGTTATGAATTGTCAAGAAAAACCTGTTTCTGGTTCTGGTTCTGATATTATGCCTAAAATTTCTGTTTTTGGTTTTGATTTTGTTGTTGTACTATACCTACGTGTAACATCCTTAAAATATAGATAACTTTTTTTTTTTTTTTTTTTAATTTCATTCAAATCACACGACACTAATATCAAAATAGTCAAAAGAGTATCATAGTAACATGTTATCAGAGTACAAATTCCCAAAATCACTAAGTGCGAAAATCATAGGGTGATGCGGTGCAATCAGGCCGAACCATTCTCTTTCTAACTAGAAGTACCTAAACATAAACTGAAAAGTATAAGCACAAAGCTTAGTGATTTTCCCCAACATACCACATACTAAACAAACATATTGCCAAGCATATCTAGGTGCTAGCCTACCCATTCGGTCTATTTCAACCGGATATTTACCAAACATATCTCGGTGCTTGCCTACCCCTTCGGTCTATTTCAACTGGATAATATCAAGCATATTCGAGTTCTTGCAATCCCTTTCGGTCTATTTCAACCGGATATCGGGTCTATTTCTCCCCCTACTACTACCACATATTATCATAACACGAATCACATAATCAAGCAAATACATGCATAACTAACAATTGTCACAAAGACGATCATCACACTACATCATAAACTAGTGGGCCGGCATTGGCATATATATATATATATATATATATATATATATATATATATATATATATATATATATATATTATTTATGCCTAATGCATTATGTGTAGCATTGACATTATATTTTATTAGTATTTTGGGATGTTTCATTCATTTGATATGGGATTTGGGACACTGGTTTGGCTAGACACTTAACATGTTGGACACTTAAAATGGATATCTATCTAAAGAGTACGATCAACAAAACCATTTTATACTAAACATCATATCTTGGAGAGATTGGTAAAAATCCTTGTTAAATGGGGAAATATATTCTTTGGACTGATCAAGTAGAATCCGAAAAAGATAAGTAAGTGAGTTGTGAGACTAGTGAATTTGGATTGGGTAAATTTTCAACTATATTTATTTGGTCATATTGTTTATTTACTATAATATTTGGTCATATTGTTTATTAGCTATGTTTATATTGTTTTTCTTTGATGTCAATGAATGTTGTAAACTCGTTACTTGATGCTCATCGTCGACCGGGAAATAGCGAGGACTCGACCTAAGTGGGGAGAATTTAGATAGGGTAAATTATAAAGAAATTAATTTGGGGAAAATTATATATATAAGTTAAGAAGGGTATTAGCCGTGAAAACCCAATTGGGTATCTGAGTGTATTTATATACAGTAAAATTACAGAGATAGGAATGAGATCCTAAATACAAGGATCATATAGTTACAACAGACATTTGATTTATAATCCTATCTCTAAGCTATCTAAGTTATCCGTTACATTCCCCCTCAATCTTAACCGACACAAGGTTAACATTGTGTCTTAGATGCTGTAACATTTGTTTGGTCATCGGCTTTGTAAGTCCATCAGCTAATTGATCACCAGAAGAGATGAACCTGACATCAAGTGCTCCCATGGCCACCTTTTCCCTTACAAAATGAAAACCCACCTCTATATGCTTCGTTCGTGCATGAAATATAAGATTTGCTGTTAGATACGTTGCTCTAAGATTGTCACACCACAATACAGGAGGCCTTGGCTGATGTACTCCTAATTCTTTTAATAAGGTCTGCATCCATGTAGCTTCTGCAGTACCGTTTGCAAGTGCCTTGTACTCAGCTTCGGTGCTGGATCGAGCCACAGTTGGTTGCTTGCGAGAACTCCACGATATTAGGTTTGGACCAAAAAATATTGCAAAACCACCTGTGGATCGTCGATAATCTGTACATCCTGCCCAATCTGCATCAGTAAATACACTTAAAAGTGTTGATGTGGAACATGTGAAGCGTAATCCAGTATTCACCGTTCCCTTAACATATCTTAAAATTCGTTTGACAGCTTCCCAATGAATATCAGTGGGTTTCGACAAGAATTGGCATAATTTGTTAACTGCAAAGGAAATATCAGGGCGTGTTAGAGTGAGGTACTGTAGTCCTCTAACCATGCTTCGATATTTGAACACATCTTCCTCAGGTAGCGGCTTGCCATGATTGAGAGACAACTTATCTGTTACTGACATTGGAGTTGAGATACTTTTACAATTCTCCATATGAGCACGGTGTAGTAAATCGATAGCATATTTGTGTTGCAGAAGTGTGATTCCCCCTGAATTGTGAATTACCTCAAGGCCAAGGAAGTAACTAAGTCTGCCAAGGTCTTTAATAGGAAAGGAACATGCGAGAGCTTGGACAAGCTTGTCGATGGCGGACTTGGAGGAACCAGTAATAACAATGTCATCGACATAGACGAGCATATAAATAAGAATACCTCCATGATGAAAGATGAACAAAGAGGTGTCCGCCTTAGAAGAAGTGAAACCAAACTGATATAACTTATCACTTAAACGAGCAAACCAAGCTTTGGGGGATTGCTTGAGGCCATATATTGATTTATGAAGTTTGAAAACATAACGGGGGTTAGTGGGATCCTCAAACCCCGGCGGCTGTTGCATATAAACTTCTTCATTTAGAAAGCCATGGAGAAAGGCATTACTGACATCCACCTGTCGGAGATGCCATTGCCTAGAGACAGCTAATGATAGAATTAATCGGACGGTGGCCGCTTTAACCACTGGACTGAAGGTGTCATGGAAATCCACTCCATGTTGCTGAGTAAAACCCCTAGCGACGAGACGAGCTTTTCGTTTATCAAGAGACCCATCCGGGTGTGTTTTAACTTTAAAGATCCACTTGCAACTAATGATGTTAACACCTGGTGGTCGAGGAACAAGGGTCCACGTTTTATTTTGCTGGAGTGCCAAGAATTCGTCTTCCATAGCAAGACGCCATGCTGGGTCAGCATAAGCTTTGTGATAGGTGGTAGGAACAGCCATAAATGCTCGTCTGTTGACATCATAAAGAACAGTGCCATCGGTGAATTTGTGTGGACGTATGACACCAGCTTAGCTGCGAGTAGTGACTCCCGGAGGAGAAGGAATGGGTTGTTCACTTACTGTGGGAGACGCAGCAGCAGGGACAGGTAAATCAGGTATGACTGGAGGAGAAGGAGTGGGTTGTTCACTTATTGACTTGTCTGGGACAGGTATGAATGGTGGTTCTATAGCAGATGGTGACAATGGTTGAGAGATGCTCACGTTTGGGAGCCCCTGCCAGAAAGGTGTACCTGCAGCTGCATGAATATTGTGAGATAACAAAGAAAGATCATATCTACTCAGATGATCATCAGTAATTTCTGGTTCTAGTTGAGGAAAAGAGACCAGATCATGAGATGTGCATGTCGTTGGACAGTTGGATGAGGATGCAAAGGGAAATCTAGATTCGTCGAAAATAACATCACGGGATATATAGATTTTACCAGTGGTTCGATCAAGGCATTTGTACCCTTTGTGCATGGAACTATATCCAATGAAAACACACATTTTGGACCGAAAATCTAGTTTGTAAGAGTTGTATTTTCATAGGCTTGGCCAACACGCACACCCAAAAGTTCTCAGAAAAGTGTAATCGGGTGTGAGATGAAGCAATCGAGTGATGGGAGCAATATTGTATGCGGTGGGACTAGGCATGCGATTAATGAGATAACAAGCGGTGAGGAAAGCTTCATCCCAAAATCGGAGTGGAAGGGAGTGAGCAAGTAAAGCTAGCCCTGTTTCAACTATATGGCGATGCTTGCGTTCTGCAATACCATTTTGTTGTGAGGTATGTGGTCAAGAAACACGGTGTGAAATGCCTTTTGTTTGAAAATATTTGTTGAGTTTGTGATATTCACCTCCCCATTCAGATTGGATCATACAAATTTTGGTATTCAATAGACGCTCAGCGTGATGTTGGAAGTTGTAAAATATTTTTTCAACATCATATTTGTGTTTAATAAGATATATCCAGGTGAAACGACTGAAATCATCAACAAAACTGACATAATATTTATAACCACCACTAGATACTTGAGCTGGTCCCCAAACATCCGTGTGGACGAGCTCAAGTGGAAAAGAAGAAACATGCAAAGAGTTTTTGTATGTTAATTGATGACTCTTAGATCGTTGACAAGCGTCACAGATGAAGTGTTTATTAATATCAAAAGACACTCCTAATTTATTTGACTTCAGAATTGAACTAACTACTGCTGAACTTGGATGCCCTAACCGTTGATGCCATTGAGACTTGGTCACTTGAGAACTTGAAAACGTTTGATGAGGTAATCGAATAGATGAATGACGAAGTGGCACTGGGTACAAGCCTCCTTTGGTTTTACCGGCCAGGAGGATTCTTTTTTTTGCCTTGTCCTTAACAAAGAAAGCATGATTGTGAAGTTCAATAAAAACATTATTATCCGAAACAAGTTTATGGGCAGAAAGTAGATGCTTTGAAATTTGAGGGACTCTAAGGATGTTTTTAAGGACAAGAGTTTTTCCTAGACCAGAAATTTTTGAATGACCAATATGAGAGATGTTCAAACCTGTGCCATTGGCAACTTGAACTTGATCTTTTCCTTGATAACGATCTTGGACAATGAGACGATCCAAATCACTTGTCAAGTGATCGGTTGCTCCACAATCAATGTACCAGTGAGGATCAATGTTGTAGATTCTAGTAGTAACACTGTTTCCCCCACGATATTCTTTATTCTGATAGGCATGGTTGAACCTGTTGCGACACGTTAAGGCACCATGACCAGGAATACCACATACCTGACATCTTAGACCACCATTGCCTCTACCCCTGCCTCTTCCACGTCCACGTCCACGATAATTGCCTCTGTTATTGAAAGAATTGTTGTTGTTGTTGTTACGACGTGAAGGATTTTGATCTTGACGAGTAACAGTGTTGGCAAAGGTAGTAAAATCGGGCGTACTATTCATAATACTAGCTTGTGCCTCATGAGCAATTAAATACAAATAAAAATCAGGTAGAGTTACCGAATTCTGGTTGCTCATTACTGTGATAGCAGTGACCAGATCGCCATGACCTGGGCCAAGTCCAGCAAGAATGTATCCAATAACTTCTTCATCTGTCATTGGATGGCCTATGTTGGCCATGGTATCGGCAAGGCTGGTCATCTTGTGATAGAATTCTGATGCAGTCATATCTCCCTTCTTGGTTGTGGAGAGTTGAGTTCGTATTTGGATGGAGTTACCTCGATGTTGGGCTGAGAACATAGTCTGCAGTGAAGTCCAGAGTTCATTGGACGTGTTTGCACACCTTGTGACTTGAGCAAGTACTTCTTCTGTCATGGAGGACAAAAGAGCGCCGACAATTGCTTGATCTTGAACAAACCAGGAAGCATATTGGGGGTTATCGATTTCTCTAACATCTGCACCTGTTCCAGTTGTGATTTTGGAATTAGGTTTGGGTATGGTGCCATCAAGGTATCCAAACAATTGAACTCCTCGCAATATAGGAACTACTTGGATTTCCATAGGAGAAAGTTTGTGCGAGTGAGTTTGCACGAGATTGCAGTGGCAATCTTGGCAGAGTTGATTTGAGAAGCAGAGGTAGACATAGTGAGAACCGGATAGAGAAACTAGTAGCCGGAATAGTAGAGAAAGAGAAGAATTTCGGAGCCCTAGAATCAAGCTCTGATACCAAGTTAAGAAGGGTATTAGCCGTGAAAACCCAATTGGGTATCTGAGTGTATTTATATACAGTAAAATTACAGAGATAGAAATGAGATCCTGAATACAAGGATCATATAGTTACAACATACATTTGATTTATAATCCTATCTCTAAGCTATCTAAGTTATCCGTTTACAATATATATATATATATATATATATATATATATATATATATATATATATATATATATATATATATATATATATATATATATATATATAGAGTTGAGATTTTTGAGAACCCAAAAGACCTTGAGAATCATATAACCCTTTGTGGACCACTAGATTAAGATCATGGTTATCAAGGACATCATTGTTACTTTACAAATCACATTTAATTTTTTATTTTTGGAAACTATGATAACAACTCCAATAATTTATGTAATTTTGTATAAGATCTATTTATGGCAAGACAAATGTTGTTCAATTTGATTCTTTGTGTCGTTCCTAGCTATTCAATTTGTGTATTTTTGGCTTATTTCACTTGGTGTGAAGATCGATATGTGGAAGTACAAAGGCTTCTGATTTTTGGAATTATTCTTCATACTTTGATAGCAAACACAAGAACAGCGTAATGGGCAGTTGCAGTGATGACGAAGGTAGTGGTTTTTGATGGCGGTGGGCGATAAAAATGACGAGGTGGAGTGGGGTGGGTATATGATATCATTTTTAATTTAATTTTAATATAAAGATTGAAAGAACTATTATATGATGATAAATAAATATAATATATAATAATAGATATTGAAAAAAAAACATTTTAAATGGGCCAGCCCGGTCAGGTACCAATCAAATAACTTTTTGAAACAACAAAACTTACTTTTATCAAGAAAAAAGATAAGGACTAAACTTGACTTTTTATTTTTGGCCCAGAAGCCATACAAGTTGAGCAACCAATTACCCAACCCAAACATTTATTTTTGGCCCATTTTAGCCTATAAATATCAATCAATTAACTTCATAAAATTGCGTTTTACAAAAAAAAAAAAAAAAATATGGTAATGGAATGGGATATGGCGGCAGCGACGTCCAAGATATAGTCGTAGGTTTTACTGATCAGAGGCGATTCTGCTTAACTTCTACATTGCTCGATCAGGTGCATTAACTTTCCTTGTCTTCTAGAAGATTATTTGAACGTTAATGGGGTGATGATATGGTGATTTTTTTTAATTTCATCAATTGTAATTAAACATTAACTTTTTGCTGCATAATTATTCTTAGAGCTGGATGTCAACCTATGATATATTACTTTTGCCAAATCATATTTCCACAACTTTAAGTCTTTAACCAAACAAGTAATATGCTTTTCTCATGGTAATAAACTCTAAAACAGATGCTTTTATACATACTGGACAAATAATTTACTCCAACTTTGAACATTCATAAATATCAATTTTTTTTCATAACGAGTCTATGTTTGTGTACTGCTCACTTCCAAACTTGGGATTGATCTGTTTCAGGTTTATATGATTCTTGTTTCTAATTAGATTCCACCTTCCCATTAGTTTTTGAATTTTTTCCCCTTCATTCTGAGTTTTATTAGTTTAAATACAAATCCAGATATGAAACTGATTACCTTTAAAATAGTGTGCAGATAAAGTGGTTTTCCTTAGTTTGTTAGATTGTGTAGGGCTTGATTGGATTTGGCCTTTTGTTAAGAGCATTCGTTTCTTCCATTGTATATATCAGATTTTGCGTGAATTGGCAGTAACATAAGAATTTAATTAAAAACAGGATAATCATACCTTTTTCTTTTTCTTATACGAATCTCTTGAATGTTTATTTCTTTTTTTGCAAATGTAGGAATGGGTAAGAGAAGGAGTATGCTTAGAAAAAAGAAGTATGATGAGGCGCGTAGTAGGATTACAATCAATAGTGGCGTGGCACCTTGGTCAGATCTTCCTCATGACGTGCTTGTATTAGTTATGATGAAACTTGGAGTCATTGATTTCGTTGCATTCAGCAGAGTTTGTAAGTCATGGAGATCAGTTGCTCTTTCTAATAGGAACAAGTTTATAGTGTCGAGACCACCCATGTCTGTATCTATCTACTCAGAAGCTAAAGAGAAAGGGTTCTACTACCTGAAGGACTTTGAAGGAAGAATATTGAGAATCATTCTTCCCCATTCTGCTATGAGGAGGTGGTGTGTTGGAGTAACTTGTGGTTACTTGGTTTTGTTTGATGAGGAATACGACGGATTCTGGCTTGTGAATCCCATCACAAGGCATGAACTTTATTTTCCTGGTACCCCCTGTGCATACTTTTCTTGCCCTGGAGATACAGAACCTTTCCTCGTCTTTTCACCTTTAATATCCGAATGGGTGTTGGTTGTGGTTATTGCATGCAGTACTGATAAAATATGGTTTTGTATAGCGGATAAAGTAGGATGGCATTATGTCTCCTCCCCTTTCCCCCCTATCAATGATTTACATGCTTTCAAGGGGAAGATATATACCATACACTATTTTTCTACATCAGATGAAGTGAAGCTATGTGAATTGAAACTCTTTCCAGAGGCTGAACTGGTGTTACTCGAAACCAAGAATTTTCCGAAACCAAATTTCAGATATCCGGGATTTGTGACTTCTGGTGAAAATCTTTATGTCATAGATCGTGGTTCAAAAAAACATCCATACAATATTCATGAGATAGATCTTGACCAAATGATATTCGTGTCAAGTGAAAAGAAAGCTGAAGAATATGCCTTCTTTCTTATCGAGTTTATTTCTGGTTCCCTTCCCCCACACCACGGAAGATATGTTGTTTCTGATAAAAATGGAAAGGGCGGGTCGTTTCATGCAAAAATCTGGTATTTATTCTTTGATTGTTTGAATGTTGATCTCATACATGAGTGATCACTTAATTGTTAGCACCTTTATCTTTGACTTTAATATAGACATATCTTAGAACATCATTGTCAAGGCTTTATAGAACCATCATTGTCTTAATCAGCATCTTCAATTTTTTTTATTTGGTTTTGGCTCACCCTTTTTGCTTCGGGTGTATGCAATAATGCAAATGTCAATTATATATCATTAAAGGGGGTGTTTGGCTTAGCTTTTCACAGCCAAAAGTCATTTTTGAAAAAGAAAAAGAAGCAAAAGATGTATGGCAAACTAGTTTTAAAAGTCACTTTTGAAGTTTTTACATAAAGAAAAGGAACTTTTTGAAAAAGTTAGGAAATCCTGATTTTTGTAACTTTTCCAAAAAGAACTTTTGAGGTTTGAAAAGCTAAACCAAACACCCCTTTATATTCTTTTTTTTTTTTTTTTTTTTTTTTTTTTTTTTTTTTTTTTTTCCATTTATGCCTAATGCATTATGTGTTGCGCATTGGCATGATATATATTTTGTTGGGAATGCCGTACCTTTTGTTGGTCTTTTAGTTTTCCCACAATGATTTTTCTCTCACGACAACCATTAGTTTATCATGAATCAAATACAAAATTGTATGCACATGATTTTGGTGTCATAATTTGTATAGCAGCTGTTGTTACTTTGTTACACAGTCGTGTTTATCAAACAAAGGATAGTGTGAGAATGGATGATCCCTATAGTCAGGCCGGCCTGGAGATTTTGAAGACCCATTGCAATTTAATAAAAATGAGTCCTAAATTTTGAAAAACCTCAAAGATTTAAGCAAAAATATTATAAATTTTAATTTCCTACTGCAAATACATAAAATTAAAATTTCAATCAAAATAATACACAAAAAAGAAAATGGCTTCTATATTATTGGCTTCTTGGTTCTAGATTTTCCACACTTCAAATCACCAAGAGGGTATCAAAACTGTAAAAAAAAAAAAAAATCGAAATCATCTGATATGTTTCATTATCAGGAAAAAAGCAAAACAATGATATTATATCAGAAATCAGAAAATGACTTTATGATTTTCGACGCTACAAATCAGAATTTACCTTAATTCCTTGTTCCTTTTGAGTTATGATTTACGAAAACTCATATCATTGTTCCTCCGATTTACTGATTACTAATTTGGAAGTAGTAGAAAAAGAAAAAAGAAAAACTGATCAGAAATTTGCAGCTTCTGAAAAAAGAAAAATTGAGGACAAAACTAAAGTTGAATGTTACCTTCTGATTTTGAAACTTCAAGCAGGTAACAAATCTGAGGCTTCTAAAATCGTTGGTAAGCTTTGTTAGAACTGAAATCGTTGGTAAGCTTCATAGTTTTGAGAAGAAAGAAAAAGAAGTAAGATTGTTGATCGCTTGTGTCTTTGATATTGGAATGGAATCGACTTATGCTTCCTGTCACCCATGTGTGCGTTATTAGTGATGAAGAAACCAGAAACCAAAGAGTTTTTTTGTTTTCCCAAAAATTATCCTGCTCCCTCCTTGCTGCATCGGTTGATGGAGCAATAAAAAAACTAACCGAATTTTATTGGGCCATTGAACGAACATACTCTAGTATAAATGCTAAAAAATATTAGGCCCTATAGTTTTTTGGGCCCTGTTCACAGGCACATGATGAACCTGCCATGGGTCGGCCCTGCCTGTAGTATGCTTTTCAACCAAATAGTGGGGGCAAGTTGGCTTCTAATCAACAAACCCAGATTTAAGTTCTTGTGGTGTAAATTGATTCCTCTTACTTGAAATTAATGGACAAATTGTTGCCACAAAGTAAATGGGTAAGACAAGGTTTCTAACGCCAGATGTTATGTTCATTCAATTGAGAAAAATCCATGGAGATGGAAAGTTTGATGAGTTAAAGCTTAGAATGTTGTTAGTAGAGTTTTAAGAGTTTAGTTAAAGATAATTTTGAAATAATATGCTACTAGTGGATAGCCTAATTTTTTGAACCTTGTTGCAATAAATCTATTATATTTGTTATTGAATGGGGTCAATTTATATAGCAGAGTAGATAAATTGGAAATAAATGAGTTTTTACACAATTTTGGTGAGGTGAGTAAATTACATGGGCATTGTTAATGGCTAGTAAACGTGCACAAAAAAACTGGTTCGGAAACCTAAATCGGTTCACGATGAACCGATCCGGTTCAGAAATCGAACCGCCAATGGCACCAGTTATAGCCGTTGGGACCAGTTTAGTGAGATCTGATTTGCGGAACTTGTTTACGCAGTGTACTATTGTTACTGTTTTGTTTTTTGGTTTATTCTAACGATATTGTGGCCATTTGGAGGTGCACCAATTTTGTTTTAGGTCCCTTTGCTCCGTATTAACCATTCCTTGATGGTATATATAGGTATTAGATGTTGAAGCTTACTCAAACTACGAAAACACTCTCTTAAATAAAAATAAAAATAAAAATAAAAACCTCTCAAGTCAAGCAATGGATTCGGCTTCCATTGGTGTTGGAGATTCACCGAGTAATATTACGTCTAAAAGATACTTTAGAAATGTTTTATGACAACCTTGCGGAACATAATCGGGTTACGAATTATCCGGAGTCAAGTTGGGATACTATCAAACTTGTTTCGGAAATGCTTGGAGTTTTAAAAAAAACAACTACTTCTTTATTGAGTTTTGTTATCCTGCAAGTTGTTTAGTTTTAAACCAAATCTTAATGTGTTCGAAAATAAACGAGTTTGGACTTAGAGGCATAATGTTTGCTAATATGGTGAAACCTAGGCATGTAAATTTCAGTCGATCCGGTGGGGAACTATAGGGAACCTAACTGACTCGCCTTAATCGAGGATGGGTATTCCCCACGTACATATTTATGGGGTAGGGATCCCTATTAGGCTAAAATCAAGGATAGGGTAGGGACCGGGAATATCAATGGTGGTGTGGCACCTTTGGTCAATTCTTCCTCATGTAGTAGGATTATAATAAATGGTGTGTGGCACCTTAGTTAGATCTTCCTGATCTTCCTAATGATGTGCTTTCATTAGTTATAAGGCAACTTGGAATTGTTGATTTTCTTGCATTCAACAGAGTTTGTACGTCGTGGAGATCACTGGGAGTGATATCCAACAAGAACAAGTTTATAGCGTCCATACCACTCATGTCCATATCATTCTCTACTTATGCTAATGAGAAATAGTACACCTAAAGGACTTTGAATGAAGAAAGTAGAAAACCATTATTCCTCATTCTTATTATAAGGAATGTATTAGAGTAATATGTGGTTACTAGATTTTTTTGGGTGAGGAAGTCAAACACTTTTTGCTTGTGAATCATATCACAAGGCATGAACTTCAATTCCATTACAATAAAAAAAAAAGAATTAGTGGCGAAAAAAGACGCCGGTAAAGGTTAGAAATGTCGCTCGTAAAGCCAATAGCGACGACATGTCACCGGTAATACTCACTGTCGCCGCTAATAACCTTGTCGCCAGTAATAACATTTTTCAATTTTTTTAAATAGACACTTTCGGGTGCAAAAAAACTAATACTTAATGACATTAAATGCATAATTTTTTTGTTTTACATAACGACATCTGATTAGGTACAAAATAGTGTTATAATTTCATGCCAACATAAACAACCAAAGTGTTATAATTCCAACAAGTACCAACGTGTCACAAAATCTAACATACAAAACACAAACTAATTATCCAACGAACCATCATCTTCGTTCCCCCCGTTTCCTCCTTGATTTTTCCCCGATTGAATAAACGCAGAAAGTTCCTCCCTACACGTCGATTCATTGAGCATTACCCAAAGATTTTCCAACTACATAATAAATAACATCATATATAAAGTTATAAGTTAAATCATCAAACATAAAAAACTACCAAATCAACATGCATTTATTGATGTCAAAGTGCATTGTTATTTTTAAACTAGGGACAAAAAACCAAAGTACATTGCTATTTCTTGCACTTGGGAAAAAAAAACCAATTACCAAAGCTTTTAGCAAATAATCACCACAAACCAAAATTACCAAATCAACATGCATTTATTGAAATTAAATAATCTTGTTTTATATGTGATGGTTATAACTGTAGTGGTTGTTGCGATGGTTGTGCAATCGACGGGATAGCAGAAGGTTTCTGCCCGATGCCTCTGATATGGTCACGCCGTTCACCTAATACTCTCTTGAAAGTAGCTCTTTCTTCAATTGGTGTTAAATCTCTTTCACCTTGTCGCCCTTGTGTTTGTTCTAAGAGCTCTTGCACTAACCAATATTGTGTTTTCCAAAAATGATTAACAATTAAGTATAAATAAACACTTAATTATATGATAAAATTATAATTAAATACTTACGTATTGTTGTTCTGCATGGTCATTAACAAATACATCATTCTTATCGGTATGAGCATTGTGGAACATTTCAACTATCTTCATGTTCTATTTAACATTATAAATTATATTATATTATAAATAAATAAATACATATATCGTACGTTGCCTTTTTATAGCAAGTACTGTCATACAAACTCGACCCCTCACGGTTCACGGTTGTGTTCATCCGTTTGGAAATACTCAATTGCTTTCCTCCAATTATCAACCTCCATATCATCTGGGGGTGGCTAATGTTCTCGGGATATCCTCATACCCTCCCACTTTAAAAAAATATGTTTTTACATCAGCTTTACGCTCTCAATAACCTTTTAACAAAGCCGCTTCAAAACTCTCTAACAACATAGCAGCCTCTGGATCTCGGGACATCCGATCAAAATCAAACTTTGTGATAGCTTATTTTATTTCCTTATTTTTATTCGTTTATTTTAGATTTTAGATCTTTTTATCATTAATGCATTGTATTTTATTTATTTTTCTTTAGTATGGATCGTACCGGGTGTTTGTTATGTTGCATGAGATATTTTGTAGGTTTTTCGGTGCTTGTTGCGGTTGCGGGTTGATTTGAGACGGGCTTAGTGGGCTCCCGAGGCATTATTGGGCTTGGCGGAATCAAAGAGGAAGAATTGGGCTTTGAAAGTTATTGGCTTGGATTATTTGGGCTTGTGAAGATGGATCATAAAATTCTAATTTTGGGCTTGGAGTATCCATTTGGTGGCTAAATGATGATTGGTGCATTTCAAATTACATGGACAAAGGGGGGACCAAAGGAATCTTTGGTAGTGGAAGGGTGGAGTGGCTTGGTGGACCAATAGCATTATAGCAACATTTGCGCGGGTGGAATTTTCGTCGCGCGGGTACCCGCGCGACTGCCCAGTTTGGGCATTTTGGTCATTTTGCACACCATAACCCTTGGGGATCAGATCTAGAAGCTCATACACGTTTTTCCACCATTGGAGATCTGCAAGAGGCGATTTTGGGAGCTAGAAATCATTTCCTTTCATCTTTCCAAATCTTAGGTAGTTTCTTTATGCAATTAGATTATTGTTCTTGTTACTTTATTGCCATGAGTGGCTAATACTCTTATTTGGTTGACTTTGGCTGAAAACCAATGAATGTTTGTGGGTTTTGAAGGATTTATGTTGATTATCAATTTATTCCATGTTTATGATTCTAGTTTGCAATTCTTATGCTTAATTGATGCTTTGATCATGAGCTTAGTATTTGATTGAGCAATGGTTGATTTATTTCATTGATTTTGCATTGGATCATTGAATTTATCTAAAACAAAGGCTTTATGATGGTAGAAATCATCTCTAGCTTATGAATCATAACTCCTTTATGGATGTGTAAGCATTTGACATCCTCTAGGAATTGGGGATTCCTTCATTCTTAAGGCTAATTGATTTCTTGGGATTAATTGCTTCAATTGACCATTGATCTTAATTAAGAAGGTGTGTTGTGGGCTTCCCCAACCTCCATACTACCTATGAGGAATCTTGGCATATCATGCTTCATGATTGCTATAACCAATTTGGGATGAAGGATAAGCTTTGTATTAGATCCTAATGATAAACACACAAATGTTCATTGTGTTGAATTGCCTTAGTTAACCAATTATTCCCAACCTTTGAGCATCTCATCAACTTGCTTAATTGCAAGGTTTTTAGTTATTCAAGTATTTTAGTTTTCAAGTAATTAAACACCCCCCTTTTAGTTTAATTGTAGTTAGTTAGTTTAATTTCACTAGTTCTATTGAATTGCATTGATGATTGAATACAACCATTTACCCGAGGATCGATACCCCTTTTTACCATTATATTACGTTTATTTAGCAATCAAAGGGTGTAATTTGCTTGGTGGGCTTGACATCCCACCACTTTGTCTATAGAAAAAAAAGTTAGCCAAGTAAAAACCAATCATAATTAACCATATTCTTATATAAATAATTTACCTCTAAATGTTGTTGTACTATATCCTTTATCATTGAAAAAAAAACTCTTTTCCAAGTTCTTTTATCAAAAAGGACCATCTAACACATTATTTTCCCAATTTCGCATGCAAACATGTCTTTTGGTTGTCCTACGGGATCATATGTCATATTCGTATCATAGTTAATGTCAATCGGTTCTCCCTTATTGGTTAGAGCTATTTTTTGAGCTTAATGTTTTTTTCTTTTCCTCTAATCTCCTGTGTGGCACAACTACAAATATAATTAAAAATTATTAGAAACAATATTTTCATAATAACCGAATAAAAATAGTAAATAAAAATTCATAATAAAATTTACCATCAATAGCGGCGACAGTCAATAACGGCAACTTGAGGTTATCACCGGTGATAATAAACAATAGTGGTGACAACAAAGGAAGGAACGTATCCTGCTTCTTTTTTTCATGACCTTTAGCAGCGACTCTGTTTACCTTTAGCGGTGACATTTTGTCTTCGATATTGAGTGTGTGCGAAAAGGCCCCCATCCATTGGATTAGAATGTTAATCGGATGGTTAGGATTTACGAGAACGTGTAACTGTGGATTTGGTCTTGCATTACGAGCGACGCTATTAACAGTGAAAATGAGCTTTAGCTGCGACTCAAGCTTGAGTCACGCTAATAGCGTAGTGGTAATGACGTTATTTCTTGTAGTGTTGCCTGATGTTCCCGGTCAATTATTTAGTTGCTTTAAGGCTATCCTTGTGTTTGCACCTTCAATATCTAAGTGGGTGTTTCTTGTGGTTAGAAAATGTGATTTTCATTAAATATGGTTTTGAAGACCGGGTAAACGATAATGGACTTGTGTCTCCTCCTCTTTCCATGTTGATGATTTAGTTGCCTTCAAGGGGAAGATATATACCATAGGCTCAGTTAGTGAGACTATGAGAAATAAAACTCTATCCAGTCCTAAACTGGTGTTACTCGAAACCAAGAATTTTTAGAAACCAAATTTCATTTATCTTGGATTTGTGAGTTCTATTGAAAATCTTTATGTGATAGTTCAGGTTTCATGTGAAAACACAAGTGAAGAATATTTTTTATTTCGTAGCAACACACATTATTTTTACCATAGCTCACTATTCGACGAGATATATTGTTACCAATGAAAATGAAAAGTATTTCCTTTTTCCTGATTATTGTAATGGAATCGGTGGTGAATGACGGTGCCGCCGGATGGATTATCCTTTGATCATCTCAACCGTGAAACGTTGGTGTCCGTCTCAACCCTCTCCCTGAATGAAGTCGTGTGAGAGAGAGAGAGAGAAAGTGAAATTCTAGAGAGAGAGAGAGAGAGAGAGAGAGAGAGAGAGAGAGATTTACTAATCGGTCTAGTGGTGGTGTTGGTGTTGGTGAAAAAAAAGAAAGAAAGAAAAGAAACTCTGACCATAAAACTTGTTAAAGCAACAATCTTGTAGTAAAAAAAAATAACTTCTTTGAAAAGACTTCCACTATAGCTTTTTCTAAAAGTTTGAAAGTTTTTTTCATTGAAAAAGCTTTCAAAAGCTCCAATTGTGGAGCAACCAACTCTTTCAACCAAAGAAACTGTTTTGTAGGGCCCAAAACAGTTTCAGCCCATTTTAGCCAATTAAATAAGGGATACAGCGGGCGATAGGGGCGGTAGCGACATAATTGTTCTTAAACCATTTGCTCAAGTTCCAATCCGGTAAATTGTTTCTCCTAAGTTTGTTTATTCCAGAGGATTTGGATGTTAATGATCATATGATATGGCGATATGTAACTTTCAGTTTCATCAAAATATTGAGCATTAACTTTTTTGCTGCACATTATTCTTCTCATATTGAACAAATATATAATTTACTCCAACCTTTGAAGATCCATAAACTTCCATCATTTTCATGTT
The DNA here is from genome assembly GCF_002870075.4 of Lactuca sativa. Taxonomy (NCBI): domain Eukaryota; kingdom Viridiplantae; phylum Streptophyta; class Magnoliopsida; order Asterales; family Asteraceae; genus Lactuca; species Lactuca sativa. Next base: position 177,324,161 of record NC_056629.2, read on the forward strand.
CTTCAGTTCCAAATGACTATGATCTGATTGATCCATTGTAGATTTATATATGATTCTAATTTCTTAGATTTCATGTTTCCATTAGTTTAGCTTAGTTCCTTCTACTTTTTATATTGCATGTTCGGTTTTATTAGTTTAAATCAAACAGATGGACAAATCCATATATGATTACTGATGAAATCATTAAAATAGTTGCATTAGATTAGTTACTGATCGATTTTTGCTTTTTTTTTTTTTTAATAATTTGGTGAATGGAATCATAACTCTAACTGATATGATGATATGGTATTTCTTATCTTTATAATAATGTGCATATAAAGTAATTTTGGTTAATTTGTTAGATTGTCCAGGTTTTGATTGAATTTGGCATTTTTGTTGCATGTAATGAAATACTATTTTGTTAAAAGCATTCGTTTTTTCCACTGCATACATAAGTTTATGATTTTGGGTGACTTGTTTGTCGGTAAGAAAAGTATTTAGTAAAAGAATAATGAGTAAATTTTCTTATCTTTTTTTTTTAATAGTTACTAGAACATTTAGATCAAAAAGGGGGTTAATTACTTCAAGCTTCTGAAATCTGATGGACGTTAATCATATTCTGTCATCCATTTATTTGAAACACAAACTAGTGAAATTGATGTCAAGTCTTTCAAATGAAATTTCCTTCAATTTTAGGATCCCTGAGATCAGTAATACACCATATATGGCTGATTCCTTGAAACTTTTTTTTTTTTTGGTAAAATTCGTATATTTTGTGTATATCAATGTCTCAAATGCTTTGCTTTTTAGGAATGACTTGTGGCAACCGTGTTGTGGTACATTGGTTAGATCTTCACAATGATATACTCAAGGCATGAACTTCATCTTCCTTATGTACCCTATGCAGTCTATGGTCGCCATGAAAACATAAACATCAAGGGTATCCTTGTCTTTTCATCTTCAATATCTGAGTGGGTGTTTGCTATGTTGAATATAAACACCAGCAAACTATGGCTTTGTGTCGTGGGTGAAGGAAGATGGACTCGTGTCTGTGGGTCCCTTCTCATGTATGATATACATGCTTTCAAGGGGAAGATATATATGTTTCACGCCTCTTATCTTTCAAATCAAAAGGAGCGTTTATATGAAATAATACTCCATCCAAAGCCCAAACTGATGCCTCCGATGTTACTCGAAACGAAGAATTTTTCAGGGATATGCTTCTCACCTCTCACGTCCGCAGTTTGTAAGCTCCAGTGAAAACCTTTATGTGATAGATCGCAAATTAGGACATCCATACAGGATCCACGAACTAGATTTTGCTGAAATGAAATGGGTGTTACGTGAAAACACAGGAGAAAAATATGCATTCTTTCTTGGAAAATACTGGAAGCCTGGTGATAAAACTGGAGAAGGCAAGTTCTTTCATGCAAGCATGTGGTATTTCTTCCATGATTTTTTGGATGCTAATCTCATACATGAGTGATGACTTGTTAGCAGACGTATCTTTGTTTTTATGATTAATTGATGCATATGTTAGAACATTGTCAAGGCTTAATTATATCTCATTCTATATTCTATCTATCTTATATTCTTATTTTCATTTGTGCCTAATGCATTATGTGTTGTGTATTGGCTTAATTGTTGTGTTGCAGATAAAGGACCTTTTTTGTCGTGTTTTGGAGTTTGAAAATGTATGTTTATATAGTTGATGGAATCTGGTTCAATACTGTCTACACCACTCCATTGATAATTATGATGAGAATTTGTTTCACCTCGTATACATGTCAAAATGCAATGTTATTCTTGAAAAGCCTAATGAAATACATAGGATTCGGAATCCATAAATCATATTTAAATAAGCTCTGTAAAAGGACCTCGAGGTAAAATCGTAAGAACGTTATAAGTTATAACATCATATAACAATATGTAAAGGCACGTTATAGGTAAAACAAAATAATAAACACATGGAAATAATAATCGTGTGCAAGGAGAAAATTCTTAATTTACTCTAGGTTACTTTGTTTATGCTCAACTAGACTATTTATTTTTTTAGCGTCCAACAAAAAAGTCAATGAAGGGAGCTTCAATTCTTGTAACCAGTAATAAAACCTGGCAAAAATACATTATTGGTATAATTAACAGGTCACGAATAAGTTTAATGACCTAAACTATTAAAAAATACATCAAGAACCTTTTAAATCAAAACTCAATAGTTGATTGGGTTACAACGGCATTAACTTATTAATTAATATGTTAAATTCTGTCTACAAAATAGTTATAGATCACATGGAGAGTGATGAAAAGGAAGATCCCATCTGCAGTGGCATTGAAATGCAAAGGGGTTAATATAGAAAACGATAACTGTGGCGTCTGTGTTAACGGATTGAAATGCTCTGATCATATTCTGGTACAATGTCCATTTGCATGTGAAGTCAGAAAGATTATTTTCAATTGGTGTGGCTTACAACCATTCTCATCAGTTGGAGAGTTAATCACTTTTGCAGAAAATTAGGGAAGCAACCCAAGGAAGGCGATAAGATTCCTCAAGATATGTCATGGCCTAATCTGGATCCTTTGGAAACTTAGGAATGAGCGGGTGTTCAATGGAGTATTTCATACTCCCACTTATGGTGCAGGGGCAATTAAGTCAATGGTGTACTTCTGGACAAAGTACATGGGCAATGAAGGAATCGGTGATTGGGATAACTGGAACATGTCTCCATTTATACTTTAAGTTCATAATAATGTATATCATTCCATGTATGTTTCTGTTTCGACCTTGTACTTCTGTACCCCTGCTAGTTACTTGCTAGTAGTGGTTCGTTTTTATTAATATTATTCGACGGTTCCAAAAAAAAACGTGGTAAGGCGGGGCGTTCCATCTAACCAATTTTTCCTTCGCTTCTTAAAAGGTGTTTTTTTTCCCTTAATTATGTAGGTTGTATCTTGAAGGAATCATGTTGTCCCATATCAAATCAAATTTTACATCTTTTTGTCCCCTAAAATTTTCAGCTTGTTTTGTATTCTACTCGGTTTCCATTTTCTTCAGATATGTGATACATTTTGAAAATCTATATTTACCCTCTTAAGTTTCCTACTTTGCATTTATTTCGATTTTATTTATTTCCCTTTCATTTTAGTTTTTCATTTATGATATTTAATCCTTTTGAATGAATTTAAATGTCAATAAACTCCTATAATACCTCATTTTATCATAATGATCACAGTTAAAGAATGTTATTTATTTATGATTATATATAACATTAATGGACCATTCAATTCTCATTAATATCAATCCATCTTACTCGAATCTAACTATGAAGGCTACAATTCTCTTCCATTTAGAATGATTCCATCATTTAGATAAGGATGTGAGTCTTCAATATTATTTCTCCCATCTCTATCTCTTTAAGATTACCTAGTAAAGACATAGTTTCTTATAATACCAACTCTTCAAATTCTTTCCTATTTTTGTTTTTTGTTTTCTATAAGAATATATTTAAATAATACATTATACCAAACATATTATCTTGTGTAGTTGGCTAGAGATTTTAATTCATTAAAGTGTCCCGGTCTAAGTTTATCATTGACATTTGTCTTCCAAAATTTAATTTAAATTTGTCGGAACTAGTTTATATATAATTTTTTTCACATAACCATAATAGATTTGTAGTAAAGCCGGTTAAAGAACTTAGGTATTTGATTCATATCTTAATAGTAAATTCTTTTTCAAATCTAAATTAAATTTAATGACCATACAAATTTCTCGTAACCAGATGGCTTCTATTTTACTTTTGCTCTGGGTCCCAAATATGTTTGGAACGGTCCTGACAATGTATTAGTTCTATTGTGTTTGATATTAAGACCTTTGCTTTTCTTTGGCTGATGAGTAGGTGGAAAGAGGGGATAAAGTTACTTGTAACGTCCCAAAATTCAAGACTAAAGATTTCTTTTAATAAAACATTACTTTAAGCAAAGTCATCAATCCAAAACATAAACATAGTATTAATTTCCAAAACACATGTTCGTTATCAGAGTAAACATTCCCAGGCAGTCTAATTAATGGTGTGTGCCATGCGATCACCCCGAGCTCTTCCCTCCGCTACCGGAAGTACCTGAAAACAAAACTGAAAACCGTAAGCACGAAGCTTAGTGAGTCCCCCACCCTACCACATACCATGCATAACCACATACTGCACATATTGGGCCACGCCCGCTATCCTGGGCCTCGCCCCTACCTTGGGCCTCGCCCGCTACAACGGCCCCGCCGCTCCAGGCCCCGCCTGGCTTCGAGCCCCGCTCGGATACAGATCTGTTTCACTTAGGCCTCGCCTGTCACAGGGCCTCGCCCGCCAACAAATAATAACACATAAACATATCACAACACATAAGCTAAACACATACGAACTGATCCTGTCCTAAGGCCTCGCCTATCCTGGGCCTCGCCCCTGCCCTGTTACTGATGAGTCATGGAACCCCGTCCATGCTCCTACTGATTGTGAGATATGGGCCCAGCCCACACTCACTCTTTTCCTAACTCGGGCCTCGCCCCTGATCTGCTGCTAATGAGATATGGAACACCATCCACACTCTGCTATTGGTGACTTACGGGACCTCGCCCACACTCACCTCCCTACCAGGCACATACAAGCATCACACAGACAGCAAGTATAAACTATCACATAAACCATTCCTTGGGCACCCGCCCGCTACCACTGGACCTCATCCTGAATATCATACTAGCATACTGTGTCTAGGGTTAACCCCCGGGTCTTCTACTCATAACTACATGGGTCGGCATTGTGGCCTTAGACCCATTATGATAACTTCATTTTATTTACTTATTTTTATAGTTTATTTTAGTACATTTCATTCGCATTTTAGTTAACTTTCATGCATATTTTCCCTTTTGTTATTTTTATGACCATTTCGGGGTACTTTCTAGTTTCTTGAGCATTATTGCAGATTTTCTTGGAAACTAGCGGGGCGGCACTCTTGCGAGGCGATTGGGCTTGAAGGGAATTGGAGATTTCATGCTTGATGGCTATGAAGGTGATTCATGGGGTGGACTTGTCAATTGCTTGAAGGCTTGGAAGAATTGAGCTTTAAATTTGAAAGATGCGGGGGAACATTCAAGCGTTTGAAAATTATTAATCGGGCGAGTTCACGAGCTTTGGAGGATTTAGAGAGGTCAAATTGGGCTTTAAATGAAGAAAAACTTGAAGAAAATGGGCTAGGAGGTGATTGGATTCGATCTGGGCTAGTGGGATATGCTTTAGAGGCCCAAAATCTCAAAGGAGCCCATGTCAGGTACCACCCGCGCAACCCACCCGCGCAGCAGCACGCGGGTCGCGCAAGGCCCTACAGGGGCAATTTCGGGAATCCTTCTTTTGAGCTATTTGAGGAAGGTTGGTGCCCATCTTTTGCATACTCTTGGACATCCGATTTTTGAAGATTCTCTCTGGAGTTTTGGAGACTTTTGAAGGCCAAGAACCCTTGAAGAACATCATATTTTTACCTCTTGATTCTTGCTTAATGTTTGGTACAAATTTCTCTAACTTTGTTTCTTTGTGTTTAGCCATGCTTGGCTAAACTAATTTTGGTTGACTTTTGGTTAATCCTTTGAACTTTTGTTGAATGTTGAAGAATCCATGAACATGTTCTTAAATCTTTATGGGAATGTTTTGTGTTTTAACATCTTATCACTACTTGTATGTTTTAGTTCATGAGTTTAAATGTGTTTGTGGTGATTAGTTGGCTAATTTCTTGATTAAGTAAAGGATCCTCAAATTAGCAAGCAACAAATGATTTTTGTGTTGTTTTTGCTTTACACAATCATAAAAACATTTCCTCCAACATGGTGGTGAAAGCATTTGACCCCTCTTGGATTTGGTGACTTTTTGGTTCTTAATGCTAGTTGACTTTCACTAATTACATGCTATTTGGAATTAGTGACTTTGACTAAGGAAATTGTTATGAGCTTCTCTAGTCATTTCAACAATTAAGAAAAGTCTAGGTAATCTCAAGCTCCTTGGATTACTATAGCCAAATTAAGGATTTAAATCAAAGTATTGCACCATTGGATTCTAATGATATGTTCATCAAAAGTCAAAGTGAGGAAACTTTAAGTCAACCATCTCTCCCTCATTGGTTTTACATCAAACTCTTATTTTTGTTGCATTTGTCTATTTAAATCATTGTTAATTCTAGTTGTTTCAAGTATTTCAAAACACCAAAACCCCCCATTTTATTTTTATTGTCATTTTCAAGTATTTTTACAAAGAGATTTTTCATAGAGTTATAAATTGAACCAATCTTCGCGGATTCGATCCCTTTACCACTATACACTATTTTAGTGTGTAATATTTAGGGTTATTATTTGTGTTGGCCTCGACAACCACCACATTCACACAAAGGGAAACTCACCTGCACTGGCTGAACTTGCTGATGATCCCACTAGCCGCTGCCCGACAACTCTCTGAACTCCTGCTCCACTCGCTCCCCGAGCTACCAATATCAATGCAACACTGAGTCTAACTGACCCCCGAAAGACAACAAAGTCAACTCTGGTCAAAGTCACCTTCCAAGTCAACCCTACTCGCCGAGTCACCCTACTGACTCGCCAAGTTCATATGTTCAGAGTCCTTCCATTCGCGGCTTGACTCACCGAGTCGACCGATTTCCGAGTCCTGACCTGTCCAACTCACCAAGACTCCATTCGACTCACTGATTCGAGTCTCAACTCGAAGGGTTTGGGGTTTCGCGACCTGACTCGCCGAGTCCAAGAACAGACTCGCCGAGTTCAAGAAAACCTTCAACAGACTCGCCGAGTTGTTCATCCCACTCGTTGAGTTCCTCCAAATCTTCATGCTACTCGCCGAGTCTACTCAAAGGACTCGTCGAGTCCATTCAGATCTTCAAACATGCAGAGGACTTTTGAGTCATGCATGGACTCCAAACTGTAGATCTACCCTTCCCAAGCCTATTCCTCACGTAAAGTTGCAAACTTTACGTGTAGAGAAGGAGATCTAGGCTAAATACACCATAAAATAGGGTTAAAGGCAAGGAGGCTCCATAATCAACTCAAGGACAGATACTTTATGCTTCTCAAGACCATAATATGCTTAGATCCGAAGTAGCAACTTCAGATCTGGCTTCTAACTCAAAAGGATAGCTAATCATGGCTAAAAAGCCCCCAAAACTTACAACCATAATAAATCTAAAGGAGGGAAACGACTTAATACCTTCAATAACTCAGAAAGTTTCCCCAATCTTCAGATCTAAGGCCAATCCTTGAAGCTTCAATGATTCCCCTCCTTCTTCTTCCTTCAAATCGCCCAAAAATGGCTTGGAAGCTTGAATGAGCAACAATAGGGCTTAGGGTTCGATGTTCTGGGTGAAAGAGGCAGTAAAGGAACCCTAGGGGAGAGAATGAGACATTTAAATAGGCTCCAAGTCTCGGATTTAGGGTTTTCCTCGCCCAGACCAGACTCGCCTAGTCTCCTTGGCTGAATCGCCGAGTCGGTCACTTACTCCTCAACCCGGATCCCGCTCGGACTCGCCGAGTTCCTCCTTGGACTCGCCGAGTCGTCCCTTAAAATTAGGGTTTCCTTTCCTTTCTTGGCCTTCCTGACTTTGGGTGTTACAACTCTCCCCCACTTAAAATAAAATTCGTCCTCGAAGTTTGCTATGGCCCACCGCCTGCGATCTGCTTCCAATATTCCACTAAATGATCCATCACCAGCTGCCTACCTTCGCTGGTCTTCCGCCCGGTCATTCCGACTAACATTAATCATTGCAGATAATCATCTCGGGTCAACCATGACCCTGAACATTCTGGAAACGCAACTTACTCAACTGACAATCCTTCTGGTACTCACCGAGTACTGCACTGAACCCATAGGGGTTCACCCCTTCCTTCCTTGCGCGATTTCCTTGCCTCCCCAAGGCAATGCTCCATAACCAACTATATTTCCTCTATCACTGTGAAGATCCTATCTTCACCAATCCATTACTCATGCTACCTCCAGTACGGGTCATTATTACTAGTATCCAATGGGCATATCTTTCTACTATAATTTGGTGTCGAGCACCCCAAAATCAACTAACTGAATTTCATCATAGACTGCTTACCCGCACTGCTACTGACTGAAAATTCTGCCATTCCTCATCTGCCTTCCAGATGACTGAGACCACCCTGGTCCCTACCTTCCTACCAATATCTGGACTACCGGCTTCCCCCGATCGCTAGTCCCCACACAATTCCTAGTCGCTCCCAGCGAACTAACTGCCTTGGACCGAAGTCCGGAACTCACTGAATCATCACATATCATAACATGTCAACTAGCATGAACACATATACTGCATACTGCATCGTACCATAGTCTGGAACACATAACTCATACCATATCTGCATCATAAAGGCACTACTTAACTGCTCAATCTATTATGCCATTCAGGCACTACAATCCTGGGATCCCCGATCCCTTATCTTGACACTAAGGTCCCTACCAGGTCCCACCTGTGCTGCTAAAACTCATGAGCCTCGCCCACGGGTCTCACCCGCCTCTATCCTTCTAGTCCTACTTGCCTAGCCACTCTCGCTCGGGGCTCGCCCACGGGTCTCACCCAACCATACTACTGAGCATCCCTGCTCTCAGGTCTCACCTATACTGCTATTCTCATATGGGCCTCACCCATGGGTCTCACCTAACTATATCCTGGAGCGGCCTCTCCCAAGATCTCACATCTCTAGGACTATACAGGAAAACTCCCTATCATTCTCATCCACTTACCCATTCCTGATCCCTATCTGATCACTAGGAGATAGGGGCCTCGCCCCAACTCCGCCAACGAAGCTACTATGGAATGCTACGGCTACCCCATAGTCTTACAACACTTTCCACCACTGACTGCTAGTGAATGCTATGGCTGCCCTGTAGTCTTACAACACTTTCCACCACTTACTGCTAATACGAAAGCACCCAGTGCTATCACTTCTCAAGATTCTCCTTCTGACTCACCTGAGTCCTACAGGCGATCCTCCAACCTGAATTCCCAACCACATGCTAACCATCACCACTACACGCACTGGCTGAGGGGGAGTTTCTCAAACTCCTAACCCTGAACTCCTCAATCCATTAACGCTGTACCACTTCTTTTCCTTCTCGGAGGCTGCGCACTCATTCTGGATCTGCGTGCTCTTACCTTTGCACGCTCGGAGGATTCTCCCCCACTTCGATCCTGCTTAACCCTTGCTGCTCAATGCTCGAAAAGAAATCCCAACCCTCGCTACCATTCCATAATCAATCTACTGAGGAACCCCAAGCTTACCATAGCTAGGGATCTAACCAATCCATTTCCAAAATTTTACGGCTCCGGACTAGCGAGATATACCAAGTTCCTCCTAGGCATGCTACAGATACTGCATCCTAAGCAACCTTCCCCAATAGAGCACATCCCTTAATTACCATTCAAATATCCAAGGTATGCAGATGGCATAAAAGTCGATCACAATCAAGCCGCACAAAAATAAAATGCTCATACCGATAATGATGCAGAACCATAACAATATAATCATGCACAAAATAAAAGAACTGAAAACAGAAATCGCATACCTGCAACGTTCGATGATCCTCGCGCCTCCAAGGTAGTCATCTGAAAATCCCTGCCTCCTTCCGCAGGTGCCTCTGCACGGCCCTGACGGCCGTCTGTGATCCTCAAAGTTGTAGGGGCAGCTGCCATCACCCGTCTTGCTGAAAACAAACTGGGGCACTGGGCCTTCTTGTGGCCCCGCTGATTGCAGTGAAAACATATCAAGTCTGATCCCTATGTCGTGGTAGCAGTACAATCCTTGATAAAATGACCAGTCCGACCGCACTTGAAGCAGCGAGACTCACCGCCGCTACCACTCCTGCACGCGCCCCCGTGCGCCCTGCCATATTTCCCGCATCGGCTACGGTCCTGATAATCCCTCGATCTCGAATCCGATCCCTTGGGCCTTTTGCCCGAACTCGCGGCTACCTGAACCTCATCCGGCTTCCTCTTCCGGATCTGCTTTAAATCAATTTCCCTCTCCCTGGCCCGAGAAATCATATCTTCCAGCGTATACAACCGGACCTGCTCACGAACTCCCTGATGTCAGCCCTCAACATCTCGTGATAACGGGCCTTCTTCATATCCTCATCCGCGACATACTGCGGTACAAGATGAGCCATCTCCCTGAACTTGGCGGTGATCTCCGCCACAGTCTCAGTGGTCTGCGTCAAATCCTGAAACTCCCGTGCCAACTGCTGCACCTCAATAATTGGCGAAAACTCCGCCCTGAACCTGGCCGAGAAATCGCTCCAAGTCATCGCGTCCAACGCGGCGTCATCCCCCAGAGCATGACCAATCTCCTCCCAGCAATCCCTCGCTCTGTCCTTCAGAAGACAAGAAGCGAGTCTGACCTTGTCCTCCTCAGGACACCGGCTCGTACGGAACGCGTTGGCAACATCAACCAACCATCTGCTGCTAGCGATGGGGTCCCTAGCCCCATGATAATCTGGTGCCCCGCAAGCCCTGAACTCTCGAAATGTCAAGGTACGCGCTCCCATCAATGCCATCATCTCGGTATGGAAGGCTCCTAGCCTTTCATCCAAGATCTCCAGTATACCCTCCTTGACCGTGCCAAAGATCACAGGAGTCTGGTCTAGTATGCTGCGCGGAACCTCAGCTGATATCAACTCCCTCATTCGCTCCTCGAGCTGCTCGGATCCTGAACCCGAGCCCGATCCCTCTCCGGCTCCTGATCCACCCAATGGTCTCTCTCGCAACGTCACCATGCTGAAAATATACCACAACCACTATCATAATACTGATCATTGCTGCGAGATCAAACACACCCTACCAGGTTCCCAGTCTTGTCTCGGCCTTTCCCGAATCGAGTACGGATCCTCTGCTTTCAGTAGTGCAGGCGCATACTACCTTCCACATCTATCCGTACTTTCCTCAGGAATTGCTTCGACTCCACCAGGTCCCTTAACCACTACTACTGCTCCCAGCACTATCTCATCCTAGGCTTACCCTAGGGAAACCTCTGACTCAACTCAACCAATCCTCAGCTGCTGAAGGTCTCCTTGTGATGCCAATTAGCCATTACCTGGATACCATCACATGTGACGAGGCTCAGATAATCCTTCGAGTAAAAGACTCGTCCCTACAATGGTTAGACTCAAACGAGAGCTGCGTAATAGGACCAAATCCAGCACTCTGAGATTATTCAACCCTGATCACATGTGACGTGACGTATTCACCTAATGGCTAACTCCCATCACTCAGAATCCCATAATGCACAAAGCAAGCAGCATTCAGACAAGGGAAAATCTAACCACAACACACTCAAGCAATCATATCCACATAGCAAGAAACTGAACTAGCATGCAACACAAACTCATAGAGTCACACAAACTCATAAACTCAGGCATAACCTAAACATGCTATCCAACTACTGTCTAATCAGCACTATCATGCAGCTCGAAGCACATATAATAGGTACATAAGGCATCATCCCTAGATCCTTAGTCCTAATCTAGCATGCTCTTCTATTAACTGATAATCATAACATAAACTTGTATGGGTATTTTGGGGTACTTACTTGAGCTCGGCTGATTGCATGCACCACACCCTTATCTCTTATCAAAATTCTTTTCTTTCTGAATTCTTTTCGCTTTTTGGAAAACTGTTTCATTTCTAAAACTCTTTTTACAAAACTTTTCTTTTGATTTTGAAAACTTTTATCCCAATCCCTTAGTTTGAGTTCAGACACACCCGAGGGTATGTCTGAATCCCTCAAACCAAGGCTCTGATACCAACTTGTAACGTCCCAAAATTCAAGACTAAAGATTTCTTTTAATAAAACATTACTTTAAGCAAAGTCAACAATCCAAAACATAAACAGACTATTAATTTCCAGAACACATGTTCGTTATTAGAGCAAACATTCCCAGACTGTCTAATTAATGGTGTATGTCATGCGATCACCCCGAACTCTTCCCTCCGCTACCGGAAGTACCTGAAAACAAAACTGAAAACCGTAAGCACGAAGCTTAGTGAGTTCCCCACCCTACCACATACCATGCATAACCACATACTGCACATACTGGGCCACGCCCGCTATCCTGGGTCTCGCCCCCAACCTCGGGCCTCGCCCGCTACAACGGCCCCGCCGCTCCAGTCCCCACCTGGCTTCGAGCCCCACTCGGATACAGATCTGTTTCACTTAGGCCTCGCCTGTCACAGGGCCTCGCCCGCCAACAAATAATAACACATAAACATATCACAACACATAAGCTAAACACATACGAACTGATCTTGTCCTATGGCCTTGCCTATCCTGGGCCTCGCCCCTGCCCTGCTACTAAGGAGTCATGGAACCCCGTCCATGCTCCTACTGATTATGAGATACGGGACCAACCCACACTCACTCTTTTCCTAACTCGGGGCCTCGCCCCTGATCTGCTGCTAATGAGATATGGAACACCATCCACACTCTGCTATTGGTGTGTTACGGGACCTCACCCACACTCACCTCCCTACCAGGCACATACAAGCATCACACAGACAACAAGTATAAACTATCACATAAACCATTCCTTGGGCACCCGCCCGCTACCACTGGACCTCGTCCTGAATATCATACTAGCATACTATGTCTAGGGCTAACCCCCGGGTCTTCTACTCATAACTACATGGGTCGACATTTTGGCCTTAGACCCATTCACACAAAGGGAAACTCACCTGCACTGGCTGAACTTGCTGATGATCCCACTAGCCACTGCCCGACAACTCTCTGAACTCCTGCTCCACTCGCTCCCCGAGCTACCAATATCAACGCAACACTGAGTCTAACTGACCCCTGAAAGTCAACCAAGTCAACTCTGGTCAAAATCATCCTTCCAGGTCAACCCTACTCGCCGAGTTCATATGTTCAGAGTCCTTCCATTCGCGGCTCGACTCGCCGAGTCAGTCCATGACTCGCCGAGTCTACCGATTTCCGAGTCCTGACCTGTCCATCTCACCGAGTCTCCATTCGACTCACTAATTCGAGTCTCAACTCGAAGGGTTTGGGGTTTCGCGACCTGACTCGCCGAGTCCAAGACAACCTTCAACAGACTCGCCGAGTTGTTCATCCCACTCGTTGAGTTCCTCCAAATCTTCATGCTACTCGCCGAGTCTACTCAAAGGAATCGTCGAGTCCATTCAGATCTTCAAACATGTAGAGGACTTTTGAGTCATGCATGGACTCCAAACTGTAGATCTACCCTTCCCAAGCCTATTCCTCACGTAAGGTTGCAAACTTTACGTGTAGAGAAGGAGATCTAGGCTAAATAAACCATAAACTAGGTTTAAAGGCAAGGAGGCTCCATAATCAACTCAAGGACAGATACTTTATGCTTCTCAAGACCATAATATGCTTAGATCCGAAGTAGCAACTTCAGATCTGGCTTCTAACTCAAAAGGATAGCTAATCAAGGCTAAAAAGCCCCTAAAACTTACAACCATAATAGATCTAAAGGAGGGAAACGACTAAATACCTTCAATAACTCAGAAAGTTTCCCCAATTTTCAGATCTAAGGCCAATCCTTGAAGCTTCAATGATTCCCCTCCTTCTTCTTCCTTCAAATCACCCAAAAATGGCTTGGAAGCTTGAATAAGCAACAATGGGGCTTAGGGTTCGATGTTCTGGGTGAAAGAGGCAGTAAAGGAACCCTAGGGAGAGAATGAGACGTTTAAATAGGCTCCAAGTCCCGGATTTAGGGTTTTCCTCGCCCAGACCAGACTCGCCGAGTCTCCTTGGCCGACTCGCCGAGTCGGTCACTTACTCCTCGACCCAGATCCCGCTCGGACTCGCCGAGTTCCTCCTTGGACTCGCCGAGTCGTCCCTTAAAATTAGGGTTTCCTTTCCTTTCTTGGCCTTTCTGACTTTGGGTGTTACATTACTGCTATCTTGTAATTTCTTATGTAGCATCTCCGTAGGTGTGATATTTTATCCTCGTCTTGTCGTCCAAAAAAAAGTTATAAATCTACCATCGACATTAATTGTTGGGTCACGGCCCAGAACCCATACAACTTGAGCAACCAACAAGTCAAGTCAACTTAACTACACATACATTAACACAATACAATTGGAATGTTGTCTAGGGCATAAAATATTTTGGGCCCATTTTAGCCTATCAAATAAGTAACATTAATAATGGGTTAATGCCTAGCTAATGGGATACGATGATACGGGAAATCGTATTCGTATGTGAGTTCTATTATGTAGTTACTTCTTAAACCATTGCGCTCGATTTCAAGTTCTCCATTGCTTTCTTCAGTTTCAATAAGAATCGGGTAAATTATTTCTCTAGGATGTTTGTCTTCTACAGGATTTGTACTTTAATACGTGATAGTATGGTTATATGCACTACTACAAAAAAGAGCATTCGACCGCCATAACCGTCGGTAATCCGTCGCTAATACTCTTTACCGACAGAATTGTAACAGACCAAAATCCGTCGGTATATTCTTATCGCTAATTGCTTGTAACAGATTTCTAACCAGGATGTTTAAAATGGTCATTTTACCCTAAGAAGGATTATCAAATTTTGATTAAGTGTTGCTATGGAATTGATAGCCGGGGAGTCGCCGGAGCAGCAGACAGGGATTCCTTACTCGAGTTTTTAGAAGTGAGTCTTGCGAGGTGAGTTCCCTTTCAGTAGGAACGGGTCAAAGGCACCAAGGTCGGCCCGTATATATGATATGTTAGTAGCTGAGTGTGGGCGGGGCCCGAATCTCCTAGCAGTCGAGTGTGGGTAAGGACCGAGTCTCATAGTATTATTTGAGTATAGTTATGTGATTGCTTTATAGATATATTTGTTGTCTGTGTGATACTTGTATGCATGTTAGTAGTGGAGTGTGGGGGGACCGAATCTCCTAGACAGCGGAGTGTGGGCGGGGCCCAAGTCTCCTAGACACCGGAGTATGGGCGGTGCTTGAATCTCCTAGACAGCGGAGTGTGGGCGGGGCCCAAATCTCCTAGACACCGGAGTGTGGGCAAGGATCGAATCTCCTAGATAGTGGAGTGTGGGCGAGCCCCAAATCTCCTAGACAACGGAGTGTGGGCGGGGCCCGAATCTCCATGAGAGTGGGCGGGGCTCGTATCTCCTAGTTGTATGTTATTTGTATGGTATGTGGTAGTTTGGGGGAGCTTACCAAGCTTCATGCTTACGGTTTTCAATTTTGGTTTCAGGTACTTCCACTATCAAAGGGAAGGGATCGGGATGATCGCATGACACACACCACAGTCTTTAGTTTGGGAGATTTACTCTGATATTTGATATGAGATTTTCTGATTAAGGCACCCTGTGAGTGTTATGTTTCTGAGTTTTTTAACTGACATCATGTAGAGTTCTAACCTGATCCTTGGAGAGATTAGAAAATGATTATGAATTGTCAAGAAAAACCTGTTTCTGGTTCTGGTTCTGATATTATGCCTAAAATTTCTGTTTTTGGTTTTGATTTTGTTGTTGTACTATACCTACGTGTAACATCCTTAAAATATAGATAACTTTTTTTTTTTTTTTTTTTAATTTCATTCAAATCACACGACACTAATATCAAAATAGTCAAAAGAGTATCATAGTAACATGTTATCAGAGTACAAATTCCCAAAATCACTAAGTGCGAAAATCATAGGGTGATGCGGTGCAATCAGGCCGAACCATTCTCTTTCTAACTAGAAGTACCTAAACATAAACTGAAAAGTATAAGCACAAAGCTTAGTGATTTTCCCCAACATACCACATACTAAACAAACATATTGCCAAGCATATCTAGGTGCTAGCCTACCCATTCGGTCTATTTCAACCGGATATTTACCAAACATATCTCGGTGCTTGCCTACCCCTTCGGTCTATTTCAACTGGATAATATCAAGCATATTCGAGTTCTTGCAATCCCTTTCGGTCTATTTCAACCGGATATCGGGTCTATTTCTCCCCCTACTACTACCACATATTATCATAACACGAATCACATAATCAAGCAAATACATGCATAACTAACAATTGTCACAAAGACGATCATCACACTACATCATAAACTAGTGGGCCGGCATTGGCATATATATATATATATATATATATATATATATATATATATATATATATATATATTATTTATGCCTAATGCATTATGTGTAGCATTGACATTATATTTTATTAGTATTTTGGGATGTTTCATTCATTTGATATGGGATTTGGGACACTGGTTTGGCTAGACACTTAACATGTTGGACACTTAAAATGGATATCTATCTAAAGAGTACGATCAACAAAACCATTTTATACTAAACATCATATCTTGGAGAGATTGGTAAAAATCCTTGTTAAATGGGGAAATATATTCTTTGGACTGATCAAGTAGAATCCGAAAAAGATAAGTAAGTGAGTTGTGAGACTAGTGAATTTGGATTGGGTAAATTTTCAACTATATTTATTTGGTCATATTGTTTATTTACTATAATATTTGGTCATATTGTTTATTAGCTATGTTTATATTGTTTTTCTTTGATGTCAATGAATGTTGTAAACTCGTTACTTGATGCTCATCGTCGACCGGGAAATAGCGAGGACTCGACCTAAGTGGGGAGAATTTAGATAGGGTAAATTATAAAGAAATTAATTTGGGGAAAATTATATATATAAGTTAAGAAGGGTATTAGCCGTGAAAACCCAATTTGGTATCTGAGTGTATTTATATACAGTAAAATTACAGAGATAGGAATGAGATCCTAAATACAAGGATCATATAGTTACAACAGACATTTGATTTATAATCCTATCTCTAAGCTATCTAAGTTATCCGTTACATTCCCCCTCAATCTTAACCGACACAAGGTTAAGATTGTGTCTTAGATGCTGTAACATTTGTTTGGTCATCGGCTTTGTAAGTCCATCAGCTAATTGATCACCAGAAGAGATGAACCTGACATCAAGTGCTCCCATGGCCACCTTTTCCCTTACAAAATGAAAACCCACCTCTATATGCTTCGTTCGTGCATGAAATATAAGATTTGCTGTTAGATACGTTGCTCTAAGATTGTCACACCACAATACAGGAGGCCTTGGCTGATGTACTCCTAATTCTTTTAATAAGGTCTGCATCCATGTAGCTTCTGCAGTACCGTTTGCAAGTGCCTTGTACTCAGCTTCGGTGCTGGATCGAGCCACAGTTGGTTGCTTGCGAGAACTCCACGATATTAGGTTTGGACCAAGAAATATTGCAAAACCACCTGTGGATCGTCGATAATCTGTACATCCTGCCCAATCTGCATCAGTAAATACACTTAAAAGTGTTGATGTGGAACATGTGAAGCGTAATCCAGTATTCACCGTTCCCTTAACATATCTTAAAATTCGTTTGACAGCTTCCCAATGAATATCAGTGGGTTTCGACAAGAATTGGCATAATTTGTTAACTGCAAAGGAAATATCAGGGCGTGTTAGAGTGAGGTACTGTAGTCCTCTAACCATGCTTCGATATTTGAACACATCTTCCTCAGGTAGCGGCTTGCCATGATTGAGAGACAACTTATCTGTTACTGACATTGGAGTTGAGATACTTTTACAATTCTCCATATGAGCACGGTGTAGTAAATCGATAGCATATTTGTGTTGCAGAAGTGTGATTCCCCCTGAATTGTGAATTACCTCAAGGCCAAGGAAGTAACTAAGTCTGCCAAGGTCTTTAATAGGAAAGGAACATGCGAGAGCTTGGACAAGCTTGTCGATGGCGGACTTGGAGGAACCAGTAATAACAATGTCATCGACATAGACGAGCATATAAATGAGAATACCTCCATGATGAAAGATGAACAAAGAGGTGTCCGCCTTAGAAGAAGTGAAACCAAACTGATATAACTTATCACTTAAACGAGCAAACCAAGCTTTGGGGGATTGCTTGAGGCCATATATTGATTTATGAAGTTTGAAAACATAACGGGGGTTAGTGGGATCCTCAAACCCCGGCGGCTGTTGCATATAAACTTCTTCATTTAGAAAGCCATGGAGAAAGGCATTACTGACATCCACCTGTCGGAGATGCCATTGCCTAGAGACAGCTAATGATAGAATTAATCGGACGGTGGCCGCTTTAACCACTGGACTGAAGGTGTCATGGAAATCCACTCCATGTTGCTGAGTAAAACCCCTAGCGACGAGACGAGCTTTTCGTTTATCAAGAGACACATCCGGGTGTGTTTTAACTTTAAAGATCCACTTGCAACTAATGATGTTAACACCTGGTGGTCGAGGAACAAGGGTCCACGTTTTATTTTGCTGGAGTGCCAAGAATTCGTCTTCCATAGCAAGACGCCATGCTGGGTCAGCATAAGCTTTGTGATAGGTGGTAGGAACAGCCATAAATGCTCGTCTGTTGACATCATAAAGAACAGTGCCATCGGTGAATTTGTGTGGACGTATGACACCAGCTTAGCTGCGAGTAGTGACTCCCGGAGGAGAAGGAATGGGTTGTTCACTTACTGTGGGAGACGCAGCAGCAGGGACAGGTAAATCAGGTATGACTGGAGGAGAAGGAGTGGGTTGTTCACTTATTGACTTGTCTGGGACAGGTATGAATGGTGGTTCTATAGCAGATGGTGACAATGGTTGAGAGATGCTCACGTTTGGGAGCCCCTGCCAGAAAGGTGTACCTGCAGCTGCATGAATATTGTGAGATAACAAAGAAAGATCATATCTACTCAGATGATCATCAGTAATTTCTGGTTCTAGTTGAGGAAAAGAGACCAGATCATGAGATGTGCATGTCGTTGGACAGTTGGATGAGGATGCAAAGGGAAATCTAGATTCGTCGAAAATAACATCACGGGATATATAGATTTTACCAGTGGTTCGATCAAGGCATTTGTACCCTTTGTGCATGGAACTATATCCAATGAAAACACACATTTTGGACCGAAAATCTAGTTTGTAAGAGTTGTATTTTCATAGGCTTGGCCAACACGCACACCCAAAAGTTCTCAGAAAAGTGTAATCGGGTGTGAGATGAAGCAATCGAGTGATGGGAGCAATATTGTATGCGGTGGGACTAGGCATGCGATTAATGAGATAACAAGCGGTGAGGAAAGCTTCATCCCAAAATCGGAGTGGAAGGGAGTGAGCAAGTAAAGCTAGCCCTGTTTCAACTATATGGCGATGCTTGCGTTCTGCAATACCATTTTGTTGTAAGGTATGTGGTCAAGAAACACGGTGTGAAATGCCTTTTGTTTGAAAATATTTGTTGAGTTTGTGATATTCACCTCCCCATTCAGATTGGATCATACAAATTTTGGTATTCAATAGACGCTCAGCGTGATGTTGGAAGTTGTAAAATATTTTTTCAACATCATATTTGTGTTTAATAAGATATATCCAGGTGAAACGACTGAAATCATCAACAAAACTGACATAATATTTATAACCACCACTAGATACTTGAGCTGGTCCCCAAACATCCGTGTGGACGAGCTCAAGTGGAAAAGAAGAAACATGCAAAGAGTTTTTGTATGTTAATTGATGACTCTTAGATCGTTGACAAGCGTCACAGATGAAGTGTTTATTAATATCAAAAGACACTCCTAATTTATTTGACTTCAGAATTGAACTAACTACTGCTGAACTTGGATGCCCTAACCGTTGATGCCATTGAGACTTGGTCACTTGAGAACTTGAAAACGTTTGATGAGGTAATCGAATAGATGAATGACGAAGTGGCACTGGGTACAAGCCTCCTTTGGTTTTACCGGCCAGGAGGATTCTTTTTTTTGCCTTGTCCTTAACAAAGAAAGCATGATTGTGAAGTTCAATAAAAACATTATTATCCGAAACAAGTTTATGGGCAGAAAGTAGATGCTTTGAAATTTGAGGGACTCTAAGGATGTTTTTAAGGACAAGAGTTTTTCCTAGACCAGAAATTTTTGAATGACCAATATGAGAGATGTTCAAACCTGTGCCATTGGCAACTTGAACTTGATCTTTTCCTTGATAACGATCTTGGACAATGAGACGATCCAAATCACTTGTCAAGTGATCGGTTGCTCCACAATCAATGTACCAGTGAGGATCAATGTTGTAGATTCCAGTAGTAACACTGTTTCCCCCACGATATTCTTTATTCTGATAGGCATGGTTGAACCTGTTGCGACACGTTAAGGCACCATGACCAGGAATACCGCATACCTGACATCTTAGACCACCATTGCCTCTACCCCTGCCTCTTCCACGTCCACGTCCACGATAATTGCCTCTGTTATTGAAAGAATTGTTGTTGTTGTTGTTGTTACGACGTGAAGGATTTTGATCTTGACGAGTAACAGTGTTGGCAGAGGTAGTAAAATCGGGCGTACTATTCATAATACTAGCTTGTGCCTCATGAGCAATTAAATACAAATAAAAATCAGGTAGAGTTACCGAATTCTGGTTGCTCATTACTGTGATAGCAGTGACCAGATCGCCATGACCTGGGCCAAGTCCAGCAAGAATGTATCCAATAACTTCTTCATCTGTCATTGGATGGCCTATGTTGGCCATGGTATCGGCAAGGCTGGTCATCTTGTGATAGAATTCTGATGCAGTCATATCTCCCTTCTTGGTTGTGGAGAGTTGAGTTCGTATTTGGATGGAGTTACCTCGATGTTGGGCTGAGAACATAGTCTGCAGTGAAGTCCAGAGTTCATTGGACGTGTTTGCACACCTTGTGACTTGAGCAAGTACTTCTTCTGTCATGGAGGACAAAAGAGCGCCGACAATTGCTTGATCTTGAACAAACCAGGAAGCATATTGGGGGTTATCGATTTCTCTAACATCTGCACCTGTTCCAGTTGTGATTTTGGAATTAGGTTTGGGTATGGTGCCATCAAGGTATCCAAACAATTGAACTCCTCGCAATATAGGAACTACTTGGATTTCCATAGGAGAAAGTTTGTGCGAGTGAGTTTGCACGAGATTGCAGTGGCAATCTTGGCAGAGTTGATTTGAGAAGCAGAGGTAGACATAGTGAGAACCGGATAGAGAAACTAGTAGCCGGAATAGTAGAGAAAGAGAAGAATTTCGGAGCCCTAGAATCAAGCTCTGATACCAAGTTAAGAAGGGTATTAGCCGTGAAAACCCAATTGGGTATCTGAGTGTATTTATATACAGTAAAATTACAGAGATAGAAATGAGATCCTGAATACAAGGATCATATAGTTACAACATACATTTGATTTATAATCCTATCTCTAAGCTATCTAAGTTATCCGTTTACAATATATATATATATATATATATATATATATATATATATATATATATATATATATATATATATATATAGAGTTGAGATTTTTGAGAACCCAAAAGACCTTGAGAATCATATAACCCTTTGTGGACCACTAGATTAAGATCATGGTTATCAAGGACATCATTGTTACTTTACAAATCACATTTAATTTTTTATTTTTGGAAACTATGATAACAACTCCAATAATTTATGTAATTTTGTATAAGATCTATTTATGGCAAGACAAATGTTGTTCAATTTGATTCTTTGTGTCGTTCCTAGCTATTCAATTTGTGTATTTTTGGCTTATTTCACTTGGTGTGAAGATCGATATGTGGAAGTACAAAGGCTTCTGATTTTTGGAATTATTCTTCATACTTTGATAGCAAACACAAGAACAGCGTAATGGGCAGTTGCAGTGATGACGAAGGTAGTGGTTTTTGATGGCGGTGGGCGATAAAAATGACGAGGTGGAGTGGGGTGGGTATATGATATCATTTTTAATTTAATTTTAATATAAAGATTGAAAGAACTATTATATGATGATAAATAAATATAATATATAATAATAGATATTGAAAAAAAAACATTTTAAATGGGCCAGCCCGGTCAGGTACCAATCAAATAACTTTTTGAAACAACAAAACTTACTTTTATCAAGAAAAAAGATAATGACTAAACTTGACTTTTTATTTTTGGCCCAGAAGCCATACAAGTTGAGCAACCAATTACCCAACCCAAACATTTATTTTTGGCCCATTTTAGCCTATAAATATCAATCAATTAACTTCATAAAATTGCGTTTTACAAAAAAAAAAAAAAAAATATGGTAATGGAATGGGATATGGCGGCAGCGACGTCCAAGATATAGTCGTAGGTTTTACTGATCAGAGGCGATTCTGCTTAACTTCTACATTGCTCGATCAGGTGCATTAACTTTCCTTGTCTTCTAGAAGATTATTTGAACGTTAATGGGGTGATGATATGGTGATTTTTTTTAATTTCATCAATTGTAATTAAACATTAACTTTTTGCTGCATAATTATTCTTAGAGCTGGATGTCAACCTATGATATATTACTTTTGCCAAATCATATTTCCACAACTTTAAGTCTTTAACCAAACAAGTAATATGCTTTTCTCATGGTAATAAACTCTAAAACAGATGCTTTTATACATACTGGACAAATAATTTACTCCAACTTTGAACATTCATAAATATCAATTTTTTTTTCATAACGAGTCTATGTTTGTGTACTGCTCACTTCCAAACTTGGGATTGATCTGTTTCAGGTTTATATGATTCTTGTTTCTAATTAGATTCCACCTTCCCATTAGTTTTTGAATTTTTTCCCCTTCATTCTGAGTTTTATTAGTTTAAATACAAATCCAGATATGAAACTGATTACCTTTAAAATAGTGTGCAGATAAAGTGGTTTTCCTTAGTTTGTTAGATTGTGTAGGGCTTGATTGGATTTGGCCTTTTGTTAAGAGCATTCGTTTCTTCCATTGTATATATCAGATTTTGCGTGAATTGGCAGTAACATAAGAATTTAATTAAAAACAGGATAATCATACCTTTTTCTTTTTCTTATACGAATCTCTTGAATGTTTATTTCTTTTTTTGCAAATGTAGGAATGGGTAAGAGAAGGAGTATGCTTAGAAAAAAGAAGTATGATGAGGCGCGTAGTAGGATTACAATCAATAGTGGCGTGGCACCTTGGTCAGATCTTCCTCATGACGTGCTTGTATTAGTTATGATGAAACTTGGAGTCATTGATTTCGTTGCATTCAGCAGAGTTTGTAAGTCATGGAGATCAGTTGCTCTTTCTAATAGGAACAAGTTTATAGTGTCGAGACCACCCATGTCTGTATCTATCTACTCAGAAGCTAAAGAGAAAGGGTTCTACTACCTGAAGGACTTTGAAGGAAGAATATTGAGAATCATTCTTCCCCATTCTGCTATGAGGAGGTGGTGTGTTGGAGTAACTTGTGGTTACTTGGTTTTGTTTGATGAGGAATACGACGGATTCTGGCTTGTGAATCCCATCACAAGGCATGAACTTTATTTTCCTGGTACCCCCTGTGCATACTTTTCTTGCCCTGGAGATACAGAACCTTTCCTCGTCTTTTCACCTTTAATATCCGAATGGGTGTTGGTTGTGGTTATTGCATGCAGTACTGATAAAATATGGTTTTGTATAGCGGATAAAGTAGGATGGCATTATGTCTCCTCCCCTTTCCCCGCTATCAATGATTTACGTGCTTTCAAGGGGAAGATATATACCATACACTCTGCTTCTACATCAGATGAAGTGAAGCTATGTGAATTGAAACTCTATCCAGATGCTGAATTGGTGTTACTCGAAACCAAGAATTTTCCAAAACCAAATTTCAGATATCCGGGATTTGTGACTTCTGGTGAAAATCTTTATGTCATAGATCGGGGTTCAGAAAAACATCCATACAATATTCATGAGATAGATCTTGACCAAATGAAATTGGTCTCACGTGAAAAGAAAGGTGAAGAATATGCATTATTTCTCATCAAGTTTAGGTCTGGTTGCCATCCCCAACACCATGGGAAATATGCTGTTTCCGACAAAAATGGAAATGGCAGGTCGTTTCATGCAAAACTGTGGTATTTATTTTTTGATTGTTTGAATGTTGATCTCATACATGAGTGATCACTTAATTGTTTGCACCTTTATCATTGACTTTATTATTGTCAAGGCTTTTGAGAACCATCATTGTCTTATCAGCATCTTGGTTTTTTTTTTCACCTTTTTGGCTTTGGGTGGATGCAATGTATCTCATTTTATATTCCATTTTTTATAATTTTCATTTATGCCTAGGGCATTATGTGTTGCGCATTGGGATGATGTTTTGTTGTTACTGACGGACCTTTTTTTGGTCTTTGGGTTTTCCCACAATGATTATTCTCTTACGACTACCACATGAGATATGGTCATGGAAGAGCCCCGAGATTTTGAGGGGGATATCCAATAGTTAAAAGTTTCAGGAATCAAATCCAAAATGTGTGCACATGATTTTGATGGCATAATTTGTATATAGCAGCTCTTGTTACTTTGTCACCTAGTCTTGTTTATCAAACAAAAGCATACCCTCAAAAAAAGAAATTTGGTTCAATCATCCTGTAAAACAAAGAACAAGAAGGTAAAAATGTTTGAATAGTGGGGGCAAGTTGTCTACTAATCAACAAATCCGGATTTAAGTTTTTGTGATGTAATTTGTTTCCTCTTACTTTATATTAATGGACACATTGTTGCTGCAAAGGGGGTAAGACAAGGTTTCTAACACTAGATTTTCATTCAATTAAGAGAAATCCATGGAGATAGCACAATTTGATGAGTTAAAGCTGATAATGTCGTTAATAGAGTTTTAAGAGTTTAGTTCAAAGATAATTTTGAAATCATATGCTACTAGTAGACGTCCTAATTTTTTGAACCTTGTTGCAGTGAGTGTATTATATTGTTCCGAAGTCATTATAATTGCAACCGAAAGGTATACATATAGTAAACTAAATAAAATGGATCTAAATAGAATTTTTACACAACTTGTTGGGAATTCAACAAAGCAAGTTAAACAAACTTCAGACAAAACGATAAATAATTTCGGTAACACTCGCAGAATAAAAACTACTGAAAAACTGCAAACAACGTTTTAAATTAAAACTCCATTTTTAAATAAAAATCCAATTTTAAACATCTTATGTTGAAATATTAGAATGTAAATATATTGGTTTTGGCCTACTTAGCCGATGGGCCCATAAGGTTTTCTCTATCTAGGATCCTGTTTCTATTTATAGTCTTGTACCGCTTCCTTATAAATAAAGTAGACAATAAAGTATTTCCACCCTCAATCTATTCTTGTTTACATGGTATCAAAGCTAGGTTTAGGGTTTTTTATGTTAAGCACGGGTTGGCGGCTGCAGACCTACTGTCATGTACTGTTCATCGTCACTATTCACGGTTACTGTTCATCGATATTTTGGTATCGTTTCGCTTCTGAGTTTTTCTGATTAGAGCACTCTATGAGTGTTCTGTTTCTGGGTTGAAAGTTTTTCAACCGACATCGTGTAGACTGTAGAGTTCTAACCTGATCCTTGGAGAGATTAGAAAATGATTACGAATTGTCAAGAAATTCTTGTTTCTGGTTCTTGTTCTGATATTATGCTTGAAATTTCTATTTCTGACTATTATTATACCCGCAAAATAAAATGCTTGTTTTTTTAATACGGAAATTTACATTCGTCCGCTTTTGCTGAGATGGGAAACTCTACTAAATGTTTAATATCTTCTACCTCCAAATGGGTCATGATCGATTCAGGTGCTTCACATAACAGGTAATCATCATCTTTTGTCTGATTTCCATACTCATACATCGATATCCCACGTTACCATTGTTGATGAGTCTACCCCTCAAGTTCTAGTATTAGGCACAATTGATCTTTGCTCCATCTATTTCATTATCTTCTGTGTTGAGCCTCCCAAATTTCTCGTTTAATTTGCTACCGGTCAGTAAAATTACTCGTGGATTGAATTGTAGTGTCATGTTTTTCCTTGATTATTGTGTTTTTCAAGATCTTTCAACAAATCAAATAATTCGTAGAGGACGAGAATCCAGTGGACTTAATGTATTTGAACCTGAGTTCAAGTATTTTGTGACTTTTGTGGATGATTATTCCTGTGTTACTTGGTCGTATTTGATAAAAAAATCGCTCCGAGGTATTCACCTATTTTTGTTCATTTGTTGTTGAGATTAAGATACAATTTACTGTCTCTGTGAAAACTTTGTGTAGTGATAATGAAAAAGGAATGTACGTCTGAAATATTTCGATCATACATGCTTCAACAAGGTATTCTCCATGAATCTTCTTGTGTTGATACACCTGCCTAAAATGGTGTTGCTAAACGAAAAAATCGTCACCATCTTGAAGTATCTCAAGCACTATTATTTCAGATGACCATTCCAAAAATATTTTGGGCTGATGCAGTCTCTACTGCCTATTTTCTTAGCAACCGTATGCCATTTGTAGTTCTTGGTGGTGATATTCCATTTTCTGTTATGTTTCCTAATAAACCTCTATTCCATGTTGAACCAAAGATATTTGGTTGTAGTTGTTTTGTTCGGGATTCTCGACCTCAGATCAGCAAACTAGATCTAAAGTCGCTCAAGTGTGTTTTCCTTGGATATTCTCGCCTTAAAAAGGTTAAAAGTCTTTTCCTCTTACACTTAATCGTTATATCATTTCACGAGATGTCAGTTTTCTAGAAAATGTACCCTTTTTCCGGTGACCAGCACTCGTGCTCAAGTAGACAATGATGATTTGTTGGTGTACACTAATACCTATTTCTGACTCGACTGTCGAGTCTCCCATTCCATCCAACTCTGAGCAGCCATCATAGCCTCCAAGACTGCTAGTAATTCATGTGTATAGTAGGCAATGACGTCCTACATTAGCTCCTAATACGATACCATCTTCACCTATATGTCCAAGTACTGATGATCCTCCTGATACGAGTGATCCACCATCTTCTGATATGCATGATACAAACCTTGATGTCCCCTTTCCTTAAGGAAAGGGAAGCGTTCATGTACTTACCCTATATCCTCTTTTGTTTCTAATGGTTAACTATAACTTCACGCGCAATGATCTTTACACTTGATAATATATCTATTCCTAAAACGGTTGGTGAAGCTTTGAACCGTTCTGGATGGCGGGATGCTATGACCGATGAGATTAATGTTCTCTATCATAATAATACATGGGATTTGGTAGACTTACCTGTGAGTAAAAAGGAAATAGGCTGCAAATGGGTATTCACCGTGAAAGTTAATACAAGCAGATCTGTAGCTTTTCTAAAGGCACACTTGGTTACTAAAGGATATGCTCAGAATTACTAGGTAGACTACTCCGAGATATTTTTTCCTATATCTAAGGTATCTTCCACCCGGTTATTCATTTCATTAGCCGCTACTTATGATTGGGCCCTTCATCAAATGGATGTGAAGAATGCCACCTTGCATGGTGATTTACATGAAGAAGAATATATGGAGCAGCCACTTGGGTTCGTTGCTCAGGGGGAGTATGGCAGAGTTTGTAAATTACGTATATCACTATATTGTTTAAAACAATCCCCTCAGGCCTGGTTCAGACAGTTTAGTGTTGTGGTGACAAAGTTTGGCTTATGAAGAAGCTCTTATGATCATTGTGTGTTCTTTGCTTCATTGTCTTCCAGATTCTGTTGGTGGTATATGTTGATGACATTGTGATTACTAGGAGTGATGGAATTGGAATCAAGAAGTTGAAAGATTTCCTTGCCTCTCGGTTTCAAAAAAAGACCTAGGTCCTTTAAAGTAATTTTTTGGGAATTGAAGTCTCTTGTACTTGAAAAGGGATCTGTTTGTCTTAGCGAAAATATTGCTTGGATATTTTGAAGGATTCTAGGATGATTGAAACAAAACCTTGCGAGTCTCTAATGGTTCCAAATATGAAATTGAAAGCAGACGAAGGAAATCCACTTGAGAATCCAGAGAAATACAGAAGAATTGTAGGAAAATTAAACTACCTGGGGATTACATGTCCAAACATTTCTTTTCCGGTGAGCGTTGTAAGTCAGTTTATGTCATATCCATGAACCACTCATTGGAATGCATTTAGTCATATTCTGAAGTACCTAAAGGGTTCTCCTAGTCATGACATCTTATATCAAAATCGTGGTCATCATGTCATCGAAAGGTTCACTGATGCCGACTACAATGGGGATCCTACAACTAGGCAGTCTACTACATGTTATTGTGTGTTTGATGGAGGGAATCTAGTTTCATGGAAAAGCAAGAAACAAAATGTTGTTGTAACACCCATAAAAAATCAAGCCAATTTTAAACTTTTTAAAAACATTCCAAATCCATTGATTATTACAAAACTTGTTTTCAAAATGTATCATATCAGAGTATCCCATAAACAGAGTCATAAAAGTGAGGAGCGGTACAATCACGTCTTTGCCTTGCCACGATCTCCTGATGTACCTGAAACAATAAACTGAAATTGTAAGCCTGAGAGCTTAGTGAGTTACCCCTAAAATACCAAACCTCGCATAACCATAATCATATCAAAAAGTACAGATCAACATGCATACTGAGCCTTCAGTCTAACTGGACCACCTTGCGGGGTCTACAGCCTAACTGGACCGCTTCCAAGCCTTCGGTATGACTGGAATGCCTCTCAGGCCTACAGTACAAAGCATGACCGCCTCAACCCAACCCCGAACCAATCTAACAAGTGCACCGAAATATCATACACCAGCATATATAATAGTCAAACCGATATAATAGATCATTAAGCATAGCAACCATCCTATAACCAGAATACTGACCTAACGGGTCACTAACATAGTATCATCCTATATACTAGGATACCGACCTAATCAGGTCACTAAGCATAGCATAGCACGTCACCATCCTAACTAACCGGATGTAAATCAGTAAACATAACATGCAATAATATGGACACAATCTAATAAGGGCCGGCCTTGGTGCCTTAGACCATAGTGAGGATAA
Source organism: Lactuca sativa (assembly GCF_002870075.4). Lineage (NCBI taxonomy): Eukaryota > Viridiplantae > Streptophyta > Magnoliopsida > Asterales > Asteraceae > Lactuca > Lactuca sativa. Next base: position 177,353,066 of record NC_056629.2, read on the forward strand.
CTCACCTCGCAAGTAGCTCGCAGATAATGTAGTCAACTCCTTAAAATACCTCTCCCAAACACCAACACCTAATTCCACTAATGGTCCACACCATAAGTTCCAATAACCAAAATGCCCTCAAAAGTCAACTGGTCAACCCCTCGGTCAAAGTCAAAGTCAACGGTCAAGGTCAACAGTCCATGTTGACCCAACTCCCCAAGTGTAGCTTCGCAGCTCGTCGAGTTCTTCAGAAATTCGTAAATCCTTATACTTGACTTGCCGAGTTTCCAATCAACTCGTCGAGTCTATACGTGTCCAGATGTCGGGGAAACCCTAGATGACTCGTCGAGTCATCTCCCAGACTCGCCAAGTCCATACTCATGCCAATAACCGTAAACCCTCTTCGACTCGCCGAGTTAGATTATCCAACTCGCCGAGTCCATACAACCCAACACATGTCCAATCGATTCTGAGCTATTCTAGCATTCCAAATAGTGGATCTAACCTCGTGGGACACGTTTATCACGTAAAGATGCAAGCTTTACTTGCATGCAAAGTCTTAATTGCCAAAACAAGGCTAAGGAAGAAGCTTGAAGTAAGGAGAAGGCCATGGCTTGACCAAGACTGAAACTTTATGACAATAAGGGGCTAAAGGAGTTCAGATCTGAAGTTTCAACCTCAGATCTGATCCCAAATCGAAAGCATCACAACAACTCCCCAAAAAGGAACCCAAATCCATAGATGGAGAGATCTAGCTAAAGGAGAGCCAAGGTAACAACTTGTTACCTCCAAAATGATGCCATGATGGGTAGATTTTGGATCTATAACAACCCCTTGCTCCAAACTTCTTGAACTCCAAGCTCTTTTCTCCAAGATCCTTCTTCCAAGCTTAGAAACACACAAGTGTGGAGGATAAGCATGACTTTAGGGTTTCAAAACTCAAGGGTGGCTGTAGGGGACTAAGGGAGGGCAATGGTTCCTTAAATAGGGTGCAAAACCCCGAAAATTAGGGTTTCACCCTCCAGCTCCAACTCGTCGAGTCACTCCTCCGACTGGGCGAGTTGGTCACTTAAACGCGTGACTCAATCCCGATGCTACTCGACGAGTCAAGGCCTCCAACTCGTTGAGTAGACCTTGAAACTTGAAAATTAAGGCCATAATAATAGTACCTGAGAATCGGGGCGTTACAATTCTCCCCCAATTGAACTAGACTTCGTCCTCGAAGTCCGCTACGGTGAACAACCCCAGATAGTGCTCCCGCATCTCAGCCTCCGACTCCTACGTCCATTCGGATCCCCTCTGATGCTCCCACTACACCTTCACCAAATGTATCTCCTTATTCCGCAGAACTTTCATCTTTCTTTCCAGTATGGCCACAGGCCTCTCCACGTAATTTAGACACTCATCAACCTAAATGTCATCTAATGATACCACTGCCTCCTGATCCATAAGACACTTTCGCAACTGCGACACGTGGAAAGTGCTATGGACCCGACTAAGATCCTCCGGTAGCTCTAGCCTGTATTCCACCTTGCCGAACCTTGCAATGATCCTGAACGACCTAATGTAATGGGGACCCAATTTCCCCCTCTTCCCGAAGCGGATCACGCCCTTCTAGGGTGAGACCTTCGGGAGCACCATATTACCCACCTGGAACTCTAACTCAGATCGGCGTCTGTCGACGTAACTCTTTTGCAGATTCTGAGCGGTCTACAGTCGCTGCCTAATCTGCTGAATCTTCTTTGTAATCTACAAGACTACCTTCGTCCGTCCCATCACCGTGTGCCCGACCTCACCCCAACAAACCGGGGTACGACATCTTCGACCATACAACAACTCGAAAGGTGGGGCACACCATGTGTTAGGATGCTCTGTTATACAAGGCCAAAAATTTCATTTTTAAATAAGTTATTATAAAACCAACAATATAGGAAAACATCCATAATATCATGTCATTTCAAAACCAAAGTAGAAATAATCAAAACATGTTATCATAAACAATATCGGAGTGTAATCCCAAAGATCTCATGTGCGGAAAACCATAGTGTGATGCACTGCGATAGAGCCGACTCCTTTCCTTTGAAAACGAAGTACCTGAAACCAAAACTAAAAACCGTAAGCACGAAGCTTAGTGAGTTCCCCCATCATACAACATACCATACAACACACATACTGCCAAGCATATCCGGGTGTTGGCCTACACCTTCGGTATCTTTCAACCGGCATCCGGGGACTGTTTCACCCCCTATCACTACCACATAATAACATAGCATAACATACATAAATATACTGTCAGGAATATCTGGGTGCCCGACCTACCCCTTCGGTATCTTTCAACCGGTAGCCGGGGGCTAACCTCCCCTTCAGTATGTTTCAACCGGTAACCGGGAGCTAACCTCCCTTCGGTATCTTTCAACCGGTAACCGGGGACTATTTCATCCCTACCACTACCATATAATAACATAACACAATGTACTGCTAGGCATGCATGGGTTCTGACGACCCCTTCGGTATCTTTCAACCGGTATCTGGGGACTATTTCACCCCGAATACTACTAACACATATAACAGAGCATCCCAACACATAGAGCATATCAGATAGTTGCAAACTAGGCAATTATCACAAAGACAAGCATCTCATACATAGTCACCTACTAGTGGGCCGACATTGGTGCCTTAGACCCACCTCTACTGGAAGGTAACTCATCTTACACTGCTGAAGTCCCATAGACATAACCCCCAGCTGCTGGATGACAGATTCCCGAACTGTCAATATCAAAACACCACCCAATTAATAATTGGGTTCCAACACATAACCATAAATACATACTTTGGGGTAAATACTACTTTACCCTTAACTTAGCTTTATTCAAGCCCAAGGCCCAATCCAAAGACCCAAAAGTCAACTATGAGTCAAAGCCCAACATATGGCCCAATTTTCCAAATTGGGCCCGAACCTTTACAAGGTCTTACCATAAGGCCGAATCATTTAGTCCACTCCAACATTCAACATTCTAATGGCCCAATATCACATAATCATAAAGGCCCAAACTATGGCCCAATTTTCCAAATTGGGGCAAACTCATCATATGGGCCTTACCTTAAAGCCCATTAATTATTCTAGACCATTTGCTTGATCTTGGATGGCCCATTAATAATACAATCATCAAGGCCCAACAATAAACCCAAGTGAAATTAGGGTTTCTCATAAAATGGCGATTAGGGTTAAGTGTTTCTCACTTAACCCATTAAGGACTTAATCCATTAAGTCCTTTACTCTACTAGGTAAATGATATGGAATAATTTGGGCTTAATACACAATCCAATCCCAATGGCCAAAGGTGGTTCCCAATAAGTCCAAGGCCCAAATACTCACAATTAGGGTTTTCTAAATCGTAATTAGGGTTTCCACCCAAAAATGGCCCAATAGGCCAAAAATTAATCTTTAAGCCCATTAGGGTTTTGCTAATGGGGCACCACCCACTACCACCTCGGGTAGTGGTGGTCAACGGCAGCTTACGGCAACGGCCACCACCTTACGGTGGTGGTTATGGTTCTTTTCATTACATCTTCTACTAATTACAATTACAAGCTTTTAATCCACAAATAAACACACACACTAACTACTATAACACACAAAACCACTCTAGTGGTGGCCGATGGCGGTACAAGGTGGCAGCCACCACCCCATGGTGGTGGTGGCGGATTTTCCCGAGAAATCCGGCTAAAAAAAACCCACGCTACACTGAAATGAACACACTCAAGCACTATTTTCCCGGAACAGTAACACAGCCACCCACCTGGTGGCGCTTTGCGACGGCAGGACCACGGATACGTGGTGGCAGGAGTGGTTTTGCGAATGCAGCCACCACCTCACGGTGGTGGCGGCGGTTCTTTTGTTTCACAGTCGAGAAGCACACTCCTACACGAACGTACTCGGAGAACTGTGGTGGAACAGCATCGCAACAATGGAGTTTATGCGACTGAATCTATGCCGGAGTCGACCTTCTTTTCTGATGGCAAGAGGTGGTCGGATGCAGCCTGGTTGTGACGAACACTTGGTGATGGCGCTGGCGGTCATGAACTGTCATGCAACGGCGGGAGAAACGGAGGAACATCAGCCACAACGAGCGCAACCCAACGCTATGAACATCATGTCGGGAAACCGACTCCCCCTCCTCATCGGCAGTGAGATGGCGAAGGCGCTTCGGGTGGTCTTCAATTTTAACGGCGGCGGTGACAACCTCAACGGAGGTGGTGGAGCGGCGCCGGAAATCACAAGAGTGGAGGTGGCAGCTAGACTCACAGCTAGGGTTAGGGTTCTCGGTAGAATATATACCCGACCACCCCAAAAAACTTATCCCATAATGCCACCTTTGGCCCCTCCCTTCCCTTTTTTCTTTCAAACTCAGTCCCTATTTTACCTTTATAACCCGATGTTTTGAAATCCTTTACAAATAAAATCCGAAATTTAACAATCAACCCCTCTTCTACATATTGTTCTCAAATAAAGCCCATATGTTACCATTCAACCCTTAAGATTCCAAAATCTCTTCAATATGAGTCCCAATAATTCACCAATTAGTCCCTGATTTCATAAATATTTACGAACTAATATGAAACTTACACTTTAACCCTCGACTTCTAAATTTTGCCAATTAACTCCTCCAAATCACACCTTATTATACTATTATTGATTTTAAGGCTACTCTTCACTCATTAATTAATTAATTAATTTATTTAATAAATGGGGTGTTACATTGTTTTAGGTGAACTCTGTAAGGGGTAGGTGGGAATCCCAACTCCCACTGAAATCAATGACACACGCCCTCAACATATCCTCGAGGGTTTGAATGGTCCGCTCACTCTGTCTGTCATTATGCAGATGAAAAGTTGTACTAAAATGCAGCCGCGTACCCAGTTCCTCATGGAACTTTTGCCAGAAACGGGAGGTAAATCTGACGTCTCGATCGGAGACAAGGGAGACCGGAACCCCATGGAGAGCGACGATCTCGCGAATATACATGTTAGCCAACTTATCGACCGACGAACTCTCCCGAATAGCCAAGAAATGGGTGCTCTTGGTCAACCGATCCACGATGGCCCATATAGCATCAAACCCTTTCGTCGTCCTCGGCAACTTAGTAATGAAGTCCATTATGATCTACTCCAATTTCCACATGGGAATCTATAGAGGCTGTAGTTTACCATGCGGCCTCTGATGCTTGACCTTGACCATCCTACAGGTCAAGCAACTCTCGACATACCAAGCTATTTCTCGCTTCATACCTGGCCACCAGTAACTCAAACTCAGGTCTCGGTACATCTTGGTGGCCCCCGGGTGTATAGAGAAATGAGACTTATGATCCTCCTTCATGACTGTTTGTCTGACCCCACCAAACATTGTGTGACAACCCTAATTTCTCCCAAAAAGCATTGTAAACACTCGAAAGCTAAAAAGCAACGAAATTAACCTCGAAAATAAAGTGTTCAAGTATCTAAGTTGGGATACATCAAATATTAGATATCATGCCAAGGTTTCCAAGAACATAAAGAACGCTCAAAACCGGGTTATATTGAAGAAATTATAACCACTCATATATTTATGACACGACGTTAAAACATTATTTGACGTAAAAAGTAGAATCTCAATAAAATGCATTTTAGCCTTAAGTACCTAAACCAAAGTCGTAGATCTCGTTGAAAGGTGAGCATACATAAAAAGATCGCCCAAATTGGACCTCGTATGAAGAAGTTACGGATTTTCAAAGTTTCGTAACAGTAGAAGAGGGATAAAAACTCGGATTGAAGATCGAGTGTTATTTAGCTATCGCCACCTAAACGGAAGTTGAAGATCTCCTCAGTAGTAATAAAACGATAAAAAGACAAACGAAAACCGACGTCGAATAAAGAACCTATGAATTTTTAACGAACTTTAGGAGGCCCGGCCTATTAAAATTATATCATTAAAAATAAAGTCAAAACTAGCCGACGGAGTCTAAATGAAAGTTGTAGAGCATAATCTCACCTACGCGTGGATATAAAGAACGCGAAAAACGGAGCTCGTACGCGAAAGTTACGGAATTTAGAAGTCGGAAGCCAGGATTACTCCCCGCGTAATGAGGGAGTACGCCCCGCGTACTAGACCCAGAGTCGAGTCCCATCGGCCCGCCCAAGCTACGCTTAGCTAGACCCGAGTCGTAAGCCATGACGCCATATTACGCCCAGCGTAACGACATACGCGCCGCGTACGTGAGTACGCCCAGCGTACTCCAAAATTACGCCCCGCGTACTCACTCTTCCAGCACTATAAATAGAGGGCATCAGCTGCGAGTTTAGGCACACTTTCTCAAATCTCCAGTTACTCTCACACACTTCCAAGCACAAGAAGCTGTCCCGACGACCTTGGTTTCCGCACTCGAGCCCCCGACGAAAGATTTACGCTGCAGAGACCCCCAAAGAGCCCGACGACGCAACCATCCGCGATCGAAGTTCTGCTCAAACCTAGCCTCTCTCTTCAAACTTAACGAGTGAGTTCATACCCCTACTTTTCAATTCTTTTCACTTTTTAGGGGGGGGGGGGATACAAGTACATTACGAATCAAAGTATCATTTTATAAACATAATTATATTATCGTTCTTATAGGGTTTTGATACAAAAATAACTTTATGTTTAAAGGGTTATTATATCACCAAGTTGTTATTACCAAATGAAAACATAATTTTGAGAAGCTATAACGAACATAGCTAACAAGTTATTCATACATTTTACGTATACATCTTGACAAATGAAATACTTTCAAATGAAGTAAAATCTTTATCATCGTAAATCTGTTTATACCTAGTAATGTGAGACAGCTTCACGTACGTTCGAGTATGCATTATTAAGTCCTGTATTATATACCATAATCCCTTGTAGGGGGAGCGTGATACTTGTGTATAGATCTATACGGGATTGACAATCCCACACCTAAGCTGTTAGCTACAGCTAGGCCGGCAGGCCTGGGGTGACAAATGTCATAACAATTCCAACGCGTGAAGAACGTTGTTACAGGCCATCAATGTCAATAGCATGGTTATAAAACTCACAAAAAACAAGTTAGATTTACGAGATTCATACATGCATTTTAGTTTTCCATTTTATTGTTAACACAAATTTTATCCCTATTATTCAAGCATGGAAAACACTAATGCACTCCAACACGGGAAACTTTTCAAATCATTTAAAGAAAATATTGGATTTTCTGAAAACCTCGTTCATCGATTTACTATCAAAAAGGACATACTTTTCAATGCAAAACACTTATGAACTCACCAACTTAATTGTTGACACTTTTTTTCGAAACCACTTGTATTTCTCAGGGAATCAGTAATACAGGTAATCCACCAGCTTTTGGAGAAGGAAACACTAAAGATGTTTTATTATGGAACATTTATCATCTCATTGTAATATTCTTTTGCTATTATGTATAACACAACAACATACGTTTTCATTATATATGTGATGGTTGTGTTACTTTCTTTACAATATCCAATAGTTGTGATACTACGTGAAGTCATCCACCTCGAATGTTTCCGCCATTCTGGTTTGGGGGTGTGACAGATTGGTATCAGAGCATTGTTTATAGTGAACTAAGTATATCGAACCACATACGATATACAAACTATAAATACAAAGGGGACCAAAAACCCTCTGATGAAACATTTTCATGAACAAAATACTTTCTCTTAAAGGTATACATTTTTACAAGCATGCATTAATCTCGTGTCATAACAAGTTTTACTAAAAAGTATTAAGGCAAGTTACGACACTACGATTGAGCCCCGGGGTATGTAATCAGGTCGAGAATAAATATAGCCTGATCAACTATATTTATCCTGGATTTGACCAACGTACGTCGAGGAATGGTCGTAGTGGACAACAAGCCAAGAACTTACCAAATACAAATCAATTTAGTTTCGCCAAATTGTAATATTATAGGAGTATTATTAAAAATAGTTGTACAAATTATAGTTAAAAATAGTAAGTCGTTAAATAGAATTTTCTTATAAAGTTCTCATACATCCATCCTAGTACAGACAAATGGCTGGATTCCATTTACCAGGAGATCCCTACTACCCAAACCAAGGCAACGGCGGTTGGATAGAAGAAGACCCGTAGGAAGACCCAGAGGAAATCGAAGAAGAGGTCGAGGAAGAACCCGAAGGGGTTATCGAGGGAGAATTCGAAGTCGAAGTCGGAGAGGAATTCGAAGTCGACGAAGAGATCGAGGAGATTTCTAGCGGGACAGACTCCGAGCCAGAAGTGTACGACCCTCCCATCCCTCATCCTCCCGAAATCAGACCATATCAACCGGGACCCATTCCCATGTAGGGAAGTCACCTCTACTACTGGAGCCGCCAGCAAGGTGTACGCCCTCCTTTCGGCATGTGTCGAGATTTTTACAATGTCAGTGGGGGAAGCTCAGCTGATCGAGCACTTCCTGTTATTGTGAACGCTATAGCTACCCAGAACTACGAGACAGACAGGCAAGCAACCAGAGTTCGCGAGGTCAATGCTGCTACCCAAGGTAACGCCGCTGACATCCGCCGTTTGGAAGGACTACACGAGAATACCCAAATCTACGCGGGGACACTTCAGAATCAAATGATAACGGCTCTGGCAGAAATAAGAGAGATGAAGGAACAACAAGCAGATCTTGAGAGGCGACTGATGGGAGTCAAACGGTCGGATGCCGAATCTAGCTCCAAACGTCGCAAGTAGAACTTGTTCGAGCCCCAACAATTTTGTTATAGATTAGGATTTCGGATAAAAGTTTTTCCTTTATTTCCTTTGTTTTCCCTGTTGTATCCGTAATCGGAGATCTCTAGGAGGATCAAATTTTCCCGAACAAGATATGCAATGTAACACACCTCAGGTATGACCTATATGTATAAATATGAAGTATTTCTTATACCTCTCAAAAATTACGAGTTTTAAATTTCTATGCCTACCTTGAAACCATAAACTAAAGTCAAAACAAATTACAAGATACAACTAGCACACGATTGTCAAAACATTAGAAACTTATAGTATTCATTCTTATTTTTCTCTACCAGAACATGCCTCCTCGTAGATCAACACGCAAAAACTCAACTTCAACACCACCTCCACCACCTCCTCCAATTATGGACACCGTTATGTTCCAGACTGCTGTAACCGCTGCTGTAACTGCAGCAATGACACAAATGAGCAACAACGGATCGGGGGGAGGAACAAACAGTTTTACAAATGGCCAAGGTCAAAGCCGTTCAGGGGTATGCACTTACAAAGACTTCACCAACGGAAAACCTATTCCCTTTTACGGGACTAGGGGAGTATTGGCTCTATCTCAATGGATAGAGAAAACAGAAGCTGTATTCGAAATCTGTGCATGTCCTAAAGAAAGCAAAGTAAAGTTTGCCGCTTTTACTTTCTCCGAACGCGCCCTGACATGGTGGAACGGCCACGTCCAGACACTAACCCTGGTGGTGGCAAAATCCATGGGTTGGGAAAACCTGAAAAGAATGCTCCTTCGAGAATACTGCCCAAGAGGCGAGATTCAGAAGCTTGAACAGGAACTGTGGAACCTCTCGATGGTAGGTTCGGATATAGCAGGTTACACCAACAGGTTCAGTGACTTAATAACGCTTTGCCCAGGCATGTTAACCCTGGAGAGCCAAAAGGTCGAGAGATACATCTGGGGACTATCACCCCAACTTCGTGGAAGTGTGCTAGCTTCCAGACCCTTGACTTTCGCCAGCGCCAAGGAACTAGCGCAATCACTTGTTGATCATGACGTCTGTCAAAGAGTCACGACTATCATGGCTGAACCAACCAAAGGGAACAACAGCAATGAAATCAATGCCAACAACAACAACAAGAAGAAACTTTGGAACAAAAGGAAGGGACAAACTTCGCAAGAACCTTCAAAGAAGAAAATAGTTGCGGTTCATGCTGCTACTACCCCCACCACAACTCCTGCTACCTCTGCGCCAACAAAACCATATGCGGGAATTCTGCCCAAGTGCAGCAAGTGCAACTACCATCACCATGGTATTTGTCGCGAGATGCACTGCAAGAACTGCGACAGGAAAGGGCACACAGCCCGTTTCTGTAAAGCACCGGCACGACCAATCACTCAAGTTTCGGGCACTGGAGTAAGCCGGGCGTGTTATGGGTGCGGAGAGACTGGACACTTCAGGAGGGATTGTCCCAAGGAAAGAAATATTAGCGGTGTGGGGAGAGTGCTGGCAGTAGGACAGAGAGAAGCAATAGCGGACCCCACGGTGGTTACGGGTACGTTTCTACTCAACAACACTTATGCATGCATACTTTTTGACTGCGGTGCGGAGAGAAGTTTTGTGAGTCATAAATTCAAACACCTACTTAGTCAAAAACCCCAACCACTCAATAAAATATTCACTGTAGAAATGGCAAATGGTAAAACAGAACACGCAAACGATTTGTACGTAGGGTGCACACTAAGTTTAAACGAGCGCTTGTTTCTGGGATACTCTGATATGATACATTTTGAAAACAAGTTTTGTAATAATCAATTGATTTGGAATGTTTTTAAAAAGTTTAAAATTGGATTGATTTTTTTATGGGTGTTACAAGTTGGTATCATAGCCATGGTTTGAGTGAATTGGAGGAACACTCGTGTGAATCCAGTCTCAAATCAAGGAGATGATTTTAAAATAATTTAAAATGGTTTTCAAAATAAGTAAAGGATGGTGTAGAGTGTACGATCAGCCGGAGCCAATAAGTAAGCCCCAAAATACCATACAGTATTTGATTAAGCGATATGTTAGAATAGCATGCTAGTGCTAGGCTAGGGATTTTCAAGAATTTCATGATAGACTTGACTGATTACATGATGTCTGCTAGCCTAGGGTTTCCTTTATATGTGATTGACATTATTATTGTAGTTGTTTAGTGTATGCATCAAGGTTATACATAATCAAGATCTTATAGCCTGAGAATGTTTAATTTGACCTTAGGGTTGGATTGGATATTCGAAAGTCTATAGGGTCCAACGTTATGTATGGCTAGCATACACTAGTGCTGCAGGGTTGGTGGAAGTTTCATGGATGGGTGGGTCGTGAGAGGCCGTGAGGCCAGTTATGAGATAGTTTAGCATTCCTCTAGGAGTGAGGATTGAGCGCTTTCTATGTTTATGTATATTGTTAGGGTGTTGTGGTGATACTTGAGACAAATATGGGTAGGTGTGGATGGTAGTATGGGCTCGTACTACTGAAAGCACAAGACCCATATGCGTAGCAAGGAAGTCACAACCCCTAGGGTTTAGTCGGGAGTTGGTTCCCTGTTGTTATGTGAATCAGCTGATATCTTTTGGTGTGTTTTCAGTATGGTGATGACGAGACGTTTTATGACTGCATCCGGGTCGGGATCAGGATCAGGAGACGGAGGCCAGGAGGTGCCTGTAGCACCTGAGCCTATGGTATAGATGGGGACAGATGAGTTAGACGCCAGGATTCGAGAGATCCTGCATGATAAGGTTGCCACCTTGTTCCGGGCACAACTACCAGAGATGTTTAGGTCTATTAAGACTGCTATTTTTGAGTACTTCGACGAGCGTTACGCAGCCCTTGCAGAGACGGATGCTGCTGCAGCTGCATCAGCTGTAACATCGGCAGAAGGAGGTGGAGCTGGTCAAGGCTTCCAGTATCGGGACTTTGATAACACAAAGCCCCCAACATTTGATGATACTCAGGATGCGATTAGAGCCATGAGGTGGTTATCTGACGTGGAAGGCTGCTTCTTCACGTGTTCATGTCCTACTGACCAGAAGGTCAGGTGTGCCCTAAACCTGCTAAGGCTAGGGGCCAAGGACTGGTGGAGACTGACAAATGGATCGTTCACTGATGATCAGAGAGCTACTGTTACTTGGGAGCAGTTCAGGGATATGTTTCATGCCCGCTACGTTCCACGGGTGGAGCGAGAGCGGTTGGCTCAGGAGTTTTTGAGTTTGAGGCAGGATGGAGAGTCAGTGATGGAGATCACCCGCATGTTCATGTGAAGGGGCGATGTTCTACCTAGAGTTTGCTTCTGAGCAGGATCAGATGACTCGTTATTTGAGCATGCTCAAGATTGACATCCGTCAGTTTGTTGTCATGCAGCGATGTGATACTCTTTTGGACCTACAGGAAGCCGCTAGGCAGCGTGAGTTGGAGATAGAGCTGCAGTTGAGAGAGCAGCGTCAGGCCCCGACACAGTCTCAACCGGCGTCGAAGCGGTCTAAGACCACTGATTCTAGGACCGGGGTCAGCAGAGCCATACCTGTGGGAAGTACGGTAAGATTCATTCTGGGGGTTTTCGAGCAGGTGATGGGTGCCACAAGTGTGTCAAGGAGGGGAACTATGCTAGGGACTGTCGCCAGTCCTCCTGTAACGCCCCAATTCTGGTATGTAATTTAAATAAAGTAATTTTCATTTCTTAAGAGGTACTCAACGAGTCAGAAGCTCGACTCGTCGAGTAGAGTCGGGATTTGCATGCGGATTAAGTTGGCGACTCGACGAGTCTCTATTCTCGGACTCGGCGAGTCTGCCAGTCTGGATGAAACCCTAATTCTAAGGGTTTTCACCCTATTTAAACAACTTTATGCGCCCAAACCAGCCTCCATCACCCACAAAACGTCCCTTGCTAAACCCTAGCCTTCCCTTAAGCATTTTGGAGTGTTTCTCACTTTGTGAAGGATTTTTGGTGCATTTTGGAGTTAGAAGAAGAAGAGAGGAGAAGAGCTTTCAAGAGGAGCAAAGAAGATCCGAGTTTCTGGTGTCATTTCAGTTGGCACTGAGGTATAAAGCTAGAATCTTTTCTTATTATCATTTAGATCTCCTTAAAATCTTGTTATTGTGGTTTTTGAGCCATTTCTAGTCATTGATGTCGAATTAAGAGTAGTTAAGTCGATTGGGCTTTAGATCTAAGCATTTCAGAGCACCTTAAGCTCAAGGTTGCCACCTTTATTAAGCTAAAATCCCATTCCAAGCCTAGATCTCCTCTTTTAGCTCATTTTGGGTATCTAAGCTTCTTAATGTCATGCATGCACGTAAAGTTGGAAACTTTACGTGTAAAACCAACCCTAGGAACCCAGATCTATGAATTAGATGCACTGGCATCGAGCATAATCGACTGTATAGTAATGGCATGCATGGGGCTCGGTGAGTTGTTCTTCAGACTCGGCGAGTTGAGTCGCGAGTCCTCGATTTTTCCCCCTTTGGGAGTTGAGAGTGGAATCAGTGAGTAGATAAGGGACTCGGTGAGTTAGGGCTCAGATCTAGTTTGGAGGGACTCGACGAGTTGTTCATACAACTCGGCGAGTCGTGGTCTGGACACATTCATAGGATGAAGAAGGACTCGACGAGTTGTTCATACAACTCGGTGATTCAGATGAAGATGGAATCAATGTTAGTATCGAATAAGAAACCGTCGATTCTTTACTAAACTCGACGAGTAGGAGCGTATAGAGGATTGGAAAAGAGGGCAGGGACTCGGCGAGTTGGCGGCCCAACTCGGCGAGTCAGGTCAACTGAATGTTGACTTTGGCCAGAGGGTTGACTTTGACCGAGGCTAAAATAGTCATTTTACCCTAATATTAGTAATTAGTAATTGATTGAGTTAATTATGGGAATTGTAGCCGGGAAGCTACGAAGCAGCAACAGGCAGTTTCAGATTAGCATTTCTTCAGCCAGCTTATGAGGTGAGTTTCCTTCCAGTAGGAACGGGTCTAAGGCCACAATGCCAGCCCGTTTAGGTAGCAGTAGCTTACGGACTTTGGTTCGAAGCAGTAGTTATTATGTTTGATGTCTTCGTGACTCAAGCAGGATTATGTGTTATGTGTTCCGGACTACGGTCCGATGCAGTATGCAGTATATGTGTTCATGTATATTTTATGCTTATGCTATGCTATGTACAGTCAGTTCCGAACTTCGATCTGATGCAGAGGGCAAGGCCCTGGTTAGTTCCAGACTTCGGTCCGATGCAGTTCCGGACTTGGTCCGATGCAGAGGGCAAGGCCCTAGTTAGTTCCGGACTTGGGTCCGATGCAGTTCCGGACTTGGTCCGATGCAAAGGGCAAGACCCTAGTTAGTTCCGGAATCAGGTCCGATGCAGTGGGCAAGGCCCAGTATGTGTTTTTTATGTTATTTTATGGTATGTGGTAGTTTGGGGGATCTCACTAAGCCTCGTGCTTACAGTTTCAGTTTTGTTTTCAGGTACTTCCGCTAGCAAGGGGAAGAGCTCAGGATGATGGCATGGCACACACCACAGTTTTATCCTGGGAGTTTTATTCATATATATTTGATATGATTTGACATCAGTTCTGATTTGATAACATCTATTATGACATTTTGAGATACCCTGTTCATGGTTTTTATTTTATGATATTTGATATTATGGTTTTAGTAATGTTAAAACAAAAATTTTTGGGTGGTATTTTTGGGATGTTTCACCGCCCCTGCATCGGATATGAGGATATGCTATCACTGTCATCAGGTTGTTCATGTGAAGACCAATTGTCCGCAGCTCGCCGCCAAGCCGGTGCCGGTTCCAGCACCGGCTACTATGAGGATTGCGGATGGGAGGCCAGTCAAGGAAGAGCCTCCAAAGGCTCAGGGGAGTGCCTTCCAGCTTACAACAGAGGATGCCAGGACAACACCGAATGTGGTTGCTGGTATGTTTCTATCCTTGATCTTATTTGTTATATATGTTTTATGCTTATATTTATTGCCTGTGATTAGGTACGTTTCTAGTGAACTCCTTACCTGCTTTGGTTTTATTTGACTCAGTGGCGAGTCGGTCCTTCGTATCTCAGACTTTTATTAGGGGGTTCAGTGTGCCAGTAGACGTGCTAGAGTGCCCGTTGCGAGTTGCCATCACCAACGAACATGGGGTTTCTGCTTCTTCGGTTTACCGAGGATGCGAGTTGGAGAACTTCGGGGTATCTTTTTCGATAGATCTGATTCTGCTTCCTATGGGGGAGGTGTGCGTGATTGTGGCAATGGATTGGATCAGTCGATTTGGCACCATGATTGATTGTGAGGGTCAGCGGGTGGTAGTTCAAACCCCAAGTGGGGGAGAACTGGTTATTCATGGCGAAGGCGCCAGAGGGGGATCAGGGTTTTGTTTGGCTGCCAGGGCTCGGTAGTATATGCAGCATGGGTGTGAGGGTTATTTAGTGTATGTGATGGATACGCGGGCCGTGGACTAAACTCCAGTTTCAGAGGTTCCAGTGGTTAGAGAATTTGCTGATGTGTTTCTGAAGGAGTTACCTGGAGTGCCTCCGGAGAGGCAGGTCAAGTTCAGGATCGATCTAGTGCCAGGTGTGGCCCCTATCGCTAAGGCGTCGTACCGATTGGCACTGCCTGAGATGCAGGAGCTGTCATCTTAGGTGTAGGAGCTGTTGGGCAAGAAGTTCATTCGCCCGAGCAGTTCTCCATAGGGAGCATCGGTCCTCTTCGTCAGGAAGAAGGACGGATCACACCAGATATGCATTAATTATAGGGAGTTAAACAAGTTGACGGTGAAGAACCGTTATCCATTCCCAAGGATAGATGACCTCTTCGATCAGTTACAGGGTGCATCTTGGTTCTCCAAGATTGATTTCAGGTCGGGGTATCATCAGGTCCGGGTCAGAGAGGAGGACGTGAAGAAGACCGCGTTTCGGACTTGTTATGGTCATTACGAGTCCGCTCGCTCTGACTATCCGTCTGCGGTTGAAAAGTCGTGTTGAAGTGCAAACGAATACCCAACTCGTCACGAAATTACTTTCAGAATCTGGAAGTGAACACCACATCCCTGTCGGAAATCATAGAAACCGACACCCTGTGCCGAGCTACTACCTCCCTGATGTAGATTTTTGCCAGCTTCTCGGCCGAAAAACTCTCCTGAATCAGTATGAAATGGGTACTCTCGGTCAATCGGTCCACGATGACCCAGATCGCGTCAACTCTACGCGCCATTTGAGGTAACTTTGTAATGAAGTCCATAGTGATCTCCACCAATTTCTACATAGGAATATCCAATGTCTGTATTTTTCCGTGTGGTCTCTTGTGTTCGGCCTTGACCTTCCTACAGGTCAAGCACCTCTCGACGTACCATGCTATATCCCGCTTCATGCAGGGCCACCAATAATTAGAACGAAGATCTCTATACATCTTTGACGCCCTAGGATGGATGGAAAATCTTGATTTGTGTGCCTCCTCCATCAAAACTTGGCGCACACCACCTGAGTATACGGAACCCACACTCTACGATAGAGTGTCAATAGCATGCAGCTATCATAGTCGAAGGAGGAAATCAAACCCATGATACTCTTACTCTTCTGGTGCTCCTCCTTCATAGCCTCCTGCTAAGCCTCCCGAATCCACTCCAAAGCGGAGTCACTATTGTCATCCATAGGCAGATGTCTTTGATCGGGGCCGCGAATGCCTTGCAGCTAAGTTCATCGGCCACAACATTAGCCTTCCTTGGGTGGTAGAGGATCTTGCAATCGTAATCCTTCACCACATCCAACCACCGTCGCTGTCTCATGTTCAAATTTGGTTGGTCCATCAAGTACCTTAAGTTCGTGTGATTTGTGTAATGGTACAACGGACACCATAGAGGTAGTGTCGCCAAATCTTGAGGGCAAAACCAACCGCCCCCAAATCCAAGTCGTGCGGCAGGTAATTCGCCTCGTGAGGCTTCAACTGCCTCGAGGCGTAAGAGATGATGTGCCATCTCTGCATTAACTTCTGCCCTCTGGCAGGGCTAAGATCGGATCCTCGCACAACTTCTGCCTCAAAGTCTCGAACGTTTCCTGCTGCTCAGGCCCCCAGTGAAAGACAACGACCTTCTTCATCAGTCGGGTCAGGGGTACCGCTATCTTGGAGAAATCCTAAATGAATCTTCGATAATAGCCTGCTGAACCGAGGAAGCTCCGAATCTCGGATGGAGACCTCGGAACCTCCCATCTCATCACAGCCTCCACCTTGGCTGAATCGACCATAATACCATTCACAATTTCCCCTCATGCTGCTCCTGGGTCTTGGAGTAGACCAGACTATCATCAATAAACACAATCATTGACCGATCTAACATCGGCCTGCACACGTGGTTCATGAGGTCCATGAACGCGGTCGGGGCAATAGTGAGCCCAAAAGGCATCACCACAAACTCGTAGTGCCCATATCGAATCTGGAAGGTCGTCTTCTACACATCCTCCTCCCTGGCCCTCAACTGGTGGTATCTTGAGCGCAGATCAATCTTGGAAAACCAAGACACCCCCTAAAGCTGGTCAAACAGATAATCGATCCTTAGGAGTGGGTAATGATTCTTCACCGTTAGCTTGTTTAACTCCCGATAGTCTATGCACATCCAGTGTGACCCATCATTCTTTTTCACGAATAGGATCGGTGCACCCCACGATGAGCTACTCAGCCGGATGAACCCCTTGTCTAATAGTTCTTGTAGCTGCGTAGATAACTCCCACATCTTTGGTGGGTCTAATCGATATTGTGCCTTAGCTATGGGAGTTGCATCGGGAACCAGATTGATCCAAAACTCCACCTGCCTCTCTAGAGGCACCACAGGTAGATCCTCCGGGAATACATCCGGGTACTCACGAATAACCGCTACCTTATCAGTCTTCGCTTTATCCTGTTCGTATATCCATAACGAAAGTAGAAAAACCCGAGCAACCCTGATGGAGATAACGTCTGGCCCTAGTAGTTGAACATAAAGCGGGGTCGCGCTGAGCTCTCTCCCCCTAGAACATCAACTCTCCCCCACTTGGGGTCCGTACTCATAGCAGCTGGTGCTCACAATCAATCATTTCCTCATTGGGGCTCAACCAATCCATCCCTACTATGACTTTGTTCCCGCGCAGAGGGATAGGAACCAAGTCAATAGAGTAGCACTCATCGTACATCCTCAAAACATAACCTCGATGCCTGAACGGACCGCTCATCTGCAATTTCAACCTCTAGCGGGTAGTCTAACATGTTCGAAGACTCATGAAACTTCTTGCAGAGCGCAAGATATACGAAAGATCGGGTGGCCCCCGAGTCAAATAAAACCAAAATAGGGATATCGTTCAAGAGGAACGATCCTAAAACAAGACATATAAAATGTAAGCACTAACATTAACATAAAATGAAAGTTAAGGGAAAGAAACATATCCGTCTCCATATCTAGTGCGGCCTGCGCCTCCTCGGCGATCAACTGAAAGGCTCGGCTCCTCACCACTGGATCATCCATCTTGCCCTGACGGCCGTCTGTGATCCGTAGGGTCGCTAGAGCTGGCGCCACCACTGGCGCTCTTGATGCTAAGCTTGGACATTGGGCCTTCCTGTGGCCCTTCTGATTGCAATGGAAGCAAATCAGATCTGATGTCGGAATGGTAGGAGTGGGAGTAGTATAATCCTTGCTAAAGTGACTGGTCTTGCCGCAATTGTAGCACTCTGAGCTCCCCAACCTATAAGCTCCCTCATGAGGCTTACCGAATTTCCCACAGCGGCCCCAGACCTAATGGCCCTTCGACCTCGAGTCGAATCCCTTGGTTTTCTTCGTAGAAACTCCAACTGTCGGCCTTGACTCCGCCTTCCTCTTCCCTATATGCTCCATATCAATATCCCTCTCTTGTTCCTGGGCTATCATGTCATCCAGTGTCGGACATGCAGAGTAACTAACAACCTCCCTGATCTTTGGCCTCAACATATCGTGGTATCGAGTCTTCTTCATCTCCTCATCAGGCACATACTGGGGTAATAACAAAGCTCTCTCTCTTAATTTGGCAGTGATCTCCGCCATAGTCTTAGTCGTCTGTCTCATATCCAATAACTCTCTGGCTAACCATTGATCTCCACAGCGGGTGTAAACTCGGCTCGGAACCGGGTCACAAAATCCGGCCAGTTTATGGCCTCAATGGTTAGGCCTCCCAGTGCATAAAGACCACTTCCCACCAGTCCCTGGCTCGATCCCTCAAACACCCCGCAGAAAACCTGAACTTTGACCCCTCAAGGAAGAAGCTGGTCATCTGAGCACACTCGATATCCACTATCCATCGTCTGGCTGCAATGGGTCCTTCACCCTGCAGAAGTCTGGTGCTTCGCATCCCCTGAAATCCTTGAAGGAGAGCGTACGAGTCCCAGATTGGCCAGGTGCCACGTCACTCCTGAATGCCCTAAGGCGATCCTCTTTAAGCTCAATGATACCTTCCTTGATCGACCAAAAAATCACCGGGGTCGCCTTAAGGACGCCTCTCGTAATCTCGAATGCAATGAACTCGCAAAATCCATCATCAATCGGCTCGGAACCCATACCCGAACCAGACCCAGAACTCAAGCCCCCTGCTCCATGACGCGTCACCACCATTCTGAAATAAACCATATGATTGGCAGGGTCATACATAATCATCGAGAGATCTCACACTCTGTTACTCTTGGTTCCCCACAACTCTCCAAGAGTCAAGTACGAATCCTCTACTTTTAGGAGTACGGGCCCATACTACCTTCCACATCTATCCGTACTTTCCTCCTGGTTTGCCTTGGGTTACCAAAGCCGCTTCCTATCCACACATACAATTCGCAGTCAGATAACTCATGTCACTAATCTCATCCTAGGCTTACCCTGGGGTAATCTTTGACCCATCTCTGCCATCAACTGCGTAAGAAGCCCCTGCTACCTCTCCCTAGCTAGCTCACGAGTACCATTACATATTACTGAGACCGGATAATTCTTCGAATGAGAGGTCTCTCCCTACAACGATTAGACTTAAACAAGAGCTGCGCAATAAGGCTAAACCTAACCTTCTGAAATTATTTGGTCCTCGTAATATGTAACTTAGTGTATTCGTTTACTAGTTAGTTAGAGATAACTAGAGCTCCTAATAGCACAAAGCAAGCAACATTCGAGCATTGAGTAACCAAAACCAGACATGTCCCAATCAGGCTATCATATCACTTACTAATCAGTACTAGCATGCAGTTCAATAAGCACATATAGCAGGCATACAAGGCATCATTCCTAGATCCTTAGTCCTAATCTAGCAAGCAATTCTCATACACATACAGTAGGCATACAAGGCATCCTTCCTAGATCCTTTGCCCTAATCTAACACACAATTCTTATAATCATAACATATATCATAACGAACATGTATGTAT
Source organism: Lactuca sativa (assembly GCF_002870075.4). Classification (NCBI taxonomy): domain Eukaryota; kingdom Viridiplantae; phylum Streptophyta; class Magnoliopsida; order Asterales; family Asteraceae; genus Lactuca; species Lactuca sativa. Next base: position 177,373,232 of record NC_056629.2, read on the forward strand.
CTTGGGAAAACTTACTTGAGCTCGACCGATTGCACACATCACACTTCTTGTTTCTCATTAGAACTCTTAATTTTTAATTTTTTAGAAATTTTTTTTCTTGCAAAATATCTTATACCCTCGATTTGAGTCCAGACACCCTAGAGAGTGTGTTCGAATCCCTCAAACCAAGGCTCTGATACCAACTTGTAACACCCTTAAAAATACAACTAGAAAATTTCATTTTTAAGTTTATCAAATCATAAAATAAACCATATTGTTTTTCCCAAAACCATGTAAACATAAAATAGTTTACTCGTGCAATCCAACGATACATATAAAATCGTCATCAGAGTCATAATCCCAAAATCTCTAATGCGGAAAATCATGGTGTTATGCGATGCGATCAAGCCGACCCTTCCCCTTCGAGCTAGAAGTACCTATTAAATACAAATAAATATATTTTAATATATAAATATGTTTTTAAAGGCGTACATTACATGTATATAAATACTAAATAGAAGTAAATATATTTTTATATACTCAATACAAATAAATATATTTTTAAATCATTAAAAATGATGTTATACATTTAAAAACGTATTTAAAAATATACGTATAAAATATTTTTATACATTTAAAAATGTATTAAACATATACTAGTAGTAATAATAATAATAATAATAATAATAATAATAATAATAATAATAATAATCAAAGTAAGGATAAATCGGAACACTTTTGAAAATATAAGGGTAAATCCGAACATTTTTGAAAGCTCAAATGCTACTTGTCATTTGCCCTAAATACCGGTAGGTTACCTGAAACATGTCCAAAAGTAAAACCAACATTTTTGTAAAAACTTAAGGAATTTTATACGCGGTTATTATTTTGGGTCCTCATGATGTATCTGGAACGTAAATCCCTTTCTACGCCACTAGAAAATAAACGGGTGAAATCCATCCCAAAACTTAAAATATTATAAAAGTACTCTCGAATGGAAATAGGTTGTGCGAGGTCTATAGGGTTTTTGACATTCCTACTAGATAATAGTAGACAATGGTCATTGACTATAAAAAACAAAAAGAAATTAAATATATATTTATATTTTTTTTCTATAAATCTTTCTACACAATTAAATAGAGACATTAGGCCTGACAATGGAGCGTATTTTGACCCTAATCCGATCCAAACCCTTAATAATTATATGAGTTTGGAACATAGTTTTTAATCTGTTTACCCGTTAACGACTCGTACCCGCTAACCCTTTTATTTAAAGGGTCGGGTATGGATCATCACTGATCCGCTCCGTTTATAACCCGCCCCGTATAAATTTTAGAATTATAAATTTATATTTTATACAACCTAAAGTTTAGTTTTAATTCTATCGCATGTCCGAAGAGAAAAGATCAAAGACTAAACTGTTTTTACATAAGAATCGAGGACTCAATTTCTAGACTTTCAGTATCCTAGCAAGAAACATGATGTCATTCATTTATATTTCATCAACCAAACATTCATTTATCAATCAGAATAAAGTTTTAAAATTGTTATTCTCTATCAATGCAATCGACGGTCAAAAACCAATCAGAAGTTACTACGAAAATGATTTTAATTCAAATCGAAAGTCCTCGAGTACGTAATGTGTTATTAAAATCAACATCTGTTTTATTTAATAAATGTTATTTTGAGGTTTAAGTGAAATGTGTTTGAATATTCAAAAAACTTATAGGATACGGGGCGGGTTTGGATATCTGTTGATTCGGCGGATAAATGTATGAGTTTGATTTTTCAAAACCCCGCGGGTTACGCAGCGGGTTTGGATTGGAATTTGAAATGTGTTAAATGAGTTTGGATCAAGGTCGATTCGCTCCAAACCCGCCCCATTGTCAGGTGTAAGTGACATGTATAACATATAATGTTCATTTAATGAAATTTATCCTACCTAATAAATGAAAATATTTTTGCCACTTGTCCTCTTCCCCTTCATTTTGACAAATATCATTTTCTAGGATTTTTAAAATTGTTGTTTTCCACTTGTCATTTTTTGGGGATTTCAATATATATATATATATATATATATATATATATATATATATATATATATATATATATATATATATATATATATAAGGTTATCATTCTATTAATTTGATAATAAATTCTCATAAATAGTCCAAAAAATTTGATTTCTTTCATAAATGCTTAAAAAAGTTACATTTTATGAAAAAATTTATTTTATAAAATATTTAATGTTTATATACTCATGTTAAATTTTATTTTTAATAAACTTGTGTAATACAGGTGTCTTACACCTTGTTATACTAATATGATACATGTTATCAGGTAATTAGATAAAAAGATTTATAGAAACTAAATTAACATATTTAATTTCTCAAATCTATTCTAATAAATGAAGGTTTTTTTGCCACATGTCCTCTTCTCCTTCATTTGGACATATGCCATTTTCTAAAATTTTTAAATTTTTTATTTTCCACTTGTTATTTATTATATATTTCATTTTGTTAAATTAAAATTCCACATTTAATATGTAAGGTATTTATTAAAAAGGGTTTATATATATGTAATGTATTCAATACATTAAAACCTCATTAATTTTAATAATTCAAAAAAAATTCTATTTTTCTTATAAATTCAAACTTTTGATTAAAATTTTATATTTATTTATTTTTTTAAATAAACCCTTGTAATAATTGGTCTCGCACCACTATAAAATAAATAAATAAAAGTTGTTTTCCTTTTTTCCTCTCCCCCGACGAAACCCTTGATTCTTCTTCCTATTATTTCTGTTTCGAAGATCGACATCAACGACACGAACAATAGAAGTTGTATAGTAAGTAGTTATTTTTTACTGATAGTTGTTTCGTTCTTTCTTCCATGTATAGTATCGCAGATGCCTGATTGTATATTGACGAAAATAGTCTGATCTCTGATGCGTATATTGTAATGTACGAGTACTAAATGCTTTACATCGGTAATTTATGAGCCTCGTTTGTTGTTCTTAGAGCTCCGCATTGTCAATCCATGAATGAGTTACTCCTTTTGCCAAAACAGATTTCACAAGTTAAACTAATTATCAAAATTTTCTTCAATTATCCACCTCTTTCAGAAGCTATTTTAAATATGTACACATAAATATTTGAAATTTAAATATTACTAGGCTTTGACTTTGATTCAATTTGGTATGACCATAGGCAAAAGCATTAGGTTAAGAAAAAATATTGCAGAATTTGTGACTCTGTTAAGCTCATTTCAATAACATATCACGTACCATGTGGTGTGGTTGATCTGCAGTTTCCAAGTACTCTTTTTGTTAGCAGCATTGGTTTCATCCACAACTGCTAATGTCCAATCTGTAAGATAAGTATTTAGCAACAAGAAGGAAAATGAATAGAAAGAAAAAGCATGATGATGCATCTGGTGTTGAAATGGATAGAATCGAGACTTGTGACAACAGTGGTGTGACACCTTGGTCAGATCCTCCTCATGATGTGCTTTTCTTAGTTATGATGCAGCTTGGGCTTGTTGATTTCTTTGCATTCAGTGGAGTTTGCAAGTCATGGAGATCATTTGCAGTCTCTAAGAGGACAAGTTATATGATGTCCATATCAATCTATATTAATTATGCTAATGAAAAACAGTACTACCTAAACGACTTTAAAGGAAGAAAGTTCAAAATCATTGTTCCTCATTCTACTTAGCGGTGGTGTATTGGAGTAACATGTGGTTACTTGATTTTGTTGGGTGAGGAAACTAAAGACTTCTGGCTTGTGAATCCTATCACAAGACACGAACTTCATTTCCCTCATGTCGCCAGTAAATTCTTTTGTTGCCCTCGAGATGCCAAGGCTATCCTTGTCTTTTCACCTTTAATATCCAATTGGGTTCTTCTTTTGTTTACTAAATGCTTTTCTCATAAAATATGGTTTTCTATAGCGGGTAAAAGAGAATGGAGTTGTGTCTCCTTCCCTTTCCCCATTGATGATTGTGTTACTTTCAAGGGGAAGATATATACCATGCACTCGTTTTATGGATTAGATGAAGTGATGCTATGTGAAACAAAACTCTATCCAGAGCCTAAATTTGTGTTACTCGAAACCAAGAATTTTCGAAAACCAAAGTTCACATATTTGAGTTTTGTGAGTTCTGGTGAAAATCTTTATGTGATAGATCGTTGTTCAAAACATCCATACAAGATTCATGAAATAGATTTTGACGAAATGAAATTGGTGTCACGTGAAAAGAAAGGTGAAGAATATGTCTTCTTTCATAGCAACATGAAGTGTGTAACCCATTCCTCACTGTACGATGGGAGATATGTTGTTGATAAAAATGGAAAGGTTGGGACGTTTTATGCAAGCATGTGGTATTTCTTCGTTGATTGTTGGAATGTTGATCTCATACATGAGTGATGTAACATAACTTAAATTAAACACATATCTTAGAACTTCATTGTCAAGGCTTTTGAGAACCATTATTGTCATTATCATCATATTGGAATTTGTTACTCTTTTTACTTCGGTATTAAATATCCTATCTTATTTGTGTTTCTGTCTAATACATTATGTGTTGCACATTGGCATCATGCTGGGACCATTTCATATGTAATAATAATATAAAGGTTGATATAAACTGTAATTAGATAATAAAAGATAAAAGATAGTAATAATAAATATATAAAAATCAGTTTACATGGGTTAGACACCAATCACCCAACTTTTTGAAATCACAATACCATCGTCACTAAGAAAAATAGTTAGAGAGTGAGACAAATCATGAGCAACAACCAGTCAACCACCCAACTCAAGTCATGTCTTATTCCCCACAAAAAGACTGGTTTCAGGTCGGACCCGAAAAAAACCGATCCTAAAAAAGATGTGACCGGAAAAAACCCAGCCCAAGATTGTCGGTGATCGATCCGAAAAAAACCGGTCCAAAAAAGATCTGACCGGTCTAAAAAAAGTCTGGTAGCCAAACTTTATAAACATATCGTTTTTGTGTAAATCACACAATTTTTTATCACACATTATCTAACTTAATTTTTTTTAGTAAACTTAAGCTATCTTTTTTAATGCAGGAGGCATATCCAAGAAATCATCATAGGCTCTACTTCTTAAACCATCTGCTTAACTTCTCCATTGCTTGATCAGCTGATCTGTATCAATCAGGTGCATTATTTCTCAACCGTGCTTGTCTTTCTGGAGGATTAATCGGGGATGATACAATGATTTGTACTTTTAATTTTATCAACTTTTTGCGTACTTAGAGCAGGGTTTTAACATCTTTTTTGTGTTGTTTATACAACAGAAGATCACATGTATATGCATTTTATTTTCTTATGGTCTAAATATATTCTGTCATATCTTTGTTTTTCGCATGGGATTATATTCATCTTTGTTGCTTCATGAAATTTCCTTCACTTTAAGGATCCATGATATTAATAATTAATACAACAGGGTGAACGCCGCCGTTGCTAGTAAGTTGCGACATCTTGTTTTTTTCTTCTTTTTAAATTGTATATTTTGGAAGTCAAGGAGATCGTGGAGATCATTTGCAATCTCTAACAGGAACAGTTCTATGGTGTCAATACCACCCATGTCGATTTTAATTTCTACTTATCCTAATGAGAAAGAGTCCTATCTAGAGTACTTTAAAGGAAAAAAAAATACAAAAACCATTGTTCCTCATTCTACTAAGAGGTGGTGCATTGGGGTAACATGTGGTTACTTGTTTTTTTAAGTGACTCAAGAAATCATGTCCATGATTATGTATTCTCTAATTAAAGCACTTATTATGCTATTAGAAAGATGAAATTGTTACCCCCAATACTCAATACCCGTTGCAATGTAAGGTCAAGAACCAGTAAGAAACCCTTTAAAACAAGCTGCTAGAGAAATAAAAAACATTTTGAATCGTTTCTTGTCACTAATTATATCAAACTCAATTTCAACAATGCTTCCTTGGTTCCTATTTAGTAGTTCTTTTCTAAATTCGTCCAACTTCATGAATGAGTCTTCACTCATACCATGCATATAAGTATACGATTTCTCTTTCCCTCGAAAAAGTTTTGGATACATCACTTCAACATTGTAAGTTTTCATAATCCACTTTCTAAGCTCCATAGGAGCGAAATTCCCATTAGATTTCATATTGCCACAAAATATACATGCAATCCATCCTTGAATGACACACTTATTACCACCCTTGTCACTTCGAGTACATGTGTGTTCTTCCACCATTTTCATAACCTATAAAATAGTTATATTAACATAAAAATATTTTTAATGGCAAGCATGTTAAATATAACTTAGAGTATATATTTATTTCAAAGGCCCATCTTGCGGATGATAAAAACATGATTTATCCAACTCCACTACAAGAAAAAGACCCTTTTACGAGGTGCAAACCACGACACTCGTTGATTTATGTTACGCAAAAGAGAGTGACATTAAAAAAGTGTCATCTTTTTAAAAAATTTAAGGATTTAGGTCACTCATTATTGCTTGTCCTTAAATTAGTGTCAAAAGAAAAAATAAAAATAAAAACACGGAGGGGGCTGTATCTTAAATGCGCGCCCTCTATAAGTGTCGCTTTATAATTTTAATGAAAAGCGCGTACATACGGGGGGAAAAATTAAATCCCCAAATTTTTGAAAACCCGCCTTGTTCTTTTCTACCTTCTTTCTCTTTCATCTTCGCAATCGATTCTCCCTTCTCCCTGCTCTTCGATCCGCTTGTCCACTACTCCTGACCTTACTTGTTAATCGTCTCATCGGATCTCTGCTCTAGTGTTACTCTGAAGATCAAGAAATTTCAAGCCATAGTCTCCCTCTAAGATAGAGACGAAAGAGAAGAAACATGAAAAATGCTTATTTTAATCGATTTTACTCTTCCAAAGCCGATTGTATTCATGCGGTTAAATTCATTCATATTCCTCATTGACCTTCATATGTTTATTACTACCCTAATTCTGGCTTCTGATGACTCTTTGAATCCATATGCAGGATTCTACGGGAAAAATCACCGTAGGTTCTCAGGTATGGGTGGAAAACCCACCGATGGTTGAATAATCATAGATACACGGTAGCATTGCGCTCACAGATCCGAAGCTGTAAACAATGGCGGGTCCTATGGGTCGTACGGGAACGAACACGTCAAAATCGATTCGTGGATCTAGAATCGTCGCTGCAATTGTTTTCGGAGTTCTACTTGGATGCATCTTTGTAGTTTTATATCCTCATGGTCTCTTCTCCGATTTATCTAATCCCACTTCTCATTTTTGAAGTCGCTGTCTTTCCAAATCCAATCCAAAGGTTTAATTTCCTGAACTTATCGTCACTCCTATTCTATTGCTACACAAAATTACTCCATCTTTAGTATTTATTTTTCTTGCTTGAACGGTTTGCTTAGGAATACAATTTGTTGACTTGAAGATTTGGTTGACTCTGTTCCTGAGCCATCTTCTCAATCTCCTTCTTTGAAAGTATCCCCTTGTCATTAGTAATTGTAATATTCTTCTTTTGCCCTGTAATCTTGTCCTCAGAAGAAGACACATTCATGATACCATTAGCGACAGGTACCCTGTCTTCCTTGTTTCCCTTTCTTCTTAAAAGACCAAATTACCCTCGTAATTTATAAGTGAAAAGCTAAAAGGGGTTTTCTAGAAGCTCTTAAGGAGTTGATATCTAACAAAAACCTTATGGTTGTACCAAATGTTGTTGCAGCTCTTGCAGAAATTCAAGATAACAACAGTAAACCCATCTTTGATATTACCACCAGTACACTTACAAAACTTCTTACTGCTCTCAATGAATGCACTGAGTAAGTGTGATTCTTGAATATTGTACTTATCTTTAGTACAATATGCTATGAAATATATATGTTATCCTAATATGCTATCTGTTATAATTTTTTGTTTTAAAATGTTGTGATGTTGGGGAGGCAACTATTTCTAGCTTGGGCTGGATGGTATAGAACCTTCTAGAAATGTCTCAAGTATAATTATCATGTGTAATCTTATTCTTTCCTATCAAGCATATATGATAATATACATATCCTTCTTGGCTTTAGGGTTTGTGTCTGGACTGCTGTGATGTTGTGTGTTCTTGCTATACTCAATGCTTTCACACTCATCATAAGATTCACAAGGGTTGCTAGTGAACTTTTTGGCATGTTGATTTCAGTGCTCTTTATGTAAGAGGCTATAAAGGTACATGCAGATGCACTTGTTAATGTTTTGACTTTCCTTTTGAGAGATAATTCATTCAATGTGATCTTATGTTGGATATTTTAGGAAGTTATTAGTGAGTTCCATGTACCAAAAGGAGAAAATGAAAGAGTAGAGGAGTACCAATTTCAATGGCTATATACAAACGGGTTGCTTGCAATTATTTTGGAATTTTGTACCCTCATGACTTCCATGAAGAGTAGAGGTGCTAGGGCTTGGCCATATGGTGTAGGTAATTGAGGAAGTCATGTAATTTTTTTTTATTTTACATGTATTTACTTTCTTATTTAATATGTTTTATATTTTTTTGGTAAGGACAGGGTGGATGTGTGGTCTTATAGCAGACTATGGGGTTCCTCTAATGGTGTTAGTGTGGATTGCAATATCTTATATTAAGCCTAGAGATGTTCCCCCTGGTGTTCCTAGACGCCTTTTTTGTTCCCTTCCTTGGGAGACAGGTTACCCATGCAATTATAAAACAACTTCTTTCAACAAATTATACTTTTTTTACATGTAGAAAAACATTTACTTTCTTCTCGTAATATTAACCTGAGTAATTAGCAACTACATCGATGATTTCTGATTATTCGAATGAAAATATAGGCCGACCTAAGCTCTAGATAATATCTGCAATGGATACCCCTAAAACTCCCTTCAGTGGGATTAAAAAAGATCTTCGAGGAAGATTTCAGTGTTACAAGCAAGATTGGGTCAGGGCTTTAGATTCAGGCGCAAGGTATATATCATTTAGCTATAAATTATAATCCACATTGAAAAGTTAACTACTTGCATGAATGCCTCTTATCTTTTGTTCGCTGATACTAATAATCATCTTTTTTTAGAATATTAACTCCAAAAGCATACATCTTCTTTGCCTCCACCCTTCCAGTCATTGCCTTCGGTGAGCAACTGAATAAAGAGACAGGTACAAATAGATACACTATATGTAATTCACAAATCACTATGTGTAAAGAAAGACCTGAATTGGGGAGGCAACTGTTTCTAGCTTGGGCTGGATAGTATAGAACCTTCTAGAAATTTCTCAAGTATAATTATCATGTGTAATCTTATTCTTTCCTATCAAGCATATATGATAATATACATATTCTTCTTGGCTTTAGGGTTTGTGTCTGGACTGTTGTGATGTTGTGTGTTCTTGCTATACTCAATGCTTGCACACTCATCACATGATTCACAAGGGTTGTTGGTGAACTTTTGGCATGTTGATTTCAGTGCTCTTTATGCAATAGGCTATTAAGGTATATTATGCAGATGCAGTACCAAGCACTTCCAAGTGAGTTTAGACTTGTCCCTTATACTCCAAATATGTTTTACTAGCTAAAAATCTCATTATGATTCTGCAGTTATATTTTCACCTTAGTGGGACAATTCATTGATTATGGTCCTTTTTATTCCCAATGGGCCCTTTTTATTTTCTTATTTTCATTAATTGTTTTTTGAGAAAAATTTTATTATTATTATTTTATTTTTGTAGTTTCTCTCAGCTAAATTTAAATGGGATAAAGCTAAACAAGAATTTTATAAAATTGTAAATGTGGTGCAAGGGTAGTTCTAAATATTTACATCTGGTTTCAGGGGTTACTCAAGGAAAATGCAAATGGTAGCAAATACTGGGCATATGGAGGTGACTTTGGAGATACACCAAATGACTTAAATTTCTGCTTAAATGGTCTCATATGGCCTGATCGGACTCCTCATCCTGCTCTAAATGGTGATTACTATAATTTTGTTGCTTAGTATTTAGGTTTTTGTTTAGTTATTTCCAACATAAATGTTTCCATGATGCATGAATCTTTTGGTAGAGACAATGTATAAGAATTACTTCATTGAGCTAATTATGATGCGATCCTTTGTTTATTTGTTTTAAGAGGTCAAGTATTGCTATCAACCAATTAAAATTTCGTTCACCAATGGCGTAATTAAGGTATCAATATCATCACTCTTACTTATTTGTCTATATCATTTTCATGAAAATGTTTATGTTGCGTATTATATATTCATATGTCCAGTTATGCTTTCTATATAGCGAATGTTAACCTTGGTCTTTACGTTTTTTGTTCATAGATTACAAACACCAATTTCTTTCAAACAACAGAAGATTTAGAGTTTAATTGGGTGATTGAAGGTGATGGATGTAAACTTGATTCTGGAACTCTCAGTCTACCAACATTAGAGTTTAATTGGGTGATTGAAGGTGATGTTGGTTCTTGAAATCTTGTTTAGAGACCATCTTAGGCTTTGTTTCTCTTCTTTTTCATTAAGTGTTGTCTCGATAAAGGATGTTTAAAAAATATTGGAGAAAATGAAGGAATAGAATTGTAAAATGTTAGCACTTAATGGAAAAGCCTCCTTTCCAATACTTTCTGCATTAAGTGAAGAAACACTCATATATAGCTTACTGGATTAAGGGCTTGTTTCTTTCTACTTGGTATTTCTTACTGGTTGTGAACAAGCCTATCATCTCACATTTGAGTTTATAGGAATCAACAATCACTGTGAAACTTCTAGTGTTTAGATTTCTTACTGGTTGTGAACATTTGTTTCTTCCCTTTCTACCCTTCACTTGCAGGTTGATGATTTGTCAAGAATGTTCAGACTATTTTCCAAAAATACCCCATGGATTGGATCCTGTCTCTAGTATGTTTAAACGGCTTTGTGATTTAGGAGTTGGATTCTATTTTTTTTAAGTAGAATACAGTTATTTGTATTTGTTGTCATCTGTTTTTATCTTTTTGACGCAATGCAACATGTTGCTGCTGAAGGCACAACCTTAGTCAAACAGGCAGAAGATGCTGCAAGTAATAAGAAGGCAGAAAAGAGATTGTAGGTTGATCCTGCTACATGTCCAATAAGGATCTTTAGGGTCTGCTAGAAGGATTGGAGATTGTAGTTAAGCTTCTATCTAAGACATCACGCCAAGGACTTGATGAATTTAAGATATCATATTTTGGCATGGCTAGAAGCTTTGGAGGAAACTAGACTCAAGCAAAAGTAAACACACAGAGAGTTGTTGGCACATAGTAAGCTAGATAATGCAATTGTATATAAATGAGTTCATTTTTTTATAACATTTACTCACTATTGGAATAATTATTTGTATTTGACATATTAGTGAAATGAGTTATCTTTGTTATTTATGGTATTTTATTTTGTATTTTGAGATTTTTAATGTATTATTTAATTTGAAAATTAGTAAATCTATAAATAATATTTTTTTAAACATTTAAAATTATGATACGCAAAAATGTGTGTCATCTTCATTTATGACATGGCCTTTCTTGACAGGGTCTTTCTTGATACGCATTGCGTGTCATTAACACGCGCGTCGTAAGGTTACGACACGCAAATGCGTGTCGTCATCCTTTATGACAGGGCCTTCCTAGATCTAGACCTATCACAAGGGTATGGTTCTAGATCTAAACCTCACTAGGTACCAAATATCATAAAGTTGCATGCTTTATAAGCGTATTCCCTCCCCATGTATGAACACCTTGTTGGAGGATTAGTTTTGGTGTTTACGGTTATGAAAGGCCCTATATGCATGTAAAGTTTGTAACTTTACGTGAAACCTACAATAGGAGATGATGGATCTAAAGTTTGGGACCTTAAGTCCCACTGGAAAGGACCATAATCATGATGAACTTTGGGGGACTCGACGAGTTGTGCAAGTGACTCGGCGAGTCGAGAGGGTTTTCTCGTTTACGGCCAAGGGTGTACGACCAAGGGTTTACGGCCAAGGGTTTACGGTCAAAGGTGTACGGTTGGTGGTTTACAGCCGTAAACATCAAGGAACTCGACGAGTCCCTCGAGTGACTCGACGAGTCGATGAGTTAAGCAGGGAGCTCGACAAGTGAATGATTGTACTCATCGAGTCAAAGTCAATATGGACTGTTGACCTTGACTATAGACTTTGACTTTGACCAGGGTTGACCCTGGGGGTATTTATGGGATTATGCTGAGTTATTTACTCATTGATTATAAAGAGTTTGGGAAGAGCAGTACGGGACATACCTGAATTCAGTTGCCGAATCAGCTTTGTGAGGTGAGTCTTCTCACCATACCAATAGGTCTAAGGCACCAAGGCCGACCCATTTTATGTTAGTTGGGTTACTTTCTTCGTAGCGGTGTGATATGTATGTATGCATGGTATGCGGTAGAGATAGCCCTTGTAGCTAATGGTAGAGATAGCCTTATGGCTAATGGTAGAGATAGCCTTATGGCTAATGGTAGAGACAACCTTTATGGCTGACGGTAGAGATAGCCTTTTGGCTAACGATAGAGACAGATTCTTAGCTAAATGATGTGTGTTATGTGTTGGAGATAGCTTTTATAGCTAATGTGATATGTTGTTTGTATGGGGTATGCTCTGGGGAACTCACTAAGCTTTCAGCTTACAGTTTGTGGATTTGTCTCAGGTACATCGGAGCCCAAGGGTAAAGGCAAAGCGTGATCATGCAGCGTACACTCTATCTCTCTCATTCGTGGTGTGGGGACACTCTAATGTTTTGAAAATAATGTTGTAATGATGATAGATTTGAAAACAAATATTCGGGTTTTTATGAATTATTAATTATGATGAGTAATCAAAAATGAAATTTTTCTTTGCAAAATTTTGGTCGTTACAAGTTGTTATCAGAGCCTTGGTTTGAGGGATTCGGGCACACTCTCGAGTGTGTCAGGACTCAAACTAAGGTAGAAGTAAAATTGTTTTCAAAAGTATAAAAAAAGGGTTTTAGAAGAAACGAAAAGAGGAGAGTGTAGCGCGCGTGATCAGCCGAGCGAAGTAAGTAGTTCCCCAATATGTTATTCCATGTTATGTTGATATTTGAGCTATGTTGATTAGATGGATCTTGCTATGTGTATGCTTTTAAAATTGTATACGGTTAGGAGCTCATAGCCTCAGAATGATTGTTTTGGCCTTATTTTCTTTTCCTTGTCTAGATGTGGTCTTAGGGTAGAATCTTTTATTCGAAAGTCTATTAGATCCTTTCTGTGTATAATTTGCATGCATAAAAGCAACCTGTTGCGATTGGTTTGATTGATATGGGTAGGGAAAATCTTAGGAAAACCTAGGATTTGAGTTACGCGGTAGATGTGGGATATGGGTTGATTGGGACGAATTGGAGTTATCAGGTAGGACAGTGGGGAAAGGTACAGGTAGGTGTGGAAGGTAGTATTGGGCCAGTACTACCGGAAGCATAGGCCCTACACCCGAACCAGTGTTACATTTGACGGTTTCAAGGAGGAACAATGGGGGAAGATCCCTCGTATGGAAATCTTAACCGGTGCGATTTATGACTTTTTAGTTCAGCATGGTGTTGACAAGATTTGGAGTAGGGGGATCAGGATCTGGATCCGGGAATGGATCGGGCGACACTACTGACGATATTGATGAGAAGCTGCACGAACTTATTGCAGCCGAGGTTACCAGGGGCATCCTTGACGCTACCCCAGTCATATTGGGACGGTCAAGGAGGGCATTATGGAGATCATGGTGGAGAGACTTAGATCATTCAGGGCTAAGATTGCAGCGGGCCAACTTGGGGCCCGAACTCCCTCGTTTTTGGAGTTCAAGGCGTGTGGGGCGCCAGAATTCTTCGGGGTCAGGGACCCCATTGTCAGCCGACGTTGGTAGTGGACATCAAGAACGCCCATCGCACGAGTTCATGCCCAGATGTGGTGAAGGTTGGGTTTGCTTCATGTATGCTGAGGGATCGGGCCCGGGATTGGTGGGGCAAGGTTACTCGTCAGGTGGGATCAGATGGGGTGGCGGAGATGACTTGGGCCAAGTTCGTTCGGCGATTTGATGCAAGGTTTTCACCACCTATCGAGGTGCAAAAGCCAGTGAGGGAGTTTCATGACTTACAGCAGACTACCGAGACAGTGGTGGAGATCACTACCAAGTTTCGGGAATGAGCTTTGTTGATCCCACAATATGCTACCGACGAGGAGATGAGACGGACCCGATATCATTCCATGCTGAGGGATGATATTCGGGAATTTGTGAGCTTTACAGGGTGCAAAACCCTTAATGAAATGGTGGAAAAAGTCTGTGAGCGAGAGATGGAGTTGGAAACCCGCATGAAGCGAAAGCCTGAGCAGGCTCAGGCAGTAATAGCACAGGCTAAGAAGCCTAAGACTTCAGATATCTCCAGCAAGGGTCAGCAGGGTCAGAGCCGATGTGCCAAGTGTAGTCGGGGTACACAGTGGAGCTTGTCGTATCGCAGGCTCGGGATGTTATGCATGTGGCCAGCAGGGCCATATGAGCAAGGACTGCCCCGCGAAGGGCTTATTCTTTTTCCACTGTAACCAAACCGGACATAAGCGGGTTAACTGTCCGCAGTTGCAGGGAGGAGGAGCGGTGATGGCAACTACGCCCACCACGATGAGGATTATCGATGGTCGCCCTACAAAGGTGGAAGCGCCGGTCGTTAAGAGTCGCCCGTTTCAGTTGACCACCGAAGAGGCCCGGGCAGCGCCAGATGTCGTAGCTGGTACGTATCTAAAATCCTCTATTCTGATTATTGTTACATGTCTTATGTGTAATATGTGCTTGCATAGGGACCTTTTTGGTCAATGGTATGTCTACCCATGTCTTGTTTGACTCGGGTGCTACCCGATCATTTGTGTCACTTGCGCTTCGCAAGAAGTTTTGAAACACACCAGGGGTTTTGGTTTCCCCGCTCGAGGTAGAGATTACGGATGACTGCACTGTTTGTGCTGTGAAAGTGTATCCGGACTGTATCCTGAATGTGCTTGGTGAGAGGTTTCGCGTCGACCTAGTCCCGATACCGTTGCGAGGGCTGAAAGTAATTATCAGAATGGATTGGTTGGGGGCCAATGGGGCCATGATTGATTGTGAACAACAGTTGGTGAGGGTTCTAACCCCAAGTGGGGGAGGACTGGTGATACGCGGTGATAGGGCATCGCAGGGGCCGAGCCTCTGTTCGGCTGTGAGGGCTAGGAGGCTCCTGCAGCAGGGATGCACAAGATTTCTAGCTTATATCTCGGATACGAGGGTAGAAACCACGAAGGAGGTAGACAGTGTGCCAATTGTAAAGGATTTTCGAGACGTTTTTCCCGAGGAGTTATCGGGAGTACCTCCGGAGAGGCAGGTGGAGTTTCGCATTGACTTGGTGTCGGGTTCCGCTCCGATAGCGAAGGCACCATACCGATTGGCACCACCGGAGATACAGGAGTTATCTGTTGGATTGGTCTCTAAGCCTGTAACTATATTTGGTATGTACTTGACCCGGTTGTGCATGGTCCTTTTGGGTTGCCTTCACCAAAGCAACTTGACAAGGTAACTTAGGAGAGAGAGAGAAGATATTATGATTTATTAATATATTATAGGAATACTATATTAAAGGAGAAATCATATTATTTGATTAATATTAGTCATAAATTAATTAGGAATTAATTTGGTGACTAAAAGAGATTAATTGAATAAAGGGGCTTAAACTGTCAAATGTATGATAATTGAGTTTTTGGGCTAGGAAACCAAATGGATTAAAGGGGGGAACGAAATTATGATGGGGATCCATCATATTTTCGTCCATAGGCCCTATTCTAGAAGGTTCCATGGGCTGCTTGGTGATTAAGTTGTCCATTAGGGTTTTACCTAAAACCCTAGCAGCCTATAGTATAAATAGAGACGCTTGCTTGCAATATTCGGCCACTTGATTCCAAGAGAAACCCTAGGGCCAATTTTAGCATCCTCTCTCATCTCTCATAATTCCCTTCTTGCTTGTGTTGTGTTTGTAAGCCATTAAAGGAGTTACACTTGTGACTCTAAGCTCAAGAACCAAGAAGAATAAAAAAAGGTTTCAAGCCAATTAGAAGTGGTAATCATTTAGATCTATTCTTTTGTGTTAATTTCGAATTATGCATGCTAGATCTAGGGTTAAAAGTCTTGGATGAATTACATGTACAATAGAGAAGCCTAGATCCAAGCTTTAGGTATCAAAGCCTCGATTGGTTTTTGTTGTATGTGATGTAATTGTCGAGTTTTTCCTGAAAATCGTTTTTCTGGCCTCTACCCGACCTGACTCGGCGAGTCTGCCCAACTCGGCGAGTCCAGGTAGTGACTCGGCGAGTTCGGGGGCCAAGCAGAGGATATCTCGGGATTTCTTGCTGTTTTGCTAAAGGATAAATGCCAAAATCGTTTTTAATGATAAAATCCAAATTTTATTGTATTTAAATGATTATCCTTACCAAAACAAAAGATAATTTCAAATCATTTGAATAATAGTTTCTTTATATGATAAATGTTGCTTGTTTAAATTATTTGGTAATTATCTTGTAAATAAAATTGGATTAGATCAAATATTGATAATCACAAAATTAATTGTTTAATTTATATTATTTGTTATTTGATCCTTGTGTTTTGAAAAGTTCAAAACTTGCCCTCAAGTTTTGAAATTTAAATTTTGATTAAAAGTTTAATTTTGAATGATTTAAATTTCAAACCCTTAGAATTTTACAAGTTTAAAATTCAACCCTATACTACTATATTATTACAAGATTAATTAATATATATGTATAACTTAAAGTGCTAGCTTACCGTTAGTAGGCCTCATCCACGAAGCCGATCTATAAGGGGAAGGGTATAAGGTTATGGCCTATAAAATGGTCATTTAATGGATAACCAATCTTACCCACCGCTTCCTTGATTGGTGGAGGGTCGTTAGCCGAACGGGTAGGATAGGGAAATCCTCTCCTCGTTAAAAGTATAATGAATGATACAAAGTAACTACAATGTTTTTACAAATTCCCAATCTTAGTTACTTTAGGGTAAAATGTGAAAATGATGCTACTCCATGGAATTACACTTTGTACCCTTGTCAAACGTTAGTGGAGTGTGTGTGGTTAACCGACACACTAATTTGGGATTGAAATTGGTAGAGAAGTGTGGCTCGATGTTTGTCATAGATGAATGGAGCGTGTGTGGTTTACCGGCACATTGATTAAGTGATAGAGACATTGAGTGCACCATGTTGATTCGCATGGTTATTCACACCTTGTTTGTGATCCTCGGTATCCCAGTCACAAACTTGAAGGGCATATCGAGATGTAAACATGCCATTGAAAAGTTCAATGAATCTCAAAAGAATCTAGGAGTTTTCAAATACATTTAAAACTTAATTTCCTTTCGTTTTTCATGGTGAAAATTAGTGAATCGTCATTCACTTACCTTCAAATTATTCGCATTTAGATTACGGCATCCCTTTTCTAAGTTGTGAATAATGTTCTTGGATCCTAACCCTAATTTTTCATTTGGGTGTTTAATTGGGGATTCATTCTAATCAAACTTGTTCTTTTCTATTTCCAGATGTCGAACGCAAACAACAACGCTCCTGCACCTGCAGCTACTGGTGGATTCTCACTCATGAATTTGTGTGGGAAAGTGATCTTTAATGGCAACAACTTCAATGAGTGGATCCGAAACATTCGAATGCTCAGTCGCTACGAGGACAAGGAGTATGTCCTCGACAAGAAGCTTGAAAAGATCGATCCATAAATTGCCACTGCTGAAGAAATCGCTGCCTATGAGGCTCATGAACGTGATGCTATGAAGGTTCATTGCATCATGCTCGCGACTATGAATGCAGAACTCCAGAAGTCCTATGAGGACATGTATCCATTCGA
Organism: Lactuca sativa; assembly: GCF_002870075.4. NCBI lineage: Eukaryota > Viridiplantae > Streptophyta > Magnoliopsida > Asterales > Asteraceae > Lactuca > Lactuca sativa. The sequence goes on from NC_056629.2 coordinate 177,391,124, forward strand.
GATGCGTCAAGATTTAATGGATAGGTACCACCAAAGCACGAGGCAAGAGCGCTATGAGATCATCACTAAGATGATCACCACTAGGATGGGGAGCGGAGAATCCCTAACCTCGCATCTGCAGAAGAGGCAGAGGTATGTTGATCGTCTTCTAAAGTTGAATGTTAACTTTGATGAGGATTTGGCTATCAAAATCATCCTCCACTCCTTGCCTGCATGCTACAACCAGTTTAGAATCACTTTAAGCAAGCTTCAAGGGTTGTTGAGAACTGTTGAGAGCAACCTAAAGGATAAATCTGTTGCATCAACTCCTACTGATTCGGCCCCTGTGTTAGCAATTGGGCAAGGAAAGGGTAAGAAGAGGAAGGCTCCTTCTAAGATCCACCAAAAGGGAAAGTCCCAAGATGGTTCCTCTTCTAGTGGAACCAAAGAAGGTTCTGCTAAACCCTCCTCTGACCCTAAGCAAGCAGAGTGTTTTTATTTCCATGAGAAGGGCCACTGAAAACGAAGCTGCCCTAAATATCTACAGGACATTAAAGATGGGAAGATAAAGCCCACCTTTGCAGGTATGTATTCTATTAAATCTAACAACTCATCACTTGCTACTTCATGGTTCTTGATACAAGATGTGGTTTCCACATTTGTTCTGATTTGTAGGGCCTAAGAAGAAGTAGGGAGGTGGAGCATGGGAAGATAAAATTGATTATGGGAAACAGAAGATCGTCACCTGTGACTAGAGTCGGAGTTTATTCTTTAGTGTTGAGTAATGGGTTAGGATTAGATTTAAATAATTGTTGTTATTCGCCAGATATGGCAAGGAACATCATTTCTTTTCATGGATTATATAGACAAGGTTTTAGATATTCATTTGATAATAGTAATGGTTCTATTAATGTTTATTTGAATGGTGTTTTTTATTTTAATGCATTTCCTTGTAATGGAATATATGAATCTGTGTTGGTTGTAGACAACTTAGGAAATGATGTGTTGAATATTGATTCGTCTAATAGTTTAGACAAAGCATGCTTGTGGCATTGGCGCCTTGGCCATGTCAACAAGAAACGAATAGCCCAACTCCAAAAGGATGGAGTGTTGGAGTCATTTGACATTAGGGACGACGACGTGTGTGAGTCTTGCTTGCTTGGGAAGATGACCAAGACACCCTTTACTGGCACTTGTGATAGGGGTGTGGGTCTATTGGATCTTATACACACCGATGTGTGTAGGACCTTTAGATTCACCACAAGGGATGCTTGCCGCTTCTACATGACTTTTATAGATGATTATAGCAGATATGGGTATATCTACTTAATCAAGCATAAGTCAGAAACCCTTGAAAAGTTCAAAGAGTTTAAGAATGAAGTGAAGAATCAGCTGGATAGGAAAATAAAGATGCTTCGGTCAGACCGAAGGAGAGTACCTAAGTCTTGAGTTTCACGACTATCTAAAGTAATGCAGAATTGTTTCGCAATTGACGCCTCCAAGAACGCCACAATTTAATGGTGTTGCTGAGAGACGTAATCGGACCTTGTTAGATATGGTTCGTTCTATGTTGATTCGGGCTTCGTTAGCAATAGCTTTCTGGGGGTATTCCTTAGAGACTGCCGCCCATATCCTTAATCTAGTTCCCACCAAGAAGGTTGCCAAAACACCTCACGAGATGTGGACAGGGAAAGCTCCCTCGTTGGCACATAACAAGGTTTGGGGTTGTGAGGCTTTTGTAAGACGAGAGACTCATGACAAGCTCGAACCTCGTAGTGAGAAGTGTTATTTCATCGGCTATCCACATAAGTCTTTTGGCTATCTCTTCTACAGACCGAGTAACAATGTTGTCTTCATTGCGAGAAGAGGGGTTTTCCGAGAAAGAGAACTCATAAGTGTAAGTCCCTAATTTGCCTGTGTATCAATCAGATCCGTTTGATGGTGCGGAATCCCAATCAAACGGATGATGTTAGATCAAATAGAAGACAAGGAGAAGAAGAATAATATGAATCTCTATATGAATTGATTAGAATTAAAGTTCCAGATACAAAAGATTCACACACATAAAAGCTCTCGTTTCTCTCCTCTCTGGCCGTAAACTCCTTACGTTTCATCAATCACTACTCCTCACCCCTAACACCTATATATACACAAGGGGAACATGGGCCGGATAACATGGGCCGTAAATGGGTTTACAGCCGTAAACCTGTTTACGGCCGTAAACACCCATTGGGCCGTAAACCTGACCGTAAACTCATAAACATTACATAAAAATATAATTGCCCAGAAAAGCAAAGTATAAACCATATTTTGACCCAACAATCTCCCCCTTGGTTTATAGCTTTCTTTTCTTAAATGACCCAACATGCTTCCCTTAAAAAGTAGTTGGCTCTTCTTGTTAATCTTCAGTGGGAGCTTTGGCTTTAGCTTTAATCTTCGATGACTTCATGGCATCAAGATGAACATATGAATCTTCCATGGATGACTTCATCTTGAGCCCTTGAGCTTTTCTTCAGAATGTGGCATTGAACGCACATTGGGTGAGGATGCTTCTTGTATTGATTCTTGAAAGATAGCACTTTCAGCTTGAGAATCTTCAGAGAGAACATCAGAGAGAACAAATCTTCTGGATCACTTCAGCAGGTTCATAGATAGCAACAGACTGATTGAGGAGGCTTCAATGCAATCCGTCACATAATCTTCAATTTCAGCTTCACCTTGCTTCTGGGGTTGAAAGATTGAATTTGAAAGAATAATCTTCATTTCTTGCTCCTTCGAATAAGAATTCTTCGATGCTCACGGACGAAGCCTTTGGCTCAGAAATCTTCAACACAAACTCCATGAGTTTCATCTTCACCTGAAATCACTTTTCAAGACAAAAGAAAACTAAAAGGAAACTTAGAACAAAAGTAAAATAGAAATAACACCTTTTTTGATTTTGAATTTTTTTTTTTTTTGTTTTTTTTTAATTCTCCCCTTTTATTTAAATTAGAAGAACACTATGAACAAACTTAATAAAAACAAAAATAATAGCTAACTTTAAGAGTGATTTGGGATCAAAGTTGTTGGACAACCTTATTCCACTTGTCGATACCCTTATCTTCACATCTTCGTCTGATCGATCGCCAGTACTGTGGTCCACTTAAACACGAAAAATTTTGTGATAGTTTTGGACAGTTTACCAATGACATGACATATGCATATACCTAATTGTAATTTTATCATCATGATTGGCCCTAATTCTTAAATAAATTTTTAAGACCATTTAACTGACTACAACCAGGGATATTGTTGTCCACCTAAATCAAGCAGCGAGATCTACAGACAATCTGTATATGTTCAATTTTTAAGTGTACTAGAACGTGTTTCTCGCTTCCTGATATGACCCAGCCATCAAGAACTTCCAGAGTACTCCTTACACCGGGTGAGCAGACAACCTTTCATAGAGAGAGGATAGATTCAGAATTCTATTACTTATTGTTTCAGAGGGGTTGAGAAGTAGAAGGTTGCATATGCTGTGTACCAGGTCGGATTAGAAGTCATGCAAAGGAGACAACATATGGCTAACAGATGAGAGGAATTTCATATATATAGCCTGTAGAGAAATAGAGTTGCATATGTTGTGTACCAGGTCGGATTGGAAGTCACGCAAAGGAGACAACATATGACTAACAGACAGACAGAAAGAAAATGATATTCTACAGACCTAATTTATCGGAATTTACCAGTCGCCCCATCCAACCAGAATTAAGGACAGAATCCGCACATCGAGGAAAAGTTAAACCACGGTTCCAAGTACGGGTTATTTAATGTGATCGGTGGATTCCCATGTATATCTCCCTGATCAACCAATCCGAGCGTCGTGACATCAGGTTAAACGGATCTAGCTAGATCAAAGTTTGTCAAGTCCTTAAATTCATTAAATTCAACTTTCCCTAGTCAAGACCATTTAAAAAATTTCGTGCCTACCAGCGCATCGAGCACAGAGCGTAGACGATTCAACTTAGGTACGTTACGCTGATTCAGATTGCCCGTTATCACTTGTTGATTTCATTTCCCAAAACATCTCACTCAAGCACATTTCATAACCAACATATATATATATATATATATATATATATATATATATATATATATATATATATATATATATTGATTTTCTATGTTTTTGGATTTTTTAAATTTTCTAATTTTTGTTTTGTTTTTATTTCTCCCCCTAAATTTGTGCAAAGGAGAGAAACGAAAGTAAATGCGCAAATTTAAACTATCCTAAAACAAAATTTAGTCTTTAAAGCGAATCAGCTTAAGAAAAACACAGGAGTATAGAGAAGAAAACGCAAACCGTAATTCACCGATTGAATCTGCATTCAAAAGGTCTGAGAACAGCAAGCATAATCTCAGAACAGATCCAAAAATTCTTCACATCGTTAAGTACTAACCCCATTTGTGATCTCTTCCTTTCTTCCTTTCCCGCAAAGGACACATACTCTTAAGCAAAGGTCAAAATGTTGTACATTTGAGAGATGTCGCCTATCATGTGCCTGGAACAGCCACTACTAACAAACCGAAGTCTGATGATATGCCTCCATAGCTGCTTCGACACAGAGCAGGATCAGTTGGTCTTTGGAACCCAATCCATTTTGAAACAGAGTCGACCTTTGTCATCAACGCACGATACTCTCTCCCATGACATATCCTACTTATCACAAACAGAAGATGTAGAAACGTTAGAAGCATTAGGAGATTTTGGAGTTTTCATCTTTGGTACCCATCTATATTCGGGTTTAACCCATCTCTTGTTCGATCCGATGGGTGCCTCGACACTTGCTTTGGAACTTGAAGCCGATCTTCGAGATGACTTTGACTTAGCCGGTCTTTGTTTCACTGGAGCATCTCTTGGATTTGGCTTCTTGGCAGGCATTTCCTTCTTGCCATTGGTATTTGGATTCTTTGCCTTGTAGGTTTGATTCTTAGCCTTCTGTGCATTCCAGTCACCATTGTCTGAACGTGACCTGGAAGGGTTTCTTTTGAAGTATCTCCCACTTGGCGCGTTTTTCCATCCTTGTGCGTTGTAGGGAACGTAAGTGCAATTTGGATAGTTTTGGGCAATGTGTCCAGGTGTTCCACAGTGAAAACAAGTCTTTTTCTTCACTGTGAAGTTATTTCTTCCTGCCCCTGGTGGCGTATCCTTGCCTTGTTTCTTATTTTTCCCACACGCACAGTTGCAACAGGCACTCTGTTTAGCTTGAAATGGTGGCCTGTATTTACCAACGGCAGGTTGATTAGAAGAAACAGATTTAGAGTTCAAGGGGTCATTTGTTTATTCAGAAGAACTCTCCTTGTTCTCATCCTCTGCTACTTTACCTGCACATGTAACAGAAATATCAATATTTTCAACATTAATAACTCTTCCTGACCCAAATCTAGCTCGTTTGCCATAATGAAGATGTGGCTCCCTGTCAGTTTCGTCATGTGTCATAGGGATGGATTTGTAGTTATGATTATAAGGAGGAGGTACACTATCATACCCTAGACCCTTGTTTTGATTTTCTTTGAATTTTAATTGGGTTTCATATAAGGACTCGACTGTTTGACTTGACGCTGTATAATTTTTGAAACTAACATCAGTTTTTCCACACTTAATTTTTAAAGCGTCAAGTTCTTCAGTTACAACAGCAAGTTGTCTCTTAACATAATCATAATTTTCACACTTGTTGCTATACTCTTCCTGAAGTTTCCTAAAGTCCTTGGTTTTTGCTTCTAACTCAGCCTTCAGGGGTTTCTGTCGTTTCCTAAGTTGATATCCTTCATATCTTAGGTCCTCAACTTCTCTTTTTAATAAATCAATTTGTTCCCGAAGAAATTTAATCGTAGCTTCACAAGTTGGAGTACATGTAACTTCAGTGACCGGAATGTTTTCAGAACTCATTGTTTCTCTACACTTCAAAGCATCAAGTTCATGAATTACATCAGCAAGACTAAGATGATTGAGATCTTTTGTCTTCTTGATGATAGCCACGTTCATATCCCATGATTTCAGAAGTGAATTTAGCAGCTTTTTGTTTATCTCGGACTTAGTCAAGAAGATCCCGACTATATTCATCTCAGTAGTGAGTGTAGTAAATCACTGCAACTGAGTTTCAAGGGTTTCTCCAAGGATATAATCGAAAATGTTGAAATTTTGTCTTAACATATCCTGACGACTCTCTTTCATGTTTCAACTCCCTCGTAGACCTTAAAATCAATTAAAAAGCACAACTAGAAACCAAAATCAAACTTAAAAGTCAAACCCTTTGATTATAAACCTCAAAAGTCAACCTTAAAAGTCAAATTTAAAAAGTCAAACTCAAAAGTCAAATTTGAAAAGTCAAACTTAAAGTCAAACCGAAAAACTAAATTTGAAAATTTAAAAGTTAAACGAAAAATTCAAAGTTTAAAATCAAAGATCAAACTTGGAAGTCAAAGTCAAAATCAAAAATAAAAAATAAAAGTCAAAAAAAAATTTATCTTTTTTTATTTTTTTATTATATTATTATTAATTTTAATTTTGGATGAGAAAGGAATTTAAAAATAAAAGAAATTGAGTTTTTGGGTTAAAAGTGTCAAAATTCGAAATTTGGTGCGAAAAGTAGTCTTTATGAATTAAATTCGGAAGGGAAGTAACAAGTGATCATGTAGCCGAGTTGGATAAGGTGAGAGGTTCTTGATCTTGACGTCCGGAGTTCGAACCTTGGCACCTGCACCTTCGCTTCCTTTTTATTTGACGCTGTTGTGCTGCGAGGGTTGCTGAACGAGCTGCTGAGTACGAGGCTGCTGAACGAGCTGCCGAGTGCGAGGCTGCTGAAGTGCGAGGATGCTGAGCAGTAAACTCCGAGCCGTAAACGTGCGAGGCCTCTGACCGTGAACTCCTCGGATCGCAAACACCGGCTGCAAACACTTCGGAAACCCTAGCTGCTAGCCGCCACCCCCTTGCTGATTACGACCAAAAACACCGATTTTTCGACTTTGAAGCTCCAAAACTCGATCAAAAAACTCTTTATGAAAAACACGAAGAACAAACCCCCCTTATTTTTCAGAGATCTATCCAAAAACACAAGAATATTTCAAAAATAAGATCAAATAATGCCCCAAATCTGACAAAATTGACTGATACAACCAAGCTTTGATACCAATTGTAAGTCCCTAATTTGCCTGTGTATCAATCAGATCCGTTTGATGGTGCGGAATCCCAATCAAACGGATGATGTCAGATCAAATAGAAGACAAGGAGAAGAAGAATAATATGAATCTCTATATGAATTGATTAGAATTAAAGTTCCAGATACAAAAGATTCACACACACACACATAAAAGCTCTCGTTTCTCTCCTCTCTGGCCGTAAACTCCTTACGTTTCATCAATCACTACTCCTCACCCCTAACACCTATATATACACAAGGGGAACATGGGCCGGATAACATGGGCCGTAAATGGGTTTACGGCCGTAAACACCCATTGGGCCGTAAACCTAACCGTAAACTCATAAACATTACATAAAAATATAATTGCCTAGAAAAGCAAAGTAGAAACCATATTTTGACCCAACAATAAGCTAAGGGGACAGTAGGAGGCAAATCGATCTTGAAGAGCTTCAAGAGTCAAGCGATGAAGGAACCTCTAACATTAGAAATCAACCTGAGAAGGAAACTCTTGTTGAACCTGTTGACGAGTCCTTACCTCTTAGACGTTCTAGTAGGGCTAGTGTTCCACCCCAGTTGTATGGATTCCATATTACTACTAAAGGGGATACATTTATTAGTGATAGTACACTGGTAAATTTGGATGAACCTAGCAGCTACAAGGAGGCCATGGCAGGCCCGGAGTCTGCTAAATGGAAGGAGGCAATGGACAGCGAGATTCAGTCCATGTATGACAACCAAGTTAGGAATTTGGTTGACAATGTACCGGGTCGTAAGACAGTCGGGTGCAAGTGGAACTTTAAGAAGAAGACAGACATGGATGGGATTGTACACACTTATAAAGCGCGATTGGTTGCGAAGGGCTTTACTCAAACTCCTGGAGTTGACTATGATGAGACCTTCTCGCCAGTTGCGAAGATAAAGTCTATTAGGGTGATGCTCGCAATAGTTGCGTTTCATGACTATGAAATATGGAACTTGGACGTTAAAACTGCTTTCCTTAATGGGAAGTTGGCTGAGGATTTTTACATGAATCAGCTAGAGGGTTTTGTCGATGCGTAGCACCACAATAGAGTGTGCAAGCTTGAGAAATCCATTTATGGATTGAAGCAAGCGTCTCGCAAATGGAATCTTTGTTTTGACGAGAAGGTCAAAGAGTTTGGTTTTCTGCGAAGCGAGGATGAGTCATGTGTATATGTCAAAGCCAGTGGGAGTATAGTGAGCTTCCTCGTATTGTATGTCAATGACATACTACTCATAGGAAATGACACCCCAACACTGCAGGAAGTTAAATCCTGGATCGGGAAGTGTTTCGTTATGAAGGACCTCGGAGAGGCTGCCTATATTCTGGGAATAAGGATAGTGAGAAACAGAAGTAAGAGATTGATAGGACTCAGTCAGGATACATACTTGGATAAGGTACTAAAGCATTTTAGAATGGAAAATTCCAAGAAAAGGGAGTTACCAATCCAAAGCAATACCAAGTTGAGTAAGACTCAAAGCCCGAGTACAGAGGCAGAGGTAGCTGATATGAGCCGAGTACCTTACAATTTCACAATTGGCTCGATCATGTATGCTATGACTTGTACTCGCCCTGATGTGGCCTTCGCTTTGAGCATGGTCAGCAGATATCAAGGAAACCCTGGTAGAGCCCATTGGACTGCAGCTAAGAATATTCTTAAGTACCTTTGGAGGACCAAGGAATGGTTTCTTGTCCTCAGTAGGAGTTATGACTTAAGGGTACGAGGGTAAAGTGATGCTAATTTCCAGACATATTGGGATAATTACCGTTCGCAGTAAGGCTGGGTCTTTACCCTTAATGGAGGAGTAGTGACTTGGAAAAGTTCTAAGCAGGAGACTGTGGCTGATTCAACGTGTGAATCAAAGTACATTGCAGCAAGTGAAGCGTCGAAAGAGGCAAAATGTGTAACACCCAGAATAAAAAAGACCAAGAATGAAAGAAAACCCTAAGTCAAATGGGTCAACTCGTCGAGTCTAAGGAGAAACTCGACGAGTCGGAGCGGGAACCGGGGGATCAGGTAAGTGACCAACTCGGCGAGTCGGCCTCAAGGACTCGGCGAGTCTGGTCTAAAGAGGGAAAACCCTAAATCCGGGACTTTGGGCACTATTTATGCATCTTATTCTCTCAATTAGGGTTTCTTATAGCCCCTATAGTCCAGAGCCCCAAACCCTAGCCACCATAACCGTTTTTGGAGCAAGATCTACCCTTGGTGAGGTAATTTGAAGCTTGGAAGAGAGGAGATTCACAGTGGTGCAAGAGGAGACCTTGGATCCAGAGTTAGTGGAACTTTTTAGAGCATTTGGAGGTAATGAATCGGTATCCTTGGTTTTCTCCTTTCTAGATCCATCTTTCATGGAGTTTTAGGGTTTCTTTGAGAGTATGTGATGAGAAGTTGGTGCACAAGTTAGATCTGGAATTGAAACTCCAGATCTGAGCTCTATTTGGATCGAAAATGCAGAAAGCCATGTTAGTTGCTATGCAAAAGCCTTTGCCCATGAGTTGAGTTCCTATCTAGCTTGGTTTTTGGTATTATGAGGCAAGAAGCACGTAAAGTTAGCAACTTTATGTTACTAATGGACTCTAGGAACCCAGATCTATTGTTTGGAGCAAAGGAGAAGCTCTGTGACTCGAAATTATGGAAATGCACGTATGGACTCGGCGAGTCTGGGAGATGACTCGACGAGTCGGGCTAGATATCAGGCTTGAGTCGCGTAGTAACTCGGCGAGTTGGATGAAGATGAACAGGAACTCAACGAGTTGGAAGACCAACTCGGCGAGTCTGTTGAAGATTGCCTAGGACTCGGCGAGTCTGTTCTTGGACTCGGCGAGTCAAGTCGCGAAACCCCAAACCCTTCAAGTTAAGACTTGGATTAGTGAGTGGAGTGGGGACTCAGTGAGTTGGGTAGGGCAGAGCTCGGAAATCAGTAGACTCGGCGAGTCAAGGACTGAATCGGCGAGTCGAGTTATGAATGAAAGGATCCTGAGCGTATAAACTCGGCGAGTCAGTAGGTAGACTCGGCGAGTAGGGTTGACCTGGAAGGTTGACTTTAACCAGGACTTTGACTTTGACTAGAGTTGACTTAGTTTGACTGTTGAAGGGCAGTTGGGACTAAGTGTTATATTTGGTATTAGTAGATCGGGGAGTCATTGTAGTAGCAGTGCGGGAGTTGTAAGATAGCGGTCAGTAGGGTATCAGCAAGAACTTCAGCAGTGCAGGTGAGTTTCCTTCCAGTAGGAACGGGTCTACGGCCACAATTCTGACCTGTTTAGTTAGCAGTAGTTCTGGACTTCGGTCTGATGCAGTAGTTTAGTATGCTTGGTGTCTCTGTGATTCAAGCATGTTTATGTGTTATGTGTTCCGGACTTCAGTCCGGTGGAGTATGTAGTATATGTGTTTATGCTAGTTGATATGTGTTCATGCTGTAACAACGTAAAATTTCCAATTAAATTTTTACTTTTTAAAAAACCACAGAATGTATGTCATATCAATTTCAAATCAGAAACAATAGTGTTTTCAAAACAAATTCCCAAGATCTCTCAAAAGTGAACTCCATCGGTGTGTGTGTGTACGTGTCAAGCCATCGCCTTCCCACGGTCCTCGCTGGTACCTGAGACATCAGACACAACAACTGTAAGCATAAATGCTTAGTGAGTTTCCCAAAATACAACATATCACAAGTATGCCACTCAAGGCTAAACCCGACCCTCCGGTCAAGATGTCTCAGCAGGACCCTCCATTCCCGCAGCTCGTCGGACCCTCCGGTCCAGTCACAACTCATTGGGCCCTTCGGCCTGGTCAAAATCGTTGGACCCTCTAGTCCGGTCTACACAATCATACCGCATACATATAACACATAGCACGTAATCTCATACATAGCAAATAATCTCATAACAACACATAAGACCCTTTGGTCAACTCATAATACCACTCAAGGTAACGTATAGTGAGAAGACTCACCTCGCGTATCTCGGTGACTCGTAAATCTCGTAACTACTAGTGCTCGATCTCCCGAGCTATCGTCCTCCTACAACACAAGCATGACTCTACTTCATACCACCTTGACTCCGGCTGATTAACACTATAAAGTCAAACAAGTCAACCCTGGTCAACGGTCAACGGTTGACCCGACTCGCCGAGTCTGTCGTGGGCTCGCCGAGTCCCTACAGGAACCCGATTCCCTCTGAATCTCTTCCAACTCACCGAGTCACTCACCCGACTCGGTTACTTAGTCCCTGGTCCGAAGTCTCTGAACAACCTGCACCAAATCGCCGAGTCTGGGATTGGACTCGACAAGTGCACTCCATACACAACCTCAAACGACCTTCTAAGGTCAGATCCACTCTAGTAACTCATAGATCCAGTCCCCTTAAGCTTATTGACCACGTAAAGTCCGAGTCTTGGTGCTCATTAAGCATCAAATAGCTCATTAATGGACGTTTAGCCTCAAATACATAGATCCCAATCTAAAACCTCCATGGATGAACATAAAGCTTGCGCAAGGAGGTGCTCTGGACCTCTATGGGTCTAGATTCAGAGCCATAACTCGCCAAGGGACCATGATGATGCTAGATCTAGCCACAAATGGGTTCAAAAACCCTAAATCTATATGAACATCACAATAACAAAGAAGGATTTGAATGGTACCTCAGATGTGATGTCCTGGACCTTAGTTCTTCAAGAATCCACCCCTCTCTTGCTTCCTCTTGGCTAGATCTTCTCTTCCCTTGCTAGACAACAACTCCAAGAATCAACAATGGCTCCTTCCCTCACTTGAATCACTCAAATGTTCTAGGGTTTCACTTTGGGGACTAATGAGCACAAATGACGGCCATCAGGCCCTTTAAATAGGCCACAAACTCGAGAAATTAGGGTTTCATTAAACGACGCAGACTCGCCGAGTCCACCAAGGCGACTCGCCGAGTTCGAGCATCAATCCGGATGAGAACCCGCGTCTCAACTCGGCGAGTCTAAGCACCAACTCGCCGAGTCCCTTCTCAAAACTCAAAATAAAAAGATTAATTAATATACCTGAAATCCCGGATGTTACAATTCTCCCCCACTAGAATCCGACTTCGCCCTCGAAGTCTCATTCCTGAAATAACTCTGGATGCTGCTCCCGCATCTCCCGCTCCGGTTCCCAGGTTAACTCGGATCCCTTCCGATGCTGCCACTGAACCTGTACCAGAGGCACTTCCTTGTTCCTCAGAACCTTGATCTTTCGATCCACAATCGCAACTGGTCTCTCTGCGTAGTTCAGGCTCGCATCCACCTGAATAACCTCCAACGGCACCACTGCCGACTCGTCGGCAATACATTTCCTCAACTGCGAGACATGAAATATATCATGGATCTGCCCCAACTCAGCAGGTAGGTCCAACCGGTAGGCTACCTTGCCTACCCTAGCAATTACCCTGAAGGGTCCAATGTACCGGGGTCCCAACTTGCCCCTCTTCCTGAATCGTATCACTCCTTTCCAAGGAGAGACCTTTAGGAGCACAAGGTCACCGACCTGAAACTCGAGCTCGGACCGACGCCTATCCGCATAACTCTTCTGGCGACTCTGCGCGGTCAACAACCTCTGCCCGACCTGCTGAATCTACTTGGTCGTCTGGAGTACAATCTCCGTGCTACCCATCACCCGCTGCCCCACCTCTCCCCAGCAGATGGGGGTGCGACACCTCCGCCCATACAACAGCTCAAAGGGTGGCATACCAATGCTCGAATGATGGATGTTGTTATACGAAAACTCTGCTAAAGGTAGGTAGGTGTCCCAGCTCCCTCCAAAATCCAGAACACATGCTCGGAGCATATCCTCAAGCGTCTGAATCGTTCGCTCGCTCTGTCCGTCCGTCTGCGGGTGGTATGCGGTACTGAAATGCAATCTCGTACCCAACTCCTCATGAAACTTCTTCCAAAACCTGGAAGTAAAACACACATCCCGGTCTAAAACAATCGACATCGGAACCCCATGCCGCGATACCACCTCTCTCACATATAATTCTGCCAATTTCTCCGCAGAAGAGCTCTCGCTGATGGCTAGAAAATGAGCGCTCTTCGTCAATCTATCCACGATCACCCAAATTGCATCAACTCCTCTCGCAGTCCTTGGCAATTTGCTGATAAAATCCATGGTAATCTGTTCCCACTTCCACTCGGGAATCTCCAACGGTTGCAGCTTACCATGCGGACGCTGGTGCTCGGCCTTAACATGGCGACAAGTTAGGCACCTCTCGACGAACGAAGCAACATCCCTCTTCATACAGGGCCACCAATACTCCTTCTTTAGGTCCAAATACATCTTGGTAGCCCCAGGATGGATCGAGAACTTCGATCGATGTGCCTCCTCCATCAAAATGGTACGCGTCCCGCCCACAAACGGTACCAAAATCCGACCCTGAAACGTCATAAGTCCCCGACCATCGGTAACGAATTCTGATACCTGACCAACCACCCGCTCCCTCTTTTGATTTTCTGATCTCGCAGCCTCAGCCTGAGCCCCTCGGATGGTGTCTAAAATCGGGGTCGTCACCGTCAACCTCAAACAGATGTCTCGTAATGGGGCACTCTCTGCCCAACGACTCAGGGCGTCGGCTACCACATTAGCCTTGCCCGGGTGGTACAGGATCTCGCAATCGTAATCCTTTACCACATCCAACCATCTCCTCTGCCGCATATTCAAATCTGGCCGATCCATCAGGTACTTCAAACTCTTGTGGTCCGTGTATATCGTACACCGAACCCCATACAGATAGTGACGCCAGATCTTGAGGGCGAACACCACAGCCCCCAACTCTAGATCGTGGGTGGGATATCTCGTCTCATGAGGCTTTAACTGCCTCGATGCATATGCGATCACATGCCCTCTCTGCATCAACACCGCTCCCAACCCCGATATCGATGCGTCACAGTACACCACAAAATCCTCCATCCCTTCCGGCAATGCAAGCACGGGAGCTTCGCACAATCTCTGGCGAAGGGTCTCAAATGAGGTCTACTGCTTCGGACCCCATGAGAAAGTAACACCCTTCTGGGTTAACTTGGTAAGTGGCACAACAATTTTGGAGAAGTCCCTGATAAATCTTCGATAGTAGCCTGCCAGCCCCAAGAAACTCCGGATCTCCACAGGTGACCTCGGCACTTCCCAACTCATCACGGCCTCGATCTTGGCCGATTCAACCAATATCCCATTCTGGTTAACGAGATGCCCTAAGAACTGGACCTCCCGTAACCAAAAATCGCACTTGGAGAATTTGGCGAATAGCCTCTCCGACCTCAGAACCCCGAGGAGCTCCCTCAAATGCTCCTCATGCTGCTCTCTGGTCCTCGAATACATCAAGATGTCATCAATGAATACAATGACTGAACGATCCAACATCGGCCTACACACCCTGTTCATGAGATCCATGAATGCCGCTGGTGCATTGGTGAGCCCGAATGGCATCACCACGAACTCGTAATGCCCGTAACGAGTCCTAAACGCCGTCTTCTAGATATCCTCATCCCGAACTTGATGGGTTTTAGCCATAAGAACTTTCTTATTTGCGCATGCAAAACCCTAATGCTTGGATCTAGGCTTTTTAATTAAACATGCTTTGAATCCAAGACTTCTAATGACTAATTAGGTTAAATAACAACATTGAAACAGATCTAGAACCATACCTTTGAATTCCTTGTTGACCTTGTAGTCTTGGAGCTTCTAGAGTCACAATTGTCACTCCTCTAATGGCTTACAAACACCAATAGCAAGAAAGATGATTTAGGAGAGAGGAGGGGGAAGGAAATCGGCCAGGGTTCTCTTACTTTAGGTCAGGTGCCAATTTCCTTTAGCCATGGGGTTTATTTATACTTGTAGACTCCTTAAGGGTTACAACCTAAACCCTAATTGGATAATCTTCTCTTAAGGCTATCCAAATCCTTTCCATAGATAAGTCATGGATGATTTTGAAGCTATCCTAGCTTCTAGAATCCGTCCACTATATATCTATAAGGATTTATAGTCTAAAGCTTAACTATCAAACAATTGACAGTTTATACCCCTTTATTTAATTAACCTCTTTAAGTCACCAAATTAATTCCAATTAATTCTATGACTTATATTAATCAAATAACAATATATTATTCTTTATATTATTCTCATAATATATTAATAATATTTACTCTCTCATAATAAATCATCCTATCAAGTTGCTATGGTGAAGGCAACCCAAAAGGACCATGCACAACCGGGTCAAATACTTGCCTAATATAGTTGCAGCCTTAGACACTATTCCAACAGTCTCCCACTTGGATAATTCTAGTAACTATATGCACAAGTACAATTTGGTTTGCAATCGTAGCTCTCAAAGACGCTGTCAAACTCTGATCTAATCAATCTTGTCCTTTAGATAAGGGATCATACAGTCCTCTGTTAGATATCATGCTGACAATCCTATGGAACGGTTAGTCAAGCATTTAGGTTTCTCGATCTCTGATTAATTCAACATAGAACTTAATCGAACACATCAATTCAGTTCTGACCGGGCCAGGCACATAAGTCAAATCAAATCATCGAGCGGCCGAGATATCGCTTTTACCTTCTTAGATAAAAGTTACAGATAAACTTCGACTTATATGCATTTACTTATTCATTAACCAACTATACACAACAATGCATTTTATAACACCGAGTTACTGATGCGTTTTCGGATTATCAATGTACAATCAATTAACAAATAACAAACCATATATCTAGGTTTTAAGACTACATGATATTATCGTCTTGCGATCACCCTTTTATATCATATTCCATAAGGTGATTCCAGCAAGCGCGGGTTTGTTCCAATGCTCAAAACTAGTTCATAAGCACTCATGAACGTTGCAACAACCCTTTTCTATGTCTAAAACCATTTAGACAATCTACACACCAATTCATGACAATCTTCATTCATATCTACTTCCAACATATGAACGATTGTGGACAATTTGAACAATTTTATTACTCCTAATAATTTCAATTATTCTGGAAGTCAAAACATGCAAAGTGAAACAATAGCTAAACAATTAACATAAGATAGTAACATTACTCATAAATAAAACTCCTTTATTTAATCATCAAATGTTAATTACATTTATCTATTACACGTTTCTAATACTATCTAATCTATGCTAATATCATCCTTCAGCCCAATACTCCTAGCATGCTGCAAGTGCTTAACCCTACTCAGTCCCTTCGTAAGCGGATCCGCTAGGTTATCTTCTGATGATATCCTCTTCACTACGAGTTGTCCTTCTTCTACATGATGTCTAACGAAGTGATATTTTCTGTCGATATGTCTTGATCTACCATGATCCCTCGGTTCCTTGGTCAAGGCAACCGCTCCTTCGTTATCATAGAAAATCTCCATGGGCTCCTTTATGGCAGGTACAACTCCAAGATCACCGATGAAGTTCTTTAGCCATATTGCCTCCTTCGACGCTTCGCTCGCTGCAATGTACTCTGATTCGCACGTTGAATCAGCTACAGTCTCCTGTTTGGAACTCTTCCATGTCACTGCTCCTCCATTTAGGGTAAAGACCCAGCCCAACTGCGAACGGTAGTTGTCCCTGTCGGTCTGAAAACTGGCGTCACTATACCCTCGCACCTTCAAGTCATCACTCCCTCCGAGGACTAAGAACCATTCCTTCGTCCTCCGAAGGTATTTAAGGATATTCTTCACCGCAATCCAATGTGCTCTTCCAGGGTTCCCTTAATATCTGCTAACCATGCTCAAAGCGAAGGCTACATCAGGGCGAGTACAAGTCATAGCGTACATGATTGAGCCAACTGCGGAAGCATATGGTACTCGGCTCATTTCTGCTATCTCAACTTTGGTACTCGGACTTTGAGTCTTACTCAACTTGGCATTACTTTGTATCGGTAATTCTCCCTTCTTCGAGTTTTCCATACTAAATCGTTTTAGTACTTTATCCAAGTAAGTATTCTGACTAAGTCCAATTAGTCTCTTACTTCTTTCTCTTTCTATCCTTACTCCCAAAATGTAAGAAGCCTCTCCGAGGTCCTTCATAGCGAAGCACTTCCCAAGCCAGGACTTAACCTCCTGCATGGTCGGGATGTTGTTTCCTATGAGTAATATGTCATCGACATATAGAACGAGGAAGCTTACTATACTCCCACTGGCTTTGACATACACACACGATTCGTCTTCGCTTCGTACAAATCCAAACTCTTTGACTTTCTCATCGAAGCAAAGATTCCATCTGCGAGACGCTTGCTTAAGTCCATAAATGGACTTCTCAAGCTTACACACTGTATTCGGATGCTTCGGATCCACAAACCACTCTGGCTGAGCCATGCAAACATCCTCAGCCAACTTTCCGTTAAGGAAAGCGGTCTTGACATCCATTTGCCAAATCTCATAATCATGAAATGCGGCAATTGCTAGCATCTCTCTAATAGATTTTATCTTTGCAACTGGTGAGAAGGTCTCATCATAGTCAACTCCGGGAGTTTGAGTAAAGCCCTTCGCAACCAATCGTGCTTTATATGTGTGTACTTTTCCATCCACGTCGGTCTTCTTCTTGAAGATCCATTTGCACCCAACGGTCTTACGTCCGGGCACATAATCAACCAAATTCCAAACTTGGTTATCATACATGGATTGGATCTCGCTATCCATTGCCTCTTTCCACTTCGCAGACTCCGGGCCTGCCATGGCTTCCTTATAGCTATTAGGTTCATCAAGATTTACTAGTGTACCATCACTAATATACGTGTCCCCTTCGGTAGTAATATGAAAACCATAAAACTGGGGATGAACTCTAACTCTATCGGAACGTCTAAGAGGTAAGGACTCGTCAATCGGTTCAATCGGAGCTTCCTCCTCGGGTTGAGTGCCAGCGGTAGAGGTTCCTTCATCTATCGACTCTTCAATCTCTTCAAGTTCGATTTTCCTCCCACTGTCTCCTTGGCTTATGAGTTCTCGCTCTCGGAAAACTCCTCTCCTCGCAACAAAGACAACATTGTCCTTCGGTCTGTAGAAGAGATATCCAAAGGATGTCTGCGGGTAGCCGATGAAAATACATCGCTCACTTCGAGGTTCAAGCTTGTCGTGAGTATCTCGTCTTACGAAAGTCTTGCAACCCCAAACCTTGATATGCGCCAACGAGGGAGCTTTCCCTGTCCACATCTCGTGAGGTGTTTTGGCAACCTTCTTAGTAGGGACTCGGTTAAGGATATGGGCGGCAGTCTCTAAGGCATACCCCCAGAAAGAGATAGGTAGTGAAGCACGACTCATCATAGAGCGAACGATATCCAATAAGGTTCGATTACGCCTTTCTGCCACACCATTCAACTGCGGTGTCCTAGGAGGCGTCAATTGCAAAACTATTCCACACTCCTTGAGATAATCGTGGAACTCAAGACTTAGGTACTCTCTTCCTCGATCGGATCGAAGCATCTTGATTTTCCTGCCTAATTGATTCTCCACTTCATTCTTGAACTCTTTGAACTTTTCAAAAGTTTCTGACTTTTGCTTGATTAAGTAGATATACCCATATCTACTATAGTCATCGGTAAAAGTCATGTAGAAGCGGTTCCCATCCTTCGTGGTTGATCTAAACGGTCCACATACATCGGTATGTATTAGGTCCAATAGACCCTCACCCCTTTCACATGTACTCGTGAAGGGTGACTTAGTCATCTTTCCAAGTAAACAAGAATCGCATGTTTCATCTTCCTTAAGGTCGAATGACTCCAACACTCCATCCTTTTGGAGTTGGGCTATGCGTTTCTTGTTGACATGTCCAAGACGACAATGCCACAAGGATGCTTTATCCATACTAGTGGAAGAATCTATATTCAAAACATCATTTCCTAAGTTATCAAAAATCATAACAGTTTCATATATTCCATTACATGGTATAGCTTCAAAGTAAAAGACACCATTTAGATAAGCCAAAATAGAACCATTCTCATTATTAAAAGAAAATCTAAATCCTTGTCTATATAAACCATGAAATGAAATGATGTTTCTGGCCATTTCTGGCGAATAGCAACAATTGTTCAAATCTAAACACAAATTATTCCTAAGCACTAAAGAATACACTCCAATCTTGGTCACAGGCGACGATCTTCTGTTCCCCATGATTAGATTGATCCTTCCTTGCTCCACATCCCTACTTCTTATTAGTCCCTGCACATTAGAACAAATGTGATAACCACAACCGGTATCAATAATCCAAGAAATAGCATGATTAGAATCGTTACATTTAATTGTGTATATACCTGCGAAAGATGGCTTGATCTTTCCTTCTTTGATTGCTTGCAGGTACTTTGGGCAGCTTCTCTTCCAATGTCCTATCTTGTGGAAGTGGTGGCACTCTGCCTCCTTCGGGTTAGGACAGGGCTTAGCGGGATCAACTTTGGTCCCAATAGAAGAGGCACCATCTCGGGCTTTAACCTTGCGATAGTTCTTCGATGAAGCTTTCCTCTTCTTTCCCTTTCTTTGACCAATAGCCAAGACAGGAGCAGTAGGCGGATTGGGAGTTGGTGCAACAGACTTGTCTTTGAAGTTGCTCTCAACAACCCTCAAGAGACCTTGGAGTTTGCTTAGGGTGACCTCTTCTTTGTTCATGTGGTAGGTCATCCTAAATTGGTTGTACATCGGAGGCAAAGAGTGAAGCACCATGTCGATCGCCAAGTCTTCCCCAAAGTCAACATTTAACTTGCGAAGGCGGTCGACATACCTTTGCATCTTTTGCAAGTGCACGGTAAGAGATTCTCCATGACCCATCTTAGCGGAAATCATGTTAGTGAAAATCTCATAACGCTCTTGTCTCGCGTTTTGGTGGTACCTCTCCAATAAGTCTTGGTGCATCTCGTACGGGTACATGTCCTCGTAGGACTTTTGGAATTTGGAGTTCATGGTGGAAATCATGATGCAATGTACCTTCGTTGCATCTCACTCATGAGTTTCAAAAGCGGTGATTTCAGCTGGAGTAGCAATTTCGGGGTTGATTTTCTCAAGCTTCTCATCGAGGACATACTCCTTATCCTCATAGCGAGCAATGGTGCGAATGTATCTTATCCATTCGCTAAAGTTCGTTCCATCGAAGGTGACCTTTTGGCAAAGGCTCATCAACGTGAAAGAACTAGCTGCAACTTTGTTTGCGTTCGACATCTACAAATAGAAAGGACGAAGATAGATTAGAATAAGAATCCCTAATTATTACCCAATAAGAAAATTAGGGCTAGGATCCAACAATAACATTTACATACTAGAAAAGGGATGCCGTAATCTAACATGCAAATAAATTGAAGGTAAGTGAATGACGATTCACTAATTCTCCATCACAAAAACCTAAACTATTAGTCCTAAGTGTATTGAGAATTCCTAGGTTCGGATGAGATTCATTGAAACTATTCAATGGCATGTTTAAATCTCGATATGCCCCTCTTGTTTGTGACTGGGATACCGAGGATCACAAAGCGGGTGTGAATTACTGTGACATCCCCAAAATCTCGGCCAGAAAAGACCGATTTTCATTTATGCTTTTAAATATTTTCAGAGTAAATCCTTTTGATTTGAAAGAGTTGCGGAATTTGTTCCCAAAAACAAAACATGATAAAACATTGTTTACCGAAGCATTTCATAAAAGAAATGTATTTTCATTATAATCAAAACTCGGGGTGTCATGTTCCGATACAGACCAATAAGCATAAACGAATACATTACAAGTCATAT
The DNA here is from genome assembly GCF_002870075.4 of Lactuca sativa. Taxonomy (NCBI): domain Eukaryota; kingdom Viridiplantae; phylum Streptophyta; class Magnoliopsida; order Asterales; family Asteraceae; genus Lactuca; species Lactuca sativa. Next base: position 177,412,025 of record NC_056629.2, read on the forward strand.
AACAAATATAAACATATGCAGACTTGTAAACAAAACAACTTGATGGTTCATCCATCTTATGCCCTTCCGCCACTACCTGTAATACAATTTAAAACTGAGTGGGTCAGGCTTGGGAGCCTGGTGAGCATATAGGGTTTTCAACCCACAATAAATAATCATATTTAATTTTCACCAACCAACAATAACCCAATTACCCATTCCCGTTATTCTCACTTTAATGTCCCTAAAACAACTAACATAAGGGACCTAGTCTAAGAATATTTCATCGGGGCGACAACACATGCTTCGGGGGTACCTCAGCAATATAAGTCAAATAAGGCAACCATGAGGGGGATGGAGTACAGCGAATGAACACCCAAGTTCATTAACACCTACAGGTGGCGAACCTGCTAATGTTTCCACAAGACTGTCTAGAATAGCCAGTGGTCGTCATCTAAACTCCGCTAGATGACTCAATCAAACAACAACGAGGCCTCTCATCTGTTTATTACACACCAACTGTCTACCCATGTTCTACCCAACATATTAGTAGATAAAAATATACATTTGTATACATAGTTTAAAGAAAACCTGTATAGCATGCTTTAATCAACACATATATCACATAACAGATGAGGCACACACACACATAACACATATCTCATAAAGAAATAAGCAGATCTATAAGATAGAAGAGAGTGAATACTCATTCACACATAACACAACCAAATATATACACATAGCACGTATTTTTATATAAAATACTTCGTATTATTGTATTAGAAGAAATAACTACACACTCACACTCATAAACAACAATATACTTAATACATTCGAACCAAACTCGTATTATTATTGTGTTTATGAAAGGTAGTATACACTCACTTGATTAGAAGATGATCGGACAGCACTACGGCTTATAAAAGTAGTATTCCTCAGCAGATCTGGAAGATCTCCACAAAAATCGAACTTCTCGCGGGCAGAGCTTCGACTCGGGAACCGCACTTCTCGGGATCTTCGGGATCTCGGGACTTGCCTCGGGGCTAGAGTATAATACCGGGTCTTCGGGATAGCTTCGGCACGAAAAACGATGCAAAAGACTAGAGAGAAGAGAAGAAAATGAACAACAAAGAAGGCTGTCTTCGGATCCTTTATATAGAGGCTGGAGCCTCGGAGTACGCGGGGCGTAGAGGCGTACGCAGCGCGTACGCGTCCGAAATCGTCATTGCATGCGTCATCCGAAGTGTCGACACTATGCTGAGTACGCGGTAGCGTAACCTCGTACGCGGGGCGTACTCCGGATCACACCGGTGACTCGGCTTCGGATAATGCTTCCGATTTGAATTAAAAATAAATATAAAATGATTAATAAACTTCGGAAATTCATAACTTCTTCATACGAACTCCGTTTTCGACGTTCTTTATATCCACGCGAAGGTGAGACCACGCTCTACGACTTTCGTTTAGACTCCGTCGGCAAATTTTGACTTTATATTTATTATTTATTTTTAATAGGCCGGGACAGAAACTTTCGTTATAAATTCATAACTTCTTCGTTTGACGTCCGTTCTCGCCTAACTTTTTATCGTTTCAATACCAACAATGAGATCTTCGATTCTCATTTAGATTGCTTCGGCTAACAACCGCTCGATCTCAAATCGAGTAAAACAGGCTGTATATCGCTAAGCCGGAACTTCGATAAATCATAACTTCCTCATACGAAGTCAGATTTGGGCGTTCTATATATATTCGGAAACCTCGTTTCAATTACTACAACATTAACCAAAGATATTAAGTTTATTTTACACTTAAATTTTGACGCTTATTTTTATTCTTAATTAATCAAACCATATAATTAAGCAATTAAGCACATAACACATAATACTCAAATAATACAATCTTATTACTTCAAAATGGGTTACAAAGGTCAACCTAGACTATTACATTGCTACAAATGGCAAGCCCGAAACACAGGCGTTACAATTCTCTCCACCTTAGAATGATTCCGTCCCCGGAATCACACATCAACAAACAAATGTGGATAGCGACTCAACATGTCACTCTCCGTCTCCCAGGTGAGATTCGGCCCATTCGTGTGTTTCCATCGGACAAGCACTAATCCAACCATTTTGCGTCGCAACTTCTTAGTCTTTCGGTCAACAATTGCCTCTGGTTCTTCAATCAACCTTTTGTTCTCATCAATTCTCAATTCAGAAATTGGAATTATATCGGGAACTTCTCCCGTGAACTTCCTCAAATAGCACACATGAAAGGTGTTGTGAATTCCATTCAGTTCTTCGGGTAATTCGAGCTTGTAAGCTTGATTCCCAATCCTCTGAAGGACTTTAAACGGTCCAATAAACCTTGGACTCAACTTTCCCCTTTTACCAAATCTTATAAGTCCCTTCCACGGCGAGACTTTAAGCAAAACCGAATCTCCAACCTCAAAAGTCATCGGTCTTCGCTTCTTGTCAGCATAGCTCTTTTGACGATCCTGAGCTGCTAACATTCTTTCCCTAATTATTTTTAACTTTTCAGCAGTTTGATGAACCATCTCCGGTCCCATAAACTGCTTTTCCCCAGCCTCAAGCCAACAAGACGGCGTACGACACTTCTGTCCATACAAAGCTTGATAAGGTGCCATCTTAATGCTCGAGTGAAAACTATTATTATAGGAAAATTCTACCAACGGTAAATGTTCATCCCAATTACCTAGGAATTCCAAGGTACATGCTCTCAGCATATCTTCAAGTGTTTGTATTGTTCTTTCACTCTGACCATCAGTCTGCGGATGGTAAGCTGTGCTTAAACATAACTTGGTACCCATTTCCTCTTGTAGACTTTTCCAAAACCTTGAGGTGAAACGGCTATCACGATCCGATACAATCGTTAACGGAACACCGTGAAGTCTCACAATTTCCTTCACGTAAGAACTCGCAAGCTTTTCCATAGACCATTTCTCCCTGGCCGCTATGAAATGCGCACTCTTAGTGAATCGATCAACGACCACCCAAATCATGTCGTGACCATTTTTTGTTCTGGGCAGTTTAGTGACAAAATCCATAGCAATGTCTTCCCACTTGCCTATAGGCACAGGCAAAGGTTCTAAACTCCCATACGGTTTCTGATGTTGTGTCTTGACTCTCGCACAAGTCACACACTTGGCCACATACTTTGCAACATCAAGCTTCATCGTCGGCCACCAGTAGTAGGGTTTCAGGTCCCTATACATTTTAGTGCTACCCGGATGAATCGAGTACATGGTCTTGTGAGCTTCTTCCATCCGAAGATCTCTGACTCCTCCTGTCTTAGGTATCCAAATCCGATCTTGGAACACCTTCAGTCCATGACTGTTTACACCAAACACCAACGTTTTGCCCAAACGTTCCTCCTTTCTGTCATTCTTCTCAGAAGCTTCGCTCTGAGCTTTCTTTATACTTTCCAAAATAGTTGAGACAACTTCAATTCTCAACGCTCTTGGCCTTTTCCTTTCAGGATTGACTTTCCGACTGAGAGCATCAGCAACAACATTTGCTTTACCGGGGTGGTAAAGTATCTCGCAGTCATAGTCTTTAAGAAGTTCTAGCCAGCGTCGTTGCCTCATGTTCAATTCTTTCTGATTAAAGAGGTATTGGAGACTCTTATGATCAGTGAAAAGTTTGCACTTCGTGCCATAGAGGTAATGCCTCCATATTTTTAGAGCGAAAACTACCGCTGCCAACTCCAAATCATGAGTCGGGTAATTCTTTTCATGCTCTTTCAACTGTCGAGACGCATATGCTATCACCTTTTCTCTTTGGGTCAAAACACAACCCAATCCAACACCAGACGCATCGCTATAAACAGCGAAGTCTTCAACTCCATCGGGTAGAGAAAGTATCGGTGCCTCGCATAGCTTCTTCTTTAACTTCTCGAATGCTTCTTTATGCTTCTCACTCCAAGCATAAGTAGCTCCCTTGTGGGTCAAAGCTGTCAATGGAGTAGCAATCGAAGAAAAGCCTTGGATAAACCTGCGGTAATATCCGGCTAATCCTAAAAAGCTTCGAATCTCCGTGGGACTTTTCGGTTGTTCCCACTTCGTCACAGCTTCGATCTTCGCTGGATCAACCATTATCCCTTCTTGGTTGACCACGTGACCCAAGAATTGGACCTCACGAATCCAAAAATCACATTTGGAGAACTTCGCATAAAGCTTCTCCTTCTTCAAAACTTCTAACACTTCTCGCAAGTGCCTGCCATGCTCCTCCTGGCTTTTCGAGTAGATCAGAATGTCGTCTATGAACACTATCACGGATTCATCAAGGAAAGGATTACAAACCCTATTCATCAAATCCATGAACGCTGCTGGAGCATTGGTTAGTCCAAACGACATAACCAAGAACTCGTAGTGTCCATATCTAGTTCTGAATGCAGTCTTCTCGATATCTTGCTCTCTTACTTTCAGCTGATGATATCCTGACCTAAGGTCGATCTTCGAGAAATAGCTCGAACCTTGCAATTGATCAAACAGGTCATCAATCCTCGGCAACGGATATCTATTCTTTATTGTTGCCTTGTTCAGCTCTCTATAATCGATGCACATTCTCATACTTCCATCTTTCTTCTTTACAAATAACACCGGAGCTCCCCAGGGCGATGAACTAGGTCTAATGAAACCTTTGTCCAACAACTCCTGAAGTTGCATCATTAACTCCTTCATCTCCGTCGGTGCTAATCGATAAGGTGCTTTTGCTATTGGCGTGGTTCCTGGTAACAAGTCTATTCTGAACTCCACTTGTCTATCAGGTGGTAATCCAGGAAGATCCTCGGGGAACACTTCCGGAAAATCACACACCACTGGAATGCTCTGCATCACCTTCTTTTCCTTCTTAGCATCAATCACAAATGCTAAATATGATGTACATCCCTTGGTCAAACACTTTCTGGCTTTCATTAGAGAAATGATTCCAGAATTCACTCTGCGTTTGTCCCCATACACCATAAACGAATCTTTTCCAGGCGGGTTTACTTTAACTATCTTCTTCTTGCACAAAATTTCGGCATCATTGGCGCTAAGCCAATCCATTCCCAAGACGATGTCGAAACCATTAAGTTCGATAGGCAATACGCCTCGTGAAACTTATTCCCATTCAGATCAATTAAGATGCTTTTCATACGATGACTAACAGGTACAAACTTGCCACTAGCTACTTCGACTAATAAAGCATCATCTAGTCTATCAATAGGCAAAGCTAGCTTTCTACCAAACTCATGGGAAATAAAGGAGTAGTTGGCTCCAGAATCAAACAATATATGAGCAGGTAATTCGTTTACGAGAAAGGTACCTGAAGCGACATCAGCTTCATCTTTAGCAGCCTCAAGTGTCATCTGGAAGGCTCTCGCCTTCGGCTTTGGTGGAATGTTGGGCCTAGCTGCCTCCTTCTTCTTCGGACAGTCTTTCAAAATATGCCCCTCTTCATTACACCCAAAACACATCCTTTTGTTGTTCGGACATTCATTGGCAAAATGTCCAACCTTTCCACACTTGTAGCAGGTCACATCCTCGCTACATTTCCCAAAGTGCCTTTTCTTACACTTATCACACCACTTTGCTTCGCCTCCTTTTCCTCCAAACTTTTTCGAATCGAATTTCGAAAATTTACTCTTCTTACTGGAACCAGATGTTCCTTCAAACTTCCTTTTCTCACCAACCTCAACCTTGACGGTGGTTCTCCCTTTGATCATGTTCTCCACATACTTGGCAGCCCAGATAGCTGCCTCTAGAGTAAGTGCCTGACGTACCGGCACCTCGTACTCCCATGGAAGTCCCTTCGCATACCGATCCACCTTTGTCAGCTCGTCTGGAACGATACGCAAGGCAAACTCCATCTTATCGGTGAAGTTATTGGTGTACTCATCCACTGACATGCTACCCTTCGTCAATGTCAAAAACTTATTCTCCAACTCCAACAGATTTTGAGCCGAGCAGAACTTGCGCTTGAACTGCACCAAGAACTCTGCCCATGACAATTGCAGTGGCTCATTAGGGCTTAAGGTCTTCCCTAGAGTGTTCCACCAACGAACAGCTCCACCTCGGAATCGACGCACGACATAGATAGTTTGCAACTTACCTCTGCAGCCACACGTCATGAAGGCTAGCTCCATTTCGGAGATCCAATCCATAACCCCAATCGGATCCTCCTTTCCATTGAAGGTCGATGGTTTACAAGTCAAAAAGTCCTTGTACTTGCATCCCATTCCATCATTCCTTCCATCATGGTTATCTTGCCTAACTATCGGTGGGTTAGCTGGACCAACAGACCCACTGAAGTTTCCACCTTCCGAGTGCCCTTCATTCAGTTCAGGCTCTTCCACACGAATCGACAGTTCTTCACGATTTTGTTGAAGCAACCGTCTAGTTTCATCCATCTGACGATCCAACATCGTCTGAATCATCAATTGCACACCAGCCATGGTTATTGGCTTTGGTGCTGCTGCTACGACAGGTATTGGCTCAATCACTGGTGGTTGATTCCTGTTTTCGTCAGCATTTCCAACTCCACTTCTTGTTCTCACCATTTTGATCTACACCGAATAATGTGAAATTAGATCCTCAATCATGATGGATATTCAAATCATCCTTATCACTCCGAAACGTTTACATGCTAGTTCTAATATCGTAGACGTACGCTTAGAATCCTACACACATAAGGTTTCTAGATCCGGTCGGCAACAGACCATAGATCCGAACAAATAATATCATATATGGCAACATATAACATTTAGCACATAAAGCATTTTAGGCAACTTTCCTAAAATAAACTAGTGCTCGTGTCTAAACCACAACAGACACACATCTCAAAACTTCACTTAACATTCTAAGTTTAAGTCTAGAAATCCTACAAATTCCTAGTTCGCTTAAACTAATGCTCTGATACCAACTGTGACATCCCCAAAATCTCGGCCAGAAAAGACCGATTTTCATTTATGCTTTTAAATATTTTCAGAGTAAATCCTTTTGATTTGAAAGAGTTGCGGAATTTGTTCCCAAAAACAAAACATGATAAAACATTGTTTACCGAAGCATTTCATAAAAGAAATGTATTTTCATTATAATCAAAACTCGGGGTGTCATGTTCCGATACAGACCAATAAGCATAAACGAATACATTACAAGTCATATAACAAATATAAACATATGCAGACTTGTAAACAAAACAACTTGATGGTTCATCCATCTCATGCCCTTCCGCCACTACCTGTAATACAATTTAAAACTGAGTGGGTCAGGCTTGGGAGCCTGGTGAGCATATAGGGTTTTCAACCCACAATAAATAATCATATTTAATTTTCACCAACCAACAATAACCCAATTACCCATTCCCGTTATTCTCACTTTAATGTCCCTAAAACAACTAACATAAGGGACCTAGTCCAAGAATATTTCATCGGGGCGACAACACATGCTTCGGGGGTACCTCAGCAATATAAGTCAAATAAGGCAACCATGAGGGGGATGGAGTACAGCGAATGAACACCCAAGTTCATTAACACCTACAGGTGGCGAACCTGCTAATGTTTCCACAAGACTGTCTAGAATAGCCAGTGGTCGTCATCTAAACTCCGCTAGATGACTCAATCAAACAACAACGAGGCCTCTCATCTGTTTATTACACACCAACTGTCTACCCATGTTCTACCCAACATATTAGTAGATAAAAATATACATTTGTATACATAGTTTAAAGAAAACCTGTATAGCATGCTTTAATCAACACATATATCACATAACAGATGAGGCACACACACACATAACACATATCTCATAAAGAAATAAGCAGATCTATAAGATAGAAGAGAGTGAATACTCATTCACACATAACACAACCAAATATATACACATAGCACGTATTTTTATATAAAATACTTCGTATTATTGTATTAGAAGAAATAACTACACACTCACACTCATAAACAACAATATACTTAATACATTCGAACCAAACTCGTATTATTATTGTGTTTATGAAAGGTAGTATACACTCACTTGATCAGAAGATGATCGGACAGCACTACGGCTTATAAAAGTAGTATTCCTCAGCAGATCTGGAAGATCTCCACAAAAATCGAACTTCTCGCGGGCAGAGCTTCGACTCGGGAACCGCACTTCTCGGGATCTTCGGGATCTCGGGACTTGCCTCGGGGCTAGAGTATAATACCGGGGCTTCGGGATAGCTTCGGCACGAAAAACGATGCAAAAGACTAGAGAGAAGAGAAGAAAATGAACAACAAAGAAGGCTGTCTTCAGATCCTTTATATAGAGGCTGGAGCCTCGGAGTACGCGGGGCGTAGAGGCGTACGCAGCGCGTACGCGTCCGAAATCGTCATTGCATGCGTCATCCGAAGTGTCGACACTATGCTGAGTACGCGGTAGCGTAACCTCGTACGCGGGGCGTACTCCGGATCACACCGGTGACTCGGCTTCGGATAATGCTTCCGATTTGAATTAAAAATAAATATAAAATGATTAATAAACTTCGGAAATTCATAACTTCTTCATACGAACTCCGTTTTCGACGTTCTTTATATCCACGCGAATGTGAGACCACGCTCTACGACTTTCGTTTAGACTCCGTCGGCAAATTTTGACTTTATATTTATTATTTATTTTTAATAGGCCGGGACAGAAACTTTCGTTATAAATTCATAACTTCTTCGTTTGACGTCCGTTCTCGCCTAACTTTTTATCGTTTCAATACCAACAATGAGATCTTCGATTCTCATTTAGATTGCTTCGGCTAACAACCGCTCGATCTCAAATCGAGTAAAACAGGCTGTATATCGCTAAGCCGGAACTTCGATAAATCATAACTTCCTCATACGAAGTCAGATTTGGGCGTTCTATATATATTCGGAAACCTCGTTTCAATTACTACAACATTAACCAAAGATATTAAGTTTATTTTACACTTAAATTTTGACGCTTATTTTTATTCTTAATTAATCAAACCATATAATTAAGCAATTAAGCACATAACACATAATACTCAAATAATACAATCTTATTACTTCAAAATGGGTTACAAAGGTCAACCTAGACTATTACATTGCTACAAATGGCAAGCCCGAAACACAGGCGTTACAATTCTCTCCACCTTAGAATGATTCCGTCCCCGGAATCACACATCAACAAACAAATGTGGATAGCGACTCAACATGTCACTCTCCGTCTCCCAGGTGAGATTCGGCCCATTCGTGTGTTTCCATCGGACAAGCACTAATCCAACCATTTTGCGTCGCAACTTCTTAGTCTTTCGGTCAACAATTGCCTCTGGTTCTTCAATCAACCTTTTGTTCTCATCAATTCTCAATTCAGAAATTGGAATTATATCGGGAACTTCTCCCGTGAACTTCCTCAAATAGCACACATGAAAGGTGTTGTGAATTCCATTCAGTTCTTCGGGTAATTCGAGCTTGTAAGCTTGATTCCCAATCCTCTGAAGGACTTTAAACGGTCCAATAAACCTTGGACTCAACTTTCCCCTTTTACCAAATCTTATAAGTCCCTTCCACGGCGAGACTTTAAGCAAAACCGAATCTCCAACCTCAAAAGTCATCGGTCTTCGCTTCTTGTCAGCATAGCTCTTTTGACGATCCTGAGCTGCTAACATTCTTTCCCTAATTATTTTTAACTTTTCAGCAGTTTGATGAACCATCTCCGGTCCCATAAACTGCTTTTCCCCAGCCTCAAGCCAACAAGACGGCGTACGACACTTCTGTCCATACAAAGCTTGATAAGGTGCCATCTTAATGCTCGAGTGAAAACTATTATTATAGGAAAATTCTACCAACGGTAAATGTTCATCCCAATTACCTAGGAATTCCAAGGTACATGCTCTCAGCATATCTTCAAGTGTTTGTATTGTTCTTTCACTCTGACCATCAGTCTGCGGATGGTAAGCTGTGCTTAAACATAACTTGGTACCCATTTCCTCTTGTAGACTTTTCCAAAACCTTGAGGTGAAACGGCTATCACGATCCGATACAATCGTTAACGGAACACCGTGAAGTCTCACAATTTCCTTCACGTAAGAACTCGCAAGCTTTTCCATAGACCATTTCTCCCTGGCCGCTATGAAATGCGCACTCTTAGTGAATCGATCAACGACCACCCAAATCATGTCGTGACCATTTTTTGTTCTGGGCAGTTTAGTGACAAAATCCATAGCAATGTCTTCCCACTTGCCTATAGGCACAGGCAAAGGTTCTAAACTCCCATACGGTTTCTGATGTTGTGTCTTGACTCTCGCACAAGTCACACACTTGGCCACATACTTTGCAACATCAAGCTTCATCGTCGGCCACCAGTAGTAGGGTTTCAGGTCCCTATACATTTTAGTGCTACCCGGATGAATCGAGTACATGGTCTTGTGAGCTTCTTCCATCAGAAGATCTCTGACTCCTCCTGTCTTAGGTATCCAAATCCGATCTTGGAACACCTTCAGTCCATGACTGTTTACACCAAACACCAACGTTTTGCCCAAACGTTCCTCCTTTCTGTCATTCTTCTCAGAAGCTTCGCTCTGAGCTTTCTTTATACTTTCCAAAATAGTTGAGACAACTTCAATTCTCAACGCTCTTGGCCTTTTCCTTTCAGGATTGACTTTCCGACTGAGAGCATCAGCAACAACATTTGCTTTACCGGGGTGGTAAAGTATCTCGCAGTCATAGTCTTTAAGAAGTTCTAGCCAGCGTCGTTGCCTCATGTTCAATTCTTTCTGATTAAAGAGGTATTGGAGACTCTTATGATCAGTGAAAAGTTTGCACTTCGTGCCATAGAGGTAATGCCTCCATATTTTTAGAGCGAAAACTACCGCTGCCAACTCCAAATCATGAGTCGGGTAATTCTTTTCATGCTCTTTCAACTGTCGAGACGCATATGCTATCACCTTTTCTCTTTGGGTCAAAACACAACCCAATCCAACACCAGACGCATCGCTATAAACAGCGAAGTCTTCAACTCCATCGGGTAGAGAAAGTATCGGTTGCCTCGCATAGCTTCTTCTTTAACTTCTCGAATGCTTCTTTATGCTTCTCACTCCAAGCATAAGTAGCTCCCTTGTGGGTCAAAGCTGTCAATGGAGTAGCAATCGAAGAAAAGCCTTGGATAAACCTGCGGTAATATCCGGCTAATCCTAAAAAGCTTCGAATCTCCGTGGGACTTTTCGGTTGTTCCCACTTCGTCACAGCTTCGATCTTCACTGGATCAACCATTATCCCTTCTTGGTTGACCACGTGACCCAAGAATTGGACCTCACGAATCCAAAAATCACATTTGGAGAACTTCGCATAAAGCTTCTCCTTCTTCAAAACTTCTAACACTTCTCGCAAGTGCCTGCCATGCTCCTCCTGGCTTTTCGAGTAGATCAGAATGTCGTCTATGAACACTATCACGGATTCATCAAGGAAAGGATTACAAACCCTATTCATCAAATCCATGAACGCTGCTGGAGCATTGGTTAGTCCAAACGACATAACCAAGAACTCGTAGTGTCCATATCTAGTTCTGAATGCAGTCTTCTCGATATCTTGCTCTCTTACTTTCAGCTGATGATATCCTGACCTAAGGTCGATCTTCGAGAAATAGCTCGAACCTTGCAATTGATCAAACAGGTCATCAATCCTCGGCAACGGATATCTATTCTTTATTGTTGCCTTGTTCAGCTCTCTGTAATCGATGCACATTCTCATACTTCCATCTTTCTTCTTTACAAATAACACCGGAGCTCCCCAGGGCGATGAACTAGGTCTAATGAAACCTTTGTCCAACAACTCCTGAAGTTGCATCATTAACTCCTTCATCTCCGTCGGTGCTAATCGATAAGGTGCTTTTGCTATTGGCGTGGTTCCTGGTAACAAGTCTATTCTGAACTCCACTTGTCTATCAGGTGGTAATCCAGGAAGATCCTCGGGGAACACTTCCGGAAAATCACACACCACTGGAATGCTCTGCATCACCTTCTTTTCCTTCTTAGCATCAATCACAAATGCTAAATATGATGTACATCCCTTGGTCAAACACTTTCTGGCTTTCATTAGAGAAATGATTCCAGAATTCACTCTGCGTTTGTCCCCATACACCATAAACGAATCTTTTCCAGGCGGGTTTACTTTAACTATCTTCTTCTTGCACAAAATTTCGGCATCATTGGCGCTAAGCCAATCCATTTCCAAGACGATGTCGAAACCATTAAGTTCGATAGGCAATAACGCCTCGTGAAACTTATTCCCATTCAGATCAATTAAGATGCTTTTCATACGATGACTAACAGGTACAAACTTGCCACTAGCTACTTCGACTAATAAAGCATCATCTAGTCTATCAATAGGCAAAGCTAGCTTTCTACCAAACTCATGCGAAATAAAGGAGTAGTTGGCTCCAGAATCAAACAATATATGAGCAGGTAATTCGTTTACGAGAAAGGTACCTGAAGCGACATCAGCTTCATCTTTAGCAGCCTCAAGTGTCATCTGGAAGGCTCTCGCCTTCGGCTTTGGTGGAATGTTGGGCCTAGCTGCCTCCTTCTTCTTCGGACAGTCTTTCAAAATATGCCCCTCTTCATTACACCCAAAACACATCCTTTTGTTGTTCGGACATTCATTGGCAAAATGTCCAACCTTTCCACACTTGTAGCAGGTCACATCCTCGCTACATTTCCCAAAGTGCCTTTTCTTACACTTATCACACCACTTTGCTTCGCCTCCTTTTCCTCCAAACTTTTTCGAATCGAATTTCGAAAATTTACTCTTCTTACTGGAACCAGATGTTCCTTCAAACTTCCTTTTCTCACCAACCTCAACCTTGACGGTGGTTCTCCCTTTGATCATGTTCTCCACAGACTTGGCAGCCCAGATAGCTGCCTCTAGAGTAAGTGCCTGACGTACCGGCACCTCGTACTCCCATGGAAGTCCCTTCGCATACCGATCCACCTTTGTCAGCTCGTCTGGAACGATACGCAAGGCAAACTCCATCTTAGCGGTGAAGTTATTGGTGTACTCATCCACTGACATGCTACCCTTCGTCAATGTCAAAAACTTATTCTCCAACTCCAACAGATTTTGAGCCGAGCAGAACTTGCGCTTGAACTGCACCAAGAACTCTGCCCATGACAATTGTAGTGGCTCATTAGGGCTTAAGGTCTTCCCTAGAGTGTTCCACCAACGAACAGCTCCACCTCGGAATTGACGCACGGCATAGATAGTTTGCAACTTACCTCTGCAGCCACACGTCATGAAGGCTAGCTCCATTTCGGAGATCCAATCCATAACCCCAATCGGATCCTCCTTTCCATTGAAGGTCGATGGTTTACAAGTCAAAAAGTCCTTGTACTTGCATCCCATTCCATCATTCCTTCCATCATGGTTATCTTGCCTAACTATCGGTGGGTTAGCTGGACCAACAGACCCACTGAAGTTTCCACCTTCCGAGTGCCCTTCATTCAGTTCAGGCTCTTCCACACGAATCGACAGTTCTTCACGATTTTGTTGAAGCAACCGTCTAGTTTCATCCATCTGACGATCCAACATCGTCTGAATCATCAATTGCACACCAGCCATGGTTATTGGCTTTGGTGCTGCTGCTACGACAGGTATTGGCTCAATCACTGGTGGTTGATTCCTGTTTTCGTCAGCATTTCCAACTCCACTTCTTGTTCTCACCATTTTGATCTACACCGAATAATGTGAAATTAGATCCTCAATCATGATGGATATTCAAATCATCCTTATCACTCCGAAACGTTTACATGCTAGTTCTAATATCGTAGACGTACGCTTAGAATCCTACACACATAAGGTTTCTAGATCCGGTCGGCAACAGACCATAGATCCGAACAAATAATATCATATATGGCAACATATAACATTTAGCACATAAAGCATTTTAGGCAACTTTCCTAAAATAAACTAGTGCTCGTGTCTAAACCACAACAGACACACATCTCAAAACTTCACTTAACATTCTAAGTTTAAGTCTAGAAATCCTACAAATTCCTAGTTCGCTTAAACTAATGCTCTGATACCAACTGTGACATCCCCAAAATCTCGGCCAGAAAAGACCGATTTTCATTTATGCTTTTAAATATTTTCAGAGTAAATCCTTTTGATTTGAAAGAGTTGCGGAATTTGTTCCCAAAAACAAAACATGATAAAACATTGTTTACCGAAGCATTTCATAAAAGAAATGTATTTTCATTATAATCAAAACTCGGGGTGTCATGTTCCGATACAGACCAATAAGCATAAACGAATACATTACAAGTCATATAACAAATATAAACATATGCAGACTTGTAAACAAAACAACTTGATGGTTCATCCATCTCATGCCCTTCCGCCGCTACCTGTAATACAATTTAAAACTGAGTGGGTCAGGCTTGGGAGCCTGGTGAGCATATAGGGTTTCAACCCACAATAAATAATCATATTTAATTTTCACCAACCAACAATAACCCAATTACCCATTCCCGTTATTCTCACTTTAATGTCCCTAAAACAACTAACATAAGGGACCTAGTCTAAGAATATTTCATCGGGGCGACAACACATGCTTCGGGGGTACCTCAGCAATATAAGTCAAATAAGGCAACCATGAGGGGGATGGAGTACAGCGAATGAACACCCAAGTTCATTAACACCTACAGGTGGCGAACCTGCTAATGTTTCCACAAGACTATCTAGAATAGCCAGTGGTCGTCATCTAAACTCCGCTAGATGACTCAATCAAACAACAACGAGGCCTCTCATCTGTTTATTACACACCAACTGTCTACCCATGTTCTACCCAACATATTAGTAGATAAAAATATACATTTGTATACATAGTTTAAAGAAAACCTGTATAGCATGCTTTAATCAACACATATATCACATAACAGATGAGGCACACACACACATAACACATATCTCATAAAGAAATAAGCAGATCTATAAGATAGAAGAGAGTGAATACTCATTCACACATAACACAACCAAATATATACACATAACACGTATTTTTATATAAAATACTTCGTATTATTGTATTAGAAGAAATAACTACACACTCACACTCATAAACAACAATATACTTAATACATTCGAACCAAACTCGTATTATTATTGTGTTTATGAAAGGTAGTATACACTCACTTGATCAGAAGATGATCGGACAGCACTACGGCTTATAAAAGTAGTATTCCTCAGCAGATCTGGAAGATCTCCACAAAAATCGAACTTCTCGCGGGCAGAGCTTCGACTCGGGAACCGCACTTCTCGGGATCTTCGGGATCTCGGGACTTGCCTCGGGGCTAGAGTATAATACCGGGTCTTCGGGATAGCTTCGGCACGAAAAACGATGCAAAAGACTAGAGAGAAGAGAAGAAAATGAACAACAAAGAAGGCTGTCTTCGGATCCTTTATATAGAGGCTGGAGCCTCGGAGTACGCGGGGCGTAGAGGCGTACGCAGCGCGTACGCGTCCGAAATCGTCATTGCATGCGTCATCCGAAGTGTCGACACTATGCTGAGTACGCGGTAGCGTAACCTCGTACGCGGGGCGTACTCCGGATCACACCGGTGACTCGGCTTCGGATAATGCTTCCGATTTGAATTAAAAATAAATATAAAATGATTAATAAACTTCGGAAATTCATAACTTCTTCATACGAACTCCGTTTTCGACGTTCTTTATATCCACGCGAAGGTGAGACCACGCTCTACGACTTTCGTTTAGACTCCGTTGGCAAATTTTGACTTTATTTTTATTATTTATTTTTAATAGGCCGGGACAGAAACTTTCGTTATAAATTCATAACTTCTTCGTTTGACGTCCGTTCTCGCCTAACTTTTTATCGTTTCAATACCAACAATGAGATCTTCGATTCTCATTTAGATTGCTTCGGCTAACAACCGCTCGATCTCAAATCGAGTAAAACAGGCTGTATATCGCTAAGCCGGAACTTCGATAAATCATAACTTCCTCATACGAAGTCAGATTTGGGCGTTCTATATATATTCGGAAACCTCGTTTCAATTACTACAACATTAACCAAAGATAATAAGTTTATTTTACACTTAAATTTTGACGCTTATTTTTATTCTTAATTAATCAAACCATATAATTAAGCAATTAAGCACATAACACATAATACTCAAATAATACAATCTTATTACTTCAAAATGGGTTACAAAGGTCAACCTAGACTATTACATTGCTACAAATGGCAAGCCCGAAACACAGGCGTTACAATTACCATGCAAATTCACATGGTGCCTTCATTGTAACGATCACCTATTCGATGTGTCGGTAAACCACACACGCTCCATCGAACTATGATAAACAATGAATCACCCTTTGCCACCTTTGCTTAGAACCAATTAGTGTGCCGGTAAACCACACACGCTCCACTAACTTCTTAGCAAGGGTGCAAAGTGTAATTTCATGGGATTGCATCAATTCACTTTTCCTAAAGTAACTAAGATTGGGAAATTTTAAAATATGTGTAGTTACTTTGTATTACTTATTGTACTTTTAATGAGAGGATGAGGTTGCCCTATCCTACCCGTTCGGCTAACGACCCTCCACCAATCAAGCAAGCGGTGGGTGTGAGTGTACACCCATTAAGCGCCATTTTATAGGCCGCAACCTTATACCCACCTTATAGACCGGCTTCGTGAATGAGGCCTACTAACGGTAAGACTAGCATTTAGTTATACACACATATATATATATATATATATATATATATATATATATATATATATATATATATATATATATTATTCTAGTAATATCATATTAGTATAGGGTTGTATTTTAAACCTTTTAAAATCTAGGGTTTGAAATTTAAGTTGTCTAAATTAAAACTTTTAATCACAAAATATAAATTTCAAAACTTGAGGGCAAGTTTTAAACATTTAAAACATGGAGGATCAAATAACAAATAATTCTAATTAACAATTAATATCCTAATTATCTTTATTTGATTTTATTCAAGATTTCTTTTTAAGATAATTAGCAAAATAATCAAAATAATTAATTAATTATCATATAAGGAAATTAAATATTTTATTAGTTGATAAATATCTTCAATTAGATCAAGATAATAGTCATATATATATCAAAAAATTGGATTAGGGTTGATCTAATATGATTAAGGTAAGTTTCCATAAGATAATTATGAAAAAATCCAGAATCTGGCCATTCCTGACGCCTGGACTCGCCGAGTGCACAAAGGGACTCGCCGAGTCCACTTTGGAACTCGCCGAATCCATGTCTCAGAAACCAAAAATCGAATTTTGTAGGTTTGTTTCAGTTAATCAAGCAACAATTTAATGAAAACCAAGCTAGGCTCTGATACCACTGATGGGTTTTAGCCATAAGAACTTTCCTATGTGTGCATGCAAAACCCTAATGCTTGGATCTAGGCTTTCTAATTAATCATGCTTTGAATCCAAGACTTCTGATGACTAATTAGGTTAAATAACAACATTGAAACAGATCTAGAACCATACCTTTGAATTCCTTGTTGACCTTGTAGTCTTGGAGCTTCTAGAGTCACAATTGTAACTCCTCTAATGGCTTACAAACACCAATAGCAAGAAAGATGATTTAGGAGAGAGGAGAGGGAAGGAAATCGGCCAGGGTTCTCTTACTTTAGGTCAGGTGCTGATTTCCTTTAGCCATGGGGTCTATTTATACTTGTAGACTCCTTAAGGGTTACAACCTAAACCCTAATTGGATAATCTTCTCTTAAGGCTATCCAAATCCTTTCCATAGATAAGTCATGGACGATTTTGAAGCTATCCTAGCTTCTAGAATCCGTCCACTATATATCTATAAGGATTTATAGTCTAAAGCTTAACTATCAAACAATTGACAGTTTATACTCCTTTATTTAATTAACCTCTTTAAGTCACCAAATTAATTCCAATTAATTCTATGACTTATATTAATCAAATAACAATATATTATTCTTTATATTATTCTCATAATATATTAATAATATTTACTCTCTCATAATAAATCATCCTATCAAGTTGCTATGGTGAAGGCAACCCAAAAGGACCATGCACAACCGGGTCAAATACTTGCCTAATATAGTTGCAGCCTTAGACACTATTCCAACAGTCTCCCACTTGGATAATTCTAGTAACTATATGCACAAGTACAATTTGGTTTGCAATCGTAGCTCTCAAAGACGCTGTCAAACTCTGATCTAATCAATCTTGTCCTTTAGATAAGGGATCATACAGTCCTCTGTTAGATATCATGCTGACAATCCTATGGAACGGTTAGTCAAGCATTTAGGTTTCTCGATCTCTGATTAATTCAACATAGAACTTAATCGAACACATCAATTCAGTTCTGACCGGGCCAGGCACATAAGTCAAATCAAATCATCGAGCGGCCGAGATATCGCTTTTACCTTCTTAGATAAAAGTTACAGATAAACTTCGACTTATATGCATTTACTTATTCATTAACCAACTATACACAACAATGCATTTTATAACACCGAGTTACTGATGCGTTTTCGGATTATCAATGTACAATCAATTAACAAATAACAAACCATATATCTAGGTTTTAAGACTACATGATATTATCGTCTTGCGATCACCCTTTTATATCATATTCCATAAGGTGATTCCAGCAAGCGCGGGTTTGTTCCAATGCTCAAAACTAGTTCATAAGCACTCATGAACGTTGCAACAACCCTTTTCTATGTCTAAAACCATTTAGACAATCTACACACCAATTCATGACAATCTTCATTCATATCTACTTCCAACATATGAACGATTGTGGACAATTTGAACAATTTTATTACTCCTAATAATTTCAATTATTCTGGAAGTCAAAACATGCAAAGTGAAACAATAGCTAAACAATTAACATAAGATAGTAACATTACTCATAAATAAAACTCCTTTATTTAATCATCAAATGTTAATTACATTTATCTATTACACGTTTCTAATACTATCTAATCTATGCTAATATCATCCTTCAGCCCAATACTCCTAGCATGCTGCAAGTGCTTAACCCTACTCAGTCAATCTTGGTGATATCATATGGTGATATCAAGACGCTGTCAAACTCTAGTAACTATATGCACAAGTACAATTTGGTTTGCAATCGTAGCTCTCAAAGACGCTGTCAAACTCTGATCTAATCAATCTTGTCCTTTAGATAAGGGATCATACAGTCCTCTGTTAGATATCATGCTGACAATCCTATGGAACGGTTAGTCAATCTTGGAGAACCAAGACGCCCCCTGCAACTGATCGAATAGATCGTCGATCCTCAGCAATGGATAACGGTTCTTGACCGTCAACTTGTTCAACTCCCGGTAATCAATGCACATCCGGTGTGAACCATCCTTTTTCTTGACAAAAAGGATCGGCGCTCTCCAGGGAGAGCTACTGGGACGGATGAACCCTTTCCCCAACAGCTCTTGCAGCTATGAGGATAACTCCTGCATCTCTGGCGGTGCTAGCCGATATGGCGCCTTAGCGATAGGCGCAGCCCTGGGAATCAAATCTATACGAAACTCCACTTGCCTCTTGGGAGGTACGCCCGACAACTCCTCGGGGAACACGTCCCGGAACTCACGCACTATCGGCACATCATCCACTAAACTTGGCCTCCCAACGACCTCTCGTACATCCGTCACATAGGCCACGAATCCCTTGCAGCCCTGCTGCAAACTCCGCCTCGCTATGGCAGCCAAACAGAATACCGAACCACCACGAGTCCCCTCGCCATAAACTGTCAGCACTCCCCCACTAGGATCTCGGATCGTCACCAACTGACGCTTGCAATCTATGATAGCCCCGAAACGGCTCAACCAATCCATGCCTACTATGACACAAACATCCCCCATAGCAATCGGAATCAAATCAATCGGGAACTCCACCCCGAAGATCTCCAACACGCATCCACGTAATACCTCGGTAGCACATACCTCATGCTCATCTGCTATGGAAACCCGCAGAGGTCGACTCAACGCCTCTCTCGGAATACTAATGTGCCGACTAAAAGTCATAGATATGAAAGACCGACTCACACCCGAGTCGAATAAAACTAATGCAGGTACATAACTCACAAGAAAAGTACTTACGCATAACATATAGCAATCACAATAGCATAAACTCAATATAAAATAGATAAAAATCACATACCCGCCACGACGTCAGGTGCTGCGCGGACCTCCTCCGCAGTCAGCTGAAAGGCTCTTCCCCTAGCCTTCGGTGCTTCGGCCTTCACTAGCCGGGTCTCGGTAGCTCGAACCGCAGGTGCAGATCCCTGCGCTGACCTCTGAAGCTGGGGGCACTCGGCCTTCCGATGACCAGTCTGGTTGCAATGGAAGCAAACCGAGAACCCCTTAGGACAATCCCTCACAAAATGTCCTTCCTTCCCGCATTTGTAGCATAACCCAGTCTTGCACGGCCCATCATGGCTCTTGCCGCACTTCCCACAAGTGCAGCCCCTCGAACTACCCATCCTCGAATCAGCGGGCTTTGCCCGCTTGGCGGCCGGCTACGATTGCGCC
Source organism: Lactuca sativa (assembly GCF_002870075.4). Classification (NCBI taxonomy): domain Eukaryota; kingdom Viridiplantae; phylum Streptophyta; class Magnoliopsida; order Asterales; family Asteraceae; genus Lactuca; species Lactuca sativa. The sequence goes on from NC_056629.2 coordinate 177,432,579, forward strand.
GGTCGTCGATCACCCCTCTGCAACTCAGTCTCCTCCCTCGCCTGTGTCTCAAGCTCAATCTCCCTCTTCCTGGCATTTGCCTGGAGCTCGGCAAATGTCTAGTAAGTCGAGTTCGCCACGAACTCACGGATGTCCCTCCTCATAATACTCAGATAACGGCTCATGCGAGCCTGCTCAGTGGACACCAGTTCTGGGCAAAACAGCGCCCGCTCATGAAACGTCCTCGTAATCACTGTCACCGACTCTGTCCCCTGCTTGAGGGTCAGAAAATCCTGATTTAAGTGTTCCCTCTCCACCTGGGGAACATACTCGTCACGAAACATCGCAATAAACCTCTCCCAGGTCACCACAGTCAACTCAGCTGTCGAATAGCTCGCGGTCACAAACTTCCACCAGTCCTTCGCCCCCAAGCGAAGCTGGTTGAGTGCAAACCGCACCCGCACCCTCAAGTGCTCCGGACACGAGCACGTATAGAAACACCCCTCCATGTCTGAGATCCACCTCATTGCGGCGATCGGATCCTGTGTACCATCGAACTCTGGTGGTTTCGTGTTGCTGAACTCTCGGTACAACAACAAATCACCACCCTGGGGTCTCGCAGCAGCAACAGCTGCTGTGGCTGCAACAACAACAACATCAGTCAAAGCAGCGTAACGCTCATCAAATGTATTGATCAGTGTGGTCTTAATAGACCCAAACATCTCTGGAATCTCGGCTCTGATGGAAGCAGCCACCTCCTCATGGATGATCCGACGGATCTCCTCATCGCTCACCCCACTGCTCTCGGGGTTATGGCGTGTCCCGACCATGATCAACCTCTGAAATACAACATAAGAAATATCAGGGATACTCTCGAGTATACTCACACTCGATATCTCAAACATCCTCACTCCTGGTACCCTAAGGATTCTTACTTGAACTGCACACCAATCCGGTGTTTTCAATAGTACGGGCCCAATACTATCATCCACATCGAATCGATATACAATCCAAGTCCTCCTCCTAGGATTCCAAATCGCAAATACTATACTCTCGCTATGCACTGTCTACCCTCAATAGCCCTCTCCTGAGCTCTCCACTGCTACCTACTCACTCTCAAAGTATCTCATAGCAGCAGCGATCTCCTAAGCTAAGGCATCACAAATCAGGCCCACTCTAGTCCTAATAGGAATACCTAGCCTCTCTAACATGCACAACATAATATCTCATAACTCAAAACATATAATGTAAGGGTATTTTGGGGATTCACCGTTCGGGCGCTGGCTGACCGTACACACCATCCACTCTGCTCGTTTCCAAAACTTCTTTTTCTTTTTTAGAAAATTTGCAGTTTTGGTTGTAAAGTTTCTCAAATCCTCGGTTTGAGTTCAAATACGCCCGAAGGTGCATCCGAATCCCTCAAACCAAGGCTCTGATACCAACTTGTAACAACGTAAAATTTCCAATTAAATTTTTTACTTTTTAAAAAACCACAGAATGTATGTCATATCAATTTCAAATCAGAAACAACAGTGTTTTCAAAACAAATTCCCAAGATCTCTCAAAAGTGAACTCCATCGGTGTGTGTGTACGTGTCAAGCCGTCGCCTTCCCACGGTCCTCGCTGGTACCTGAGACATCAGACACAACAACTGTAAGCATAAATGCTTAGTGAGTTTCCCAAAATACCACATATCACAAGTACGCCACTCAAGGCTAAACCCGACCCTTTGGTCAAGATGTCTCAGCGGGACCCTCCAGTCCCACAGCTCGTCGGACCCTCCCGTCCTGTCACAGCTCATTGGGCCCTCCGGCCCGGTCAGAATCGTTGGACCCTCTGGTCCGGTCTACACAATCATACCGCATACATATAACACATAGCATGTAATCTCATACATAGCAAATAATCTCATAACAACACATAAGACCCTCTGGTCAACTCATAATACCACTCAAGGTAACGTATAGTGAGAAGACTCACCTCGCGTATCTCGGTGACTCATAAATCTCGTAACTACTAGTGCTCGATCTCCCGAGCTATCGTCCTCCTACAACACAAGCATGACTCTACTTCATACCACCTTGACTCCGACTGATTAACACTATAAAGTCAAACAAGTCAACCCTGGTCAACGGTCAACGGTTGACCCGACTTGCCGAGTCTGTCGTGGGCTCGCCGAGTCCCTACAGGAACCCAATTCCCTCTGAATCTCTTCCAACTCACCAAGTCACTCACCCGACTCGGTTACTCAGTCCCTGGTCTGAAGTCTCTGAACAACCCGCACCAACTCGCCGAGTATGGGATTGGACTCGACAAGTGCACTCCATGCACAACCTCAAACGACCTTCTAAGGTCAGATCCACTCTAGTAACTCATAGATCCAGTCCCCTTAAGCTTATTGACCATGTAAAGTCCGAGTCTTGGTGCTCATTAAGCATCAAATAGCTCATTAATGGAGGTTTAGCCTCAAATACATAGATCCCAATCTAAAACCTTCATGGATGCACATAAAGCTTGGGTAAGGAGGTGCTCTGGACCTCTATGGGTCTAGATTCAGAGCCATAACTCGCCAAGGGACCATGATGATGCTAGATCTAGCCACAAATGGGTTCAAAAACCCTAAATCTATATGAACATCACAATAACAAAGAAGGATTCGAATGGTACCTCAGATGTGATGTCCTGGACCTTAGTTCTTCAAGAATCCACCCCTCTCTTGCTTCCTCTTGGCTAGATCTTCTCTTCCCTTGCTAGACAACAACTCCAAGAATCAACAATGGTTCCTTGCCTCACTTGAATCACTCAAATGTTCTAGGGTTTCACTCTGGGGACTAATGAGCGCAAATGACGGCCATAAGGCCCTTTAAATAGGCCATAAACCCGAGAAATTAGGGTTTCATTAAACGACGCAGACTTGTCGAGTCCACCAAGGCGACTCGCCGAGTCCGAGCATCAATCCGGATGAGAACCCGCGTCTCAACTCGACGAGTCTAAGCACCAACTCGCCGAGTCCCTTCTCAAAACTCAAAATAAAAAGATTAATTAATATACCTGAAATCCCGGATGTTACACATGCTATGCTATGTTCAGTCAGTCCCGGACTTCAATCCAATGCAGGGGACAAGGTCCCAGTCAGTCCGGGCTTCGGCCCGATGCAGTTTTCGGACTTTGGTCCGATGCAGGGGGCAAGGCCCCAGTTAGTCCGGGCTTCAGCCCGATGCGGTTTCCAGATTTCGGTCCGATGTAGGGGGCGGCTTCGACTCGATGCAGTTAGTCTGGGCTTCGGCCCGATGTAGTTTCCAGACTTCGGTCCAATGCAGGGGCCAAGGCCCCAGTTAGTTCGGGCTTCGACCCGATGCAGTTTCCGGACTTTGGTCCGATGCAGTGGGCAGTGGGCAAGTTTTAGTGTGTGCTTTATATGTTATTGTATGCTATGTGGTAGATTGGGGGAGCTTACTAAGCTTTGTGCTTACAGTTTTCATTTTTGGTTTCAGGTACTCATTTTTGAAAAGAGGAGCTCGGGAAGATTGCAGTGCACACACCATAGCTAGTCAGACTGGGATGTTTTACTCTGATAACACAAATATGTTTTGAACTAATACTCCAGATTTACGTTAAGAATTATGTTATGGTTTGACAATCATGGTTTAAGTAATGTTATTTAAAAGAAATTTTTAGACTGTATTTTTGGGATGTTACAAGTTGGGATCAGAGCCTTGGTTTGAGGGATTCGAATACACTTCGGTGTGTCTGAACTCAAACTAAGGAAACGGTAAAAAGGTTTTCAAAAGAAAAACATTTTCGAAAAGAATTTTGAGAAAAGAAAAGAGTTTTAGAAAAAGTGAAAAGAATTTTTTTTAGAAAGAAAAGAACTTTGAAAAGAGAAAAAGGGTGTGGTGCATACAATTAGCCGAGCTCAAGTAAGTAAAATTACCTATACAAGTTATGTTATCGGTTTCAGCTTCATTTTCAGATCAGTTTAGTTTCAGTTTCAGTAGAACAGCATGCTAGTATAGGACTAAGGATCTAGGAGGATGCCTTATGTGCCTGCTTTATGTGTTTCAGCTTGATAAGAATTGCATGCTCACTGTTCAAATGGACTCGCTGAGTTCATGGGGAGGACTCGACGAGTCCATGACCAAATTCATCCTACTCATTGAGTAGGATCGTGCACTCGACGAGTAGGTACGTGCTGGGCAGTTTTCTAGATTTTGTTGCTAGAAATGGGCTAGAATCATTATCCCAAACTGTTTTGGACTTGTAAAATCTTTTTTTCAAAGTGGTAATGATTGTGTTAACCCATTTCAAATGACTATTATCAAGTTTTAAGTTTTATATGTGTTTTTGTAATTCTTGAAAAATGTTGATTATGAATGTTCATGCTTACACTACTAGAAAAACAGCCTTTTACGACGCGCAATGTGTGTCGTAAAATGCTCAGACAACGCGCAAATGCGTGTCAAGGAAGGCCATGTCATAACGAGAGACGACACGCTTTTGCGCGTCATCTATTTACGACGTGCAATTACGACACGTATTTACGACGCGCATTTATGACACGCATTGTGTATCAAAGAAGATCCTGTCATAAAGGAAGATGACACTCATTTGCGTGTTGTACGCTTATGAAGCGCATTTACGACTTGCATTGCGTATCATTAAAGCCCCTGTCAAGAAAGGCCATGTCATAAATGAAGATGACACACATTTTTATGTATGATAATTTTAAATGTTTAAAAAATAATATTATTTACATATTTACTAATTTTCAAATTGAATTTGTATTTAATCTCATAATATAAAATAAAATATCATATACAAAAAATACAATCCATTACATAAAATTTAATGTCATACAAATAATCATTCCATGGAAAGATAAAACAAATCAATAGAAGTTGTAACAAAAATTTACAAACTAATTAGATACAAAAAATATGAAAAAAATATATCCTCAAATGCTTTTCAAAGTCTAATCTCCATGTTAGCTCTTCAACTCACTTCTCCGGTTTGTCCTTAGCTTCTCTAAGGGCTCCAGCATCTTTTGCAGCCTGTGACAACATATAGATCCCAGGTTGTAGCTTTTGATGTAATACAGTAACCATTATCCCATCTTATGTGGATCCCCTCACTTGGATATAGAAAGTCAAGCTCCATCACCTACACCAAAAACACATTAATCCACTCTCTAGTCATACTCAGAAAATACATTATTATTATTATAACTAGTATTATCATATAGCATTCAAATTTATCAAAAATAGAATTGTTTTCATATAAATCACATAGCTGGACATACATGCTACATACATCACTTATCTCGATTCCATGCTAATAAAAAAATATACAGGAACAGTAAGTATACCTTAGGTCTTAAATATTCATGGACCTGAAATGTTGAAACTGGACCAGAGTCCATTTTGATGTTCCATAACTTCACAACACAAACTAACACCCATATGACTTAATTTTATATGTTATAGAACAATAAATGTTGGATGAGTTGGTTTTTAAATGGACATGGTAGAAAGTATCTAATACAACATAAGAGGAACAAATCAGAAACCTTAAGGGTCATGTAATCACGACTTAGGAAATTTCGGATTACAATTAAATCAACACTTGTTGAACTGTTCTTGATGTCATCAACTTCATAATTTACCTCATTCTGATTTGTAAGTTGATCCACTGTGAAAAATTTGAACACATTAGCAAATTTCTAAGAAAAGATAAAACTGAAACACATATCAAAGAAAAATATAATTATAAATAAAAATTTTTTTGATACCATATCTAGAAGGTGGATATCAAGGGTATAATGGTAATTGTTCTATATTACTAAGAAACTGTCGAATCCAAATGCATCAGCATCAATATTAGAATAATAAAGTAAGTACAACAGCAAAGCAGAAAAGTACTTTTCCTCTTCTTGTCTAGCAATTGGATGCCCAGGCATAAGTATTGCCATCACTACCCCCTCTGCTTCCTACAAACAAATATCAAAAGTAAATAATAATTTATTAATGTCAAACATATTTGAAGAAAAAGAAGAGATTAAATATCTGGTCTTTAAGTATCACAGGAAGAACAACCAAAGAAACTTCATGCTGCAGGACATTATATGGCATCTGCATATTTTCATAGGCATACCATCAACCAAAACAAGTTTAATAAAAAAGAAAAAAAAACAGAGTGCTTAAGAATGTGAGAAGAAAATTACATTAACATGGGCCATCCCATATAAGAGCACTTCAGGGCAATGCTTAAAAGGGTATTCAAGCAGCAATCGAACAGACTTTGCAAGGCCTCATTCAGCCAGCTGGTATAAAACCTCCAAAAGATCAAGGCATAACCATGCATGATTTGCATACCCAGATTGAAACTTGGGAGTATTCCATCTATGTCGACAGTGGGACAAAAATAAAAATATCATGTCTAGATGATACAATCTTGAAATATATGAGAATATATGGAGATAAAGATGAATTAGAGGAGGCAATTTCAAACCATTTAAGTGAAAATGGGTCAATTTCAGTTATTTTCTATTGATAACATGTCAAATGGGTAAAATTAAAACTTTAGCTAGAAAGAAAACGGTTTAAAATTAAAAAAATTGGATAATTACTCCAAGCATAATTTTAATAAACCATATTATATAGGGTTATCACTAAATTTGCTAAAGAACTTTTCAAAATGTTTTCAAGCTGCCAATAAACACATTTTAGTTAAAAAAGGTAACCAACTCATGTTTTTTACATATATTTACCAATTATATCAGGTTGAACGTGTTTGCAACTTGAATACATTTTGAAACAATTCTTTCTCAAACAAATTCAGTGATAACTGATAACCCACCCTATTATATATTACAAGGGTTACTTGCATGAAAATAAAAGTTGATTAAGCTTTTATGCAATTATGCAATTCTCATGGTTAAATATAATAGTGAATTGTGATTTCTCCATCGAACAAGTTTCTTTATTTCAATGGAATGAAAATGAACCATTCCATTCCTTTCATGATTCCATCATACCAAACACTAGTGCTAGTGCTAGATTAGCTTAAGGCCTAAGAATTTTAAAACTTGAAAGTGCATGAAACATAAATTAGGTCTCAATCTCAACCTGCATCCGGATGAAGTGTAAATAAATGAAATTATTAGAATATATTCATATGAATGTAATGATTTAATTATATGGTGTTTAAGAAGACCTTTTTAGTCAATTCCTCTCGAAGCTCAGGAAGACCTTCATCTGCACCATATCGACTGATTGAAGGCTCTCACACAAGCTCTTTCATCTTTTCTAAAGCAGGTTTTGGTGGTTGCCAATACACAACACCCTGTTTTTTTTTAAGAAAAAACAATTATGAAATAAACAAAGATGTCTCTTTTCGGGAAATTTCAAATTTAATCACCTTTCATCATCGCCTTTAAAAACTTCAAATAAGGACCAAAATTGCAAGACAAAAAAACCTTTGGGACCAAAACAGTTATTTACTTTAAATTAAATTAAACAAACACCGTGAGTGAGAGTTTGCATTTGCTGTTGTTGTTGTTGTTGTTCCTTTTGCTGTTGTTGTTGCTGTTGTTCTTGAGGCTTCTGTTATTGTTCAAACAAAGCCAATTCCTCCGGTTTCTCCCACTGTATGTATTTCAACATATCAATCAATTTAAAAATAAATAAATAAATAAATAAATAAGAGTTAACTTGCTTTCGCCAGTTGTACTATTGTAGTAATACTTATATCCATCAGGGGACGTGTGCTCAGTCCAGTTACATTTCAAGGATGGCATGAGCGAAGCAGAATTAGGTTGTTGCAATCTAGTAGTAGGAGGAGGTTGATGAGGTGTGATAAGTTGCAGTTGTTGTTGAAGCTATGAGAAGGCTTGTTGAGACAACTGGTAACTCGCCTGTAAAGTTTGTTTTTGCTGAGTCAGCATCTGAGCGAGGGGTGAAGCTGACTGGTGGACAGGTGGCACCTGATAGTGATTTTGGGGTAACATTGTGTTGAAACCATGTGATAGTGTTTGACCACTGGAATTGGGTGCTCTTGTTGTTGACCAACTGGTCTTATGGTGTTGGAGGATGGAGGCTATGGTGATATATTTGAACTGAATGTGTTCATCTTAATTGGTCACTTCAATCAAGAATTAGAACCCACTTGTCAAATAAAAGAAAAAGAAAGAACTGAATGCGTTCATCTTAATCAGTCACTTCAATCAAGAATTAGTGCCCTAAATCATCGGGTCTCTAAGTGTAAGAAAATTAGTGCGATTTTGATGGGAACCAAAGTCCAAATTCACCCGTGGCTGATGAGTTTGAAGGGTTTGGGTTCTTAGAGGACTCGGTAGGCTGAGCCAAGTCCTTGTAAAGGCTATTTGAGGTCCAATGGTCTCCCTTCTTCCCACATGTCCTACATACCAGCAATACATCTCCTCTTTTCGACATTTGGGCTAATGGGTCTCCAGCTGCATTTGAGTCTTCAACTTTTGTACCTAAAAGACAAAACTTCGCATTCACAATCTGCATATCTAACAAGAATTAGAACCCACTTGTCAAATAAAAGAAAAAGAAAGAACTGAATGCGTTCATCTTAATCAGTCACTTCAATCAAGAATTAGTGCCCTAAATCATCGGGTCTCTAAGTGTAAGAAAATTAGTGCGATTTTGATGGGAACCAGAGTCCAAATTCACCCGTGGCTGATGAGTTTGAAGGGTTTGGGTTCTTAGAGGACTCGGTAGGCTGAGCCAAGTCCTTGTAAAGGCTATTTGAGGTCCAATGGTCTCCCTTCTTCCCACATGTCCTACATACCATCAATACATCTCCTCTTTTCGACATTTGGGCTAATGGGTCTCCAGCTGCATTTGAGTCTTCAACTTTTGTACCTAAAAGACAAAACTTCGCATTCACAATCTGCATATCTAACAAGCAGCAATGAAATTGAGATAGATTTCTAAGTTTTTAAATCGGTAGTGATTGACTATTGTCATGATGATTGATATGTGCATAGTGAATTGCAACTGAAACTGTTGATCTAGGCAATAAACCTGAAGTAGAGAACTAGGGCTAGATGTAAATAAAGTAATAAACTCTTCAACTACACATGCCTTAACAATTTCACATAAATAATTATAAAGGATTGTTACAATTATATGAAATTTCAGATCTAGGGATGACGTACCTGGAGCCCTTGGTCGCTCAAAGATGATTTCCTCGGTAGAAACCATGGTGAGTATGACTCCGACGTCCTCTTGAACGACATCACCGAACTTAGGCCAAGAACGCCTCTCCATGGCGCGCTTGCTCAGCCGAGCATTAGTGAGTTTACGGACGCATGTGGTGGTGGTAATCTTAACCCGATTACCTTCGTCGTTGAGTTTGTACTCAATAAACTTCTTCAACCCGTGTTCTTCGGGTCCAAACAAATAGTCATAGTCACCACCATAATCTTCTTCCTCCATGCGCCCCATCTGGGTTTTTGAGCCATGTCTGCGAAGCTGCTAGAATTGTTGCTGAGGGAAAATTAGGGTAGGAGATTCGAAGTGGTAATGTGAATAAGATGAAGATGTAATGAAGTCGGTTGTTGTGATTCTCTAGGCTTCAAAATTGATATATTTTTTCGATTCTTTCAAGTTTGAATCAGAATATGAGAAAGAGTTAGGGAAATCAAGAGTGCAATGCTCGTCCTTGTTAGGTTGAATGGTCGGGATTGCGAAGATGAAAGATAGAAAAGAGTAGAAAAGAACAAGGCGGGTTTTGGAAAATTTTGGGGATTTCGTTTTCCCAGGTTACCAAGAGACGCGCGTTTCATTGAAATTATAAAGTGACAGTTACACACGACGCACGTTTAAGATAAAGTGCCCTCCATGTTTTTTAATTTTTTTCTTGAGATGCCAATTTAAGGTCACGCATTAATGCGTGACGTAAATCCTTTAAATTTTTGTAGAGATGACACTATTTTAAGGCCACTCTCTGTTGTGTAACATAAATTACCGAGTGTCGTGGTTTGCGTGTCATTAAAGGCACATATTCTAGTAGTGTTATGAGTTTTGGTAGATCATAGGAATTATGTAAATTTTTTGTTAGTATAATTTTTGATCTCAATGAAATTGTATGGAGTCCATAACTTGTCCTCAAATTATGGATTACCAAGAGTTTTATGTTTCCTTGTTCATATGAGTTGTTTAGATTAATAGAAAAATTATGTGATAATGTGTTTTCAATCCAAATTAATCTAGAGTTAGTTCATAAAATATGTTTTTGTAACTTGTCTTCAAGTTATATGAAAAGTCATATTTATGAATGTTAAAACTCATAAAAGGTGTCATAGGTTACATAAAATTGAAGAGTCTTTTTCATTAAATGGTTTTATGACTCCATAACTTGTCCTCAAGTTATGGATGTTAAAAAGTCACTTCTTTAAAAGATGTCATTAAAGAATAAGGAGTTACATAAAATGAAGAGTCTTCATTTTAATGTACATTAAACTCATAAGTTATGAATATGAAAGGTTTTGAATAGTTTCACAACTTGCCCTAAAGTTTTGGAGTTTGTAAAGTCACCCCCCATGTACACTTTAATTCCAAACCTTAGAATTTTAAAAGTTAAAATTCAAACTTTATGGACTTCATTAAATTAATTAAAGTGTTTAATTAAAAGAGTTAATAATTCCATAAAGACATGGTTTAAGTTTAATTAAATTAAGAGTATAGTTTAATTAATAGATTAAACCACCAAGTATTTTAAATGTTTAAAATACACCCTTATACTATTATTATAATTTTAGTTATATAGATATGTATACGATAAAGTCAATCTTACCATTAGCAGGCCTCATTCACGAAGCCGGTTTATAAGAGGGTATAAGGTTACTGCCTATAAAATGACAGTTTAATGGTTGTCCACTCTCACTCACCGCTTCCTTGACTAGTGGAGGGTCATTAGCTGAACGGATAAGAAATGACTATAATTCTCCCTTCATTAAAAGTATAATGATAAATACTAAGTAACTAAATGCTTATAAATTCCCAATCTTAGTTACTTAGGAAAATGTGAAATAGGTGCTAACCCATGAAATTACACTTTGTACCTTACCAAGTCGTTTGTAAAGTGTGTGTGGCTAACCGGCATGCTAACAAGGGCTAGTAAGAGTGGCAAAGGGTAACTTGACTTTATTATAGATCGGTGGAGCGTGTGTGGTTAACCGGCACATCGATTAGGTGATAAAATTAAGGGTACCAAGTATATTTGCATGGTTATTCACACCTTGTTGTGATCCTCGGCATCCCAGTCACAAACTTGAGAGGGCACAATCGACATTCAAACATGCCATTGAAAGTTCAATGTATCTCAAAAGATCTAGGAGTTTCAAATTCAATTAAAACTTAATTATATTTCGTTTTTCATGGTGGAAATTGGTAAATCGTCATTTACCTACCTTCAACTATTTTATAACTCGGATTACGACATCCCCCTTTCGGTTACAAATAGGTTGTTGGGTCCTAGCCTTAATATTTCATATTGGGTGTTATATGAAGGACTTTAAATCAACTAACTTGAATTTCTCCCTTATAGATTTCTAGTTTAGACAACTATGGTCTTCCCAAGTCTTTAGGAACAAGTTTCCTAATGAAGATGATATCCCAAAAGGCAATCAAGGTGAAAGACTAATCCCTTTATTGAGCACCAATGGGATTGGAAATCATACTTCATTTCCTCCACCAATTCTCCCTAACCCACAAGTTTCAAGACTTGATAAGTTCTAAGTCACTCAATCCCTATTGGCAAACAAAGTCTATATGTGCTTAGGTCTTGGAGATTAAGTCACATATTGACAAGCCGGCAGAGTCGGGTGTCAATGTCTTAAGGAAAGTTGGCTATTGACTGGGTTATTTAGCCACTTCCTCATAACAGACTATAACATGACCCTTAATGATCTTACATGTTTTCTTGATGATGTTGAATCAACAATGATTTAGAGCATTGATAAAGCAAATTAGATTGGAGATCTACTTCCTAAACCTATTTGGACATTGACATTAGTAACATGGGAAGTCCAGAAAAACTTTCTCTTCCCGATTGAAAGGGACCGGCCATGGTTAAGTCGTTTGACCTAATGGTAAAGAGAAAGGTTAAGTCTGTGATAGTCCCGTGTACCATTTCCAAAGAGTCCATATGTTTCCTTTGCTAATAGGAGGGGTATTGGTTGCGAAGCTGTTGAATTTACCTGAAACCTCATAAGGATGGTAAAGTCAAAAGTTTGACTCTACTTCAGGTAAAGTCCGTTATCTAACTCTATTAAGTCTCTTTTGGAGATTCTTAGTACATGATGTAATGTAATTACATTTTTATGTTTTTGAAGAATCAAAGGAAGCTTAAAGAAAATGTGTGATGATTCTGATCGCATGGTTCTATGACCAGAATTTTAAGCCACTGCATAAGAGTTATGAGATATTGCTTAGGATTACATAACAAAAAAGTTTTCATATGAATTTGCATTGTAAGGATAAGTTGTCCGTAGTTTTTAAAGTAAAAGAAAAGTTTTGTTTTTATTTATTTTAAGTATCCTTACAAAGGCATTTGTGAAAAATTGTTGCTTATATGTTTCCATTGATAAGCAATATTGGAAAAAGAATTTGATTCTTTTGTTTGTGGTAATGTCATAATTCATCAAATAAGGAAAGATTATCATCACCCAAGTTTCAGTTGGATAGAAACTTGGAATCATGCAAGTTGTATTGTGTGATGAATGAGAATTTTCATCTTTGGCAAATTAAGACTAAGACCTTGTTCACATGTATGTGTGAGTCAAGTGAAGGACTAAAGGATTGGGTACATTTGGTTGTGTATTGGTCAGGTCCACCACAAAGGTTGATAAGCTTATTCGTTATGATTTACTAAATTTTAGTAAATATGATGATGCTTACAAGTTTAAGTGTAATTCTGAAACATTCGAAAAGTTCAATGTATGGCAGAATGAATAAGAAGAATCAAATAAGGCAGAAAGATAAAAGTTTCTCCAATCTGAAGAGATGGGAGACTACTTGTGTATCTTGTTTTATGATTGTATTAGTGATTATGGAACCATATCACAATTGATCCTCTAAGGACACCTTAGTGTATTTGTTGGCTAAGGAGAGGAATCATGAATTGTGGAAATAGTTAAATCAAAAGATAAATCATACTTCGTTCCAAAATCAAATCTTAGAGTCATACTCCAAGATTGAGCCTTGAGTGACTTAATCTTTAAAAAGTTCATAACACTTGTCAAATGTAGAGTAAGATGTTTCCTATTCTTGTACATTTGTAATTGGTAAGTTGTAATGTTTTGGATAAAACAAAGACCAACTTAGACCAATTGTGTGAAGTGTTTAACTTGATAAGAATCCGTACTAACTCTTGAATATTTGTTTTGCCCAAGAATGGTTCTTGACAAGAGAATCTTATATGTCAAAAGGATATTGGGAGTCTTAAAAGATCTTGAGATGGTTTCAAGAACTAATCAAGAGTATTGTTGATCACTAGCCCACGACTTGAGGTTTGTAACCTATCGTGTTAACATTTCTGGGTCTATTCCAATAAAAGTTGACTATGCTTGTGAGTTTTATGAGTTCTCAATTGTTTGCATAACAACCTAGAAGCAATGGTGGGCATTGTGCTACCAGTTGGCAAGAAATTAAGATTGAACAAATTCAGTCCATATGAGTTTGGATTTCTCACTAACCTTGTCTCATGATTATGGTTATGATAAATTCACATGGAGAGGAACACTTACACCATAAAATATAAGTATCATAAGGTTTCTCTTCGATTCATGAAAATGATGGTAAGGAAACTCTTTCACTAAGTATATTTTAAGTAGATAGTAGTTGTGATATTTGCATTCTCATGTCGTTAGTGGAGCGTGTTTGGTTAACCGACACACTAACTAGTGAGAATGGAAAAAGGTCTAGACAAACATGTGATCTATCTAACGAAAGGTGTATGATTTTGATAAAGTCTTATCAAAGCATCTAGTATCAGAAATCTGAACTTTTGTAAGAAAGTCAATAAAGTATTGTTTTTTCTAGAAGTCCAGCTGATTTCTAAGTACATGTCAAAGCTAGTGGGAGCATAAGTTTTATGCTAGTAAGATAATAATCATTATGCTAGTGGGAGAATGATTATTATATTAAGTGTTGCAAGTAAGCAATGTTAATTATAGAAAACAAAAGGTTTCAATTCACTTTGAAAAGTTGTTTTCTTATAATTAAGGGAGAGGATTTTATACTTCATCCCAATTATACAAGCTTAGATTGAGATTTTAATCAACTTCAGTCAAGGATATATATGAATGTTATGTTGGAATGGTTCAACGTAAGGAAATTCTATATATGTTGCGTTCCCAAAATTCGATTATGATTACGGCATACCTCTTCATAGTTCGAATTGTAAGAACATGGAAAATAAAAAATTTATAGCATGAATCGTGTCCTATATGCTTCGGGTATAGGTTTGATTACATGTGCTATAATCCGGTCTAAATTTTCCAAATGCCTGGGGCATTAAGATGGAAAAAGGAATAGAACTGGAAATGACTAAAATGATTAAGCAAATTGTCGAGGAAAATCTGAGGTTTACCAAAGATTGGTTGCTCATGGACAATTGGAAGTATAGAGTAAGGACTATATTGACATATTTTGAAAAAGAGGCAACTCTTTTTCAAAAGTGCTGGTCAAAATGGGAATATGGAAATGTTTCCATAGGTGGAAGTTATTCTTTGAATCTGTGTAAGATTAAAGAATTGAATGCAAAGAAGGATGTTCAAAGGAATGTACTTTGAATTTGAGACTTCATTTCCATGGAATTGCTTTCCATTGGAATACTTTGTAGTGTCTGTTGCCAAGTCTTTGTGACTTGTATGCATATTCATTACAAGAGGATCATTGCATATAAGTTTAGGATCTAACAAGATTACTGGTAAACGACAAGAATTAATCTAGAATTAATTAAGTGATCAAAAGAAGACTAATTAAATATGTGGGTTGATTGTGTAAATCATCCATACTTTTATAGTGGGCTAATGCTCCATGGATTATCAAGTTGGGCTAAAACCCATAGGATGCTCCATGGATGCTCCATGGTGTATTTGAACCCATGGATCCAAGGAAATGGAAAGCCATGACAATTAGGGTTTACCCTAATTATAACACACTATATAAAAATCTCTTTCTTGGGAAAATCGGCGACTAAGTGAATGTATGGAGGGCAAGCCGATTTTAGAAGTGTTCTAGTTTCTCTCATGGTTATTCCAAGTGTATTTGATGTTTTATGAACCATTTGAGGTGTCACATTTGGGGCACTAGGCTCACAAGCTACATGGAATCAAGCACCAACAAAGAGGTATGTAATTCTACTAGAATTTATATTATGTGTACTTTATATTATGCTAGTTAGAACAATACCTTGGAAAATGATATTTGCATGTATATTAGAGAAAACATAGATCCAAGGTATTTACGGTTGCATGTACACCATAGGAGTGTTAGAATGCTCAAAACCCAACACATTGTACATGCAATCACCAAGTTCGCTTTACCCCAAGCGAATGTTACAACCGATCTGCAGTCACTCATCACTTTCGACCTCTGTCGTCTACCCCTTACTACTCTCCATGTGCGTTGTGGACCTCCCCATGCCGACGAGCCGACCTACCCAGGTCGAAGTCATCAAGTGAAACCCATGACTACTCGAATGAAATCCATATAAAAATGAAATCCCAACCTATCTACCTTTCTCACAGACAGAGCCAACTCAAGCACAAGAGTCTGGTTCTACAGCAAAATTGAACTCGCTCAATTTCCACCTGATACTCAACTCATAACCCGAGATCAGAGGATCTAGTTTGTGCATTACACTTCAATCCTTCCAAATTGTGACAACCCCTTCCCTAAATCGGGATGTAACGATTCCTGACCATCACTGAGACCCCAGTCTCACACCTGATCCGGCCACCAGATTCTCAAAGTCCCAAATGACATGGCTACTTAAGCCTAAGAACACCTCCATGTCACACGCTGCCTAGTGAATGCAACGGCTCCCCGCATTCCCATAAAACTCTCTCACTGACTAGTGTATACTACGGATCCCCGTGGCATCCTAATACTCCTTGCAGACTAGTTAATGTTACGGCTCCCCATAGTATTACAATACCCTCTCTCTCTCACTAACTCATGGATGATATGGCTTCCCATAGTCTTACAATACCCTGTCTCACTGACTCATAGATGCTACGGCTCCCCGTAGTCTTAGAATACCCCCTCTCACTGACTCATGGATGCTATGGCTCCCCGTAGTCTCATAATAACCTCTCTTACTGACTCATGGATGCTACGGCTCCCCGTAGTCTCATAATACCCTCACTTCCTGACTCATGGATGCTACGGTTCCCCATAGTCTTACAATACTCTCTCTCGCTGACTCATGGATGCTACAGTTCCCCGTAGTCTTACAATACTCTCTCTCTCTCTCTCTCTCACTGACTCATGGATGCTACGGTTCCCGGTAGTCTTACAATTCTCTCTCCCACTCGCCATGGGCTCACCCCACGATTTACCCTAACTGTCCTAAGTGATTACTCCCACCCGGATCCATTCACTCTCTTATCATCCCACAATCTCTTCCTCAAGTCATCACTACACTGAGTTCACTAACTCATGCTTCGCAGCCCACCATAGATAGGTACACACACCTACCCAGATTATACACCACTACTCTTGATGAAAATTCCTGTAGACAAAGAACTTTCCTCAACAAAGTCACACCTTTAAACAATCCCATCTGGCTATAATTACTATTGATCTCATATTCGGAAATATAGTCGCTTCACGTTCCACTTGCCATCTGACACACCCAGATCTCATAGTAATCCAACAATTTAGGGCATCATACTCGGATACCTCGATACGTTATCACAAAATCTCATGATGTCTCACCACGACCATTGATCTTCGATTCACACAACTCAAACCCTTGAAGTACTTCCAACTCACGATTTGAAGTACGGAGGAATAGTCAATGACTGAGAACTTGTTGTCGACGATCCAAGGCCCCATTCTCTAATGATCAAGTCCATGCAAAAACTACTCATACCGACTCTGAATTTGATTCAAAATTCAATTGCTGCCCCTTCCGGTGTGTGGATATCAATCTACACCTCGAACTAACAAATCTCTTAACAATCGAAACTCGACCTCAATGATCCAATCATCTGGAAACTTTAATATCGGTGAACCCAGAAGGAACATTGATTGCAGAAGATTCCCGATCAATGGCTACCTGCCGTGAAAATACTCATTAATCCCTGAGCACATACAACATGCATCATCTCACTCTGCACCTTGCCTTGATTACCTCAAAACCTAAGTCTCATATATCCGGACTACAAATACCTATAACTAATTCTCGGAGCCGCAACTTCAACAGATAAATAATCCTCCCAATGTAAATACCCAGTTCTCCCACACTTAGGGTTCGAACCATCGCCACTTGGCATCTCACAAAAACCTCACTACGAACTGGCTCACTAGCTATACCATCCCCGCCTCTTGGGACGTACCAGACAACACTCGATGACTCCCAGGATAATGACCAATTAACTCCAAGTATCCCGAATCTCGGATGAAGACCTCAGAATCCTCTCCACGTGACTGCCTCTAGTCACCCCAAAATCTCATATCGACCTTTCACCGGACATCTTGATTGTCGTGAATTTGTTACGACTCTCTTCCTGAAAACTATAAACTATCAGCTTGGTGAGAGGAACAACAATCCTGGGGAAATCCCTGAAAATCTCCGGTAATAACTTGCCAGGCCAAGGAAACTCCTAATCTCGGATAGAGATCTTGGCACCTCCCACTGCATTACTGCCTTAATTTTGATTAGGTAAACCAAAGTACCGTTCTGATTGATGGGATGTCCCAAGAACTGGACCTCTCATAACAAGAAATCACGCTTGAAAAATTTAACATAAAGCCTCTCCATCCTCAACACCCCAAGAAGCTCCCTGAAATGTTCCTCATATTGTTCCCTGGTCTTCGAATATACCAGAATGTCATCAATGAAAACGATCACTGATCGATCCAACATGGACCTACACACCCGGTTCAAGAGATCCATGAACGTTGTCGGTGTTTGGTGAGCCCGAAGGTATCACCACGAACTCGTAATGCCTAACGAGTCTGAAAGGCCATCTTCGGAACATCCTCCTCTCAAACCCTCATCTGATGATATCCATATCTCAAATCAATCTTGGAAAACCAAGATGCCCCCTTCAACTGGTCAAAAAGATCATCAATCCCGGGTAACGGATACCGGTTCTTCACCCTTAACTTTTTCAACTCCCGGTAATCAATGCACATCCACTGTGAACCATCCTTCTTCTTGACAAAAAGGATCGGGGCTCCACATGGTGAACTACTCGGTCAAATGAACCCCTTCCCCAACAGCTCCTGAAGCTGAGAGGATAACTCCTGCATCTCGAGTGGCGCAAGACGATACAGTTCCTTGGTGATAGGTGTCACCCATGGAATCAGATCAATCCGGAACTCCACTTGCCTCTCCGGAGGTACACTCGGTAACTCCTCAAGGAAAACATTATAAACGTCACATACTACCGGAACATCGGAAAAAGAAATTTACCCATTCTTCACAACCTGAGTATCCACCACATATGCCAGAAAACCCATACACCTATGCTGCAAACTCTGTCTTGCCCTGGCGGCAGAACAAAAAGTTGATCTCGATCTAGTACTCTCTCCATAAATAGTAAGCACTCCACCACTTGAGTCTCAAACCATCACTAGCTAATGCTCGCAATCAATCAATGCCCCAAATCGGCTCAACCGATCCATGCCCACTATAACATAGACACCCCCCATCGCTATCAGCACCAGATCAATTGGAAACTCGACACCAAAAATCTCCAAAACACGGCCACGATAGACATCGGTTGCAAAAACCACGTGCTTATCAGCCATGGAAACCCTCAATGGCCGCCTCAAGGCCTCGCACCTGATGCTAAAATAATGACTAAAGGATAAAAACACAAAGGATTTGTAACATCCGGATTTCCAGGTATCATAATTTGAATATTTATTTTGAGATAAGGAGAGGGACTCGACGAGTTAGCGCCTAAACTTGTCAAGTAGGATCGCAACAGATGACTCGGATTAATGAATGGACTCGACGAGTCGGTGAGTCGACTTGACGAGTTCACGCTGTGGACAGAAACCCTAAATCTTTGGGCATGTGCCCTATTTAAAGGTCCTTATGGCCTTCATTTGCAGCCACCCTTCCAGAAGAAAGAACCCTAGCAAGCTTAAGCGTGTGAAGTGAGAGAAAGAGCCATCTTGAGTCATTTGCTGTGATTTTGCTAAGGATGAGAGGTGATCCGACAAGAAGGACCAGAGGAGTTTTTTATTCTGAGACATTCAAACAAGGAGGCTTCACTTTGAGGTAGCAATTCGAACCTTCCTTTCTTTATTGTGTAGATTTCTTGAATCTGGGGTTTCTTTACCCTTTCTTGAGTTGGAATAAGAAGCATGAGGAGTCCCAGAGTGGAATAGACCTTAGATCTGGACCTTGAGAGGTCCAGAGAGTCCCGATAGTCCAACTTTATGCAGTTCCATTGGAGTTTTGAATCTTGGTTGTCATATTAAGAGCTAATTCATCAAATAGAGCCATATGAGTGTTGCATGAGCATAAAGATTGGACCTTTACGTGACTTTTGAGTGTTAAAAGGTCATATCTATAAGTTAGAGAAACAGATCTGACGTCAGGAGGTCGAATAAGTATGGCCATGGAGGAAACTTGTCGAGTCCATGAGCGAATTCGCCGAGTTGGATCGGGTTGCCCCGTGAATCGTGACCAGTGGTAACCTGTCAAGTTGGGAGGTTAAATCGATGACTCGAGTGAGGCCTTAGAAGGATTTAGAGGATATACATGAACTCACCAAGTCCCACGAGTGAACTCGGCGAGTCCGGTCAAAGTTGGACCGTTGACTGAGTTGACTTTCGTTGACTTTTAGTGTTTGGTCAACATTTGGAATTTTGGGTCTTGGAGGGGTAAAATGGTCTTTTACCCTTCTGAGGGATTATAGGGGGGATTAATCTAGCCTTTTAGAGTCGTTGTTAATTAGAGGAAATTTTTTTATGTGATTAGGCGGAGGTTAGATCAGTATTTCGAGTTCGAGATTATCCGAGTTACCCGAGGTGAGTCTTCTCACTATACATTACCTAGAGTGGTACCTATGTGTAGAAAGGAGGGTCTTATGTGTTATGTGTATGTATGAGATTATGCGCCTTGTGATATATGTATGCTATGTGATATTAGACCGGGCTGGACGGTCCAACGATTTAGACCAGGCCGGAGGGTCCAACGATTTAGACCGGGCTGAAGGGTCCAACGAGCTAGACCGTACCGTAGGGTCCAACGAGCTATGGGACTGGAGGGTCCTTCTAAGACACATTGACCGGAGGATCTTACCGAGTTATAGCCTCGAGTGGCTTATGTGTTGTATGTGGTATTTTGGTGAACTCACTAAGCATTTATGCTTACCGTGTTATGTGATATGTGTTTCAGGTACTAGCGAGGATCATGGGAAGGCACCGACATAATCTGTACACACTGGCAAAAAAGTTGTTTGAGATTCTGGGATTTGTTATTCTTATGACATTTGAAATTTATGAGATTTTGAGAACTATTATATGAGTTATGTTTGTTTTAAAAATGAAAAATTGTTTTAAATTTTCACGTCATTACAAGTTAGTATCAGAGCCTTGGTTTGAGGGATTCAGATGCACCTCCGGGCGTATCTAAACTCAAACTGAGGATTTGAGAAGGTTTTTCATCAAAAGGAGCAATTTTTCTAAAAGAGTAAAGGATTTTGAGAAAAGCAGAAAGGAGCAGTGTGCCGATCAGCCAGCGCCCGAACAGTGATTTCCAAAAATTCCCTTACATTATGTGTTATGAGATATAATGTGATGTTCTATGCATGCTAGAGTAGGCTAGGTATTCATATTTAGGACTAGAGTGGCCTGATTTGTGATGGCTTAGCCTAGGAGATTACTGCTGCTATGAGATACTTCGAGAGTGAGTAGGTAGCAGTGAGGAGCTTAGGAGGGGTCTACTGGAGGGTAGCCTATGTTTAGCGAGATATAGAGTACTTGTGATCTGGGATCCTAGGAGGAGGACTTGGGGTGAATACTGATGTGGTGTGGAAGGTAGTATAGGGCCCGTACTACTAGAAACATCGGGTCGGTGAGCATTCCAAGTAAGAATCCTTAAGGTACTAAGGAACAAGTAGGGGTGAGTCATCGAGTGTGAGTATACTTGAGAAAGTCTCTGATTTCTTTTGTGTTATGTTTCAGAGACATCATGGTTGGTACACGCCACACACCTGAGAGCAGCGACGTTAGTGATGAGGAGATTCGTCGGATGATACATGAAGAGGTGGCCGCGGCGATCCGGGAGGCCATCCCAGAGATGTTTGGGTCTATCAAGACCATGCTGATTGAGACATTTGACAAGAGATATGTTGTTGTTACTGAGGCGGCTGTTGCTACAGCCACTGGAGCTGTCACTGTCACGAGGCCACAGGGGGTGACTCGTTGCTATACCGAGAGTTCAGCAACACAAAGCCACCAGAGTTTGATGGGACTCGGGATCCGATAGTCGTGATGAGGTGGATCTCTGACATTGAGGGATGCTTCTACACTTGTTCTTGTCCGGAGCATTTGAGGGTACAAATCGCGTTGAACCAGCTTCGCTTGGGAGCGAAGGACTGGTGGAAGTTTTTGACGGCTGATTTCACTCTTGTGGAGATTACAGTGGTGACCTGGGAGAGGTTCACCACCATGTTCCGCGATGAGTATTTTCCCCAAGTGGAGAGGGAACTGTTGGCACATGAGTTCTTGTCCCTCAAGCAGGGAACTGATTCAGTGACAGTGATTACGAGGATGTTTCATGAGAGGGCGTTGTTTTTCCATGAGCACGTGTCGACCGAGCAGGCAAGTATGAGCCGATATCTGAGCATACTGAGGAGAGTCATTCGTGAGTTCATGGCGAACTCGACATACCAGACATTTTTTGAGCTTTAGGAAAATGCCCGGAAGAGGGAGATTGAGCTGGAGACTCAGGCCAGGGAGGAGGTCGAGTCTTAGAGGAGGGACAAGCGACCGGCACAGTTGCAGCCGGCAGCCAAGCGGGAAAAGCCCGCTGATTCGAGATCTAGGGGACATAAGTGCTGCACTTGTGGGAAGTGCGGCAAGATCCACGAGGGAGTATGTAGAGCAGGGGTGTGCTACAAGTGTGGCAAGGAAGGGCATTTCACGAGGGATTGCCCCAAGGGGTTTGCAGTTTGCTTTCACTGCAACTAGACTAGCCATCAGAAGGCCGAGTGCCCACAGCTGCTTCAGGGGTCAGCACATGGATCTGCACCTGCTGCTAGATCTACCGAGGTCCGGCTACTAAAGGCCGAGGCACCGAAGGTGAAGGGAGCGCCTTTCAGTTGACAGCGGAGGAGGTCCGCGCAGCGCCCGACGTTGTGGCTGGTATGTATTCTTTTATTTTCTCCTTCTGAGTTGAGATATTGTGCTTATATTGTGGTATGCATAGGTACTTTCCTTGTGAATTCTGTACCTACTTTGGTGTTGTTTGACTCGTGTGCGAGTCGATCATTCGTGTCATTAGCATTTAGTCAACACATCAGTATCCAGCGAGAGGCATTGAGTCGACCTCTGCGAGTTTCTGTAGCTGCCGAGTGAGCGTTTTTTTCTACTGATGTTATTCGAGGATGTATACTCGATATTTTCGGTTTTGAGTTTCCGACAGATTTGGTACCGATTGCAATGGGGGATGTCTGTGTCATTGTGGGCATGGACTGGTTGACCCGATTTGGAGTTGTTATCAACTGCGAGTGTCAGTTGGTGACCATACGAGACCCTAGTAGGGGAGTACTTACGATGTATGGCGAGGGTACCCGATTTGGGTCAACATTTTGCTCGGCTGCCAGAGCAAGGCAGAGTCTATAGCAGGGTGGTAGAGGGTTTGTAGCCTATGTGATGGATACACGAGTTGCCACAGAGAGGCCGAGTTCTGTCGATGAGGTCCCGATAGTGCGTGAGTTCCCGGATGTTTTCCCCGAAGAGTTATGGGGTGTGCCTCCGGAGAGGCAGGTGGAGTTTCATATTGATTTGGTTTCGGGAGCAGCGCCTATTGCCAAGGCACCCTATCGCCTTGCACCACCAGAGATGCAGGAGTTATCCTCACAGCTTCAGGAGCTGCTGGGGAAGGGATTCATTCGACTGAGTAGCTCGCTGTGGGGAGCGCCGATCCTTTTTGTCAAGAAAAAGGATGTTTCACACCGGATGTGTGTTGATAACCAGGAGCTGAACAAGTTGACGGTCAAGAACCGTTATCCGCTACCAAGGATTAACGATCTATTCGATCAGTTGCAGGGTGCACCTTGGTTCTCCAAGATTGACTTGAGGTTTGGATATCATCATATGAGGGTGCAGGATGAGGATATCCCGAAGACGGCGTTTAGGACTCATTATGGGCATTACGAGTTCGTGGTGATGCCTTTTGGGCTCACCAATGCACCAGCAGCGTTCATGGATCTCATGAATCGAGTGTGCAGGCCGATGTTGGATCGATCAGTGATTGTGTTCATTGACGATATTCTAGTGTATTCGATATCTAGAGAGCAGCAAGAGGAGCATCTGAGAGAGATCCTTGGAGTGTTGACATCGGAGAGGCTTTATGCCAAACTCTCCATGTGTGATTTCCGGTTACGAGAGGTCCATTTCTTGGGACACCTCGTTAATCAGAATGGGATATTGGTCGATCCGGCCAAGATTGAGGCGGTTATGAGTTGGGAGGTGCCGAGATCCCCCACCGAGATCATGAGTTCTCTGGGGTTGGCCGGCTATTATCAGAGATTTATCAGGGATTCCTCCAAGATTGTCGTTCCTCTCACCAGATTGACCTGGAAGGTCGTTGCTTTTATTTGGGGTCCCGAGCAGCAGACCTCATTTGAGACTCTTCGCTAGAGATTATGTAAAGCCCCAGCATTATCCCTTCCGGAGGGAATGGAGTATTTTGTGGTGTACTGTGACGTGTCTATATCGGGGTTGGGAGCGGTGCTTATGTAGAGAGGGCATGTGATAGCATATGCGTCGAGGCAGCTGAAGCCTCATAAGACGAGGTATCCCACCCATGATTTGGAGTTGGGGGAAGTGGTTTTCGCCCTCAAGATATGGGGCCATTATTTGTATGGGGTTCGGTGTACCATATACACGGACCACAAGAGTTTGAAGTATTTGATGGATCAGCCCAACCTGAACATGCGCCAGAGGAGATGGTTGGATGTGGTAAAGGATTATGACTATGAGATCCTGTACCACCCGGGCAAGGCTAACGTGGTAGCTGATGCTCTGAGCTGCAGGGCGGAGAGTGCCCCTGTTGATGGGTTATGGTCATAAGACATCCTATGTCCTCATACAAACCCTAATGCTTGGATATAGGTTTCTCTATTGTACATGCAAGTTATCCAAGGCTATAAACCCTAATGCTAGCATATGGGAATCGATATTAACATATAATTAGGTTTAAGATATTACCTTGATTGTTATGTAGCAATAACAATCCCAAATCTCCTTGAATTGACTTTAGAAGGCTTAGAGTCACAAGTGTCACTCCTCTAATGGCTTACAAACACCAAGAGCAAATGGAGAAGGTATAAAGAGAGAGGAGAGGTATAAGATTTCATCCCTAAGATGCCTTGGGAAGGTCTCGGTCGAAATCATGAGCCAAAGGGGTGTTTATATAGGTGTAGAGATAAGGTTTCAGTCCTTATCCTTATCTAGTTGCTTGTTCACCAAGCAACCCATAAGATAAGCCTTGAATCCTTATCATAGTCGAACTCTAAGGCCCTTATCACCTCAAATTCGTCCAACCTATCCTTAAGATAATCCTTACCTTATTTTGTAACTATCACATAATTACAATTCAGCCCCTCTAGTTTAATTAATTACATTTGATCACAAAATTAATTCTTAATTAATTATTGACCAATATTAATTAAAATAATATGATTTCTCCTTTAATATATTATTCTTATAACATATTAATAAATCATAATAACCTCTCTCTTTATTTATTTCTCCAATCAAGTTGCTTTGGTGAAGGCAACCCAAAAGGACCATGCACCATCGGGTCAAGTACATACCAAAATAGTTATGGACTTAGACACTAATCCAACAGTCTCCCACTTGGATAAGTCTAATAACTATTATGCGTATGACTTCAGATCCTGATCTGCAATCGTAGCTTTCCAAAGCCGCTGTCAACTCTGATCCTATCAGATACGCGTGTCCTTAGATAAGGGATCCTATATTCCTCCATTCTAGATATCATATGAGATATGATTTCAAATCATTCTCTTTGTACTATATCTTGATTCCTGATTTATGAAGACTGACTAATTGAACAAATCAAATTAGCCCTAGCTCGGCCGAGCATTTACGTTTGTCATCACTAAACCATCGAGGGGCCCAAAGATATCGCTTTTATCCTACTTTGGATAAAAGGAATGGATAAACTTTGATTCAATGCTCGCTTGCACTTACTCACCGAATCACACACAACAATCTATTTTATAACACCAAGTTACTAGTGCGTTTACACATTATCAAAGTGCAACCGATTCGCAAGAAACAACTCACACATCTCGGTTTCAAGAATATAAGATATTATCGTCTCACCAATCACTCGTGATACAATTCATGAAGTGATCCAAGTGAGCGTGGGTTTAATCCAATGCTCAAATCATATTCATAAGCACTCATGAACGTTGCAACAAACATTTGCTTATGTCTAATACTCTTTTAGACAATCCACACACCAATTCACGACAGTCTTCATTCATATCTACTTCCAACATATGAATGACTGTGGCCCGTTTGAATAATTTGACTGTTCTTAACCAATTAAATTATTCTGGAAGTCAAAACATGCAAATGTGAAACACAAGAATAATACTAATCCCATATGGCCTCAAACCTTTGAGCATAAATAAAATACCTTTTATTTATCACCGTATTGATTACTCATTATTTGTCATTTCGGGTAATCAACTTCTTACTTGAATTATTACACTTGTCCCATGCTCCTAGCATGCACACAATGTTTACCTATGGTTCTTACTTTGTGAAATAGATCACATTGAACACATTTCCAATCATTCTCATTTCACAACTCCAAATCCTTTTTCCATAAGTGAAAGAATATCAAATTCTTGTTACTTATAGAATATGCTAGATTCTAACATTCTATGCAACTTATCCTTTCGTAATGTCACTGCACCAAAGTCACAAAGACTATTGCCAATGATATTACAAAGTCTTTTATCGGAAATTGTTACAAGAAAATTCCTTAGATATGATGTCTCTCACTCAAAGTACATTCCTTTGAACATCCTTTTGCATTAAAGTTTCTAATCTAGACATAGATTTTCAATATTCAATTCCCAATATGGACACGCTTCCATATTTTCCATATGACAACTCATTCTTAATAGAATCTTATCTATTCATAATAATGTCGATATGGTCCATCCATTATGGAAACATTTCCATATTTTCCAATACTATACTTCCAACTACTCACAAGCGACCAATCCTCGTCGAACTTTGGATTGTCCTTTGATAGTTGTTTAATTATTTTAGTCAAAAACGATTCTAGTCCTTTTTCCCTCTAAATGCGCTAGACATTTGGAAAATTTTAGAATGGTCAAACATTAAGGCATTTGCAATCGATCCTATACCCGAAGCGTATGGGACACGACGCATAATGTTTTATTTGCTATGTTCTCAAAATTCGAATTGTGAAGAGGAATGCCGTAATCATAATCGAAATTTTAAGAACACACTATGTACCTTTGACTAAATTTATTAACATTTCTCAATCTAAGACTTTAGATTTGAAATGAAGCACGATATTCTCTCCCTTAATTATAGCAAAACATCTTTTCAACTCTTACAACTTTGCAAAGTATGACTCTTGTTTTTCTATAATTAATATTGCCAACTTGCAATATGTGCCTTAATAATCATACAATCATAACATTTATGCTCCCAGTATCATGATGATTATTATAAAACATAACACTTATGCTCCCACCAGCTTCGACATGTACTCATAAATATCTTAACTTTCAGAAAAACAATGCTTATTGAATTTCTTAGGTTCATGTTTCTAATACTTAGTGCTTTGATAATCTTTTATCAAGGCTTCTTGAACTTATACACCTTTGCCTTCGATAGTTCATATGTGTGGCTAAACAATTAAGACTAATTGCCAAACCTCACAATTCAAGTTATGGAAAGGGATACTGTAACCACGATTGAATTCGAGAATGCAATTTTACTATCTTCATAAAATCTTTCTTAGTGAAAGCATTTCCTCACAATCATTTTCATGAAGGAGGAAATCTTATGACACTTAGATTTAAACGGTGTATGTGTTCCTATCCACATGAATTTGTTAAAACCAAAGTTTACGACAAATTCAAACTCATATGGACCGAACTTTCTTAATCTTGATTTCTTGCCTTATGGTAGCACAGCTGCCCACCATGTCTTCCAAGTAGTTAAGCATCTCACTCTTTCCTATCAATGTACCTTTCATTGATTAAGGTGCCTTGCCTTTTATGCATTCAAAATGAGAACTCATAGAACTCACATGCATAATTTACTCGATTGGATTGGCACAGAAACAAAATAATGTCATCATAATAGGTTGTTAACCTCAATTCGTGTGCTAGTGATGATCGATAAGGTTTAATTGATTTGTTCTTGAAACCTTTCAAGACCATTAAGACTCCCACTGACTCCTTGACATATAAGATTCTCTTGTTAATAACCATTTCTTGACAAACAAATATTCAAGAGTTAGTGTAGTTTTTATCAAAACACTTCATAAATTGGTCCTAGTTGGTCTTTGTCTCATCCAAGACATCACAACTTTCCACATTTGATGAATGTTATAAACCTTCTTAATACTTTTTCACTCAATCTTAACTTTAAGACTTGTTTTGGAACGAAGTATGATTGACTTATTGATTTAACCATTTCTTCAATCCTTGATTCCTCTTCTCAAACATACAATTTCACTAAGACTCAATTAGAGGATTAATTGAGATATGGTTCTTAATCATTAAGACCTATCACAAAGCATAAAGGTACTCTCCCTTCTTCTTAGAATGGAGAAACTTTTATCTTTCTGTCTACTTGATTTTTCTTATTCGTTTTGCTATTGATTTAAACCTTTTCAATCAATTCATAATTACACTTAATCTTGTAAGTATAATCACATTTACTAAACTTTTAGTAAAACATGACGAATATCTTTGTTACTCTTATGATGGACTTGATCAACACGCAACTTTGTGTGCTCGATCTCCTAGTCCTTCACTTGACACTTTGTCAACGAATTAGTCTAATTTCCAAATATGAAATTTCTCATTCATCATGCAACCAAGTTGCATGATTCCAAGTTTCTGTCCAATTGAAACTTGGGCGATGAGAAACTCTCCCTATTTGGTAAATTCTTGACATTTCCATAAACAATATAATTAAGAATCAAATCCATTATTAGAAACATTCAAACATCAAATTTTCATATACGCCATTGCAAGGATAAATAAATAATATAAAATCAAAATTTATTTTATTGCGGAAAAATTTGTCCTTACAATGCAATTAATTGAAAAACTATGCTAATACATCTTTCTTAGCAATCTAATTCTAACTCTAAGTAGTAGCTCAAGAATCTAATCTTCGAGAAATGCGATCGAAATCCATTCCTTCACGGTTAGATTCTACTCACTTCTTCACTTAAGCTTCCTTTCTTTTCTTCGATCCTACAAAACATCAATTGTAATCTTATCACATTATGTATTAAGAATCTAGAATAGAAGCTTAAAAGAGTTAGTCAATGGATTTTACCTAAATCAAATCCATACGTTTTGACTCTCCCATCTCTTAGATCTCTTAGGTAAATAGGGCAACTTCGTCTCTAATGCCCCTTCTATTGGCAATAAAAGCAAATTGACTCTATCGGAACAGGACATGGAACTACTTCAGACATCGCCTTTCTCTTATGATCAAACTTTTCAATCATTGCATGTCTTTCGTTGCCATTGTCTACATCCATAGAGCTCTTGAAGGCAGATTCACCAATCAACATTGCTTTTCTATTGCGCCAGACCATTTCTGATTCAGCAACAATAAGCATATAGGTGAGATCTATAAGGGTCACGTCGCGGTTCATCGTATAGTACTCTCTTACGAACTCGCTATACGAGTTAGGAAGTGACTGAAGAACCCAATCAATAGCCATTTCCTCACAGACAACGGATCCCAACATTCTTAACCTATTAATGTGTGACTTCATCCCTAGGACGTGTGCACACACTGACTTTCTTTCTTTATGTTTTCTTGCCAAAAGGGCTTGTGTGAGCTTGAACTTTTCAAGCCTTCGAACTTGTGGGTTAGGGAGAATAATTGGAGGAGGAGGAGGAAGTGAAGTATGATCTCTTGTTCCTCGATCGAATCGTGGAATATCATATTCATGTGGAATGCTTGTTCCACGGGATTTGAGAAGACCATAGTTGTCAAACTTTGACATCTACAATACGGGAGAAAAACGAATTCAAGTTAGTTGATAGATTGAGTCCTTAGTAATCACCCAAATGAGATACTAAGGCTAGGACCCAACACAATATTCTACAACTCGGGAGAGGGATGTCGTAACCCTAATTGAAGAATATTTGAAGGTAAGTGAATGACTATTCACTAATTTCCACCACGGAAAAAAAATGAAAAAGAAATTTAAGTTTTAAATCTATGAAAACTCCTAGATCCTTTGAGATTCATTGAACTTTCAATGGCATGTTTAAATCTCGATATGCCCCTCTTGTTTGTGACTGGGATGCCGAGGATCATAAAGCGGGTGTGAACAACCATGCAAACTTACATGGTGCCCTCACATGTTACAGTCACCTATTCGATGTTCCGGTAAACCACACACGCTCCACCGAACTATGACAAACATTGAGTCACCCTTTGCTACCTTTGCTTAGAACCATTTAGTGTGCCGGTAAACCACACACGCTCCACTAACGTCTTCACAAGGGCACAAAGTGTAATTTCATGGAATTGCATCAATTCACTTTTGCCTAAGTAACTAAGATTGGGAATTTTATGAAAACATTTAGTTACTTTTATACTTCATTATACTTATAATGGAGGGTTTCGTCCTATCCTACCCGTTCGGCTAACGACCCTCCACTCGTCAAGAGTGCGGTAGGTAAGAGTGGATACCCATTCAATCGCCATTTTATAGGCAATTTCCTTAAACACTCCTTATAGACCAGCTTCGTGAATGAGGCCTACTAACGGTAAGACTGACTTTTACTCATACATATATATAATGTTAGACTTTTAATGTTATATATAGTATAGGGTGTATTTTATACTTTCAAAATACTAGGTGGTCTAATTTAACAATTATACTTTTAATTCAATTAAATTGTAAACCTAAACTTTTATGGATTTATTAAATCTCTTTTAATTATACACCTTAATTATTTAATAAAACCATAAGGGTGTGATTTGAACTTTTTCAAAACTATACTAGAGTTTTAGAATTTAACATTCCTAATTAAACTTTTAATCAACTTTTAAATTCCAAAACTTGAGGGCAAGTTTTGAAACATTTCAACACATTAGGGTTTAGAATTTAAATATACATCAAAATTAAACTATTAATCAAAATTTAAATTCCAAAACTTGAGGGCAAGTTTTGAAACCTTTTTCAAAACATTAGGGTTTCAACTATTTAAATTTCAAAACAACAAAAACTTTGGGTTCAAATTTAAACTATAAAACCTAAAGGGGAAAATATGAAACTTTTCAAGGCACAAGGATCAAATAACAAATAATCTAAATTAACAATTAATCACATAATTATCCATATTTGATTTATTTAATTATTTCTTGCAAAACAATTTATCAATTTAGTCAAAATAATTAATCAATTATCACATAAGGAAACAATTATCTTATTAATTGATAAATATCTTCAATTAGATCAAGAATATAGTCAAATATATCATAAAATCGGATTTATATTGATCTAATATGATAAGGTAACAATCCATAAGCAAAAACAGCAAGAAATCGCGAAATACCCTCCATCTGACGAGTTGACTCGCCGAGTCAGGCTTCGACTCGTCGAGTCTGCATGAACTCAGCGAGTTCAGCTATGGACTCGGCGAGTTCAGCTATGGACTCGGCGATTCCAGCCTCCAGAAACCAAAAAATCGAATTTTTCCAACATATCAAGCATCAATACAATAGAAACCAGTCTAGTCTCTGATACCACTGATGGGTTATGGTCATAAGACATCCAATGTGCTCATACAAACCCTAATGCTTGGATCTAGGTTTCTCTATTGTACATGCAAGTTATCCAAAGCTATAAACCCTAATGCTAGCATATGGGAATCGATATTAACATATAATTAGGTTTAAGATATTACCTTGATTGTTATGTAGCAATAACAATCCCAAATCTCCTTGAATTGACTTTGGAAGGCTTAGAGTCACAAGTGTCACTCCTCTAATGGCTTACAAACACCAAGAGCAAATGGAGAAGGTATAAAGAGAGAGGAGAGGTATAAGATTTCGTCCCTAAGATGCCTTGGGAAGGTCTCGGTCGAAATCATGAGCCAAAGGGGTGTTTATATAGGTGTAGAGATAAGGTTTCAGTCCTTATCCTTATCTAGTTGCTTGTTCACCAAGCAACCCATAAGATAAGCCTTCAATCCTTATCATAGTCGAATTCTAAGGCCCTTATTGTTGGATTAATGTCTAAGTCCATAACTATATTTGCTATGTACTTGACCCGACCCGGCATGGTCCATTTGGGTTGCACTTCACCGACACAATTTATATGGATAATCTTTTGAGAATAGTATGTTTATGATTAATATTAATATATTATAAGTTCTAATATATTAATATGGAATCATATTATTCAATTAGTATTGATCAAGAATTAATTTATAATTAATTAAGTGATCAAAAGGAACTAATTAAATATGGACTCTTATATATATGGAATGGGCCAAGTTCATTTAGGTTGGGCTAAGCTTTCATGGATAGTCCATGGAGTGTTTAACCCATGGATCCTAGGAAATGAAAGGTCATGGGTATTAGGGTTTAACCCTAATCCTCCATACTATATAAAGATGTCTTTGGTTGGTGAAATAGGCACTAGTGTGGATACACTAAAGAAGGGCTAGCCAATTTCACTAGAGAGAACCAAGTAATCATATTCTCTAAAGTATTCCAAGGTGTCTTGGTGATTTGTGATTCCACTTGAGGCTTCCACACTATTGGGGCTAAGCTCTTAAAGCTTGAAGACATCAAGCTACATCAAGAGGTATGTATTCTATCTTGTTACATTCATAGTTTTTGTATGCTAGATTAGGATAATACCTTGGATGTTCTTATTTGCATGTATAATAGAGAAAACATAGATCCAAGGTATTTAGGGTTGCATGTACACTTAGGAAGTGTTAGAATGCTCAAAACCCAACAGTGGTATCAGAGCCACGGGTTGTTTTCTGTTATATTGATGCAAATATTTTATTTTCAAAGTTGAAAAAAAAAAAAAGAAAAAAAACATGAAGTTCGTCAAATTTTAAGATAATTACTTGTTCTTGTGAAAGACTAATTATTTGTAAAATTTGAATAATTTGCTTTATGAGTTGAATAGGTCAAATTTAATAAAAGATAAAATAATATGATTATTTTATTAGTTTTAAAAGTTTGATCTAAAAAGTTTTTTTTTTTTTTTTGAAACCTCCATAAGTTATGGATTTGAAAAGGTTTTAAAAAAAAAAATTGATTCAAAGTTTTTTTTTGGAGTTACAAAATTTGGTGTTAATGTTTTAAAGGATTACATAACTTAAGAATAAGTTATGGATCATCAAAAGTTTTTTGTGTTATCTTGTTTTATGAGTGAATTTGGATTAATGATGAAAATTATGTGATAGTTGGTTTTAATCCAAATTAATCTAAGAATTGATTCTAAAATGTGTTTTTGTAACTTGTCCTCAAGTTATATGAAAAGTCACATTTAAGAATCATAAAACTCATAAAAATTGGCAAAGGTTACAAAATGAAGAGTCTAGTTCTAATTAAATGGTTTTATGACTCCATAACTTGTCCTCAAGTTATGGAGGACCAAGAGTCTCTTCATTTAATAAAATAAATATAAAATAAAAAAAGGTGTAACCTTAATTAATTCCATAAGTTATAAAATAAAGAAAAGTTAATTCTTTTATTAGTTTAAAGTCTTCCATAACTTGTCCTCAAGTTATGGAACTTGAAGAGTTTTTGGATTAAAACTACTTTAAACACATAAGTTATGGAATTAATTAGTTTTGAATAGTTTCAAAACTTGCCCTCAAGTTTTGGAATTTGTAAAGTTTTCTCTAATGAATACTTTAATTCCAAGTTAGCCCTTAGAATTTTAAAAGTTAAAATTCAACCCTTATACTTTATAATATTATAAGTTAATAATATATATATGTATAAGAGTAAAGTCAGTCTTACCGCTAGTACGCCTCATTCACGAAGCCGGTCTATAAGGTGGGTATAAGGTTGTTGCCTATAAAATGGCAACTTAATGGGTGTCCACTCTCACCCACCGCTTGCTTGACCGGTGGAGGGTCGTTAGCCGAACGGGTTTGACAGGACTATAATTCTCCCTTCATTAAAAGTATTAATGAAAATACTAAGTAACTAAACTTTTAATAATACCCAATCTTAGTTACTTAGGAAAAATGTGAATAAGGTGCTAATCCATGAAATTACACTTTACACTTTGTCTAAGTCGTTAGTGGAGCGTGTGTGGTTAACCGGCACACTAACTTGGACTTAACAAGGTAGGTAAAGGGTGACTTAATATTTATCATAGTATCGATGGAGCGTGTGTGGTTAACCGGCACATCGATTGAGGGGTAATTTATTAAGGGTACCAAGTGATTTGCATGGTTACTTCACACCTTGTTTTGTGATCCTCGGCATCCCAGTCACAAAACCTGAAGGGCACACTCGAGATTGAAACATGCCTTTGAAAAGTTCAATGAATCTCAAAGATCTAGGAGTTTCAAAACCAATTAAAACCTAATTATACATTTCGTTTATCTTGGTGGAAATTGGTGAATCGTCATTCACCTACCTTCAAATATTCTATAGCTTGGATTACGGCATACCTCTTCTAAGTTATAAAATAGTTTGTTGGGTTCTAGCCTTAATATTTCATATTGGGTGTTATATTAAGGACTTTAAATCAACTATCTTGAATATCTCCCAAAAGATGTCTGGTTTAGACACCTATGATCTTCCCAAATCTCTTGAAACAAGGTTTCCTAATGAAGATGATGTCCCATGGATATCATACTTCTTTCTCCTCCTCCAACTATTCTCCCTAACCCACAAGTTCTTGAAAAGTTTAAGGTCACTCAAGCCCTATTGGCAAGGCAAGGTCTAGGTGTGATCACATCTTGGAGATGTAGTCACATATTGACAAGCCGGGAGAGTTGGGTGTCAAAGTCTTGAGAAAGTTGGTGGTTCAATCACTTTCTAAGTCACATAGTGAGTTCCTTTGGGACACCTATGAAACAGACTATGACAAGACCCTTAATGATCTTATCTATTTGCTAAGATCAACTTCCTAAAACTTTATGGACATTGACAATGATGACATTGGATATCCAGTAAAGCATTCTCTTCCCAATGGAAAGGGATCGGCCATAGTCAACTCGGTTGACCAAATGGTAAAGAGAAAAGCTAAGTCTGTGATAGTCTCGTGTACCATTATCAAAGGGTCCATATGTTTATATTGCCAAGGGAAGGGGCATTGGTTGCGAAGCTGCCAAATTTACCTAAGGATGTTAAAGTCAATAAGTTTGACTCTACTTCAGGTAAAGACCACTATCTAACTCTGTTAAGTTTCTATTCTGAGATTCCTGATACATGATGTGACTGGGTCACATGGTGATGTTTTAAGAATCAAAGAAAAGTGAAGAAACTTAAAGAAAGAATATGCTGAATCTGATGGCTTAGATGGATTTCTATCGCATAGTTTGAAGATCGGATTCTTGAGCAACTTCTAAGGAGTTATGAGATATTGCTTAGGAATAGATAACAACAAGTTTTCATATGGATTGTAAGGATAAGTTTTTCCGCAAAGTTTTAAAATAAAAGAAAATTTTTTTGATTTTATTTATTTTAAAATATCCTTACAATGGCTTTTGAGGAAAAATTGTTGCTTATATGATTCCATTAAAAGCAAGAGTGGAAATATGAAATTGATTCTTTCATTTGTGGTAATGTCTGGATTTACCAAATAAGGAAAGATTCTCATCACCCAAGTTTCAATTGGACCGGAACTTGGAATCATGCAAGTTGTATAGCATGATGAATGAGAACTTTCAAGTTTTGGAAACTTAAGACTAATTACTCGGCCACATGGATGTGTGAGTC
This sequence comes from Lactuca sativa, assembly GCF_002870075.4. Classification (NCBI taxonomy): domain Eukaryota; kingdom Viridiplantae; phylum Streptophyta; class Magnoliopsida; order Asterales; family Asteraceae; genus Lactuca; species Lactuca sativa. The sequence goes on from NC_056629.2 coordinate 177,468,221, forward strand.
AAGTAAAGGACTAAGGGATCGAGTACACATTCTTGTGCACTGATTAAGTCCACCACAAAAGATTGATAAGACTATTCGTCATAGTTTACTAAAGCTCAGTAAATATGATTATACTTACAAGCTTAAGTGTAACTCTGAGACATTGGAAAAGGTTCCAATGTATGGCAGGGCGAATAAGAAGAATCAAATTAGGCAGAAGGATAAAAGTTTCTCATATCTAAAAAGATGGGAGAGTACTTTAGTATCAGTTTTGTGATCATCTTAATGATTAAGAAACCATATCAAAATTAGTTCTCTAAGGAAATCTTAGTGCATTCTTATGACTAAGAAGAGGAACTTGAATTGTTGAAATGGTTAAATCAAGAAGATGAGTCATACTTCGTTCCAATACAAGTCTTAGAGTCATACTCCAAGATTGTCATTTGAGTGACATGTCTTAAAGAAGGTTTAAAACACTTGTCAAATGTAAGAGTAAAAGTTTTCTACTCTTGTACATTTGAAATTGGTAAGTTGTGATGTTTTGGATAAAACAAAGACCAACTTAGGCCAATTGGGTAAAGTGTTTTTCTTGATTAGAATCCGCACTATCTCTTGGATGTTTGACAAGGGAGTCTTATATGTCAAGAGGACAGTGGGAGTCTTAAAGGTCTTGAAAGTCTCAAGAAATAATCAAGAATAAAACCTGAAGTTCTTCACTAGCACACGACTTGAGGTTTATAACCTATCGTGTTGACATATCTGTGCCCATTCCAGTTAAAGTTGGCTTTGCATATGAGTTCTTAGAGTTCTCAGTTTGTTGCACAACAACTTGGAAGCAATGGCAGGCCCTTGAGCTGCCAGGTGGCAAGAAGTTAAGATTGAGTTCAATCCATATGAGTTTGGATTTGTCATTATCCTTGTCTTGTGACTATGGTTTTGACAATTCACATGGATAAGAACACATACGCCATTAAATCTAAGTGTCATAAGGTTTCTCTCTGATTCATGAAAATGATGGTGAGGAAACACTTTCACTAAGTAGATTTTAGCTAGATAGCAATTGTGATATTTGCATTCTCAAAGTCGTTAGTGGAGCGCGTGTGGTTAACCGGCACACTAACATGGACTTGTGAGAAGTGGCAAAAAGGTCTAACCATTATGATTATGGCATACCTCTTCATAATTGTTTAGACACACAAGTGTGCTATCTAAGGGAAGGTGTATGATTTTGATACAGCTTTATCAAAACAATCTAGCATCAGAAATCTGAACTTTGGTAAGAAAGTCAATGAAGTATTGATTTCTAGAAGTCCAGCTGATTTCTGAGTACATGTCAAAGCTAGTGGGAGCATAAGTGTTATGCTATTAATCATCATGTTAGTGGGAGCATGATAATTATGATAAGTATTGCAAGTTAGCAATGTTAATTATAGAAAAACAAAAGTTTCAATTGGGAAAGAGTTGTTTTGCTATAATTAAGGGAGAGGAAATTATACTTCATATCAAATCTATAAGGTTTAGATCTGAGGTTTTAATCATTTAGTCAAGGATATATATGAATTTCATGTTGGAATGGCTCAACATAAGGAAATTCTGTATATGGGTCCATTATTTGCGTTCTAAAATTCGATTATGATTACGGCATCCCTTTTCATAATCTGAATTATGAGAACTTGGCAAATTGAAATGGAAATATTATAGCAAAAGACTGGTTTAGTCTTTATGTAAGACATCATGAATCGTGTCCCATATGCTTCGGATATAGGATCGATTACATGTGCTATAATCATCCGTTCTAGAATTTTTCAAATGCCTAGGGCATTAAGAAGGGAAAAGGTTTAGAACTGGATATGACTAAAAGGATTAAACAATTGTCGAGGACAATCTAAGGTTTACCAAAGATTGGTTGCTCAAGGACAGTTGGAAGTATAGTGATAATTCTGGAAGGACCATATTGACACAATCTGTAAGGAGGCAACTCTTGTTCAGAAGTGATAGTCAAAATGGAATCTGGAAATGTTTCAAAGTTAGAGATTATTCAATCTGTGTAAGATTAAGGAAACTTAATGCAAGAAGGATGTTTCCAAGAAGTTGATCTCCTTTGGAATGCTCTGTAATGTTTGTTGTCAAGTCTTTATGACTTTGTGCATAATCATTACAAGAGGATCAATGCATATAAGTTTAGAATCTAACAGATTTCAGTAAATGGCATGAATTTGGAATTCTTGCATTTGCAGTAAGGATTTGGGAGTGTGAAAAGAGAATCATTGAAGTTATGTTCAATTGATCTAGTTCACAAAGTAAAGATCATAGACAAACATAGTATGCATACTTGGTGTATGGCATGACTAGTGTTTAAGAAAACATAGTGTACATGCTTGGAGCATGGGACAACTATTGTTTTAAATTCAAGAATAAAGTTGATAGCTGAAACAGTATACAATGAATAATATGTAATCATATGGTGATAAATAAAAGGTGTTTTATTTATGTTCAAAGGGTTGATACCATATTGGATTCTATTATTATTGTGTTTCACTTTGCATGTTTTGACTTCCCGAATAAACTGGGTTATTCTTCCGGAATGACTTAATTATTGAAACCATCCACAGTCGGTCATATGTTGGAAGTAGATATGAATTAAGACTGTCATGGGTTGGCTTGTAGAGGTCTAAGGTGTTGGACAAAGGGCTACAACACTCATGAGTGCTCATAAGTTCTGAGTATTGGATTCAACCCGCGCTCATTGGAATCACTTCATGGATTTTATCACGAGTGATCATGAGACAATAATATCTTATATTCTTCAAACCTAGAGATATGAGTTGTTACTATGAGTTGGTTGTACATTGATTGCACGAAAACGCATTTGGTAACTCGGTGCTATAAAACGTGCCTTTGTGTATGATTCAACAAGTAGTAGAACAAGCCATATGAGTCGAAGTTTATCCGTTCCTTTTACCTTCGGGATAAAAGCGATATCTGTGGGCCCCTCGATGATTTAATGATGACAAATGGAAGTGCTCGGCCGGGCCAGGACTGATTTGATTCGTTCAATTAGTCAGTCGTCATAAATCGGAAATCGGGAAACAACAAATGGACAGAGAGAATGATTATAATCCATGTCTCAGTCCATATGATATCTAGAATGGAGGAATATATGATCCCTTATCTAATGGACAAGTTCGTTGACAAGATCAGAGTTCGACAGCAGCTTTAAGAGCTATGATTGCCAGTTAGGTTTGAAGTCATACGCAATAATAGTTTTAGACTTATCCAAGTGGGAGACTGTTGGATTAATGTCTAAGTCCATAACTATATTTGCTATGTACTTGACCCGACCCGGCATGGTCCATTTGGGTTGCACTTCACCGACACAATTTATATGGATAATCTTTTGAGAATAGTATGTTTATGATTAATATTAATATATTATAAGTTCTAATATATTAATATGGAATCATATTATTCAATTAGTATTGATCAAGAATTAATTTATAATTAATTAAGTGATCAAAAGGAACTAATTAAATATGGACTCTTATATATATGGAATGGGCCAAGTTCATTTAGGTTGGGCTAAGCTTTCATGGATAGTCCATGGAGTGTTTAACCCATGGATCCTAGGAAATGAAAGGTCATGGGTATTAGGGTTTAACCCTAATCCTCCATACTATATAAAGATGTCTTTGGTTGGTGAAATAGGCACTAGTGTGGATACACTAAAGAAGGGCTAGCCAATTTCACTAGAGAGAACCAAGTAATCATATTCTCTAAAGTATTCCAAGGTGTCTTGGTGATTTGTGATTCCACTTGAGGCTTCCACACTATTGGGGCTAAGCTCTTAAAGCTTGAAGACATCAAGCTACATCAAGAGGTATGTATTCTATCTTGTTACATTCATAGTTTTTGTATGCTAGATTAGGATAATACCTTGGATGTTCTTATTTGCATGTATAATAGAGAAAACATAGATCCAAGGTATTTAGGGTTGCATGTACACTTAGGAAGTGTTAGAATGCTCAAAACCCAACACTTATCACCTCAAATTCGTCCAACCTATCCTTAAGATAATCCTTACCTTATTTTGTAACTATCGCATAATTACAATTCAGCCCCTCTAGTTTAATTAATTACATTTGATCACAAAATTAATTCTTAATTAATTATTGACCAATATTAATTAAACAAATATGATTTCTCCTTTAATATATTATTCTTATAACATATTAATAAATCATAATAACCTCTCTCTTTATTTATTTATCCAATCAAGTTGCTTTGGTGAAGGCAACCCAAAAGGACCATGCACCATCGGGTCAAGTACATACCAAAATAGTTATGGACTTAGACACTAATCCAACACCTGTAACATCCCAAAAATCAGGTATACCTTATGAACCTTTATCTTTTAAGAATTATCATAATGAGCCCTTGATAAGAAAGTGTACGATTGGCGGGTACACAGGGCGTACTGGGGTGTACACTCAGCGTACTCGTCCGCGTCCAGATCTGGGGGGATTGTCAAGTATGCGGGGCGTACCCGGCCCAGAAGAGAAACCCTATTTCCTTGAGCCTCCCTATTTAAGCAACCTTATGGACCTTTTGTTGGCCACCTTTTCCATAACATTATCCTTTCAAAACCCTAAATCTCGTTCATATAGCAAGGGAGTGTCTAGGAGAGCCTTGTAGTGTGTTCTTGGCCATTTGGAGCAAAGTGAAAGCCTTGGAAGAGGAAGAGTTAGAGCTCAAGCTTGTGGATCCAAGATTAGCAGTGAAAGAATCTTCATTTTGAGGTAAAAAGCTTCAAGCTTTACATCTTTTCTGTTCATACTTTGCAAAGAGAAGTTTTAGGGTTTTTGTCCCCAAGTTCATAGCTTTATGAGTTGTTGAGCTCTAAGAAGCCGAGATTTGTCCCATGCTAGTTCATTTAGGGTTTCTATGTGATAAAAATCCATTCTTGATTGATAAGAGCTATCCATACTTGAGTTATGGACCCTTGAGGGTTGGGAGTAAAAGGATTTGAGTGATGGTGACTCCCACAGCCATGCAAAGGCTTAAAGTCACCAACTTTATGCATTAAGTGATGTTAGGGAGGGTAGATCTGGAGTTTGGACGTAGGTCTTAATCGTTTAAGACCCAAAAGGCAAGGAGAAGGAAACTAGGAATTACGTCGGGCGTAATCCCAGTACGCGCAGCGTACGGGGTTGCGTTCCCTAATTCTGAGAGACTGCCGGGTACGCCCATCGTACACATCTGGTACGCGCAGCGTAACCCGGAGAGTTGACTTCTGGCTGACTTTTAGGGTTTGGTCTATAGTGGGGCCTTTGAGTTATGAGAGGGGTAAAATGGTCTTTTACCCTTCTAAGAGTGCCGAAAGAGGACTTAGTCTAGCCTTTAGAGTTATATTGATTAGAGTATTTGTTCCACGTGATTAGGCGGAGGCTATACCAGATTTTACCGAGTCAGAGATTTACCGAGTTACCCAAGGTGAGTCTTCTCAATATACTTTACCTAGAGTGGTAATCAGAGTTAGGTGTCAGTGTATTTGCATGCTATTTATGTGTTGTGATTTGATGTGATATGTGATATGCATGATTCAGAGTTTACAGAGTTAGGCCCAGTGGGTCCATAGAGTTAGGGCCGGAGGGCCCACAGAGAGATGGGACTGGAGGGTCCCACTGAGACACATTGACCAGAGGGTCAAACAGAGTTATAGCCTTGAGTGGCTAATATGTGTTAGAGTATTATTTTGGGAACTCACTAAGCAATTATGCTTACAGTGTTATGTGTTATGTGTTTCAGGTACTCGTGACGATCGTGGGACGGCGCTGACATGATTCGTACACACCCGCGGAGTTTTATATGTTTTTGATCTTGGGATATGTTTATGCATTTGAGATGTGATACATTGAGATTTTTATAATAATTATGAATGGAAATGTGGTTTGAAAAATGTGAAAAATTGTTTAAATTTTTACGGTGTTACAAGTTGGTATCAGAGCCTTGGTTTGAGGGATTCGGATGCACCTTCGGGCGTATCTAGACTCAAACTGAGGATTTGAGGAAAAATTTTGATAATAAAATAATTTTCAAAGAGTAAAAGAGTTTTGAGACAAACAGAGCAGAGCCGTGTGTACGATCAGCCAGCGCCCGAACGGTGATTTCCCAAAATACCCTTGCAATAAGTGATATGAGATATCTTATGTTATGATATATGATGAGTTATATTATGCATGCTAGAGTAGACTAGGTATTCTTATTAAGACTAAAGTGGCCTGATTTGTGATGCCTTAGTCTAGGAGTTTTGCTACTAGGGATGCTTGAGTGTGATTAGATAGCAGCGAGGAGCTTATGAGAGATCTGCTAGCGAGTAGCATATGATTGGAGAGGGTAGAGTACTTGGGGTTTGGGACTCTGGGAGGAGGACTTGGGGTGAATGTTGATGTGGTGTGGGCAGTAGTATTGGGCCCGTACTACTGAAGACACCGGATCAGTGCGCAGTCCAAGTAAGAATCCTTAGAGTACTAAGGAACAAGTAGGGTAGAGTTATCGAGTATGAGCATACTCGAGCAAGTCCCTGATATTTCTTATGTTGTATTTCAGAGACATCATGGTTTGGACACGCCACACACCAGAGAGCAACGGTGCTAGTGATGAGGAGATCCATAGGATTATTCATGAGGAGGTGGCTGCGGCCATCAGGGCAGAGATGCCAGAGATGTTTGGGTCTATCAAGACCATGCTGATAGAGACTTTCGATGAGCGATATGCCGCTCTTTCTGATGTTGCTATTGCTGCGGCCACCGCAGCTGTAGTTGCGGCTAGACCGCAGGGTGGTGATGCGTTGCTGTTCCGGGAGCTCAGAAACACAAAACCACCAAAGTTTGATGGGACGCAGGATCCGATTGCGGCGATGAGGTGGATTTCGGACATTGAGGGGTGTTTATTTACCTTCTCATGTCCAGAGCATTTGAGGATCCAGTTCACGTTGAACCAGCTTCGCTTGGGAGCGAAGGACTGGTGGAAGTTTGTGACGGCGCATTATTTGCCTACTGAGCTTGTTGTAGTGACCTAAGAGAGGTTCACCGCTATGTTCTGAGATGAGTACATTCCCCAGGTGGAGAGGGAGCGTTTAGCCCAGGAGTTTCTGACCCTCAAGCAGGGTATTGAGTCTGTTACAGTGATTACCAGGATGTTCCATGAGAGGGCGATGTTCTGCCCAGTGCACGTGTCTTCCGAGCAGGCACTAATGAGTCGATATCTGAGTGTTTTGAGGAGGGATATACGAGAGTTCGTGGAGAAATCGTCGTACCGGACCATTGCCGAGCTTTAGGCAAATGCTCGGAAGAGGGAGATAGAGCTGGAGACTCACGCTAGGGAGGAGGTGGAGTCTCAGGGGAGGGATTCGCGACCGGCACAGTCTCAGCCGGCAGCCAAGCGGGCCAAGCCCTCCGATTCAAGATCAGGGAACTAGAGGGGCCACACTTTTGGCAAGTGCAGCAAGATTCATGATGGAGTGTGCAGAGCAGGGTCTCGCTACAAATTTGGCAAGGAGGGGCATATGGCCAAGGATTGCCCCAAGGGGTTTGCAGTCTGTTTCCACTGCAACCAGATCAGACACCGGAAGGCAGAGTGTTCGCAGTTACGAGGGTCAGCGCAGGGAGCATCTCCAGGATTTGCCCCTGCTGCAGCGAGAGCTACTGATAGTCGGCCAGTGAAGGCCGAGGCACCGAAGTCACGAGGGAGAGCCTTCTAGTTGACCGCAGAGGAGGTCTGCGCAGCGCCCGACGTTGTGGCTAGTATGTATTCTTTCATGTATTTATTTTGATGTTGAAATATTGTGCTTATATTATGTTATGCATAGGTACTTTTCTTGTGAGTTTTGTACCTGACTTAGTGTTATTTGACTCGGGTGCGAGTTGATCTTTTGTATCTTTAGCTTTTAGTCACCACATCAGTATTTGTCGAGAGGTATTGAGTCGACCTCTGAGAGTTTCCAAAGCTGACGAGAGGGCGGTGTATGCCACAGAGGTGATCTGAGGATCTGTACTCGAGATATTCAGCGCTGAGTTTCCGATTGATTTAGTCCCTATTGTGATGGGAGATGTCTGTGTCATCGTGGGCATGGATTGGTTGAGTAGATTTGGAACGGTTATCGACTGCGAGCGACAGCTGGTGACCATACGAGATCCTAGTGGGGGAGTTCTTACGGTGTACGGCGAGGGTACACGATCTGGGTCAGCATTTTGTTTGGCCGCTAGAGCAAGGCAGAGTCTACAGCAGGGTTGTAGAGGGTTTGTGGCGTATGTGATTGATACGAGGGTTGGTTCGGAGAGACCGAGGTCAGTTGATGAGGTTCCGATAGTGCGTGAGTTCCCGGATGTTTTCCCAGAGGAGTTGTCGGGTGTTCCTCCCGAGAAGCAGGTAGAGTTCCATATCGAGTTGGTTCTAGAGGCAGCGCCTATCGCCAAGGCACCCTATCGCCTAACACCTTCAGAGATGCAGGAGTTATCCTTGTAGGTTCAGGATCTGCTGGGGAAGGGGTTTATTCGGCCGAGAAGTTCATCGTGGGGAGCGCCTATCCTTTTTGTCAAGAAAAAGGATGGTTCACATCAGATGTGCATTGATTACCAGGAGTTGAACAAGCTGACAGTTAAGAACCGTTAGCCTTTACCGAGGATCGACGATTTGTTCGATCAGTTGCAGGGAGCGTCTTGGTTTTCCAAGATCGATTTAAGGTCTGGATATCATCAGATGGGAGTGCGAGATGAGGATATCCAGAAGATAGCATTCAGGACTCGTTACGGCCATTACGAGTTCGTGGTGATGCCTTTCAGGCTCACTAATACACCGGCGACATTCATGGATCTCATTAACAGAGTGTGCAGGCCGATGTTGGATCGTTCGGTGATCGTGTTCATCGATGATATATTGGTGTATTCGAGATCCAGAGAGTAGCATGAGGAGCATTTGAGGGGGATACTTGGAGTTTTGAGATCATAGAGGCTTTATGCCAAATTCTCAATGTGTGATTTCTGGTTACGAGAGGTCCAGTTCCTAGGGCACCTTGTTAACCAGAATGGGGTATTGGTCGATCCGGCCAAGATTGAGGCAGTGATGAGTTGGGAGGTGCCGAGATTTCCCACTGAGATCAGGAGTTTCTTAGGATTGGCAAGCTATTACCAATGTTATTTCAGGGATTTCTCTAGGATCGTCGTGCCACTCAGCAGATTAACCCGGAAGGGTGTTGCTTTTTCATGGGGCCCAGAGCAGCAGGCCTCCTTCGAGACACTTATCCAGAGACTGTGTGAAGCCCTGGTGTTAGCCCTTCCGGAGGGGATGGTTGACTTTGTAGTGTATTGTGACGCGTCGATGTCGGGGCTGGGAGCGGTGCTGATGCAGAGAAGGCATTGATGGGTTTTAGCCATATGAGCTTTCCTATGTGCACATGCAAAACCCTAATGCTTGGATATAGGCTTTCTAATTAAACATGCTTTGAATCCAAGACTTCTAACAACTAATTAGGTATAAGAACAATACAAAATCAGATCTAGAAGTTTACCTTTGAATCTCTTGTTTGATCTTGTTGTCTTGGAGCTCTAGAGTCACAATTGTCACTCCTCTAATGGCTTACAAACACCAACTAGCAAGGAGGATGATTTGAGAGAGAGGTTAGGAGGAAATCGTCCAGGGGCTCTCTACTTTAGATGAGATGCCGATTTCCCTTGGCCATTGGGTCTATTTATACTTGTAGACTCCTTAAGGGTTTCACCTTAAACCCTAGTTGGATAATCTTTCCTTAAAGCAATCCAAATCCTTTCCTTAGATAAGCATTGGATGATTTGAGGCTATCCCTAGCCCTAGAATCCGTCCATCCTTCATCCAATAAGGATTTACAGTCTAAAGTGTAACTATTAAACAATTGACAGTTTATACCCTCTTATTTAATTAATCTCTTTAAGTCACCAAATTAATACTAATTAATTTATGACTTATATTAATCAAATAACAATATTATTATTCCTCATATTATTCTCATAATATATTAATAATATTTATTCTCTCATAATAAATCATCCTATCAAGTTGCTATGGTGAAGGCAACCCAAAAGGACTATGCACAATCGGGTCAAATACTTGTCTAATATAGTTGCAGCCTTAGACACTATTCCAACAGTCTCCCACTTGGATAAGTCTAGTAACTATATCCACAAGTACAATCCAATTTTCAATCATAGCTCTTAAAGACGTTGTCAAACTCTGATCTAATCAATTTTGTCCTTTAGATAAGGGATCGTACAATCCTCTGTTAGATATCATGCTGACAATTCTATGGAATAATTTGTCTAGCATTTGGTTTCTCGATCTCCAATTTATTCGACATAGAACTTAATCGAACACATCAATTTAGTTCTAACCGGGCCCGACACATAAGTCAAAGCAAATCATCGAGCGGCCGAGATATCGCTTTTATCCTCTTGGGATAAAAGTTACAGATAAACTTCGACTTATATGCATTTACTTATTCATTAATCAACTATACACAACAATGCATTTCGAGTTACTGATGCGTTTTCACATTATCAATGTACAATCAATTAACAAATAACAAACCATATATCTAGGTTTTAAGACTATATGATATTATCATCTTGCGATCACCCTTTTATATCATATTCCATAAGGTGATTCCAGCAAGCACGGGTTTGTTCCAATGCTCAAAACTAGTTCATAAGCACTCATGAACGTCGCAGCAATCTTTTGCTATGTCTAAAACCATTTAGACAATCTACGCACCAATTCACGACAATCTTCATTCATATCTACTTCCAACATATGAACGATTGTGGAAAATTTAAATAATTCGATTATTCTTAATAAACTCAATTATTCTGGAAGTCAAAACATGCAAAATGAAAAAATAGTTAAACAATTAGCATAAGACAGTAACATTACTCATAAATAAAACTCCTTTATTTAATCATCAAATGTTAATTACATTTATCTATTACACGTTTCTAATGCTATCTAATCTATGCTAATATCATCCTTCAGCCCAATACTCTTAGCATGCTGCAAGTGCTTAACCCTACTTAGTCCCTTCGTAAGCGGATCTGTTGGGTTATATTCTGATGATATCCTCTTCACTACAAGTTGTCCTTCTTCTACACGATGTCTAATAAAGTGATACTTTCTGTCGATATGTCTAGATCTACCATGATCCCTCAGTTCCTTGGTCTAGGCAACCGCTCCTTCATTATCACAGAAAATCTCCATGGGCTCCTTTATGGCAGGTACAACTCCAAGATCACCGATGAAGTTCTTCAGCCATATTAACAGCCTTTTACGACGCTCATTGCACGTCGTAAAAGGCTCAGACGACGCGCAAATGCGCGTCAAGGAAGGCCCTGTCATAAAGAGAGACGACGTGCATTTACGACGCTCATTTACGACGCGCAATTACGACGTGCGTTTACGACACGCAATGCGTATCAAGGAAGGCCCTGTCATAAAGGAAGACGACACGCATTCACGTGTCGTAACCTTACGACGCGCGTGTTAATGACACGTAACGCGTATCAAGAAAGACCCTGTCAAGAAAGGCCATGTCATAAATGAAGATGGCACACATTTTTGCGTATCATAATTTTAAATGTTTAAAAAAAATATTATTTATACATTTACTTATTTTCAAATTAAATTTGTATTTAATGTTTCTGAATAGAAAATAAAATATCATATACAAAAAATAGAATCCATTGCATAAATTTAAGGTCATACAATTCTATTTCTTACAATATATAAATTTCCATCTAATCTACTATGTACATCAAATTCCAACCAAGTAATGTTGCATCTTGCCTTTTATAATTCTTTAAGACTAATGCTCCAAATAGCTGATTATATGGATAAGCAGTTGTGCATTGGCTGCATCTCGGTTGCTAATATCCTTCCACATATTTTTGCACCACATAAAACTAGATCATACCTTTGCACCACATAAAACTAGAAGATGGAGAGAGCTAGACTCCATATCCTTAACAGCCCCACCTAAGGAGATGGAGTGATCCTTTTCATTTTGATCCCATTCATCCAAATAAGGGAAAATCGATAACAAAATGAAAATGAAAATGAAGTGAATTGACATTCTAACTTGTTTCTTGAGGATAGAGTGCAACTTTAAGTCCTGATTCAGCTGTTGTATCTGTAATCTTTTGGATATGACTGGATGCCACATCTTTGAGATAGTCACCCATGCGTGTCTAAAAGAAATTGTAATTATTTCAGATAAAAGGTACATAAATTAGCACTATAACTCTAAACAAACAAACATGTGTCCCTGTAGCTCGGGACATTTTTTCTTGCTCCTGAAGATCCATTCGAAAAAGATTTGTTTAATAATATATTAACTCTTAACATATTAAATAAAAACAATAAAAAAAAATAAAATTAAATAGACCATACCAATTTCCCTGAAATGAAACAAAGTGATTCAGTGTCTACTGCCCTGCTTTCCCTGCAAAGTTAATCTCAACAAGTAGGTTTGCTTTGGATATATCTCTTTTTCCATGAATCTATATAGTATAACTGTTCTGAAGTGTTGTTTCTTGTTTACATAATACCTTAATTGGTTTCTGCAATCCCAGAATTGGTGCTTTCTTTCTCTGAATTTAATCTGCTGCTAGTGCTAGATGATGATGTCCAACAGCCTGAGCCTGAGAATAAAAACAACAGTCTATTGTTCATATTCATTAATTATCTTTTGAAAGGCGAGAACCTGCCTATCTGTAGTAATACTTACTAGAGGTAGAGGTGTTTGGCTTTGGAAAGAGCATTGTCAGGTATTCAACTTTTAGGCTGCATCTATTACACTGTGCAGGAGTAGACTAGACTAGACTAATCAAACTTTCTATGACTTGACTAGACTTTGACAGATGGGTTATTTCATTTCTTCCCATTACACCATTCTACTTTCAGTTTCTTTCTTTTTATTCATTGTACTTTAAAAATAAAATGCTATAATAAATAAATTAATGAAAGTACAACGCTATTTCTTGAAGGCTGCAACAGCTATTGTTGCATCTGACCTGGCACCTACTCATCCAATTAGACTTGGTTTGGCTTTGAATTTCTCAGTTTTCTACTATGAGATATTAAACTCTCCTGAAAGGTTTAATTAATCATTATGTCATTAGTCTTTACCAATTTCTAAAATACAATCAACATTTCTTTTTGTATTTAAAAAATTATTTTTAAACCAATCAAGGCATCCCATACCTTCAAAAATTCAGCGTTTTTGCAGCTATGCTGTGCTGTTCAACACTACTCTGGTTTCCATGCCAGGTGAACAATGAAGAACCAGATTGAAGAAGAAAGCATTCTTACATATTCAATGAGGTTGCCACCTGAAACAAACAAATTTCATTAGCCCTAATTTTAACAATTCCAAGGAATAACTTAGAAGGGGCTCATAATCATACGGCATCTACTTGAACGGCTTTATTATTATGGGGTGAAGTGCTAGATATCTGAATTAGGGCTACACCATCTAAAGTGTAGGTTTCATCATTCATCATTCAATTCTAAACTGGTCTTCCCTTGAGTGAATTGAACAATGTAGTAGCCAATCGAGCAGCAATGTTACCTCGATGCTATCTTTGCCAATCCAACAGCACAAATAGTAATCTTCTTTCTTTTCATTAGAATTGTAAGTGTAAAGAACAATGTAGCAATCTCCACTGTAGAATTTACCAATATCTTCTTTGGGTACTGTGGTTTTAGCATTGCCATTAATCCTCCACACCTCAATTTTCCCATTTTCTTCAAGCAAAGGTGGGACTTCTTCAGTTGCAGTAGAACTTTTAGCCAACCCTTTGAGCCCAACTCCTTATTGCTTTAACAAAGCTAGTAATATACAAAAATAAAACTGAAAACTTCATCCCATTTGTTTTCATTCTCTTTCCATAAAGGATACACCAGTAAAAAAGCAGCAGGCATTGACCTGGCCATCAAACCCATGATTTGACTGCATCCCAGTAGCTGATATCCCTTCCACATATCCCTAATATAATACATGTCTTCTTGTTTTAACTCCAATATGTTGTTCAAGATATTCCTGCAGAGATACATGGGGTGAGGTTCAAACTGTATGTAGGATTAGATAATGGATAATGGATAATGGATAATATAAGTATCATCATCATATGATATGGTATAAAAGAATGAAACCTAAGCTGTGTGTAATGAGTGTCCAGATCAACAACTGCCCTTTGCTCTGGAGTTTTGTCCATCAAGAAACGCATTGTAATGGATAAGGTTTGACGATCAAACTGCATCAACCATTTTCACCATAGTAGATGATGATATCAATAATCAGTTAAATATATATTATATTATTTTATTAAAAACAAAAAGAAAAAAAGGTGATCTAGGAAGGAGTGGCATGAATCAATATTTTATTTGGTTATTTTATGCTATTGCCACCACCTCTGCTGATTGGTCATGATGTAAACAGTAAAAAAAATACATACATACATCTTTCATACATATTTTTTAGTCTTTTTCCATATTGTTGTGCTTAATCTGTATAGGAACATATAGGAAAACCCTTTCTATTAATTAGATACAACTTTGCTGAAAGTAGATCACATAGGTGTATGGATTCAGAATATTCCAATGGCATATTTGATTTTGTCATTGTAAAACTGTACAACTGGTGTTTTGTTTTACCTATACTTGTTTTTGTCATTGTAAAATTGTACAGCTGGTCAGTGATGACCCAACTGCCAAAAGCTAATAAAAATTAATGAATAAATTTTATGCTTTCTAAATGAGTAGATTAAGTGCCTCATCACCAAGCCTCAAGAAAGCAAACAGGGCACATGTAATGGCATGGGTGCCTGAGAAGAACTGAACTAAAGTTTGTTAAGTAAATTGAGACCCTAATAAAAATAGTGGGAAGAACAAATGAATGATTAAAAATGGAAAACCTATTAACAAACAATTGTTGATTCAACACCAAAACTTTCTACAAAATCTTGGTCTAGGGCTTGTCTGCCACCTGCTTCCTGTCTACAAAATCTTGGTCTAGAAAAATTTAGCTGCGAAAACAAAAGGATTTAGCAAGATAGGGTTCTGGTAGAAGAATGAAAACATAGGGAAAAAAATCAACCGAAACACACCTTAATAAGATATAGGGCTTGTAAATTAGAGCAATAGAAGAAGTAATCCTAAGGTCGTCGGACCTGATGTTGCTGGCAAGGGGAGAGGAGGTGAGATCTTGTAGTGATAGTACCTGAAGGTTTCTAGTTCGAATGATTTGGGCTCTGTGGAACCTTGATGCGAGGCCAATCATAAAGCATCCTAGTGCTTCATCGTAGTGGAAGGTGCGTTATGAGTGTCGATTCACTTAGGTGGCGAATCAGCAGCAGTGGTGAAAGTTACAACCCTAAGTCGTCGGTTAATAGAGAACAACATTACATGCTTCCTTCTGCAGACATTTACCCCAATTTCCCCTTTCGTCTCTCACTCTAGAAACCCTAATCCCTCCGCCACAATGAACACCATTACAGTTTCCATGACGCCTTGAAAGCCCTAACCTAAATCTCTCGATCAGAAGCTACTGAACTCCACAACCTGCACACACACGCTAACCATGCTAGATCTACCACCGGAAGCTTTTCGAAGATCGTACACGGGATATATTTACAAATTAAAGCTGCAAAATTGGAATTCATCGGAGATATGGTGGTATATGACATCGCCGGTAATTGACGACGCCATGGAAGAGGATGAGGGGTGTAGGGTTGGGGTTTGTTGTTGTTGGAGTTATTTGAAGAAGTGTATCTAGAAGGAAGCAGGTCAAGGAATAGTGCAAGAAAACTGTTGGCGAGTATTCTCAAGAACAGCAGAGAGATGAAGAAGGTGAAATTATAGCAACGATGAAGTAGATGAATGGAAATCAGAAGCCCTTTTTCTTGATTGAGATGATGAAGTCGAGAGATGGAGATGAAATCGTAACCTTTGGTATTTGATTGAGAAGTTGCACAACAGTGTGAGGAGAATGAAAGATGCGTGAAAATGCTTAGGGCAAGGAGGGTAGCGGGCTTTTCTAATTTTTTGGATTTTCTTTTCCCGCTTATAACTAAGGAACACGCGTTCATTAAAATTATAAAGCGACACATATAGAGGGCGCACATTTAAGGTACAGCGCCCTCCGTGTTTTTAATTTTTTTCTTTTGACACTAATTTAAAGGCACGCAATAATGCGTGACCTAAATCCTTAAATTTTCTGAAGAGATAACACTTTTTTAATGTCAATCTCGTTTGCGTAACATAAATTAATGAGTGTCGTAATTTGCGCGTCGTAAAAGGCTATTTTTCTAGTAGTGGAATTGCCTCCTTCGACGCTTCGCTCGCTGCAATGTACTCTGATTCACACGTTGAATCAGCAACGCTTTCCTGCTTGGAACTTCTCCATGTCACTGCTCCTCCATTCAGGGTAAAGACCTAGCCCGACTGCGAACAGTAGTTGTCACTGTCGATCTGAAAGCTGGCGTCACTATACCCCCACACCTTCAAGTCATCACTCCCTCCGAGGAATAAGAACCATTCCTTCGTCCTCCGAAGGTACTTAAGGATATTCTTCACCGCAATCAAATGGGCTCTGCCAGGGTTCCCTTGATATCTACTAACCATGCTCAAAGCAAAGGCTACATCAGGGAGAGTACAAGTCATAGCGTACATGATTGAGCCAACTGCGGAAGCGTATGGTACTCGGTTCATTTTTGCTATTTCAGCTTCGGTACTCGGACTTTGATTCTTACTCAACTTGGCATTACTTTGTATCGGTAATTCTCCCTTCTTCGAGTTTTCCATACTAAAACGTTTTAGTACCCTCTCTAAGTAAGTGTTCTGACTAAGTCCTATTAGTCTCTTACTTCTTTCTCTCACTATCCTTATTCCCAAAATGTAAGAAGCCTCTCCGAGGTCCTTCATAGCGAAGCACTTCCCGAGCCAGGACTTAACCTCCTGTAGATTCGGGATGTCGTTTCCTATGAGTAATATATCATCGACATATAGAATGAGAAAGCTTACTATACTCCCACTGGCTTTGACATATACACACGATTCATCTTCGCTTCGTACAAATCCAAACTCTTTCACTTTCTCATCAAAGCAAAGATTCCATCTGCGAGATGCTTGCTTAAGTCCATAAATGGACTTCTCAAGCTTACACACTCTATTCGGATGCTTCGGATCCACAAACCCCTCTGGCTGAGCCATGTAAACATCCTCAGCCAACTTCCCATTAAGGAAAGCGGTCTTGACATCCATTTGCCAAATCTCATAATCATGAAATGCGGCAATCGCTAGCATCACTCTAATAGATTTTATCTTCGCAACTGGTGAGAAGGTCTCATCATAGTCAACTCCGGGAGTTTGAGTAAAGCCCTTCGCAACCAATCGCGCTTTATATGTGTGTACTTTTCCATCCACATCGGTCTTCTTCTTGAAGATCCATTTGCACCCAACGGTCTTACGTCCTGGCACATTATCAATGAAATTCCAAACTTGGTTATCATACATGGATTGGATCTCGCTATCCATTGCCTCTTTCCATTTCGCAGACTCCGAGCCTGCCATGGCTTCCTTATAGCTATTAGGTTCATCAAGATTTATTAGTGTACCATCACTAATATACGTGTCCCCTTCGGTAGTAATATGAAAACCATAAAACTGGGGTTGAACTCTAACTCTATCGGAACGTCTAAGAGGTAAGGACTCATCAATCAGTTCAACCGGAGTTTCCTCCTCGGGTTGAGTGCCAGCGGTAGAGGTTCCTTCATCTATCGACTCTTGAATCTCTTCAAGCTCGATTTGCCTCCCACTGTCTCCTTGGCTTATGAGTTCTCGCTCTCGGAAAACTCCTCTTCTCGCAATGAAGACAACATTGTCCTTCGGTCTATAGAAGAGATATCCAAAGGATTTCTGCGGGTAGCCGATGAAAATGCATCGCTCACTACGAGGTTTGAGCTTGTCGTGAGTATCTCGTCTTACGAAAGCCTCGCAACCCCAAACCTTGATATGTGCTAACGAGGGAGCTTTCCCTGTCCACATCTCGTGAGGTGTTTTGTCAACCTTCTTAGTAGGGACTCGGTTAACGATATGGGCCGCAGTCTCTAAGGCATACCCCCAAAAAGAGATTGATAGGGAAGCACGACTCATCATATAGCGAACCATATCTAATAAGGTTTGATTACGCCTTTCTGCCACACCATTCAACTGCGGTGTCCTAGGAGGCATCAATTGTGAAACTATTCCACACTCCTTGAGATAATCGTGGAATTCAAGACTTAGGTACTCTCCTCCTCGATCGGATCAAAGCATCTTGATTTTCCTGCCCAAATGATTCTCCACTTCATTCTTGATCTCTTTGAACTTTTCAAAAGTTTCTGACTTTTGCTTGATTAAATAGATATACCCATATCTACTATAGTCATCGGTAAAAGTCATGTAGAAGCGGTTCCCATCCTTCGTGGTTGATCTAAACGGTCCACATACATCGGTATGTATTAGGTCCAATAGACCCTCACCCCTTTCACATGTACTTCTGAAGGGTGACTTAGTCATCTTTCCAAGTAAACAAGACTCACACGTGTCATCTTCCTTAAGGTTGAATGACTCCAACACTCCATCCTTTTGGAGTTGGGCTATGCGCTTCTTGTTGACATGTCCAAGATGACAATGCCATAAGGATGCTCTATCCATACTATTGGAAGAATCTATGTTCAAAACATCATTTCCTAAGTTATCAACAATCATAACAGTTTCATACATTCCATTACATGGTATAGCTTCAAAATAAAAGACACCATTTAGATAAGCCAAAATAGAACCATTCTCATTATTAAAAGAAAATCTAAAACCTTGTCTAAACAAACCATGAAATGAAATGATGTTTCTAGCCATTTCTGGCGAATAGCAACAATTGTTCAAATCTAAACTTAAACCACTCCTAAGAACTAAAGAATACACTCCAATCTTGGTCACAGGCGATGACCTTCTGTTCCCCATGATTAGATTTATTCTTCCAGCCTCCACATCCCTATTTCTTCTTAGTCCCTGCACATTAGAACAAATGTGGTAACCACAACCGGTATCAAGAACCCAAGAAATAGCATGAGATGATTCGTTAGATTTAATTGTGTATATACCTGCGAAAGATGGCTTGATCTTTCCCTCCTTGATGGCTTGCTGGTACTCTGGGCAGCTTCTCTTCCAATGTCCTATCTTGTGGCAGTGGTGGCATTCTGCCTCCTTTGGGTTATGGCAGAGCTTAGCATGATCAACTTTGGTCCCGCTAGAAGAGGCATCATCTCGGGTTTTAACCTTGCGATAGTTCTTAGACGAAGCCTTCCTCTTCTTTCCCTTTCCTTGTCCAATAGCCAAGATAGGAGCAGCGGGTGGATTGGGAGTTGGTGCAATAGACATGTCCTTGAAGTTGCTCTCAGCGACCCTCAAGAGACCTTGGAGTTTGCTTATGGTGACCTCCTCTTTGTTCATGTGGTAGGTCATCCTAAATTGATTGTAGCTTGGAGGCAAAGAGTGAAGCACCATGTCGATCGCCAAGTCTTCCCCAAAGTCAACATTCAACTTGCGAAGACGGTCGACATACCTTTGCATCTTTTGCAGGTGCACGGTAAGAGACTCTCCATGACCCATCTTAGCAGAAATCATGTTAGTGAAAATCTCATAACGCTCTTGTCTCGCGTTTTGGTGGTATCTCTCCAATAAGTCTTGATGCATCTCGTACGGGTACATGTCCTCATAGGACTTTTGGAATTCGGAGTTCATAGTGGCTATCATGATGCAATGTACCTTCGTTGCATCTCGCTCGTGAGTTTCAAAAGCGTTCATTTCAGCCGGAGTAGCGATTTCAGGGTTGATTTTCTCGAGCTTCTCATCGAGGACATACTCCTTATCCTCATAGCGAGCAATAGTGCGAATGTATCTTATCCATTTGCTAAAGTTCGTCCCATCGAAAGTGACCTTTTGACAAAGGCTCATCAATGTGAAAGAATTAGCAGCAGCGTTGTTTGCGTTCGACATCTACAAATAGAAAGGACAAAGATAGATTAGAATATGAATCCCTAATTATCACCCAATAAGAAAAATTAGGGCTAGGATCCAACAACAATATTTACATGTTAGAAAAGGGATGCCATAATCCAACATGCAAATAATATGAAGGTAAGTGAATGACGATTCACTAATTCTCCACCATAAAAAACATAACTTTAAGTCCTAAATGTATTGAGAATTCCTAGGTTCGGATGAGATTCATTGAAACTATTCAACGGCATGTTTAAATCTCGATATGCCCCTCTTGTTTGTGACTGGGATACCGAGGATCACAAAGCGGGTGTGTACCATGCAAATTCACATGGTGCCTTCATTGTAACGATCACCAATTCGATGTGTCGGTAAACCACACACGCTCCATCGAACTATGATAAACAATGAATCACCCTTTGCCACCTTTGCTTAGAACTAATTAGTGTGCCGGTAAACCACACACGCTCCACTAACTTCTTAGCAAGGGTGCAAAGTGTAATTTCATGGGATTGCATCAAGTCACTTTTCCTAAAGTAACTAAGATTGGGAAATTTTTAAAAAGTGTAGTTACTTTGTATTTCATATTATACTTTTAATGAGAGGATGAGGTTTCCCTATCCTACCCGTTCGTTTAACGACCCTCCACCGATCAAGCAAGCGGTGGGTGTGAGTGTACACCCATTAAGTGCCATTTTATAGGCCGCAACCTTATACCCACCTTATAGATCGGCTTCGTGAATGAGGCCTACTAACGGTAAGACTAGCATTTTAGTTATACATATATATATATATATATATATATATATATATATATATATATATATATATATATATACTAATCTTGTAATATTATATTAGTATAGGTTTGTATTTTAAACTTGTAAAATTCTAGGGTCTGAAATTTAAATTTCCTAAATTAAAACTTTTAATCACAAAACATAAATTTCAAAACTTGAGGACAAGTTTTAAACATTTAAAACACGGAGGATCAAATAACAAATAATTTTAATTAACAATTAATTTCCTAATAATCTATATTTGATTTATTCAAGATTTCTTGCAAGATCATTACCAATTTAATCAAAATAATTAATTAATTATCATATAAGGAAATTAAATATTTTATTAGTTAATAAATATCTTTAAATAGATCAAGATTATAGTCAGATATATCAAAAAATCAGATTAGGGTTGATCTAATATGATTAAGGTAAGTTTCCATAAGATAATTATCAAAAAATCCCGAATCTGGCCTTTCCTGACGCTTGGACTCGCCGAGTGCACCAAGGGACTCGCCGAGTCCACTATGGAACTCGCCGAGTCCATGACTCAGAAACACAAAAATCAAATTTTGCAAATAAGATTCAAACAAACAAGCAACAATTTAATAGAAACCAGTCTAGGCTCTGATACTACTGATGGGTTTTAGCCATAAGAACTTTCTTATGTGCGCATGCAAAACCCTTATGCTTGGATCTAGGCTTTCTAATTAAAAATGCTTTGAATCCAAGACTTCTAACAACTAATTAGGTATAAGAACAATACAAAATCAGATCTAGAAGTTTACCTTTGAATCTCTTGTTTGATCTTGTTGTCTTGGAGCTCTAGAGTCACAATTGTCACTCCTCTAATGGCTTACAAACACCAACTAGCAAGGAGGATGATTTGAGAGAGAGGTTAGGAGGAAATCGGCCAGGGGTTCTCTACTTTAGATGAGATGCCGATTTCCCTTGGTCATAGGGTCTATTTATACTTGTAGACTCCTTAAGGGTTTCACCTTAAACCCTAGTTGGATAATCTTTCCTTAAAGCAATCCAAAACCTTTCCTTAGATAAGCATTGGACGATTTGAGGCTATCCCTAGCCCTAGAATCCGTCCATCCTTCATCCAATAAGGATTTACAGTCTAAAGTGTAACTATCAAACAATTGAAAGTTTATACCCTCTTATTTAATTAATCTCTTTAAGTCACCAAATTAATACTAATTAATTTATGACTTATATTAATCAAATAACAATATTATTATTCCTCATATTATTCTCATAATATATTAATAATATTTATTCTCTCATAATAAATCATCCTATCAAGTTGCTATGGTGAAGGCAACCCAAAAGGACTATGCACAATCGGGTCAAATACTTGACTAATATAGTTGCAGCCTTAGACACTATTCCAACAGGCATGTGATAGCATACGCATTGAGGCAGCTGAAGCCTCATGAGACGAGGTATCCCACCCATGATCTGGAGCTGGGGGCACTAGTGTTCGCCCTCAAGATCTGGCATGACTACCTGTATGGGGTTCGGTGTACCATATACACGGACCATAAGAGCTTAAAGTATTTGATGGATTAGGCCAATCTGAACATGCGCCAGAGGAGATGGTTGGATGTGGTAAAGGATTACGATTGTGAGATCCTGTACCACCCGGGCAAGGCTAATGATTTAGCCAATGCCCTGAGCCATAGGGCGGAGAGCGCCCCGATATGAGACGTTTGTATGAGATTGACAGTGATGACTCCGGCGTTGGACACCATTCGAGGGGCCCAGGTTGAGGCCGTGAGAACGGAGAACCGTAAGAGAGAGCGGGTTATCGGGCAGGTATCGGAGTTCGTTACCGATAGCCGAGGGCTTATGACCTTTCAGGGTCGGATTTGGGTACCGTTTGTGGGCGGAACACGTACCACCTTGATGGAGGAGGCGCATAGATCGAGGTTCTCGATCCATCTTGGGCCCACTAAGATGTATTTGGAACTGAAAAGAGAGTCTTGGTGGCCCTGTATGAAGAGGGATGTCGCATGGTTCGCAAAGAGGTGCTTGGCCTGTCACAAGGTTAAGGTCGAGCACCAGCATCCGCATGGTAAGTTGCAGCCACTGGAGATTCCCGAGTGGAAGTGGGAACAGATTACCATGGATTTTATCACAAAATTGCCGAGGACTGCAAGTGGTGTCGATGCAATCTGGGTGATTGTGGACAGGTGTAGCACCTGGTTCCTGGTACATAAAATTTATCTAAGTATTTTTCATTTTAACCTTGGACTCGGCGAATTGTAGGCCCGACTCGCCGAGTAGTGACAGGTTTGGGGGAACGTTTAAGTTGGCGACTCGGCAAGTCCACATTCTGGACTCGGCGAGTCCGCGTTGTCTGATGAAACCCTAAATTTCAAGGGTTTGCACCCTATTTAAACCAACCTTATGCGCCCCAACCTCGCCCCCTTCACCCTCAGAGCTCCTTAAATCGTTCAAACCCTTATTCCTTGTGAGATTGAAGTGCTTTGGTGTGTCTCTTGAAGATTTTGAGAAGAAAGAAGAGTAGATCAAGAAGAGAAGAAGGAGGTCAGGCATCCTTGTGCTATCTCAGTGATTTCCTTGAGGTATAACTCGGTTTTCTCCTGTTTTCATGCTTATAGTCCCTTATAGCTCCATGGAAGTCCTTCTTGAGCCTTTCCCCAAGCTTGATTGTGTATTAGGGTTTGTAATAAGTTGTTTAGCCTCTAGATCTAGGCATGATTGAGCTCCAAGAGCTTGGGTCTACTGCCTTTATGGAGCCATATTGCATGAAAGCCCTAAATCTACTCTTTTGGTGCATTTTGAGCCCTAAAACCTTCATTGGTGATTATTTACACGTAAAGTTGGAAACTTTACGTGTTATTCATGCCCTAGAAACCCAGATCTATGAATGGCATGAGCTGGATTCAAGCAAAATCGAGTATATAGTTTTTTCATGTGGCAGACTCGGCGAGTCATTCATCGGACTCGGCGAGTCGAGTCACGAGTCCCAGAGTTTTACCCCTTTTCGTGGTTGCGGGGTGGAGTAGTGAGTCATGGGGGTGTGACTCAGTGAGTCGGAAGCCAGACTTACCCATGAAGCAACTCAGCGAGCCAATGCCCTGACTCGGGAAGTTCAAGGCAATCTTCTTGCCTCAAGAACAGACCCGGCGAGTTGTTCATACAGCTCGGCGAGTCGCAGCATAGAGTGTTCTTCGGAAGAAGACGAACTCGGCGAGTTGTTCATACAACTCGGCGAGTAGGATGAAGGACTATTGGCCTTTGGTTTAGAAGGAAAACTCGTTTATTCAATGCCTAACTCGACGAGTAGAGACGGGTTTTTGGTCAGACAAAGAGATAGGGACTCGGCGAGTCGGGTCAACTGGTAGTTGACTTTGACTCTGACTCTTGGTTTGGTTAGGGGGTAAATGGTCATTTTACCCTAAGGTCGGTTAGCAGTATTTGACTAAGTTTTTTGTGGGAATTATAGCCGAAGGATTTCCAGAGCAACAGCAGCAGAAGACAGTCAGTTCCCACACCGATCAGTAGCTACTTTGAGGTGAGTTACCTTCCAGTAGCAGTGGGTCTACGGCCACAATGTCGGCCCGCCAGTAGGAGTTGTATGTTAGATGATTGTCTTTGTGATATCATCTAGATTTTCTATTACATGATATGTTATATGCTGGCATGATATGTATATGTGATAGTAGTAGAGTTCGGTTGTTAGGACCGAAGGGTAGGTCAGACACCCAAGATATGTCTGACAGTATGTGATGATATGTTTATATGCTGGCATGATATGTTATATGTGATAGTGGTAGTAGGCGGGGAATAGTCCCCAAGTTTCGGCCGTTAGGACCGAAGGATAGATCGGACACCCCAGATATGTCTGATAATATGTTATGTTATGATATATGTGAAAGTAGCAGTAGGGGGTGAAATAGTCCCCGATCGGTTGTTAGGACCGATGGGTAGTCAGCACCCCAGAACGGCTTGACACGGGTAGTCAGCACCCCAGAATGGCTTGACACGAGTAGGTAGGCACCCCAGAATGGCCGTAACGGGTAGGTCGGGCACCCCAGAATTTCCCGGCAGTATGTATGATATGTGATTGTATGGTATGTGGTACGATGGGGGAACTCACTAAGCTTCGTGCTTACAGTTTTCAGTTTTGGTTTCAGGTATCTCTTCTTCGAATGGGAAGGAGCTGGCGCAGTAGCGGTACATCACACACATGCTTTGTATTCCGCATTATGAGATCTTCCTGGGGAATTGTACTCTGACATTTTTATGTTTTATAAAAATGTTTTCCAGACATGCAACATCTTTGTGATGTTACAAGTTGGTATCAGAGCCCTAGTTTGAGATGTTACAAGTTGGTATCAGAGCCCTAGTTTGAGGGATTCGGACACACCTTCGGGGGTGACTGAACTCAAATCGAGGGATTAAAAGATTTTAAAGAAGAAAATATTTTCTGAAAAGCTAAGTAAAGAGTTTTAAGAAGGAACGAAGTATGTGATGTGCGCGACTGGCCGAGCTCAAGTAAGTATTCCCCAAAGTACCCATGCAAGCTTATATTATGTTTATCAGTTTCAGTAGAACAGCATGCTAGAATAGGACTAAGGATCTAGGAGTGATGCCTTATGTGCCTGCTTTATGTGCTTCAGTGTATGAAAACTGCATGCTAGAATTGAGTAGACAGCAGTAGGATAGCCTGTTTAGGTTATGCCTGATAGTATAAGTTTAGCGCTGTATGCTAGTTCAGTTTCTCTCTATGAGAACGGATTTGCTTGAGATTGTTCCCGTTTGTCTGAATGCTGCTTGCTTTGTGCTTTTTGAGATTCTGAGTGATGGGAGTTAGCCATTAGGTGAATACATCACGTCACATGCAATCAGGATTGAATAATCTTAGAGTACTGGATTTGGCCCTATTGCGCAGCTCTCGTTTGAGTCTAACCATTATAGGGACGAGTCTGTTACTCGAAGGATTATCTGGGCCTCGTCACATGTGATGGTGTTCAGGTAATGGCTAACTGGCATTACAAGGAGGCCTTTAGCAGTTGAGGACTGGGTCGAGTGGAGTTAGAGATTTTCCTAAGGCAAGCCTAGGATGAGTATAGCGGTGATCAGCGGTAGTGGAAGGGACCTAGTGGAGTCAAAGCAGTCCTTGGACAAGGTATGGAGAGATGTGGAAGCTAGTATGGGCCCGTACTACTAAAAGTAGAGGATCCGTACCCGAACGAAGGAAGGCCAAGATAAGACCAGGAAACTTGTAGTAGGTGTGATCCCTCTAGAGGTATCAGTGTCGCTAACGATTATTATTTATGTATTTCAGAATGGTGGTACTACACTCGAGGCCAGCAGTTAGCAATACAGGAGAGGGATCGGGTTTGGGATCAGGTTCCGAGCCCGTAGATGAGGGGCTACGTGAGTTCATCGCGTCAGAGATCACCAGAGGCATCCTTGAGTCGACCCCCATTATCTTCGGGTCGATCAAGGAAGGGATATTGGAGTTGATGGAGGATCGCCTCCGGGCATTCAGGAGCGACATGGCATCTGGCCAGTCGATATCTCACACACTGTCCTTCAAGGACTTCCGGGGCAGTGGTGCGCCAGATTTTCATAGGGCGAAGGACCCCATAGCTACCAGACAATGGATTGCAGACATTGAGTCTGCACAGATGATTAGCTTCTGCCCTGAGGGGTCGAAGGTGAGGTTTGCAGCAGGGTGTTTCCGAGATCGAGCTAGGGATTGGTGGGAGTCCGTGGGTGACTCGTTGGGAGCCTCGGCTGTCAAGGCTATGACCTGATCGGACTTCGCGACCAGGTTCAGGGCAGAGTTTGCACTGGCCGTCGAGCTTCAGCAGCTGGCCAGGGAGTTCTTGGATATGAAGCAGACGACGGAGACTGTGGCAGAGATCACCGCCAAGTTCCGGGAGAGGGCATTGTTGGTGCCCCAGTATGCGGGTGATGAGGACATGAGGAGGACCCGCTACCACGACATGCTCTGAGCTGATACTCGAGAGCATGTCAGTTTTTCAGATTGCCCTACCTTGGACTCTATGATTGCCAGGGCGAGGGAGAGGGAGATAGATCTGGAGCACATCCGGAAGAGGAAGACAGAGGAGGGACAGGCAGGAGGGGCTTCGGGGAAGAAGCCCAAGGGATCAGATGGTAGGCTGAAAGGCCAGTCAGGACCGAGCCGCTGCAGGAAATGAGGCAGACCTCATGAGGGGGCATGTAGGCTGGGATCATCGGGCTGCTATAAGTGCGGCAAGACGAGGCATTTCAGCAGGGATTGTACCTCCCCTGCACCTGTGATTCAGACGTCGGAGTTGCTGTGTTTTCACTGCAACCAGAGGGGCCACAAGAAGGCCAATTGCCCCTAGTTGACAGCATCAGCGTTGGTTAAGGCTCCAGCTCCAGCTACCCTGCGGATTACAGATGGCCGACAAGGGAAGGCAGAGGCTCCAGTGGTGAGGAGCCGGGCGTTTCAGCTGACTACCGAGGAGGCACGCCCCGCACCTGATGTGGTGACAGGTATGATTCGTTCCCTCTATTTCATTTTTTATGATGTTATGATATTGATATGTGCTCTGTGTATATGCGTTAGGATCGTTCCATGTGAACGGCATACCTGTTCAGGTGTTGTTCGACTCGGGTGCCACCCGATCATTTGTTTCCCTTGCGCTTAGCAAGAGGTTTACCGAGTCTTCGGACATGTTGGATTGCCCTTTAGAGGTAGAGATTGCCGATGACCGATCGGTGCAGGCATCATCGGTGTTTAGAGATTGTGTCCTGAGGTTATTTGAGGAGCGCTACTTGGTGGATTGGTTCCCATTCCGTTGCGTGGGAACAAAGTGATTATAGGCATGGATTGGTTGAGATCTAACGAGGCGGTGATAGATTGTGCACAACAGCTAGTGCGGATCAGGACCCCAAGTGGGGGAGAGTTGGTGATCCATGGCGAGAGGCCACAACGTGGACCCACAGTATGTTCAGCAGCAAGGGCTAGGCACTACCTTCAGCAAGGTTGCGCGGGATATGTCGCATACGTAATGGATACCTGGGAGGCGGTTAAGGCGACGGTGAGTGAGGTTCTAGTGGTGCGAGACTACGCTGATGTGTTCCCGGAGGAGCTTCCTAGAATACCACCGGAGCGTCAGGTAGAGTTTAGGATCGACCTAGTTCCTGGTGCGGCTCCATAGCCAAGGCACCCTATCGGTTGGCTCCTCCCGAGATGCAGGAGTTGTCTACGCAGCTGCAGGAGCTACTAGACAAGAGATTTATTCAACCGAGTAGTTCACTCTGGGGAGCCCCGGTCCTATTTGTGAAGAAGAAGGACGGGTCGCATCGGATGTGTATAGATTACCGGGAGCTGAATAAGGTAACGGTGAAGAACCGTTACCCACTCCCAAGGATTGATGACCTCTTTGATCAGTTACAGGGAGCATCTTGGTTCTCCAAGATCGATTTGCGTTCAGGTTATCATCAGATGAGGGTCAGAGAGGAGGATGTACAGAAGACCACGTTTCGGACGCGCTATGGCCATTATGAGTTCGCGGTGATGCCGTTTGGGCTCACTAATGCTCCTGCCGCGTTCATGGATCTCATGAACCGCGTGTGTAGACCAATGTTGGATCGGTCTGTGATAGTTTTTATTGATGACATCTTCGTTTATTCCAAGACGCAGGAGGAGCACGAGGAGCATCTAAGAGAGGTTTTGGAGACCTTGAGAAGAGAGAGCTTGTACGCCAAGTTCTCCAAATGTGATTTTTGGTTACATGAGGTGCAGTTTCTTGGGCACCTCGTCAACCAAAACGGGATTTCAGTAGACCCGGCCAAGGTGGAGGCTGTGATAAGATGGGAGGTTCCGAAGTCTCCATCCGAGATTCGGAGTTTCCTAGGATTAGCAGGCTACTATCGGAGATTCATTTAGGATTTCTCCAAGATAGTCGTACCCCTGACACGGTTGACTAGGAAAGTCGTGGTCTTTCGATGGGGGCCTAAGCAGCAGGTAGCGTTCGAGATTCTGAGGCAGAGATTGTGCGAGGCGCCAATCTTAGCCCTGCCCGAGGGCGTAGAGGATTTTGTGGTATACTGTGATGCGTCTATCTCGAGCTTAGGCGCAGTATTGATGCAGAGGGGACATGTCATTGCTTACGCCTCGAGGCAGCTGAAGCCTCACGAGGCGAACTACCCGACGCATGATTTAGAGTTGGGGGTGGTGGTTTTCGCCCTCAAGATTTGGCGGCATTACCTCTACGGGGTTCGATGTACCATTTACACGGACCACAAGAGTTTGAGGTACCTCATGGATCAGCCGAATCTGAACATCAGGCATCATCGATGGTTGGACGTGGTGAAGGATTATGATTGCGAGATCCTTTATCACCCGGGGAAGGCCAATGTGGTGGCCGATGCGCTTAGCCGCAAGGCGGCGCCGATCAGGGATATTTGCATGAGGATGACTATGGTGACTCCCCTGTTAGAGCAGATTCGGGAAGCTCAACAGGAGGCTATGAAGGAGGAACATCGAAAGAGTGAGAGAATAGTGGGTCAAGTCACCTCCTTTGATTATGACAATCGAGGATTATTGACACTACACCGAAGGGTGTGGGTGCCGTATCATGGAGGCGTGCGCCAGATCTTGATGGAGGAGGCACACAAATCCCGATTCTCTATTCATCCAGGGGCGACGAAGATGTATAGGTATCTTCTTCTAGACTATTGGTGGCCCTGCATGAAGCGGGATGTGGCATGGTACGTCGAGCGGTGCTTGACGTGCAGGAAGGTCAAGGCCGAGCATCATAGACCGCACAGCAAGATGCAGCCGTTGGATATCCCATTGTGGAAATGGGAGGATATTACGATGGATTTTATCACAAAGCTTCCCCGGACGGCGCGAGGTGTAGATTCGATTTGGGTCATCGTGGATCGATTGACCAAGAGCGCCCATTTTATTCCGATTCAGGAAAGTATCTCGGCCGAAAAGTTGGCCGATATCTACATCAGGGAGATAATGGTGCGGCACGGGGTGCCAGTGTCAGTGATATCAGATCGAGATGTGCGGTTCACTTCCAGGTTTTGGAAGAAGTTTCATGATGAGTTGGGAACTCGTCTGCATTTTAGCACCGCCTTTCACCCGCAGACGGATGGTCAGAGTGAGCGGACCATCCAAACTTTGGAGGATATGTTGCGGGCATGCGTGCTAGACTTCGGTAGTAGCTGGGATACTTATCTTCCCTTGGCTGAGTTCTCGTACAACAACAGCTACCACGCGAGTATTGACCGTCCTCCATTCGAGATGTTTTACGGTCGGAGGTGCAGGACCCCGATATGTTAGGGTGAAGTTGGCCAGAGGGTCATGGGGAGCACCGAGGTGGTGCTCAAGATGACCCAGAGAATCCAGCAGGTTTGGAGCAGGCTTTAGACTGCGTAGAGTCGGTAGAAAAGTTATGCCAACAAGCGTCGATCAGACCTGGAGTTCCAGGTCGGGGATATGGTTCTCCTGAAGGTGTCGCCTTGGAAAGGCGTCATTCGATTCAGGAAGCAGGGAAAGTTGGGCTAGAGATACATTGGTCCGTTCAGGGTGGTAGCCCGGGTGGGCAAGGTAGCATATAGGATGGATCTGCCAGCCAAGCTCAGTCAGATCCACAACACCTTCCATGTCTCCCAGCTGCGGAAGTGCCTAGTGGATGATTTAGCGGTGGTGCTGCTAGAGGATATACAGGTTGATGACAACCTGAATTATATTGAGCGCCCAGTCGCAATCCTCGACCAGAATTCGAAGGATCTGAGGAACAAGAGGGTGGAATTAGTAAAGGTGCAATGGCAGCACCGAAAGGGTTCGGAATGGACTTGGGAGCCGGTGGAAGAAATGGTGGAGCATTACCCCGAGCTGTTTCAGGATCGAGCAGCAGACTTTGAGGACGAAATCTAAAATAAGTGGGGGAGATTTGTAGCACCTGGTTCCTGGTACGTAAAATATATCTAAGTATTTTTCATTTTAGCCTTGGACTTGGCGATTTGTAGGCCCGACTCGCCGAGTAAAGACGGGTTTGGGGGCACATTTAAGTTGGCCACTCAGCGAGTCCCCGCTGTCTGATGAAACCCTAAATTTCAAGGGTTTCCACCCTATTTAAACCAACCTTATGCACCCCAACATCGCCCCCTTCACCCTCAGAGCTCCCAACATCGTTCAAACCCTTATTCCTTGTGAGATTGAAGTGCTTTGGTGTGTTTCTTGAAGATTTTAAGAAGAAAGAAGAGTAGATCAAGAAGAGAAGAAGGAGTCCATGCATCCTTGTGCTATCTCAGTGATTTCCTTGAGGTATAACTCGGTTTTCCCCAGTTTTCATGCTTATAGTCCTTATAGCTCCATGGAAGTCCTTCTTGAGCCTTTCCCCAAGCTTGATTGTGTATTAGGGTTTGTAATAAGTTGTTTAGCCTCTAGATCTAGGGATGGTTGAGCTCCAGGAGCTTGGATCTACTGCCTTTATGGAGCCATATTGCATGAAATCCCTAGATCTACTCTTTTGGTGCATTTTGAGCCCTAAAACCTTCATTGGTGATTATTTACACGTAAAGTTGGAAACTTTACGTGTTATTCATGCCCTAGAAACCCAGATCTATGAATGGCATGAGCTGGATTCAAGCAAAATTGAGTATATAGTTTTTGCATGTGGCAGAATCGACGAGTCGTTCATCGGACTCGGCGAGTCGAGTCGCGATTCCCCGAGTTTTCCCCCTTTTCATGGTTGCGGGGTGGAGTAGTGAGTCATGGGGGTGTGACTCAGTGAGTCGGAAGCTAGACTCACCCATGAAGCAACTTGACGAGTCAATACCCTGACTCGGCGAGTTCAAGGCAATCTTCTTGCCTCAAGAACAAACCCGGCGAGTTGTTCATACAGCTCGGCGAGTCGCAACATAGAGTGTTCTTCGGATGAAGATGAACTCGGCGAGTTGTTCATACAACTCGGCGAGTAGGAAGAAGGACTATTGGCCTTTGGCTTAGAAGGAAAACTCGTCTAGCCAATGCCTAACTCGACGAGTAGAGACAGGTTTTTGGTCAGACAAAAGGATAGGGACTCAGCGAGTTGGCAAGCCAACTCGGCGAGTCGGTTCAACTGGCAGTTGACTTTGACTCTGACTCTTGGTTTGGTTAGGGGGTAAATGGTCATTTTACCCTGAGGTCGGTTAGCAGTATTTGACTAAGTGTTTTGTGGGAGTTATAGCCGGAGGATTTCCAGAGCAGCAGTAGCAGAAGACAGTCAGTTCCCACACCGATCAGCAGCTACTTTGAGGTGAGTTACCTTCCAGTAGCGGTGGGTCTACGGCCACAATGTCAGCCTGCCAGTAGGAGTTGTATGTTAGATGATTGTCTTTGTGATATCATCTAGGTTTGCTACTACCTGATATGTTATATGCTGGCATGATATGTATATGTGATAGTAGTAGAGTTCGGTTGTTAGGACCGAAGGGTAGGTCAGACACCCAAGATATGTCTGACAGTATGTGATGATATGTTTATATGCTGGCATGATATGTTATATGTGATAGTGGTAGTAGGAGGGGAATAGTCCCCAAGTTTCGGCCGTTAGGACCGAAGGGTAGATCGGACACCCCAGATATATCTGATAATATGTTATGTTATGATATATGTGAAAGTAGCAGTAGGGGTGAAATAGTCCTTGAGGATCGGTTGTTAGGACCGATGGGTAGTCAGCACCCCAGAACGGTTGACACAGGTAGTCAGCACCCCAGAATGGCTTGACACGAGTAGGTCGGCACCCCAGAATGGTCGTACCGGGTAGGTCGGGCACCCCAAAATTTCCCGACAGTATGTATGATATGTGATTGTATGGTATGTGGTACGATGGGGGAACTCACTAAGCTTCGTGCTTACAGTTTTCAGTTTTGGTTTCAGGTACCTCTTCTTCGAAGGGGAAGGATCTGGCACGGTAACGGTACATCACACACATGCTTTGTATTCCGCATTATGAGATCTTCCTAGGGAATTGTACTCTGACATTTTTATGTTTTATAAAAATGTTTTCCAGACATGCAACATCTTTGTGAAAGTGATATGATCGTTGAACGTTTTATTCCTAAATGTTTTGCTAAGTATATGTTTTAAAAATGAAATTTTTGGCTCGTATTTTTGGGATTTTACAAGTTGGTATCAGAGCCCTGGTTTGAGGGATTCGGACACACCTTCGGGGGTGACTGAACTCAAATAGAGGGATTAAAAGATTTTAAAGAATAAAATATTTTCTGAAAAGCTAAGTAAAGAGTTTTAAGAAGGAACGAAGTGTGTGATGTGCGCGACCGGCCGAGCTCAAGTAAGTATTCCCCAAAGTACCCATGCAAGCTTATATTATGTTTATCAGTTTCAGTATAACAGCATGCTAGAATAGGGCTAAGGATCTAGGAGTGATGCCTTATGTGCCTGCTTTATGTGCTTCAGTGTATGAAAACTGCATGCTAGAATTGAGTAGACAGTAGTAGGATAGCCTGTTTAGGTTATGCCTGATAGTATGAGTTTAGCATTGTATGCTAGTTCAGTTTCTCTCTATGAAAACGGATTTGCTTGAGATTGTTCCCTTTTGTCTGAATGCTGCTTGCTTTGTGCTTTGTGGGATTCTGAGTGATGGGAGTTAGCCATTAGGTGAATACGTCACGTCACATGCGATCAGGATTGAATAATCTTAGAGTGTTGGATTTGCCCTATTGCGCAACTCTCGTTTGATTCTAACCGTTATAGGGACGAGTCTTTTACTCGAAGGATCGAAAGATCAAGGTTATGAGGAACAAGGAGGTGCCCCTGGTTCAGGTTCAGTGGCAACATCGGAGGGGGTCTGAGTTGACTTGGAGACAAAGTTAGAGATGCGGGAGCAGCACCTAGAGTTGTTTACAGCATGAGACTTCGAGGGTGAAGTATGGTTCTAGTGGGGGAGAATTGTAACATCCCAAAAATTAGGTATAC
Source organism: Lactuca sativa (assembly GCF_002870075.4). Lineage (NCBI taxonomy): Eukaryota > Viridiplantae > Streptophyta > Magnoliopsida > Asterales > Asteraceae > Lactuca > Lactuca sativa. The sequence goes on from NC_056629.2 coordinate 177,502,079, forward strand.
CTTATGAACCTTTATCTTTTAAGAATTATCATAATGATCCCTTGATAAGAAAGTGCATGACTGGCGGGTACGCAGGGCGTACTGGGGTGTACGCTCAACGTACTCGTCCGCGTCCAGATCCGGGAGGATTTCCAGATACGCGGGGCATACCCGGCCCAGAAGAGAAACCCTATTTACTTGAGCCTCCCTATTTAACCAACCTTATGGTCCTTTTGTTCGCCACCTTTTCCAGAGCATTATCCTTTCAAAACCCTAAATCCCGTTCATATAGCAAGGGAGTGTCTAGGAGAGCCTTTTAGTGTGTTCTTGGCCATTTGGAGCAAAGTGATAGCCTTGGAAGAGGAAGAGTTAGATCTCAAGCTTGTAAATCCGAGATTAGCAGTGAAAGAAGCTTCATTTTGAGGTAAAAAGCTTCAAGCTTTACATCTTTTCTGTTCATACTTTGTAAAGAGAAGTTTTAGGGTTTTTGTCCCCAAGTTCATAGCTTTATGAGTTGTTGAGCTCTAAGAAGCCGAGATTTGTCCCATGCTAGTTCATTTAGGGTTTCTATGTGATAAAAATCCATTCTTGATTGATAAGAGCTAGCCATACTTGAGTCATGGACCCTTGAGGGTTGGAAATAAAAGGATTTGAGTGATGGTGACTCCCACAGCCATGCAAAGGCCTAAAGTCACCAACTTTATGCATTAAGTGATGTTAGGGAGGGCAGATCTGGAGTTTGGACGTAGGTCTTAATCGTTTAAGACCCAAAAGGCAAGGAGAAGGAAACTGGGAATTACGTCGGGCGTAATCCCAATACACGCAGCGTACGGGGTGACGTTTCCTGATTCTGAGAGACTGCCGGGTATGCCCAACGTACACATCTGGTACGCGCAGTGTAACCCGGAGAGTTGACTTTTGGCTGACTTTTAGGGTTTGGTCTATTGTGGGGCCTTTAAGTTATGAGAGGGGTAAAATGGTCTTTTACCTTTCTGAGAGTGATGAAAGATGACTTAGTCTAGCCTTTAGAGTTATATTGATTAGAGTATTTGTTCCACGTGATTAGGCGGAGGCTAGACCAGATTTTACCAAGTCAGAGATTTACCGAGTTACCCAAGGTAAGTCTTCTCACTATACTTTACCTAGAGTGGTAATCAGAGTTAGGTGTCAATGTATTTGCATGCTATTTATGTGTTATGATTTGATGTGATATGTGATATGTATGATTCAGAGTTTATAGAGTTAGGACCAGTGGGTCCATAGAGTTAGGACCGGAGGGCCCACAGAGAGTTGGGACTGGAGGGTCCCACTAAGACACATTGACTAGAGAGTCAAACAGAGTTATAGCCTTGAGTGGCTAATATGTGTTAGAGTAGTATTTTGGGAACTCACTAATCAATTATGCTTACAGTGTTATGTGTTATGTGTTTCAAGTACTAGTGACGATCGTGGGACGGCGCCGACATGATTCGTACACACCCGCGGAGTTTTATATGTTTTTGATCTTGGGATATGTTTCTGTATTTGAGATGTGATACATTGAGATTTTTATAATAATTATGAATGGAAATGTGATTTGAAAAATGTGAAAAATTGTTTAAATTTTTACGGTGTTACAGCCCCGATTCGAGATATATGCATGAGGATGACGGTGATGACTCTGGTATTGGATACAATCCGAGAGGCCTAGGAAGGGACTGTGAGACCGGAGAACCGCAAGAGAGAGCGGGTGATTGGGCAGGTATCCGAGTTTGTTACCGATAGTTGATGGCTTATGACCTTTCATGGTCGAATTTGGGTGTCGTTTATGGGCGGGGCACGTAGCATACTGATGGAGGAGGCACACAGATTGAGATTCTCGATCCATCCTGGGGCCACTAAGATGTATTTGGACCTGAAGATGGATTACTGGTGGCCCTGTATGAAGAGGGATGTTGCGTGGGTAGTGGAGAGGTGCTTGACCTGTCGTCGGGTTAAGGTCGAGCACGAGCATCCGCATGGCAAGTTACAGCCACTGGAGGTTCCCCAGTGGAAGTGGGAACATATTTCTATGGATTTCATCACCAAATTGCCGAGGACCGTGAGTGGTTTTGATGCAATTTGGGTGATTATGGATCGGCTGACGAAGAGCGCTCACTTCCTTGCTATTAGTGAGAGCTCTTTTGCAGAGAGGCTGGCAGAGATATATGTGAGAGAGGTGGTGTCGCGGCATGGAGTGCCGATCTCGATTATGTCAGACCGAGATTTACATTTCACTTCTAGGTTCTAGAAGAAATTCCATGAGGAGTTGGGTACGAGGTTGCACTTCAGTACCACTTATCACCCACAGACGGACGGACGTAGTGAGCGGACGATACAGACGCTTAAGGACATGCTTCGAGCATGTGTCATGGACTTTGGGGGAAGTTGGGATATATACCTACCTTTGGTTAGGTTTTCCTACAACAACAGCCACCATTCGAGTATTGGTATGCCTCCCTTTAAATGCTATATGGGAGGAGGTGTAGGACCCCCATCTATAGGGGGAGGTAGGACAGCGAGTGTTGGGTAGCATCAAGATAGTGCTTAAGACGATGGAGCAGATTCAACAGTTCAGATAGAGGTTACTGACAGCCAGAGTCACCAGACGATTTACGCGGATAGGCGACGATCCGAGCTTGAGTTCCAGGTTGGGGATTTCGTACTCCTGAAGGTATCTCCTTGGAAAGGAGTGATCGAATTCAGGAAGAATGGAAATTTGGGCCCCGGTACATTAGTCCTTTCAGGGTGACCGCAAGAGTGGCAAGGTAGCATACCGTTTAGAGCTACCTGCGGAGTTGAGCCAGATCCATGATACCTTCCACGTATCCCAGTTGAGGAAGTGTATAGCCGATGAGACGGCAGTAGTGCCACTAGAGGATATTCAGGTGGATGCGAGCCTGAATTACATTGAGAAGCCAGTCGTGATCCTAGATCCTGAAGATTAAGGTTCTGAGGAACAAGAAGGTGCCTCTGGTACAGGTCTAATGGCAACATCGAAAAGGGTCCGAGCTGACGTGGGAGCCGGAGATGGAGATGCGGGAGCAGCATCCATAGTTGTTCGCAGAATGAGACTTCGAGGGCGAAGTAGTTCTAGTGGGGGAGAATTGTAACATCCAGATTTCCAGGTATCATAATTTGAATATTTATTTTGAGATAAGGAGAGGGACTCGACGAGTTGGCGCCTAAACTCATCGAGTAGGATCGCAACTGATGACTCGGATTAATTAATGGACTCGAAGAGTCGGTGAGTCGACTCGACGAGTTCGTGCTGTGGACAGAAACCCTAAATCTTTGGGCCTCAACCCTATTTTAAGGTCCTTATGGCCTTCATTTGTGGCCACCCTTACAGAAGAAAGAACCCTAGCAAGCTTGAGCGTGTGAAGTGAGCGAAGAGCCATCTTGAGCCATTTGCTGTGATTTTGCTAAGGAGGAGAGGTGATCCATCAAGAAGGACCATAGGAGGTTGTTATTCTGAGACATTCAAGCAAGGAGGCTTCACTTTAAGGTAGCAATGCGACCCTTCCCTTCTTTATGTGTAGACTTCTTGAATCTAGGGTTTCTTTACCCTTTCTTGAGTTGGAATAAGAAGCATGAGGAGTCCCAGAATGGAACAGACCTTAGATCTGGACCTTGAGAGGTCTAGAGAGTCCCAATCGTCCAACTTTATGCAGTTCCATTGGAGTTTTGAATCTTGGTTGTCATATTAAGAGCTAATTCATCTAATAGAGCCATATGAGTGTTGCATGAGCATAAAGATTGGACCTTTATGTGACTTTTGAGTGTTAGAAGGTCATATCTATAAGTTAGAGAAACAGATCTGACCTCAGGAAGTCGAATGAGTATGGCCATGGAGGAAACTCGCCGAGTTGGATCGGGTTGCCCCGTAATTCGTGACCAGTGGTAACCCATCGATTTGGGAGGTTAACTCGATGAATCGAGTGAGGCCTTAGAAGGATTTAGAGGATTTACACGAACTCACCGAGTGCCACGAGTGCACTCGTCGAGTCCGGTCAAAGTTGGACCATTGACTGAGTTGACTTTCGTTGACTTTTAGCGTTTGGTCAACATTTGGAATTTTGGGTCTTGGAGGGGTAAAATGGTCTTTTACCCTTCTGAGGGATTATAGGGGGGGGGGGGGTTAATCTAACCTTTGAGAGTCGTTAATTAGAGGAAATTTTTTTATGTGATTAGGCGGAGGCTAGATCAGTATTTCGAGCTCGAGATTATCCGAGTTACCCGAGGTGAGTCTTCTCACTATACATTACCTAGAGTGGTACCTATGTGCAGACCGGAGGGTCTTATGTGTTATGTGTATGTATGAGATTATGTGCCTTGTGATATATGTATGCTATGTGATATTAGACCGGGCCGGAGGGTCCAACGATTTAGACCGGGCTGGAGGGTCCAACGAGCTAGACCGCACCGTAGGGTCCAACGAGCTATGGGACTGGAGGGTCCTTCTGAGACACATTGACCGGAGGATCTTACCGAGTTATATCCTCGAGTGGCTTATGTGTTGTATATGGTATTTTGGGGAACTCACTAAGCATTGATGCTTACCGTGTTATGTGATATGTGTTTCAGGTACTAGCGAGGATCACGGGAAGGCGCCGACATGATCTGTACACACTGGCAGAAGAGTTATTTGAGATTCTGGGATTTGTCATTCTTATGAAATTTGACATTTATGAGATTTTGAGAACTATTATATGAGTTATGTTTGTTTTAAAAATGAAAAATTGTTTTAAATTTTCACGTCATTACAAGTTGGTATCAAAGCCTTGGTTTGAGGGATTTGGATGCACCTCCGGGCGTATCTGAACTCAAACTGAGGATTTGAGAAGGTTTTTCATCAAAAGGAGCAATTTTTCTAAAAGAGTAAAGGATTTTGAGAAAAGCAGAAAGGAGCAATGTGCCGATCAGCCAGCGCCCGAACGGTGATTTCCAAAAATTCCCTTACATTATGTGTTATGAGATATAATGTGATGTGCTATGCATGCTAGAGTAGGCTAGATATTCATATTTAGGACTAGAGTGGCCTAATTTGTGATGGCTTAGCCTAGGAGATTACTGCTGCTATGAGATACTTCGAGAGTGAGTAGGTAGCAGTGAGGAGCTTAGGAGGGGTCTATTGGAGGGTAGCCTGTGTTTAGCGAGATATAGAGTACTTGTGATCTGGGATCCTAGGAGGAGGACTTGGGGTGAATACTGATGTGGTGTGGAAGGTAGTATAGGGCCCGTACTACTAGAAACATCGGGTCGGTGAGCATTCCAAGTAAGAATCCTTAAGGTACTAAGGAACAAGTTGGGGTGAGTCATCGAGTGTGAGTATAATCGAGCAAGTCTCTGATTTCTTTTGTGTTATGTTTCAGAGACATCATGGTTGGTACACACCACACACCTGCGAGCAGCGGCGTTAGTGACGAGGAGATTCGTCGGATGATACATGAAGAGGTGGCCGCGACGATCTGGGAGGCCATCCCGGAGATGTTTGGGTCTATCAAGACCACGCTGATTGAGACATTTGACGAGAGATATGTTGTTGTTACTGAGGCGGCTGTTGCTGCAGCCACTATAGCTGTCACTGTCGCGAGGCCACAGGGGTGACTCGTTGCTATACCGAGAGTTCAGCAACACGAAGCCACCAGAGTTTGATGGGACTCAGGATCCGATAGCCGTGATGAGGTGGATCTCTGACATTGAGGGATGCTTCTACACTTGTTATTGTCCGGAGCATCTGAGGGTACGGTTCGCGTTGAACCAGCTTCGCTTGGGAGCGAAGGACTGGTGGAAGTTTTTGACGGCTGATTTCACTCTTGTGGAGATTACAGCGGTGACCTGGGAGAGGTTCACCATGGCCATACTCATTTGACCTTCTGACCTCAGAAGGTCAAATGAGTATGGCCATGGAGGAAACTCGCCGAGTCCATGAGAGAACTCGACGATTTGGATCGGGTTGCCCCGTGATTCGTGACCAGTGGTAACCCGTCGAGTTGGGAGGTTAACTCAATGAGGCGAGTGAGGCCTTAAAAGGATTCAGAGGATATATATGAACTCGCCGAGTCCCACGAGTGCACTCGGCGAGTCCGGTCAAATTTAGACCGTTGACTTTTAGGGTTTGGTCAACATTTGGACTTTTGGGTCTTGGAGGGGTAAAATGGTCTTTTACCCTTCTGAGGGATTATAGGTGGGATTAATCTAGCCTTTGAGAGTCATTGTTAATTAGATGAAAATTTTTTATGTGATTAGGCGGAGGCTAGATCAGTATTTCGAGTTCGAGATTATCCGAGTTACCCTAGGTGAGTCTTCTCACTATACATTACCTAGAGTGGTACCTATGTGCAGATCAGAGGGTCTTATGTGTTATGTGTATGTATGAGATTATGTGCCTTGTGATATATGTATGCTATGTGATATTAGACTGGGCCGGAGGGTCCAAAGATTTAGACCGGGCCGGAGGGTCCAATGATTTAGACCAGGCCGGAGGGTCTAAGGATTTAGACCGGGCCGGAGGGTCCAACGAGCTAGACCAGACCGTAGTGTCCAACAAGCTATGGGACTGGTGGGTCCTGCTGAGACATATTGACCGGATGGTCTTACCGAGTTATAGCCTCTAGTGGCTTATGTGTTGTATGTGGTATTTTGGGGAACTCACTAAGCATTTATGCTTACGTTGTTATGTGATATGTGTTTTAGGTACTAGCGAGGATCGTGGGAAGGCGCCGGCATGATCTGTACACACTGGAAGAAGAGTTGTTTGAGATTCTGGGATTTGTTATTATTATGACATTTGACAGTTATGAGATTTTGAGAGCTATTATATGAGTTATGTTTGTTTTAAAAATGAAAAATTGTTTTAAATTTTCACGTCGTTATAGGTTTGACTCGCACTCGAGTCAAGTAGCACCAAAGCAGGCATAGAATTTACAAGGAAAGTACCTACATGAAACAAAAGATATGCATAAACAAATCAAATCAATAACATAAATAAGGAGATACATACCAGCCACAACATCAGGTGTCACGCAGACCTACACTACTAGAAAAAAAGGCCTTTTACGACGCTCATTGCGCGTCGTAAAACGCCCAGACGACGCGCAAATGCGTGTCAAGGAAGGCCCTGTCATAAAGAGAGACGATGCGCATTTACGACGCGCAGTTATGACACGCATTGCGTATCAAGGAAGGCCCTGTCATAAAGGTAGACGACACGCATTTGCGTGTCGTAACCTTACGACGCACGTGTTTATGACACGCAATGCGTATCAAGGAAGCCCCTGTCAAGAAAGGCCATGTCATAAATGAAGATGACACACATTTTTGCGTATCACAATTTTAAATGTTCTAAAAAAAATATTTATATATTTATTAATTTTTAAATTAAATTTGCATTGAATGTCTCATAATAGAAATAAAATATCATATACAAAAAATACAATCCATTGCATAAAATTTAATGTCATACAATTCTATTTTTTACAATATCTAAATTTGCATTTAATCTACTCTCTACATCAAATTCCAACTAAGTAAAGTTGCATCTTGCCTTTCATAATTCTTTAAGACTAATGCTGCAAGATTTGAATCAAGTGGCTTCATATTCCTTTCTTCCACCAACTTTACCTGATGCACAAAATACACAGAAACAAAAAAACATTGTAGAGGAAGGGGTAATTTGGGAAAATGTGAGGGGTATCCTCTGCAAAACAAAACAAAAAATATCCTTTTCAAGATTTGCTCTTTATTATCCTCTGCAAAACAATATAAAAAATATATATCAAAAAATTAAATTTTTTATAGTTTTATATTATAATTATGCCTAGAGTATTGCATACCTGAAGAACCATTTGTTAGCTCTACAACACTTTTTGAATCTGATGTTGTATGTTGATATAATAAACAAATAACTAAAAGTAGGTTGCTATTTCTTAAAAAGTAATTCAACTTTGGCATATTATAGCTTACCTTCTCTGTTGGTGGCAACTGCAATGAGTTCTTTCACGGCTATATCAGAAACAAGATAAAACTACAGAAAAAAAAATGTAGGTTAACTCAGCAAATGATAAACCAATAGTTGGTAATTTACAATCTTTCTTTCATCATACAATCTTTATTCTTTAGGTATAATGTATTTATTAATCCAACAATATTGACATTATGCATAACTTGAATTCAAATATAAATTGGACAAGATATAATGTCTTTCTTAAGCAAATAGTTCAATATGCTACCCCACTATCGTTGACTATTAAAGAAATTAGGGCCAAATCTAACAGTAGAATGTTTATGACAATTAAGGCCTCATTTGGAAGCCAGCAACAGTAATACAAGCTAGAAAAGAGGGAACAGGTGGTGTTTTTAAGTTATAATTTTGAATAGGAAAGGCAAAACTTCCATAACAACTACTAAAGCAACTGAAGTTAATATCATGATGCCTTTCTCAGATCCTGATGCTGATCTGGTATGCTTGCTTCCAATTTATTTTTCTTAAAAAACTTTCTAGAGGTAGTTACGTCATTTGCACACACAAGAGATTGAAAACAAGTCCTGGTCAAAGTTTCTGCCAAATATACAAATTTTTTATGTTATTATCGTACAAAATATAGAAAAAGAGGTGAATATCTAATTTTTATTAGCTGATTCTTTCTATATCACATGTCTCACCTGTTATCAATAAAATCTAAAACCTAAAATGATCAATTTTTAAATAAACGAATTGAAATTGGGACGTGTAAAGAAGTGTAAATGCAAACAATAAGAATGTTATAATTGGGTAAAGTTTTCAAAATACAATGCCTTGATAAGAAAAAAATTTGAAAATAGAATGTCTTAAAAAAAGAAATGAAAGTATGGTGCAATATAATACACAAATAAATGAACCATATTCAAAGGAATTGGAATTTGAAGGATCTGGAATCTCAAGAAATTGGATTCTCTCACACATTTGGTTGATAAGAAATAGATTGGAATTTGTAAACCATATGAAGAGGAAAAGTAAATGGAAATGCAAGAGATATGTTTACTTGTGAGATATAGGGTTAAAAGGGTAGTTAGAGTATTTACTATTTATAAAGAGACAGTGTTGCAAACATGATGCGGTATTAGAATGGAATCGAATTCCAGTTCCAATCCCAATTCCAATTCTGGCCAAATCACACAGAATATGACATAAAGGTGACTTAGACCACAAAACATCATAACTCAAGTGTAAAAGAAATCCAGATAATTTAGGGTTCTGTGACTTCTTTATCAATTTGATTCAAAACTACTTCTAATCAGATTTGTCTAAAATCCAGACATTTTTATCTATATTTGCATCAAAGTCTTATTGAGAAGAGGGCAAACAATACTTTTCAATCAAAAAACCATTTCTTTGTGATAGAAATAAATGAATGGTTTGTTTACCTTGGTGGAATATGGAGGAAGCTTGAGGTAGTTGGCACATGTCATGACATTTGGCAAATCATCATCTGCAGATTCCAACACTCCACCCGCAGCATTTGATGCAGTGTTGTTGGAGCTTTGAAGAGCGTTGTAATTAATAAAGGGTTAGTGACTGAGGAGGGGCAATTTCGTAATTCACCTAGATAAAATTTTGAACAAGGGGTGGTTGAGGGGGGTTTTTTTTACCTTTCTGACAATGGTCAACTTAGGGTTCAAGACAGCCAAGCCACCTGGAGGAAGCCGAGGTGCACCAGTAACAAACTGACAGAATCCCCTTTGCTGTTTTGGATTGAACTCTCCCATTATCTCAAGCAACTAACAAAGAGACATAAACAAAATTATTAATATTAACTATACTATAAATTTATAAATCTTCCCTGAATATCGCTAAAAAAAATAAATTACTCACATTAATTACTACAGGGCTCTTGGATGTGTATCCATGGTCGAATTTTATGTGTTCCACAAGTGTATCAGCCTGCATTTAAAAGAAACATGAATTCTCTAAATCATATCATTTTCAAAAAGAATACATGTTATGTTTAAGTAGAAAAAAGATAAGCAAATTACCTCCCACATTTCTCTACGCCCACAGAGTAAATAATCCAACTCACTTGGAGAAAATATTTGTAAACTTGAAGCCTCAAAAACCTGATAGTAATAAGATAAAATATTAGCTTAAAAAAATTATTTTGTATATTTTCTAATTCCATAAACAATTTAGCATATTAGAATGTTGGAAAAAGATGATGACCTGATTAAAGCCAGCTCTAAATGCTTCCAATTGCCTTGTGATACAGAGAATCAAACTTACTTCTTGTTTCTCCTCCCACGTTTAGGTCCCCATCCTTCAAGCTTTGCAATAGGGCAACCCACATATGAAGTTCATATGTGGTGGAACTTGTCAAATAAAAGAAAAAGAAAGAACTGAATGCGTTCATCTTAATCGGTCACTTCAATCAAGAATTAGTGCCCTAAATCTTCAACTACATATGTCTTAACAATTTCACATAAATAATTATAAAGGATTGTTACAATTATCTGAAATTTCAGATCTAGGGATGACATACCTGGAGCCCTTGGTCGCTCAAAGATGATTTCCTCGGTAGAAACCATGGTGAGTTTGGCGCCGACGTCCTCTTGAACGACATCACCGAACTTAGGCCAAGAACGCCTCTCCATGGCGCGCTTGCTCAGCCGAGCATTAGCGATTTTACGGATGCGTGTGGTGCTGGTAATCTTAACCCGATTACCTTCGTCGTTGAATTTGTACTTTCAACCCGTGTTCATCGGGTCCAATAACCTGTTTCGGCGGCAACAAATAGTCATAGTCACCGTCATCAGCTTCTTCCTCCAATTCGCCCCATCTGGGTTTTTGAGCCATGTCTGCGAAGCTGCTAGAATTGTTGCTGGGGGAAAATTAGGGTAGGAGATTCGAAGTGGTAATGTGAATAAGATGAAGATGTAATGAAGTCGGTTGTTGTGATGAAACACAGATAGAAGATAGAAAAAAAAAAGGCAGGTTTTCAAAATTTTGGGGATTTCATTTCCCCCCTTGTCTACTAAAAGCGCGTTTCATTAAAATTATAAAGCGACAGGTACAGACGACGCGCGTTTAAGATAAAGCGCCCTCCGTGTTTTTAATTTTTTTTTCTTGAGACACTAAATTAAGGGCACGCAATAAAGCGTGACGTAAATCCTTAAATTTTTTGGAGAGATGACACTATTTTAAGGGCACGTCCTTTTGCGTATCGTTAATTATCGCGTGTCGTAAAAAGCGCGTCATTAAAGGTCTTTTTTCTAGTAGTGCTACTCGGCAGTCAGCTGAAAAACTCTCCGACGAGCTCTCCGAACCTCGGACTTCCCCGACCGACCATCAGTAATACGCAAGGTAGCAGGAGCAGGGGCCTAAGTTGAACCCTGAGTGAGCTGAGGACACTTAGACTTCCTGTGGCCAGTCTGGTTACAATGAAAGCAAAAAAGAAAATCCCTTGGGGCAATCCTTTTTCATATGCCCCTCCTTGCAACATTTGAAACAAATCCTCGATCGTCAAGATCCCTCGTGACTCTTACCGCACTTTCCACAAGTGCGGCCCTTCTGGGCTCCTGCTCTAGAATCAACGGGCTTGAACCGCTTGGTCATCGGTTGCGACTGCACAGGCCTCCTGTCTCTCCCCTGAGTCTCTTTCTCCTCCCTCTTCTGGATCTCCAGCTCGATCTCCCTCCTCCTGGCATTGGTCTGCAGCTCAGCCAATGTCCGATATGATGAGTTCGCTACAAACTCCCGAATACCCCTCCTCAAAATTCTCACGTACCGAATCACATGTGCATGCTCTGTACACACATGCTCAAGGCAGAATAATGCACTCTTGTGGAACATCTTGGTGATCTAAGTCACCGTCTCTGTCTTCTTCTTGAGAGACGGAAACTCCTGGGCCAATCGTTCCTTCTCCACCCGGGGAACGAAATCATCTCTAAATAGCTCAGTAAACCTCTCCCAAGTCACTGCAACATGCTCTGTAGGAGAATAATCAGTATTCACAAACTTCCACCAATCCTTCGCCCCCAAGCGAAGCTGGCTCAGTGCAAATCAAACCTTCAGGTTCTCAGGCATGATCAGGTATAAAAACATCCCTCAACATCAAATATCCATCTTATCGCAACAATCAGGTCCTAGGTCTTGTCAAACTATGGTGGCTTCAAGTTGCTGAACTCTTAGAACATCAATGAATCACCCCCTGAGGCCTCACAGTTTCAAGGGCCACGGTGGTTGCGGAAACGACAGCCTTAGTGACAGAAGAATAGCGCTCGTCAAAAGTTTTGATCAATGTGGTCTTAATTAATAGACCCGAACATCTCTGGGATGGCCTCCTTGATAACTGCGGCCACCTCCTCAACAATGATTCTGTGGATCTCATCGTCACTGGTACTCGGCCTCTTGGGGTTCCTGGATCCTGAACCTCGGGTAACCACCATATTCTCTAAAACACAAACACGAAAATCATCAGGGACAGGATAAAATGCACACACAACACTTATACATCCCTGTAAGCTCCTTATCATCCTAAGATTCCTTCTTGAGTCGCATACGGATCCGATGCTTTCAGTAGTACGGGCCTAATACTACCTTCCACACCAATCCATATTTGTCCCAAGTCGTCCTCTTAAGACTCTAAGTCATAAGTACTCTATCCCACATAGATATCTATCTATTCCCTCAACAGACTTCTCAAATTAAATATTTAGGCACTTACCCTAGACTACTCCTCAATGCCAAACTGCCTTGTAAGGATCTCCGCCATTCTTGCCATCTGCTCCACGCACACCAATCATACATGATATAAGGCTCAATAGACAGTCGAATAAATAATTCTTCCTCAAGTCCACAACCAAACAAGGAACAGGAAGAAAGACTAAATCATGTACTCTAAGGCTACAAAGTCTTAACCATCTATAGTTAAGCAACATACACAGAACAAATAGCAAGGATAGGTTCAATCAAAGAAGCGACCTTCTATGCTAAGACATCACGAGTCAGACAACTCTAACTCATACCTCCCGGGGATACCTAGCCTACCATCTAGCATGCAGTTCTAACAACTCCAGAATAACTCATCTCATAATATAATCAAGTAAGGGTATTTTAGGAAATCACCGCTCGGGCTCTGGCTGATTGTACACACTGCTTCGTCCTGCTTTTCTCTTAAAAGTCCTTTACTCTTTTGGAAAAACTTTTTAGGAAAATCATTTCTTTTTGAAAAAAAAAATTAATCAAATCCTCTGTTTGAGTCTAGACATACCTGAGGGTGTGCCTGAATCCCTCAAACCAAGGCTCTGATACCAACTTGTAACGCTCAAACTTTCCAAACAAAAATTTCATTTTCAAGTTTCCTAAAAGCATTGTTTTTAACACCAACCTATGTCAAATATAAATGCCAAATACATAACATCATAAAACAAAGTCAGAGTATCCCAGAATCCACAAATATCCTCATTACTGGTGTGTACAATCATGTCGGCGCCTTCCTGCGGTCCTGAGATGTACCTGAAACACATTTAAATCAACACTGTAAGCATGAAGCTTAGTGAGTTCCCAAAAATGCAACATACATAAATAATTAGCCTCTCATGGCTATGTCTCAACAAGGACGCTTTGGTCATGTGTCTCAGTGAAGACCTTCTGGTCTCACGTCTCGGTATGAACTCTTCGATCATAACTCAATATACATACACAAAAATAATATAACAACATAAGTCACAAAGACAGAATGCACATATATAGTAATTAAGACCCTCCGGTCACACATAAATTACCACATGGTAAGTATAGTGAGAAGACACCTCACGTAGCAAAGTAAATAAATCTCGCACCTGAACTGCCGGTCTAGACTCCACCTAAAATATGCCACAATATAACTCTAATTAATATTAGTAACCTCGTAATGCTAGACCAAGCCTCTCAACTAAATCTCAGAAGGGTAAAAAGAACGTTTTGCCCTTCATTGGCCAAAAGTCCACAAATTGACCTAATTCAACGAAAGTCAACCCCCAACGAGTACGTTGGGCGTATAACTACTTACACCGGGCACACTGTTGGCTAAGCATGCAACGGGGGTTTTCGACTCTACGCTACGCGTAGCTGGGGGTACGCACGACGTACTCCTCGGACTCCCACTTCTCACTTCTCTTGGTCTTAACTCATTAAGACAAGTATTCCAACTATAGGTCTGAGCTAAGTAAGACCTCTTATTCTATAAAGCTACCGACTTTGAGCCTTTGCATGGCTAGACAAGACCTAATCCCAAAAACTCTAACTTTCTCAACACAAAAGACCATACAACTCATGCATGGAGAGATTTAGACGTCTAAGCACTCATTTTTATGGATTAGAACACTCTAATACACCTAAAAGGACAAAAGAATAGCTTTGGAGTTCACCAAACTCACAAAGCTCCATACTTGGGACATAAACCCAAAAAAGGACCCAAAACAAGAACTAGAACAAACAATGAGCAAGTTTTGAACTTGATACCTTTGGAAGATGCACCAACTGAAGCAGAACTCAGATCCAAGAGCTAGAAACACCAACTATCCTTCCTTCAAGGCTTCTTCTCCGCCAAAAGCTTCACAAGAACACTCAAATGAGCCACAAGCACTCCCACAAGCTAGGAATAAAAGATTAGGGTTTTGAGGAGGTTGGAGGCTGATAATGGAGGCTAGAAATAAGGCTATCATGTTCCTTAAATAGGGGCACAAGAAAATATTAGGGTTTCTTACTGAGCCTAGTACGCCTAGCGTACAGTTTGGTACGCCCAATGTACTAGGTGGCCTCTGTGACAATGCTAAGTGCATGAGTACGTTCTGCGTACTTATACATACGCCCCGCATACTCAAATGTCACATTTTTCAATACAAGGACCAATCTTGGCATATATATAAAAGGTTAAGGTCTGAGAAGTTATACCTACTTTTGGGGATGGTACAATTCACATGCAACCTATTTGTATCTAAGTTTTGTCTATTGATTGAAAAAAAAAAACAATTGAGCATCAAGAAACCTAAGGAGGCCTTACTATAATCGAAATTACAAGGGATTTAGGGTTTACATAGCATTTGATTATTATAGAAAATAATCAAAGTAGTTCCTTTCTTCTGATCTCTTGGAAAGCTAGCACCAGAAATCCAATGCCTCTAATGTTTTATACCCAAACCCTAGCAATAGAGGACTTGGGAGGAGAGAGGATAGAAGATGAAAATTTCGGCTATTCTTTTGAGAAAAGGAGTTACCGAAAATCATAGGCTAATGACCATATTTATAGTTGTTAGGAAAACCCTAGAAACCCTAATTTGAAATAAAAAAAAATTATTTTAAATCTGGAATTTTCTAGTTTCCTAATTATCCATATTATTCTATAAACCCTAGATGACCAAGAAAAATTCGGCCAAACCTAGGAACATTCACGAAATCTTCTTTTGTTCAACTATTGAACAATCACGACTTTATTCCTTGTACTTTTAACTAATCCAGTTAATCCCAAAATTAATTCTAATTAAATTTTTTTAGTTATTAATTAAATAATACTATTTCTAACTAATATAGTAATCTCATAATATATAAATAAATTGTTTATTGATATTTATCAATCATATAATAAACCAATAAATCAACGTCTATCTGCAAAAGTCATTCTGTCAATTACTAGTTTTAAGGTCAACCTAAAAAGGAATTTGCTTTTAATTCAAGTATATATATATATATATATATATATATATATATATATATATATATATATATATATATATATATATATATATATATATATATCAATTTAGTTACTTACTTAGACACCTATAGTTTCTATTTGTTGATTTGTTTTCATTCCAGATTTCGTTTGTTAATTTGTCTCCATTGCAATTGTATGTTAATCTGTTGCCATTCAAGAAATGATCATCAGTCACATGGAAGAGTACATATAGGTTGTCATTCAAGATAAAGAGACATTGATCGACTTAAGTACTAAATGAGTAATCAAAAGGTAGAATTAGCAATCAAATTTTGATAATTAAAGTTGGAAATCAAAGGTTATGAATCATAATTGTGAAATTAAACTTTGATAATAAGAAATTGCAATCAATGGATGAAATTTTATGTTGTTGCTTTTATGGTGTATGTGATGTGGATAAGGTTCACAAATATTGTCACGAGAAGAGGCGGTGGGTTTTTTAGTTGGAATGACAATTCTAATTTATTCATAAACTACTCTTAAATCCATTTATTTCCCGGACGAGACTTGAACCGTCGGTTCCAATGAGGAAGGACAACACATATACCATTGGGCTAAAATCCCTTTGGTTAAGAGGCGGTGGGTTTTTTAGGTGGTCAAACCGATTTCGGTTTCGGTTAACTCAGTTTTTTTAAAACTTGTTTTCGGTTTAACTCATAAAGAAACCTATTTTTTAAAGCTCAAATTTAATCATACCATGACATTACTTGTAATACATAATACTAACATTGTTTGAACTTAGAAATACATGAAAAGAAGCGTAGTTTAAGAAAATGAAAATAATCGGAATTTTAATCTTCAAAGTAATCCTTCTAGCATAAAATTTCAATACATAAACCATCGTAAATCTAGAAAAAATATTTTGCGTAATAGGAGACACCGGTCCTTCACTATAAAAACAACCCTTTGCGTTCTTTTTTTCTCCGCTCTGCCAACGAAACCGTTGCTTTTTCTTCCTATTATCTCTGTTTAAAAGATCGACATCAACAACACGAACAATAGAAGCTGTAAAGTAAGTATTGATTTATTGCTGTTGTTCGTTCTTTCTTCCTTGTATAGTATCGCTGATGCCTGATTGCATATTGACCAAAATAGTCGGATATCTGATGTGTATATTGTACCGCACAAATACTAAATGCTTCACAGTGGTAATTTATGAGCCTCGTTTGTTCCTCCTGAAGGAAACGATTTCAGTTTTATATGATTCTGGTTTCTTAGATTCTTTGTTCCCTTAAGTAGTTACATTAGATTTGTTTCCTTCTCCTGATTTTATGCTTAATCCAGTACTTTTATTTAATTTTGTTTTATGGGGTTTTTAATAATGTGCATATAAAGTAGTTTTTGATAATTTGTTAGATTTTCTAGGCTTTGATTCAATTTGGTATGTTGGTACCTTGCAAGCTTTTGCTTACAAGAAGCATGGGCATAGGCAAAAAGCATTTGGGTAAGAAGAAATATTGCGTAATTCTTAACTCTGTTAAGTTACT
The DNA here is from genome assembly GCF_002870075.4 of Lactuca sativa. NCBI lineage: Eukaryota > Viridiplantae > Streptophyta > Magnoliopsida > Asterales > Asteraceae > Lactuca > Lactuca sativa. The sequence goes on from NC_056629.2 coordinate 177,519,294, forward strand.
TTCAATAACATTTTTACCATGAGGTTGATCTACAGCTTCCAAGTACTGTTTTTGTTAAGAGCATTGCTTTCATCCGTAACAGCTAAATTCCAAAATCTGTATATAAGCTCTACGATTTAGGGTGAATTGTCTGTAAGATAAGTATTTAGCAACAAGAAGGTGAATACATTTTCTTATCCCTTTTATAAATCAGATAGCAATCTTGTTGATTTAAATGAACTTCTGTTTGGATGATTTAGAATAATTTTTCAAATCAGCTAGCAATCAATTTCTAAGTACAAGCAAAAAACTTATGAACTAGTTGGGAAAACAAAATGGAACTATTTTTTTTGTACATTTTCAACATAACCAATTTCCCCCAAAGGCTTTAGCGCTTTATGGCGCTTTGCGCTTTTTAAAACCAAGTTTCCCATCTTTTCTGTTTTGCTTCTTTGTTAAGTTTTTTTTTCTTTTTAATTTTTTTTTATAGTGGCAGGCCACCCGAAGGTTAAAGCCTGTGGGATTCTAAACTGGGTCAACTCCATCAATTTTTGGTTTCTTTTTGTAGTTATGTAACAAAAGATCATATGTATACGCCTCTTGTTTTCTTATTGTCTGATTGATGTTAAGCATATTTCGTCATTTTCATCTATTGGAAACGGTTCTAATTGATATCTATTTTTTTGTGTATTTTATGTGAAAGTTGCATATACCAATGCCTCGAATGTTTTTAAATTTTGTAATGGGTAAGAGAAGGAGAATGAATAGAAAGAAAACGCATGATGATGCATCTGGTGTTCGAATGAAGAGGATCAAGACTTGTGACAACGGTCGTGTGGCATCTTGGTCGGATCTTAACCATGATCTGCTTAATTTAGTTATGATGAAACTTGGAGTCATTGATTTCCTTGCATTCAGCAGAGTTTGCAAGTCATGGAGATTACTTGCTCTTTGTAATAGGAACAAGTTTATAGTGTCGAGACCACCCATGTCGGTATCTATCCACTCTGAAGCTAAAGAGAAAGGGTTCTACTACCTGAAGGACTTTGAAGGAAGAACATTGAGAATCATTCTTCCCCATTCTGCTATGAAGAGGTGGTGTGTTGGAGTAACTTGTGGTTACTTGGTTTTTTATGGTCAGGAAGTCGGCGACTTCTGGCTTGTGAATCCCATCACAGGGCATGAACTTCATTTTCATGGTGTTCCCCGTGGATACGATTGTTGCCCTGGAGATAAAGAACCTTTCCTTGTCTTTTCATCTTCAATATCCGAATGGGTGTTGGTTGTGGTTACTGCATGCAGTAAAGATAAAATATGGTTTTGTAGAGCGGGTAAACGAGGATGGCGTTATGTCTCCTCCCCTTTCCCCGCTATCAATGATGTACGTGCTTTCAAGGGGAAGATATATACCATACACTCTGCTTCTAAATCAGATGAAGTGGAGCTATGTGAATTGAAACTTTATCCAAAGCGTAAATTGGTGTTACTCGAAACCAAGAAGTCTCCGAAACCAAATTTCAAATATCCGGGATTTGTGAGTTCTTGTGAAAATCTTTATGTGATAGACCGGGGGTCAAAAAAACATCCATACAAGATTCATGAGATAGATCTTGACCAAATGAAATTGGTCTCACGTGAAAAGAAAGCTGAAGAATATGCCTTATTTCTTATCGAGTTTAGCTCTGGTTACCTCCCCCCACAGCACGGGAGATATGTTGTTTTTGATAAAAATGGAAAGGGCGGGTCGTTTCATGCAAAAATCTGGTATTTATTCTTTGATTGTTTTAATGTTGATCTCATACAATAGTGATGACTTGTTGGCACATTTATCTTTGACTTTATTATAGAAACATATCTTAGAACATCATTGTCAAGGCTTTTGACAACCATCATTATCGTAATCAGCATCTTGATTTTTTTAGGTAATTTGGTTTTCACTCACCCTTTTTGCTTTGGGTGGATGCAACTGTTAATTATATCACATTTTATATTCTATTTTACTTTCATTTATGTCTAATGCATTATGCGTTGCGCATTGGGATGATGTTTCGTTGCGACTGACGAACCTTTTTTTGGTCTTATGGTTTTCCCACAATGATTTTTCTTTCGCAACAACCAATAGTTTATAAAGCGAAAACATAATTTGTATAGCAGCTCTCGTTACTTTGTCACACAGTGTTGTTTATAAAACAAAAGTGTCCCCTCAAAAAGGAAATATGGTTCAATCATCGTGCAAAAACATAGAACAAGAAGACAAAAGTGTGAGATCAGATGATCCACGTAGTATCCTTTTCAGCCCAATAGTGGGGGCAAGTTGGCTTCTAATCAACAAACCCGTATTTAAGTCCTTGCGATGTAATTTGATTCCTCTTACTTCAATTTAATGGACAAATTGTTGCAACAAAAGGGGGTAAGACAAGGTTTCTAACACTAGATTTTCATTCAATTGAAAGAAATCCATGGACATAGCACAATTTCATGAGTTTAAAGCTTAGAATGTTGTTAATAGAGCTTAAAGAGTTTAGCTCAAAGATAATTTTGAAATCGTATGCTGCTAGTGGATGGCCTAATTAATGGCTAGTCTATTTTTATCCCAAAAGCTACAATAATTATTGAACTAGGTCACAGAAAACATATTCAACTTGATCAATCTACTACCCAACCGAAGTACTAACTTGCAGTTCTTTCTGTAGCATATTTTGGGCCCATTTTTGCCTATCAAATAACTTAATGACATTCCGATTTACATACAACAAATATGTGTTGATGAGATACAGCAGCAGCGATGTCCAATAAATCATTGTAGGTTCTACTGATCACAGGCAATAAAGGTTTTGCTTTTATAGGAAGATCGATAAAGATTTTTGTAAGTTGGGGGGTGCTACTTTTAGTTATGGTAGCTCAACCTTGCCTTTAACAGCAACATAGAAAAAAATTGATATTGTGATTTCTTTTTTCTTATAGCAGATTAATCTATCCATAATTTTGCATGCCATATTTGACAAACAACACTCTGATTACCTATACTCGAAGTAATCTGTCGAATAGGGTGGATAAAAAATGTTGAAACATAATGTAAATGTATAAATCCATAATTGATGAATAACAAAATTTGCAAAAAGTGATTTATGATAATTACCTTTTGAGAAACCTGAACCAATATCTTCATCATTTGTTTTTTCATCTATTGTCCAGTCAATTATAGGTATAGGAGATACATTTGCAGGTGAATTATTTCTCAACTTTGCTTGTGTTCTAGAGGATTAATTGGGTGATGATATTGTGATTTGTTTTTAATTTCATTAATTCTAAACATTAAATTTTTTAAATTTTTGCTGCATATTCTTTGTAGTGCTGGATGTCAACCTATGATATATTGCTTTTGCTAAATCATATTTCCACAACTTTAACCAAATGAGTCAAATAAGTCATATGCTTAATTCTATCATGGTAATAATCAACCTTAAAGTTGGTTATTGTAAATAGTAATTAAACTCTAAAATAGACGCTCTTATACATACTCGACAAATAATTTAGTCCAACTTTGAACATTCATAGATATCAATCATTTTCTTGCATGCTCTTCAGTTTAAAGTGTCAATAAGTCTATGTTTTTATACTACTCACTTATAAACTAGGGATTGATCTATTTCAGTTTTATATGATTCTGGTTTCTAGTTATATTCCACGTCCCCATTAGTTTTAGAATTTTTTTTCCCTTCATTCTGAGTTTTGTTAGTTTAAATACAAATCCATATATGATTATTGATGAAATCATGAAAGATTAATATTATATTAGTCTCTTTTGTCCTGATTTTCTGTTTCATCCAATAGCTCTGTTTTTTTATCAGGGTAATTGGGTCATAATTCATAATTCATAATCCATATGATGATATGAATCTGATTATCTTTAAAATGGTGTGCAGATAAAGTGATTTTTCCTAGTTTCTTAGATTGTCTAGGGTGATTGGATTTGGGCCATTTGGCATTTTGGTTTCATTCAAGGATCGATGTACTATCATCTATTTTTGTTAAAATTTATTTCATTGAATATACAACAGGATAATCATATCTTCTTTTTTCCTAAACCAAGGTCTTGAATGTTTATTTATTTTCTACAAGTCTAGGAATGGGTAACTCATTACACTAGAAGTACAACCCCCCTCCCCCCCCCCCCCCCCCCCCAAAAAAAAAAAAATAATAATAATAATAATAATAATAATAATAATAATAATAAATCTATATCAAAACCCACAAACCTCCCCACAGTTCTATCCACTAACTTGAAGAAGTTCTTTCCACAAGTGCGATCTGGAAAATATACGTTTCACCGATTCGCCTTAAGAATTTGAGCATGAGAACGACACTTCGAGAAACCAACCTGTAAAAATTAAAACGAAATTGTACATGTATATACTCAATGTAGTGAGTTATGTAAGAAAAAAGTGTTGTGTGAGGAGGTAATTCAATTTTGGCCGAAAATCATAAAAATAAGAATTTCTTACCAAAAACTAAGGACACAATTCAGTTGACAGGTTGCATACCCACAAGGTTGCCTGGCGTACTTTATCGGCTAGGGTTAGTTCGTTGATGCAAGAATCATGTAGCACCTCGGGAATCATGATATAGATGCGAGAATCATGTATGTTCCTGATGAGTCGGGATTTGACGTTCACACCAAAACCCAAAATCGTCGAGAGACCAGAATGTCGACTCCTTGATGAGAGAATGGAAATCTAAGAAGCCTTCAATCTAAAGACAATGAACAACAAGAAACCCTAAATCACATATTTGTACATGAGTGATGGTGGTTTTGAAACTCTATGTGACCTTTGTACAAGGGGAAACAAAAGACGACGTGGTAGTTAATTTAAGATGACATATAGGAAGTGTCTTCTTTGTTTATTTTTTAACTTGATTCTACCAATCTGCCATCATCCCATACAAAGAGATATGCTCCCATCATACGACCCTTCATAACAAAATACTACTCTAGTCGAAGCACTCATTTGTACACTAGCAGTATGGCAGTAAAATATGACATACATTCATGTGTGTCATGAATTTAGACAAAAGATGACATCATTTTACGACATAGAACGTCGGTTGTCATAAATCCTTCAAATTAGAAAAAATGACACTTTTAACGTCATCCAGTTTTTTATGTCATAAAATTAGTTTGTATGTCATTAAAGGCCTATTTTCTGGTAGTGGGTGAGCTTATCTGCTACAGAAGCTGAATACATTTCAACAATAGTTTGTGCTTGTCAATGCATTTGACTCCGGAGCAACTTGGAGCTTAAGAGAAAGATTAACATGCCATGCATTATGATAACAGTTCAACACAGTTGTCCAAAAAACATCTTTTCCATGGAAGAAGTAGTTAAGCATATTGGAGTAAGGTTCACTTTCTTGGTGGTAAGATCTTGTAAACACTTACAATCACATGTTTGATCAAAAGCCTCAAGGTTTACCACCATTGTGTGGACACAAGCATGCCATTGTTTTCAAAGAGGGTAGCGGTCTGGTTACTCTAGGACCTCGTTGGTATCCTCATCATCAAAAAGATGAGACATAAAAACTTATAAAAGAATTGATGACCATTAGAGTTATACAGAATCATAAAACCCAGTTTCCAGCTCTGTTTTGTTCTATTGGTTAAAAAAAGATGCTAGTTGGTAGTTTTGTATAGATTACCAAGCTTTGAATAAAAATATGATGCTTGAAATAGTTACGATACATGTAATAGATGAACTATTTAATGATCTTCATGGTGCAAGTTTTTTTTTAAATTTAGATTTGATATCATGGTATCACCAAATAAGGCTACAAAAAAATAAGATTTTCAAAAGATAGCTTTCTGCACCCACAAATGTCATGACGAGTTTTTCATGATGCCGTTGTGGGTTGGTAAATCTTCCCACAACATTCCAAATTTTAATGAATGAGGTATTAAAGCCATTATTAAAAAAATTTAATTTGGTTTTCTTTTACAATATTATTCATAGCATATCTAATGAAGAGCATGTTATTCACTTCAAAAAGGTGTTTCAACTCACTATAAGAATTAAGGGAAATACTCGTGACATTTGTCACTGCTAAAAGGGTCAAAAGCTATAGCGGAGAAATGTCGTCACTAAAATGTAGCCGCTACTGCTCCATAGTTGATGTTACTCCATCGTTCATGCTCCTTAATCACCACTATCAATGTCTCCATAATTGTTGTCTTCGATATTAAGCGGCCGCCCCGCTAATGAAGTCGCCCCCTTGAAATATAGTGAGAGGAAATTGGGGATCCTTTTTTGTAGAAAGGCAAGAGAGGGTAAATGATAAGGGATCGAAAGGGTGGATTTTTTTGTCGGTGGTGGGGAGTGGTGGTTGTGTGGTTGTCGTTGATAATGGTGGTGGAAGTCCAATAGTATAAAATAAATAAGAAGGGAGTGAGCTTGTAATCATGAGTGATGGTTGCTTAGTCGTCGTTGGTGGTTGGAATTGTTGCCAACGGAGAAAGGATCAAAGGGATAGTCCGGTATATGGCAACATCGGCGACTCTTTAATTAGAAATAGTGGCCACATGGAAAATAAGAAGGGGCACTTTTCTAGGTTTTTTTAGTGAGCGCATGCAATCGCAAGTAACGACTATAAACAAGGAAGCAACATTTTTTGATGAATCGAAAAAATTGACGATCCACATGGATTTATTTAGACCAAGGCACACATATTGGGAACATGGAAATACCAATGACACCATTTAGTGGTGACATGAAATACATATTGCCAGGATTTCTTATAGTGACTTTTCTCTCAACAAAAGTAATGTGCCAATAGAATATATGTGAGTTTGGGAAAAAGAGATTGGGTTATATTGGGCTTGTGATTTTTAGTGAAGGCATAGAAATGGGCAAAATCAAAGTTAAGTTATGTTGGATTGGCCTTTACCAAGAATCGTAACTATGAGTTCAGAGGATACTTGGCTTGTCAGGGTATTATCGGAAATTTATTTGACATCATGGTATCATAGCAACTATCCATTGACAAATTTGACACTATATAACTTAAAGTATAAGTAAAACATCATGAGATAAAAGATTTCAAGCATACATTAAAACATCAAAAAGAAGAATTGTACATGATTCAACTGGGTAGCCATCTATATATCGAAGAGTATCTTCGTGTGCAGGAAAACGGTGATACCAAGCCCAAAACTGAAGTGGCCAAAAGCCCAAAACTTTTGTAAACAATGTCGAAGTAAAAAGGAACAACAATTACAACACTAAATCTGAAACTAAAAATAATGGCAAGAAAAAGAACTTTAAAGGGTCAGCTAAATCCAACAAGAAACCCAAGTAATTGGTATGTTGGAGGTGTAAGTTGACTAGACATCTCAAAAGAGATTGTGGGGTGAAGTTGAGCAATGATGGTACTGGTCCAAGTACCGGTGGTAATGGAGCTTCGAGTTTTGTTACAAGAGGTGATTCTTGTTTTGCTTTACCTCATTAGTCTTTATATAACAAAAGACACTATTTTCACTTGTTTTAGATGTTTTTCTTGTTCAGGGTGATTCGGATGAAAGTTGGTGGGTGGATTTGGGTGCTACAAGTCACTTCTGTAAAAAGTTGAAAGTGGTTCAAGAAATTGGATCCTCTTGGTGATGGCTTAGTGATGCACTTGGGGGATGACTCGACTCAACCTATTGAGGGTGTAGGAATAATTGATTTAGTTTTTACTTTTGGAAAGGTTATTACTTTAGTTGATGTTTTGTATGTTCCTACTTTATGTAGCAATCTTGTGAGTACGCGTAGTTTGAATTGCTTTGGTTATAAGAAAACATTTGAATCTAATAAATATATTTTGTCAAGATCTGGTATGTTTGTTGGTTTTGGTTATTATAAACCCAAGATGTTCAAACTTAATTTATTGGATAATACTAATAATATGTGCCTTATGTCCAGATTTGGTATGTTTGTTGGTTGGGTCATGTTCATTTTAGAAGAATGCATGAAATGTCTAAGGATGGACTGGTCTCTCAATTTGAACATCTATCAAACAAGTGCAAAACTTGTATGTTGACAAAAGTCACTATGATACCTTTCCCAAAGGTTGATAGGGAAAGTGAAGTCCTTTCCTTAATACATAGTGACCTTTAAAATTTCCATTCGACCCCTTTGCTTGGACACAAAAATATGGTGTAACCTTTATTGATGACATGACTAGGTTTTGTTATGTGTATCTTTTGCATACAAAAGATGAAGCACTGGAAAATTTTAAAACTTACAAAACCGAAGTGGAACTTAAATTAGGAAGTGTGGTTAAATGTTTCAGATTGATAGAGGCGGAGAGTACATGAATACTCAATACATCGAATCAGTAGGTATCATACAAGAAACGACTACTCCTTACACTCCTCAACAAAATGGGGTTGCAGAAAGAAAGAATAGAGTGCTTAAGGAAATGGTGAACTCTATGTTATCTTACTCTAGATTGAGTAAGGGTTTTTTGGGGTGATGCAATGCTATTTGCATGTTATGTCTTGAATTGTGTCCCTAGTGTAACGCCTTTAGAGACAGTAAGAGTCAAAAATGAATTTTTGATATATGATAATTTAGAATAAATAATATTAACCAAATTTTAGTATATTTCATAAGGATTCTGTACATATAAAGAATGTTGAAATCCAAATTATAGCGAAGAAGTTATGACCCGTCAAAGTTTTACGGCTAAACCGGCACGGCACCGCGTAACGTAAAAAGTGAATTTTTGATAAATTACTTTTTAGTTTTAGTAATTGTTAGGTGCATTTCATGCATCCATTTTTTTAGTTTTACTCCATAAAAGTGCATTGCATTTAGGTTTAAACTCATGCATATTGCATATTTTTCGGGATTTTTCATGATGCAGTTCCATTCACACACTTTTCTGATATTTCAGGGACTTTTGGAGGTAGGATCTTAGTAGAGGTGATGAATAAAAGATATGGATGAAATTTCGGGACTTGTGGAGCATCGAGGTGGAAGATATCAAGAAAATGAAGATTTTAGCTTTGTAAAGATTTACACGGCCGTGTAAATGCAAGCCTTGTGTTTACACAAGCCGTGTAAACGCATTCTACTGAGCATCGAACTTTGAAGACCTGACCAAATTGAGCATTCTACTTTTTGTATTTACACGGCCGTGTAAATGGTAGTGTTAGTTTACACGGGCCGTGTAAACGAGGTTGTCAGTTTAAAACAGTTTAATTCCTTTCTAAAAAGAAGCAACCGGTTCTAGAAGAAAGAGGTTCGATTTTGTGAGTTCTAGAGGCGATTTTAGGGAGCATTTTGAAGACAATTGTTGCTTGAAAACTTCAATTTCAATTTCTAGGTTTGTGCTTTGTTCTAGTCATGAGTGGCTAGAAACCTAACTCTCCAACTTCATGTATTGACAATTATATGTGTGAATTCAATCATTTGACTTGGTGTTTATTTTAAATGCTATCTAGTGAATATGATTTTGTTTTGATTGAAGGTTTGATTTCAATTCTAGTTCTTTTTGGCCAATTGAGTTAGGGTTGATTCATTCAAGTTATCTAATATGCAAAATCCATAATTGTTTTGTCATATAGAACAAGTAACAAACACTAGATTGAACTTTCTTAAAATAATTCTGGTGTAAATCAAATTCACACGTTCTTACACTTCCAAGCTTATGAGAAGTATTAAATGTTGTTGGTAAAATTCACACAAAGCATAATGCAATCTTTCCACCTATTCTAATAACTTGTTTAGACTATGTTAGTTAGATTAGAATTAACTAAATAACTTATTTTAATCAATTACAATGGTGAATGTGAATTGCTAGAGCTTATTAGCATTTCTAATATCAACTTAGATAGAATTAAACAAATATCATTTCATATTTTGAATCACATTGTTAATTAGTCTTGCATAAAGTTGGTGTGCTCACAAATCTTGAGTTTATTTTACTTAATCAGTTGCTTACTTATTACTTCAGTTCTTTATTTAAATCATTACATCTAACACCCCCCCCCCTCTTTTGTGATCTCATTTGTACCTTGTGAAAAGGGGTATAAGCATTTATCTCGTGTCTCTGTGGATCGATCCTACTTACCTTGTATTACATTTCTAGTACAAAGTAGTAGTGTTTAAGGAGTTATTTTACCCCTTTATGATAATTACCTTTTGAGAAACCTGAACCAATATCTTCATCATTTGTTTTTTCATCTATTGTCCAGTCAATTATAGGTATAGGAGATTTATTTGCAGGTGAATTATTTCTCAACTTTGATTGTGTTCTAGAGGATTAATTGGGTTATGATATGGTGGTTTGTTTTTAATTTCATCAATTCTAAACATTAACTTTTTGCTGCATATTGTTCGTAGTGCTGGATGTCAACCTATGATATATTGCTTTTGCCAAATCATATTTCCACAACTTTAACCAAACGAGTCAAATAAGTCATATGCTTAATTCTATCATTGTAATAACCTCAAAGTTGGTAATTTTAAATAGTAATTAAACTCTAAAATAGATGCTCTTATACATACTCGACAAATAATTTACTCCAAATTTGAACATTCATATATATCAATCATTTTCATGCATGCTCTTCAATTTAAAGTGTCAAGAAGTCTATGTTTTTGTACTGCTCACTTATAAACTAGGGATTGATTAATTTCAATTTATATGATTCTGGTTTCTAATTAGATTCCACGTCCCCATTACTTTTTCAATTTTTTTCCTTTTATTCTGAGTTTTATTAGTTTAATTACAAATCCATATATGATTATTGATGAAATCATGTAAGATTAATATTATATTAGTCTCTTTTCTCCTGATTTTCTATTTAATTCAATAGCTCTGTTTTTTTATCAGGGTAATTAGGTCATAAATCATAACCCATATGATGATATGAAACTGATTATCTTTAAAATGGTGTGCAGATAAAATGATTTTCCTTAGTTTCTTAGATTGTCTAGGGTTTGATTGGATTTGGCATTTTGGTTTCATTGAAGGATCGATGTAAAATAGTCAATTTTTGTTAAAATTTCTTCCATTGAATATACAACACGACAACCATATCTTCTTTTTTCCTAATACCAAGATCTTGAATGTTTATTTATTTTCTGCAATTCTAGGAATTGGCAACTCATTACACTAAGGTGCTGTTTGTTTTTCTATAAAAACATCTTCAAACCACTTATTGCTGCGCGGCGCAGCACACGCGCAGCACTTTCCCTCTCGCAACAGTTTGTTTTTTGGAAGACTTCAGACTACAAAACCTCTGTACGTGTGCTGCGTGGCGCAGCACTTGACTTGCCTCTTCTAACCTCTTTAGCTTTCATTTTTTCTAAGTGTTTTTTTTAAGAATTTTAGTATAACTTTTTTTTTTAATTTTTTTTTTAAACTTTGATTTTCTTAAATTTTTATTTACGGATGTGACACAATTTATTTTTATAATATCCATGATTTTTTTAACATGATTTTTTTAGTTTTTTTTACCGTTTTATTTATAATATTTTCAATTTCAGTTGCATCTTTTTTAACGTATGTAATTTTTTACGAACTTTGTAGACAATGTTTGCAATACTTTCTTAATTTTTTTATTATTTTCTTTTTTAATGTTTTTTAAAATTAGTTTTTTTTCTAGAATAAAACTATTAGCTTCTTTTACATTTTTTTAAGTTTTTTTTTAATTTTTTTTTATATTTTTGTTTTTTTACATGTTCTTTTTACTATTATTTCAATGTTTTAAAACTAGAATTATTAAATTTCAGTGTCGAGAACTATTTTCAGTTTATAAAATTATTTTATTTAAATTTCAGTTTACTGCAGCAGTCTGTAGATGTTAAAAAACAAACATGCTTCTTATTATAGGCTGCAGCCATTTGTTCCACCTCTTCTGCTACAGAGGATTGCAGAGGTGGTCTGCAGACTTCATGAATTTTCGCTTCGAAAAAACAAACAGCACCTAAAACTACACCCCACCCCTTAAAAAGAAAAAAGAAAAAAAAAATCTAAATCCAAACCCACAAACCTAAACCCCACAGTTCTATCCACTAAGTTGAAGACTTTCTTTCCACAAGTGTGATCACGTTTCACCGATTCGCCTTAAGAATTTGAGTATGAGAACGACACCTCGAGAAACCCACGTGTAAAAATTAAAACGAGATTGTACATGTATATACTCGGTGTAGTGAGTTAAGCTATCCGGCATGGGTGCATTTTCACGCATCTTGGGTTGAGGTAGTGCACCACCCCACACGTGAACACCGCCCCCAAGTCCGGTGGGGTGCGCGTGGCGTGGCTCCCAAGACAGGATGGGACGATAAATGGGATTGCTTCATTTCTAACGTTCGGATTTTTTTGGAGGAAACGGCTATTTGACCCTTTAGACATATATATATATATATATATATATATATATATATATATATATATATATATATATATATGTATATATATATATATATATATATATATATATATATATAGGCTTAGGTTATTTTGTTTAAACTAATTATTGTGTTATTGTATTTATAAATGTGGGCCAATCAAATATTTAATTTTTAAAGGAAAATGATTAACATTAATTTGATATCCATTAAATGAAAAAGGCTTCACATTTAAAGATAAAGGATCAGGAAGGGTATATATGTACATTTGTCCTCTCCATTAAAATAGGAAACTGACTCTATTATCAAAACTTCTCGCATAATCCCTATAACTGCGCATCAACCCGGATTCCACTACCCTCTGTATCAGAACACAAAATCAATGTATATCTTATGTAATCAACCAAAAATAGCGGTAGATTCTGTTGTACTTTTATTATAAAGTGATCGATTCTTGAAGATTGTTCAAAGAAATTGCATTGTGATCATTCGAAGTAAAAGAAATTGTAGTATAATGAGGAATACAAGGACGACTTCTTTCAAATCGAAATTTAAGAACACGCAAGAAACGGCTTTGAGTCTAGATGAAGACGATGATGATTTCGTTGCTCAGCCTATAGGTAATTTTAATTTTTAGTTTTTTTTAAGGTAATCGTTTGAATATACAACATTCTTTTGGAATGTTTGAACAATGAAGTATATGCATGTGGTTGTTTAGTTCGTTTAAGTAAAATAGACCAAAATACTGTAAAAAGGGAGTTTTTTTATTAGGGTTTTCTGAAATTGGGGATTTACAATCCGATTTAAAATTTTATTTTACAGATATGATAGTGTCGTTTTTCGAGAACAGAGTTTGTGATTGTGTATTTTGTTTTGTCTTTTAAAAGCCAAAAACGGTGTTGTTTCTATCTATTTTTTTCTTTGCAATATGTTGTCTTTTTTGTGATCTAAGTATGTCAAGAGGATCTTTTGTAAGAATTGAATGTTTGTTTGTGGATTTCATGTGAATACATTTTTCCAGAATACGAAATATTTAAAATGCTTGTATGTACTTGTTGTTATGGTATTTTAGGGTATGAAGGTTTTGTTTGTTATTGAAATTTTTTTTAGTATTTTGAGTTATGTTTTTAAAAACATGCATAAATCTTTCAAGTGCTTTATGTTATGATAGAATTTTTATTGTTGTATTGTTTTATTTTTTTTATTTTTTTTTGGTTTTTTTGAAATATGAAATATTTTTTATTTGTAGTTTTATTCCTATGATTTTGACGGTTTACTTTATTTGTATGTACTGTATGTATGTAATTCTCGCAAAATCAGTGTAAGTAAATGTGTTAAATTCGTAAAGAATGTGGAACATGAGAAGTGTATGTAAGGGTTACATAAATCTAATTCTCACAAAATCAGTGTAAATTAATGTTCCTATGGGGAATGCTATTAAGTATTTGTATATGTTTTTCTTACTGTGATTTTTGATGATTTAGTTTTTTTGTAGTAAATCTTTGGCTTTAATTCTAATAGAAACATTATACGTATGTGTGTTGCATTCTTACAGAATGAAAACATAAAAAGGTATTGATAGTGGTTATAGATATTGAAGTATCGGTGGTTACTTTGAAAAGCATTAAGATTCTAATAGAATCATTGTAAGGGAATGTGTTTACATTCTTAAAGAATTGTAACAGAAGAAGTGTGTATAGGGGTCATATAGATTGGATTGTGACTGGTTAATCTGGGGATTGCTATTAAGTAACTGTATATGTTTTTATTACTGTGATGTTTGTTGATTTAGTTTATTCGTATTAACTATTTGGCTTTAATTCATATAGAAACAGTTTTTGTATTTGTGTCGCATTCTTACGGAATGAAAACATAAAAAGTATTGATAGTGGATATAGATAGTGAAGTATGGCTGGTTACTTTGAAAACTATTATTAATCGACTTTAATCATTTATTTCATTAGTTGTTGCAGAAGCTGATCTAGTCCCAATTAATGTTGATACTACAAGCCAAAAAAATGTGAGAAGGACCTATCGTACCAGATCAACACCCGTGAAAGAGAATATTAGTACTCAACCTACAGGTAGATTTAATTTTTTTGGTTGATGAAGAAAAATAACAATAATTTTAAAACATGTTGATAGCCAATATGTATTTTTTGTTACTTATTGAAGCAGAAGGTGTCGGAAGTGAGCCAATTGATATGAATATTGTTGGATCAATCAAAACAAAGAAATAGAGGAAAACAACTTCAAGATCAGAACATGGAAAGAACAATGAAGATTCTGGGAAATCAGGTAAGATCATTGTAATTAATGATTTTTACTATCTAATTATGAGATGGCTAAGATAGAATTTAGTATTCTATTCAAGTTGTATTAGACGATGAGTAATTATGTTTGTGTGATTCAACATATGTTAACAAAGATAAAGAAGACACAATACCAAGTGACAGCACAAGTGTAGGAAGGATGAAAAGGAAAGGTTCTGCGAGAAATACACCTGTTAAGGATAATAAGAAATCGTCGGAGGCAAGTGGTGAAAGGAAAAAACCAACAGGTTTAAATGATTTATTTATGGAGAGTATGAATGGGGCAAAGAGAGACAATGAAAAGGCAAAAATTGGTGTGGATATGGAAGATAAGGAAAATTTTGTAAAAAGAAAAAAGGTAGTGAAAGATGCACATTCAAAGAAATCTCCCAAGAGAAAGAAGGGAAAAGTAGAACATGAAAATGTTAAAATCAAAACAATGGAAGGGAAGGTCAGAAAACTAAGCAAGGACCATCCAGAAGGTTATAGAAGACTTGCAACTAGGATGACTCCTGGAAGGATCAGTTCAGCTGTGAAAGTAATGTCACCGGTACAGAAAAATGGCATTGTGTCTATGGGATTTGGTTCACTTCTTCATATTGACATGGACACTACTCCGGGGTTACTTAACTACTATCTGTTAGATCACTATAATCCAGATAGTAGCTGTCTAGTTCTGGAGAATATGGTCATAACAATTACAAAAGACACAGTGCATGACATGTTGGGTTTACCAAATGTGGGGGAAGACTTTCTGAGCATGAGTAGTTGTGAGAAAGATAATGAAGTTCTGCAAGAATAGAAAACTCAATATGATAAAAAAGGGTTTATTGGTGAAGAATACCTGAAAAGGATAAAAAACACAAAGCAAGGCAGTCTTATGTTTAGGCTAAATTTCCTGACCCTTTTCATTAACACATTTGTTGAATCAACTTTGAGTGGTACCAATCAAATAAATGTTGTGAATAAGTTGGTATTGGTAAAAGACTTCTCTAAAATTGAATGGTGCAAGTATATTCTAGATTGTTTGGTCAACAGAAAACAACTGTGGAGAAGGGATGATAAGACATGCTATTACAGTGGACCTATACTCGTTTTGACGGTAATATTGTTGTCTATATTAGATATTTACTTTACTTTACAATGGAATATGTATAATGAAGTAATTAATGAAGTTTTTTTTATATAGTTGGTGTATGTATATAGCATGAAGTTCTAAGGTTTGAAGATAGTGAAAAGGTTACCGTTTGTTAGAAATGTTACGGGTGCTCTACTTGAAAAAATAGAGAAGTTAGAGATTAGTGTTGGGGGGTTTGGTAGGCAGCTACTGGAAAACTTTGAAGATATTGTTGATGATGATGGAATGGTTGATGAAGATGAGATGTTGGACGGGTTGATAAGGGAGTATGGAGATGAGGAGGTAAGCTATGAATTCGATAAGAATATGGAACATTAATTCTTTCAGAATTTTAAAAATGATAAGTTAATATAAAACCAACACGCATATGTGGCTGTTTTAAATTGTATTATGTGATTTATAGTTATTGAATTATTTGGAATGTGGAACATTAATTCTTTTAGAATTTTATGTAACACCCATAAAAATCAAGCCAATTTTAAACTTTTAAAATGCATTCCAAATTCAATAGTTATTACAAAACATATTTTCAAAAAGTATTATATCAGAGTATCCCAGAAACAAAGTCATAAAAATAAGGAGCGGTACAATCATGCCTTCGCCTTGCTACGATCCCCAGATGTACCTAAAACAATAAACTAAAACCGTAAGCCCGAAAGCTTAGTGAGTTCCCCCAAAATACCGATACACATACAATCCACGTGACCATGTCAGCAATATCATAACATAACAAACCGAACAGCATGTAATGGGTCCACAACTTTACAGACTGGATTACCCCTAGGCCCGCAGTGTAAGTCTGGATTGCTTTCGGCCCACAGCTCACATCTGGCTTGCCATCGAGCCCACAGTACAAGTCTCCCTTAGCCCGAAACTGGAATGCTCCCGAGTTTGTTGGATTACTGCACGAAGCAGTCTCACCACAACTCATCCCACATAACAAATCAAAATATAATAACATAACCACTGAGCATGCGGATAAACATATAACAACACAGGTAGTCCTACAGATCTACCTAACTGGCATAACCACTAGCATGCAAAAACCCACTTCATACTCAATCATACTAACACACTAGAATAACATATCCAATGGGCCGACTTTGGTGCCTTAGACCCCTTAGTATAGTGAGGTAACTCACCTCACAAATGTCAGCTCGGTAGATAAACTCCAGCTCTCGGATCGCTGCCACAAACTCTACCACCTATTATACAAATAGAACCATACACATGAGTTCCCAACCTTCCAAGGTACCCCTAAAGTCAGTTAATCAACCCCTAGTCAAAGTCAACAGTCAGCAGTCAAGGTCAACAGTCCATGTTGAACCTAACTCGTCGAGTATCCTTATCTACTCGCCGAGTTCCTTGAGATACTCGTCCGCTCGCCGAGTCACCAGAGTGACTCGTCGAGCTCCTAAGGCTCGCGACCGAAGCTCTAAGGCCACTCGTCGATTTTTCCTTCTTGCAACTCAAAAATTTCACACGCATCCATCAATTGGTAAAAACCTTAACCGACTCGCCGAGTTGTTCACCCAACTCGTCGAGTCTACGGTAATCTTCATCGGACTCACCGAGTTGTTCATCCAACTCGTCGGGTTCATGCCCATCTTCATATGACTCGACGAGTCGACCATGCGACTCGCCAAGTCCCTTCAGTCCTTTAACCATACAGACACTTTTTAAGCCATGCAAAGGCTCCAAATTGCAGATCCAACTTCCTTAGGCATGCTTATCACGTAAAGTTGCAAAATTTACATGCATGCAAGGCTTTAAGACCCTAAATTGACAAAACTAAGCTTGCAATGAAGTCACACACTTGAGGGAAGGCTCATACTAGGCAAAGTTGATGACTTTATGAATCTAGAGGCCAAGGGGAGTCCAGATCTGAAGTTACAACTTCAGATCTTGGCTTAAGCACAAGAAACCTTTCTTAAAACTCATGCAAAAGAGGGTTTAGGTGAAAATGAGCCAAGGAAAATGGTCTAGTACCTCGAAGAGAGTGATTACTGATGCAGATCTTGAATCCCACGAACTCATGCTTCAACTAGCTTGTTTTCCCCAAGTGTTTCTTCACCAAAATCCTTCCTCCAAGCTTAAACTCTCCAAAAGAACACACGCACTCGAATTAGGGTTATAGAGAGACAAGAGGCTATAAAGGGGAGGCTGGGGGAGGCCAATGAAACTTTATATAGGTGCAATGCCCCAAAATTTAGGGTTTCATCTGCCAGCTCCTATTCGTCGAGTCCCTTCTTGGACTCGGCAAGTAGGTCACTAAAATGTGTGGACCAACCTGCTACTACTCGACGAGTAGGGCGACCAACTCGTCGAGTAGACCTAAAGACCAAAAAGATTCATACATAAATCAATACCTAAGAATCGGGGCGTTACATTTTAATAATGATATGTTAATATAAAACTTACAGACATACATGGAGTGTTGGCGACAAGAATTAAAATGACAATCTAACCTATTCACAATTCTTGGAGCATCCTGAAGTGTTGGCGACAACAATTAAAATGACAGATGATGCTGTATTGGAAAGTTATAAAAAAAAAAAGAGAGAGGAAAGAAAATCTTGGAAACAGATGAGGTATGTGAGGAAGATGATGACAACGGAAAAAGGGGGAAAGAGAACAAAAGTTACCTGTATATGGAAAATCACCTTTTGTTGAAAGGATTGTTAGAATGGGTGACAAGGTGAAGAAGGATGAAATGTCGTTATACAATTTAGTTTTTGCATCAAAAATAGATTATGGGTAAGTTAAATAATATAATTTAGTGGTTTGCTTTTAAAATGTGGTGTTATAAAATTGATCATTTTATAATTGTCGAGCAGGGAAGAGATATGGAACATTGGGAGTGGGCATGTGTTGCATCAAGGATTCGCATATCATTTTAAAAGCAACACGTTTATTCATGCAATAATCATTGACTGTTGTTCATCATTACTCAACAGAATGGAGGAACTAAGGGATGTAAGTATTCAATTTAAATTTAGTTCCAGTCCAATAATATGTGTTGTATTTATTGATTTATTAATCTTGTACAGGCAGAAGAGATACTGGGTGGATCAGTGTCATCTGAAAGAACCCAAAAATTATTTGATTTGATGTTGAAACTCCACCTTAAAAGTCTACAAAAACAGGAAAAGCTGAAGGATATTGGACTGGTAATTTAATTAAATATTGTTTTTTATCAATTACAACCCTAACATACAAAAGTAGCTTATTGTTATAAAATCGGTTTTATACCAGGTTTTCTTCTCAATAGTTGATAAAAGTAAATATTATCTTATATGCTTTGATCTAAGGGTTCCAACGTACTACATTATAGACCATGTGAACCGAAATGATGATGTTGCGGACATCTATGGAATAAAACCCGTTCATGTGGTATGATTAAGATTTATTTTTTGTAAGATTTAAAAAAACATGAGTTTAGTTGTGTATTGTAAATTGATTGTATTGTATCGCAGAAAAAATTGTTTGGGAACTATTTAAAAACAGAGAATTACCAAAAGTCAACGGCTTTCAACAAGATTAAAGCTCGTGCAATGAAAATGACATGGAAAGTAGAGAAAGAAGGATCGGACTATGGAGTATATCTTATGAGGCATATGGAGTCATATATAGGGTAAAACGAAGGGCGTTAGGATTGCAGTTTTATAGGAAAAAAACAAAGTGATGTACTTGCATTAAATAATCTAAGAGTCAAATACATGGCAAAGCTTATGAAATCGGAGTACAACAAGCATAAAAGTATGTTGGATAAAGATGAAGAAGCGTATCAAAGGCCCGATCCATTGTAGATATTGGCTATGATGAATGAAGTGAAGGAAATCAGGGAGAAACAGAGACGTGGAAGGCGTCGATTTTAAGATGGGCATTTTATGATGTTAGGATGGTTTGTGTTGAAAGACTTTTGGTAGTATGTTTGGTTTAAGTCTATGTTTTTTATTTAGGGAACTATGTTATGTTGTTTTATTTTGCTCTAGTATTGTTTGTTTTGGGGAAACAGTTTATCATGGTAGGATGGTTTATGTTGAAAGAATTTTGGTAACATGGTTTCTTTTGGTCTAGGTATTTTGCTTGGGGAACTATGTTAATGTGTTTCATTCTGTTCTAGAAGTGTTTGTTTTTGGGAAACAATTGAATGTGAATGATATTTGTTCTAGTAGTTTTTTTTTTTTGAAAAGCGTTAGTATTTGATAGATGTTGGAATGTGTATATGAATATGAAAATTATGAAAATATGCAATGTGTTGAAAGATGGTTTTTAATGTACAAGTAAGTTTTGTTTTTCAAGAATGTAATTATGATATGCATTTGTTGTGGAAGTTTGATACAAGTTAGTGTACACATTAATCGTGGATAAATATTGTTATAATTATCTATACATGATATTCTGATAGAATAAACGTACTTGATTACAAGTGGTAGAATGTATGAAGATTATGAATTTCCATGTTTGTTTCAATGTTATATTTCAGATAGGATACACATTAATCATGGTAGAATGTATGAAGATTATGTTCTTACAAGTTAGGATAGTCATTAATCGTAGATAAGAATTGTTATAAATATAAGAACATCATGTTCTAAAAGAATACAATAAGTTGATTACAGGTGCTAGAATGTATGAAGATAAAGTTCTTACAAGTTAGGATAAACATTAATCGTGGATAAGAATTGTTAGAATTGTCTGTACATAATGTTCTGAAAGAATATAGTAACTTATGTTACAAATGGTAGAATGTAGGGGTGAGCATTTGGACCGGTGGATCGGACCGGACCGGTGAAACGGACCGGACCGTTTTTTTGGACCCCCGGGCCGGTTCTCGGTTCTAAGATTTCTCTCCGGTCCGGTCCGGTTTTTTTCCCGGTTCGGTCTGGTTTTTACCGGGTTTAGAACCGGTTGGACATGATTAAGATTTTTGTGACATTTTTTAAACTTACATAACTCATTCGTTTTAAGTCGGATTGACCTGCGGTTTTTTCCAACATTTAGTTTACAGTTTGTAGATGAATTTAGACTATAATTTTGTTTATTTTGGTATTATATTCACCGTGTTACAATCCATCAAAGTAGAGCTATCAAAGCTGAAAAAATTCAGCTATTCAGCAACATTTTGTAATCTGTGATGTTTTTTAAACACCCATTACTCATTCGTTTTAAGTCGGATTGACCTCCAATTTTTTCCAACATTTAGTTTACAGTTTGTAGATGAGTTTAGACTATAACTTTGTTTATTTTGGTATTATATTCAATGAGTTACAATCCTTCAAAGTAGAACTATCAAAGCTGAAAAAATTCAGCTTTTCAGCAAGATTTTGTAATCTGTGACGTTTTTTATACATCCATAACTCATTTGTTTTAAGTCGGATTGACCTACGGTTTTTTCCAACATTTAGTTTACAGTTTGTAGATGAATTTAGACTATAATTTTGTTTATTTTGGTATTATATTCATTGAGTTATAATCTTTCAAAGTAGAGCTATAAAAGCTGAAATATTTGAGCTTTTTAGTATTATTTTATACTATAATTTCGAGTCCGCGTTTAGCACATGTGGTAGAGTTGTAAGTGAGTATCAGACTAGTTTATCGACATTGATAGTTGAAGCTTTGTTATAAACCCAAGATTGGGTGATAAAGTTTACAAATCTGATAGTTGACAACGTTGATGACATCTTGAACGATGATGATATAGCTTTGGGTAAAAAAAATTTACAATCTTTATTCTTTTTTTATACAATTATTACTTTTTATTAAATACTATCAACATTTTCATTTGTTTTTATGTAGAGATTGCACAAGCTTTAAATATGTTACATATGGATGACAATGATATGGGGAAGAGGTCAATGGAAGATTAGATTATGAGTTGATGAAATTTATTAGTTTGATTGATTTTAAAGTTTAAACTATGATTTTTGTTGTTACGATAATACTTTTGTATGTGTTCTTAAAATTGTTTAACTTTTGTTGGTGAACTTGATTTATATGTTAGTTGCTTTTATTTGGAAAATTAATTTTTCCAAATTGCAAGTTATAATATTATACATCAATGTAGATTAGTTAGGCATGAAAAGGAAACATATTAATTTTGCAAGTTATAATATTATACATCAATGTAGATTACTTATTATACTTTATGCAATTAAAGTTGTACCGGTCCAAACGGGTCCAAAAACGGGAAAACCCGGACCTGGACCCCGACACGGACATGGACACGGACATGACTCATCCGGTCCGGTCCATGGTCCACAAAATTCTTCATAACCGGTGCGGTCTAAGAGCCGGTCCGGTCCGGGCCGGGCCGGGCCGGTCCAAATGCTCACCCTAGTAGAATGTATGAAAATTATGTTCTTCCATGTTTGGCTGAAGATATGCATTTTTTTTATTGTTACATAGTAGTGTTTTTCTGTAACACCCCAATTCTGGTATGATATTTATATATTTATTTTTTTCAAGTTTTAGGAGGAACTCAACGAGTCAGTATCCAAACTCGTCGAGTAGAGTCGGGATTTCGAGCAGGTTTAAGTTGGTGACTCGACGAGTCCATATTCCGGACTCGGCGAGTCCGCCAGTCTGGATGAAACCCTAATTTCAAGGGTTCGCACCCTATTTAAACAACTTTTGGGGCCTCAATTCAGCCCCCATCACCCCTCAGAGCATCATTCTCGAAACCCTAGAACCCTCTTAGCATTTTGTGTGATTTGGTGTGTTTCTTTGAAGATTTTGAGAGAAAAAGGAAGGTAGATCAAGAGGAGAAGAAGGAGATCCTAGATCCTTGTGGAATTTCAGAGTATAGTAAGGTATAACTTGGCCCTTTTCTGTTTCTATGCTTAAATCCCCTTTTTAAAAGCCATTAAAACTATTCTTGAATCACTTCTTGGCTTGGTAGTAGCATAGAGGACTCATTGAGATGATTAGCCTTTGTATCTAGCTAGGTTTGAGTTCCAGAAGCTTAGATCTAGTATCTTTATGGAGCAATTTTGCATGAAAGCTCTAGATCTACTCTTATAGTGTGCTTTGAACCCTAAAACCTTCATTTGATGTTATTTACATGTAAAGTTGGAAACTTTACGTGTTAATCAAGCCCCAAGAACCTAGATCATTGAATGGAATGGACTGGTTTCAAGCAGAATCGAGTATATGGTGTTTGCATGTATACGAATCGGCAAGTCGTTCTTTAGACTCGGCGAGTCGAGTCGCGAGTCCCTTGTTTTTCCCTTTTCGAGTTATGCCGAGTGGAACCAGTGAGTGGGAGATGGACTCGGTGAGCTAGAGGGTTGGACTCATTCGTGGAAGAACTCGGCGAGTCAATGCCCTGACTCGGCGAGTCCAAGGCAATCTTCATACTTTAGGAACAGACTCGGCGAGTTGTTCATACAACTCGGCGAGTCACAGCTAGAGTGTTCATCTCATGAAGGAGAACTCGACGAGTTGTTCATACAACTCAGCGAGTCGGATGCATATTGTCGGAGTTTTAGTAACAAAGAGGAACTCACCGAGTTTGTGCCAAAACTCGACGAGTAGTAACGAGTAGAAGCAAGAAAGTGAGAATAAGGACTCGACGAGTTGGTGACCCAACTCGACGAGTCAGGTCAACTGAATGTTGACTTTTACCGTTAAGTTGACTTTGACCAGGGGTAAGAGAGTCATTTTACCCTTAGTATTATTATCAGTATTTGATTGATGGTACTTACGGAAATTATAGCCGGGGTGAAACCGGAGCCGCGGCAGACAGATTCTGGAGCAGTTCTTTCAGCAGCTAGGCTACGAGGTGAGTTTTCTTCCAGTAGGAACGGGTCTACAGCCACAATGTCGGCCCGTTAGCTAGTAGTAGTTTTCGAACTTCGGTCCGATGTAGCAGATAGTGTGTTTGATGCCTTCGTGGCTCATACGGGATTTATGTGTTATGTGTTCCGGGCTACGGCTTGATGCAGTATGTAGTATATGTGTTTATGTTAGATGATGTGTGTTATGCTAGTTGATATGTGTTCCGGACTTCGGTCCGATGCAGTCAGTTCCGGAATTCGGTCCGATGCAGCTAGTTCCGGACAACGGTCTGATGCAGGGGACAAGGTCCCAGTTAGTTCCGGACTTCGGTCTGATGCAGTTTCCGGGCTTCGGTCCGATGCAACGAGCAAGGCCCTGAGTAGTTCCGGACTTCGATCTGATGCAATGGGCAAGGCCCAGTATGTGTTATATGCTAGTGTATGGTATGTGGTAGTTTGGGGGAGCTCACTAAGCTTTGTGCTTACAGTTTCAGTTTTGGTTTCAGGTACTTCCGCAAGTAAAGGGAAGAGCTCGGGATGATGGCATTGCACACATTACAGCTTCAGTCTTATTCCTGGGAGTTTGTTTTGATTCATAGTTTGATTTGGCACAAATGTTCATGACATTTTATTATGGGTTGAGATATTTGACACATGGTTTTATGATGTGACGATCAGTATATGATTTTTATTATTATTAAAACAAAAGTTTTTGGGTCGTATTTTTGGATGTTACATTTTCACGGGTCTTAAATTTGTAAAATATCGAAATGGTTGTCAATCTTATGAAAGAATGTATGTAAAGTGGAATACCTATAAAAATATGTTATGATTTTTTATTTCCGGTATTAAATTGTTCTGTCAGGATTGACGTAAATGGCTTAAAGTTAATTGTGTTTAATGTGATTAGGAAAAATTGTGTTTTTGTAGAACTAAAAAAACTAATGGAAAATAATACATAGTTATAATGTTGGGGAAACAAGCTCGGATAAAGAATTAAAACAAAGTATGCAAAAATGTATAACAATATATGACAATTATATTAAAGACTATGAAAATTGTAAGCAATAAAAGAACTAAATGTGAAACAAAAAAGTTTTACTGTAATATAATATTAAAACAAAAATGACATATAATGCATACTACTTTGACACGTTTTTTAAGAGGACAATTTCGTTTATCATGGTTAGCCATCTGTTTACATAAAGCACACTTTCGCTTAGGCTTCGAACATACTTTTTCCAGCATTTCTTTTTTTGATTTTAATCTCTTACCACGACTGTTAGTTCCCTTATTACGAATATCTGATGGATTGTCAATATCGGGAACATCATTAGTTAATTCTACGTCTATAATCTGGTTGTAGAATGATTCTCTTGATGGCATCTCATGGGCTGGACAATCATCTACAAATTTTTTCTTCAGCTTATTCAAATCTTCAAGGTATGACTTTAACTTCGATGCATCATGGCTTAAAAATGAAACTCAACGATCTACATTTAAGAAAATTTCAATAGTCGTCATGTCAGAGTTAGAGTCTAGTAAAGAATTAGAAAAACGCCTTTTAAGCAATTTTGTTGGAACAACATCCTGACACCACTGTCTCATAATGTATTCTTCAGGAATCTGTTCAATACTGTAGTACTTAAAGACACAGAATATGTGCCTATACAAAAGACCGACATGTTCAAAATGCATGCAGGTACATTTGTATGAACCATCTATTGTTGAGTGTGTAACTTGGAATATGTATAATAATATATGAGTTTCAGTTATAAATTCTTGTTGTGTGATTAAAAAAATAATTATGCAGTGTTAAAGTACTAACGTACCATGTATCGGGTATCCTCTGTAAGACAATCGTAATGGTATTCCTCAAGTTTGTCATCGACAACAGGACTTCATGGTTGCCTTGTTGTTATGTTCTTTTGCTTCTCCAAAACAATAATAGTGTCAACACCATTATTAGAAGTAACACTCATTTGGAAACAAGTGTTATCAGAATCTGAAATCTCTTTCTGCACCTAATAAAAAATTTTACGAGTGTAGACCTTTGAAGCATGTGGCTCAATTGGACTAGATGTGATGAATCTAGGAAGTGTTGTAGCAGTGTTAAAGTCGTTGACAACTTGATTACGCCTTTTACGTTCCATAACACCCTCAAATGTCATCATAAACATTAAAAGATAAGAACCAGTAAGGGTGTTGTTCTGAAACGACCAATTTTGGCCTCCCGACAATGATGTAGTTCTCATAAGACCAGACATCAGTATGTCCTTGAAAAATGCAGGTACCCAACGTCTACGCAACCCATACATCTCTTGCATCCACTTGTTATTTGAAATGTTATACTCATTTAAACAAGATTTCCATTCCTTTTCAAAATCATGTGGTTCCAGCTTAGAATTCCAAATTATAGAGTGAAAACGCTTTCAAAAAGCTGAGTTTGTGGCTAGTTGCGATGTTATCTGAATAAAAATAAAAAATATATTGGTATAAAATATATAATCATGCTATACAAAGAATGAAGGGTATGAATGGTATAAACATAAATTCTAAAAGAATTTAGGTTAATATTCTAGCAGAAGACCCATTTGAATTGTAGTTATGTCATATCATTTGTTTTGAAAGAATTAAATTTTGATTGAACGATATGTACTAACAAGGTAAACATAGTGACATTGTTTTGAATATAAAAAAATATTCACCTTGTTTGGAATTTTTTTGTAATATGCCACATACGAAACCTGTGTGCTGACATTGGAAATACTTCATTAACAGCCTTGTTTAAAGCTGGATCTTGATATGTAATAACAAGCATAGGTTGTTTTTTGAATGCTTTCAAAAATGCTCTAAGCAGCCAAGAGTAAGAACTACCATCTTCTCTACTCAAAAGTCCAACACCAAAAGTCACACGTTTCTTATGATTATCTATCCCAGTGAAAGGTACGAAAACCATATCATATCTGTTTAAAAAGAAAAAAATTAGTAAGTGTTATTGGAAACAAGAAAAATTATGTGAAAACATTGAAAATTTTAAAAATACGTATTCATGCTGAATGTGGCATCCAGAGAAACGTCTCCAAAAGCATTGTAGTTGTACTTTGTAGTTTCGTCAGCCCAAAAAATCGAATTCAACTTTTTCTCAACAACTTTAAAATCGAAAGAAAAACTTGGGATATTTTTTTCCTTTCCAGCATCTTTGCTACAAGGAATTTTGCATCCCTGGAACCTATGTAAGAATTGAGATTTCTCGTACTGTTCTTGAAATCAAAAACCAACCCACCTCGAATGTCAGAACCATCCTCAAGTCTGGTATACAATCTATGTGCTCTTGAGGCACCAATATTTTGCTTTGACAAGTTATGAATAAAGATCTCCTGTGAATAATCAAGTTTCCTCTTTGTACGAGACAAAAAACATATTGTCCTTACCAAACAACTTATGATTATGTTGTTCAACAAATTCAGTAACAATATATTTATTAGGACCATGTACTAGAATAAAAACAATTTTCGCTTTGCATTCGCACATGAATGAGTCTTTCCTTCTCTGAATCTTATTATGTTGAGGGTCTAAAGTATCCACTTTAGCGGTTTCTTGGTTTACCTTCCTGATTGCATAGCAAATGTCGTTGTGTGATAATGTCGGATTCGGTTGTTCCAATTGGTCCAAGCCTGACATCAAAGCCTGCTAATGATGCGTAATTATAATACATTGATAATGCTACTCTATATGAATAAAAAAATTGAATTGATTTAGGTTTGATGTGGTCTGAAACAACAGGAATCCAATAAGATGATCCACCAGGAGAAACATAATCATGTGTAACATGAGATTGTTCTGCATAAAAGGAAAATTAAAGAATTGGCAAGAATTAATCTAGTTTATTAAACTTTTTTCTTATTCATATACTAACATTTCTGAAAATCAATGTTATCATCGTCTATAGTATAATCTGCCTCATTATCATTGAACTCGAATTTGTTTTCTGCGTCTTTTAATTAGAATATGTGTAATGGATACGTATATATATATATATATATATATATATATATATATATATATATATATATATACACTTAAAATACATCACCTGGGTTATGATTACTACAATTACTACAATCACTGAAATGATATTCGGAATTGTCATATATATGATCTTGAATGTGTTCTAATGGATCATCATCTTTGCAAGTGCAAGTTACACCATATTGCAAAAAACAATATAAAAGTTCAACATTATTACTATAAAAATTAACAAGTATAAAAACTTATAAATTAAATTCACCTAAATTTAGATTGCTATTCTCGGATATTTGAAAATCGACATTATGTAGAGAATCATGATCAGGTAACTCGAAATCTTCATAATCATGTGCATAATCCTTAGGATATTCATGTTGATCATGAATATGATCGTCACCAGCTGATACTGTATCATCCATAAGATAACTTACAGCACGATTGAACACCAGTTGATTAGAGAAAGCAAAACAAATTCAATATTACAAACTTTGAGCCAATTCAATATATATCAAAAAAGGAGAAACCGTGTAATTGATATGTAACTAAAAAGACATGATATCTGCATTCATTGTTATCAATTATTTAGTTTTTTAATTTTTAGGAACATTGTAAAGAAAAGAATCAACACAAATTTGTATTATTCATCATGATATTGTAAATATTTGACATATTCATATTCCAAATATAATAAATTCCATAGATAAGGCTTCGACACATCCTGCGTTTTAAATTAGACTTTTGATAAATTTATTCAGCAAACTTTTAAAAAAAAACTTTTTTTATGAATTTACAAATGATTTCTGATTTATTATGGCATAAACGCATATACTAAGAAATCAATTAATATCACAAGACTTTTATTCTGTGAGAATATTTGAAACAAGATTTACAGAAAAAATTATTTTTCACACATTTGTTCTGTATATTCTCGTACAACTTAACATAGACATACTTATACCACGGTCTCATGATACCTCAATCTTATTCTGTAAGAATATATATATGTAATAATATTAACACTAAATTTATTTTGCTCATGTTTGATCTGTATAGTGTAATACAAATTAACATTCTATAAGAATTTAATAATAAGAATTCTAACGGAATCTTTGATTAATCATTAAGTAAACGAATTTGGAAACACTTATTCTATACGAATAATAAGAATTGTGTTTTTGTTTATTCTGTATCTTGTAATCAACAGTTACATTCTAGTACTTTTGATAATAAGAATTGTCTTTTTGTTTATTCTATACGAATAATAAGAATTGTATGTTATTGTAACGACCCAATTTTTCAAAGACAGTTTTTTCATTTTCAATTAATCAAAACCAGTCGCATAAACCATGAATTCCCAAAACATTTGTTTTCAAATCAACATTCATTACATCTTTGTTTCCTTTAAAAACATCAGAGGGTCCCAAATACAATAAAAAGAGAGATAGAGTGCACGCCACATCATCACGCCTTGCCCTTGCCCTTGGCTCAGAAGTACCTGAAACAAATCAACAACCTGTAAGCGAAATGCTTAGTGAGTTTCCCAGAGCATACCACACACAATCACGTACACATATCCTGATAGATAGTAAATCTATAAACATACCACAGAAACCATGCAATACGATTCAACAAGAATGCAATGGGCTACCCCACACGGCCTTACATCCAATGTCATGGGCTACCCCACATGGTCTTTACCTAGGAATGCCATGAGCTACCCTACATGGTCTTATATCTAATGCCACGGGCTCCCCCCGGGGTCTTCCATACCAACATAATATCACATAACATATCAATTCACAAATGAAAAGCACACATATAACATGTTCATATAATGGGCCGGCCTTGGTGTCGTAGACCCATAGGTATGTTGAGAAGACTCACCTTTGTCCGATGAATATGAATACAGCCCTCCTAATAATTTGCAACCTACCGAGCTGAATAATAATAATAATAATAATATAATCAATGATAGGACCTTAAATTACCCCAAGGAAAGGCCCAACCTTCAAACCCTATCCCCAAGGCCCAATTACCCTATTCTTGAAAATGGGACACAAAGTCCAAGTCCAATGTCCGTAATGGGCCCTTTGGCCCAATAAGGCCCACCCGATATGTCCAAGGCCCAAACAAATGAAAATGCCTCTAACTCATAGAACCCAACAAGCCCAACAACCAAATGAGGCCCAAAGGCCCAAAACAGCTTAGGGTCCAACTGAGTTGCGTATGCCCAGCGTACCACCCTGGTACGTGCAGCGTAATGAGGTTTTAGGAACTACGCGCCGCGTACATCCAGTTACGCCCAGCGTACAACCATTTTATGCACTTTTTCCATTAAGTGCTTAATGTTCGAATCCTTCATGTCCAAAAGCTAGATCTAAGTCTGCAATGATGTCCTAAGGCATAAAGTTGGCAACTTTATGCCCTTGCATGCCTCAAACACACCCAACTACTGCGTTAAGACCTTTCCAAGGTCTTTTACCCATGCATTAGGTCAAATCTCTCATCAAGCTCCCATCTTTATACTTCTAAATGACTAAGGGACCTCAGATCTGACTTTCTTATCAAATGGGGAGGCTTAGCTCAACAAAAGAAGTCCAAAACTCATCAATGGAACAAACCATCAAAACCCTAGCTAGATCTAAAGATTAGAAAGGAAAGATGCAAGCTTTTTACCTCCAGAAGCTTTACAAGATGATTTTGATGTAGGATCTTGAAGCACCCACTTGATCCAAGCTTTCTTGACCACCTCTTCTTCTTGAAATACACACTAAAAAGCCACAAATGCACTCTTTAAGGCTCCAGAATGATCTCACAAGGTTTCTAGGGGTATATGGACGTTATAATCATGTGGAGGCTCTCTAGGGTTTAGTCCAAGGGACTTTAAGTTGTTTAAATAGGCCTCAAGTCCGGAAAAATTAGGGTTTGCGTTCCTGGTGCGTACGCCTCACGTAACTCAAGGTACGCCCAGCGTACCTTGATTCCTCCGCGACCACTTCCATGCAGTACGCTAAGCGTACACTTAAATACGCCCAGCGTACTTAAGGGACCATTTATGCAAAAATATTATTTCTTAGGGTTTCAAGACGTACCAGAATTTTGTATGTTACATTTATAACCATCATTCTAACAGAATGTGTACTTATGTAACATACACGTTTTGAAATCGTGTTTTGTAATGAATAAAATTGTGAAATACTATGTGAAATTGAGTATTGAGTTCTAACAGATGGTTTTTACTAGAAATGAAGTAAAACTATGTTTAGAATCACTCAGAAAATATTGGAAATCTTATGAAATTCCAATCAAATGTAAGATGGTAAAATTTAGCGAAAATATAAGATTTGAAATAAGTAAAATTTTATTATTGAAAGTTGTAAATAATCTCGTTAGAAACTTGTAGGCGAAAACCTTGTCGAAATCCGAGTTATAACGAAGAAGTTATGACCAATCGACGATTCGTGACAAAACCGGTACGGTGCCGAATGAAGTAAAAAGTGAGTTTTTGATAAACTACATTTTAGCCTTAGTGATCTAAATGAAAGTTGTAGTATTCTTTAAACCGAGAAGTTCGATAAAAAGAACGCCAAAATCTGACTTCGTATGAGGAAGTTATGATTTTTCTAAGTTTCGGATTAGCAGTAGACAGCTAAAAACTTGAATTTTAGATCGAGCGATATTCAGCCGATACAACCTAAACAAGAATTGAATATCTCATCATTTGTAGTACAACGGTAAAAAGTCTAACGAAAACGGACGTCGGATGAAGAAGTTATGAAGTTTTAACGGATTTTCTTGTCCCTGTCTGTTAAAAATATAATAAAAAAAAATAAATTCAAAATTAGCCGACAGAGTCTAATCGAAAGTTGTAGAGTATATTCTCACCTACGCGTGCATATAAAGAACGTCAAAAACGGAGTTCGTACGCAAAAGATATGAATTTTTTAAGTTATTAAATAAAAATAAAGGAAAAATCAAAATCTTATTCGAGGCCGTACGCCCCGTGTACACGAGGTTACGCCCAGCGTACCTCGTACGTATCCGGTCCGGAGTCAGCCACGTAGTCCGCCTTCGCATGGTCGCCACATAGAAGCCACGTCCGAGACCCAGGAACCGAGCATGCAACACCTCGCGTACGCCCAGCGTACCGAGGATCTACGCCTCACGTAATAAGGAACTTCGCACCCTATATAAGGGATGCGAAGGTCTCCGGAAATGTTTGCTCATTTTCACACTTTTACACCCTCTACTCCCATTTTTAGCCACTTTTAACCCCCATAAGTCTCGTTATCATCCCCGACATCTAAAGCAAGCCCCGACATCGCGAAGTTCCCGAGAAAATCTTGTTTTCAAGTCAAAACTCTGCCCGAGTAAAGTCCGGTTTTCAACTAAAAACCCCAGTTTCGCCTCAGAAAGTCATATTTAGAGCCGAAATGCTGCCCAAATTAATATTTTGACCCCCGGTTAATTCAAGGTGAGTTCAATATATAGGAACAATTGTATGTTATGTGTTATATGTGTTATGTGCTTCTCAGTGTTATTATTTCGGGTTATTTTCTTGTGTTATTTTTATTATGCTATTTTGATAGCAAAAGTAATACCTTGACCATGTGATCAGTGAAAAGACTTAGATTCGCATTGGTAATGGTACGAAGCCTCTGGCCACATAGAGCATGTCCCCCGTAAGTGAATGACTTATATTTAAATGGCATTGGCAGCAGATTAAACAGGGCGTGAAAACCTGAAATCTACTGAAATGTTAAACAGGGCGTGAAAACCTGAAATCTACCGAAATGTTAAACATGGCGTGAAAACCTGAAATCTACTGAAATGCTAAACAAGGCGTGAAAACCTAAAATCTATCAGAATGATAATCAAAAAAAATTTATGTCTTCTGTGCCATTTGGGCCAAAGCTCTATTGATGCATATCATGTATTGAAATCGTTATGCCTCATTGATCATAAATCTTTGAATCAAATCTTGAGTTGATATTGAAATCCTAACATATGATACGCATATGCTATTGTTGTTCTTGTTCCTTTTTGCTTCTGTCATATTGGTATATATAAGGCATAATATTATATTGTATCTATTTATTGAATTCACTAAGCGTCACCGCTTACCCTATCAATGTTTAACAATTGCAGGTGATAAGTAACCAGTATAATTATATATTGTTGAAAGAATTAGAATAGTTTGTAATAATACTTTCGTACTTCAGTTTATGTTTGTATAAGTTACAATATCCTGGGTAGTTATGTAATATATAACACTTTATAATAGTCGGTTTGTATCCAATAGGTTGTAAACTCTTTACCAATGTAAAATATTGCTTTTATGAATATGCAAGTAGCATGTTTTGGAGTAATAATATTGGGAAGTATGAAAGTTTGGGTCTTTCAGAAATACGAAAGTTGGGGTCTTTCAACTTATAACATTATGTATAACACAATTTACGAAGAATTATTTTATACAAAAATATGAGAACAAAAATACATTTACAACAACATATCTGTAGTCATATGATAAATAAGAAAATGTATGGAATTTTAATCAAACTCAAAATGAAAATTATTAATATTAATTGAATGAAAACATAAACTTACAAGGAGAAACCCCTATAATTCATGAATCCATATCATTATTATACTGAAATAAAACTCCATAAAATCCGATAAGACTAAATTGAAAACATTATTCAATTCCTAAAATATATTGACGAAATAAACATCTACTCTCTCTTGACCCTTGCATGAGGACAGTTCCTCCTATCATGACCAACACCAAAACAAATCTCACATCTTCTTATTTTCTTTCGATCTTGATGCACTTGGCATTGATTGACATTCCGATCATTGTTATCAAAAAAGTCCTTATTGTTATCAATATTATCTTTGTTCTGAAAACAAAACAATAAAATTCAAAATATGAATTTCATCACTGAAATATCATAAGAACAAATATGATATGAATCTGATGAAGGATTATTCTGAACTATGAATATAACAAAATTTATATGCATATGATAAACGATTATTCACCATTACCAAAATAAAAACGTGCATGAACAACATACCACCATTAACGAAAGATCAGAATAAGAAAAATGATATGAAGATAATGAACGATGAATCTGCAATCGATTAAAACGTATACGATGCATATATATATATATATATATATATATATATATATATATATATATATATATATATATATATATATATATATATATATATATATATATATATATATATATGTTATATTCGTTGATAAGATCCATATTTAATAGCCTGATATTTAGGAATTTGATTGATATCAATCAAACTTTAATTAACTCGGAAAATATAAATTATATAGTAAGATTACATTAATACCCTTTAAGAATGATTGGTCCACATTTGTGCATACAATAACACAATAATTAGATTAAACACTTGAACCTCTCTCTCTCTCTCTCTCTCTATATATATATATATATATATATATATATATATATATATATATATATATATATATATATATATATATATATATATATATATATATATATATATATATATTACAATTTAAACACAACCATCTTCACCTATAAATTACCCATATTCTATTTACATTTTACACTTCAAAAAACACTATATATTTTATTACCTCCTACAAAAAAACACGTATCTCTCTCATTTTTTATTTAATCTCTTTATATGGATCCAAATCAAAACACCTCGAACATCCCAAACACTCCAAATGCAAATGTTAGCTACATGCAATTGTTAACCTCTCCAAAGCCCAATCCAATAACAACCTCTATTCACCACTTCATACCAGCACAAACTTCTACCAACACCAACCACAACAATTCAATCAACCTCAATTCCAAGCCTTTCAACAATAATCTTCTCAACAATTTCAACAACCATCTCAACAATTTCAACAATCTTCTTAACAATTTCAACAACCTCCTTTTATTCATCAACAATTTCAACCATCTCAAGTCCCATTATCCCAATCTCAACCTATAGACCTTGACAATAACGACGATGAAGAACGGGTCGAAGAAACACAACAACCAACTCGTCAAAGGCAAAAAAACAAAAGAACCAAAAGAAAAGAGAACTACCGTATGGAACGAAGACGAGGAGGAAGCTTTAGTGAAAGCTTGGATTTTCATATCGCAAGACGGGGATGTCGGCAACTCGTAAATAGGTCAAAGTTTTTGGTGTCGTATTTTAGATCATTTCCACGCATTATTAGGAAAGAAAACTGGACGGGCGTACAACTCGATCAATGCAAAATGGTGTGATTTACTAGCGGTTTGCACCCAATTCAATGGCATATTTAACAAGCTTAAAAATAGGCATAGAAGTGGTAGCAACGATTTCAACATTTTAGCAGTCGCAGCCTACAAATACAAAATTACCACCAATGTAAACCGTTCGGCCACCTAAAAGCGTGGAAAGTTCGTCGTAACGGTCCAAAATGGGTTCTATATCTGGAAATGGCGCATTCAGGATCTACCACCGATTCCAACAAAAGGGCAAGAACGTCCGAGTTGGACGTGGGTTTTGGACACGACTTCAACGATGACTTCGACGCCACCGAGGGGGAGGGCCCACCGGACGTCCAAGTTCGTGGACCAGCAGGAAGGGACAAAGAGAGAAAGGGAGTGTCTTCAAGTGGAAAAGCACCGGCAACTAGCGAAGACGAGCTTGCGACATCCATAGATAAAGCTCTAGTTTTTCTAGAAAAAAAAATACGAATCAACGGAGGAAGCTCGTCGCCAAAAAGTAACTCTTACCGATCTTCAAATCATAAACACAAAACCCCAACCGAATATTGACCCAGAAAATCTTGCGACGTTTCTTAAAATTCAACGACAAGTCCAAGAGAAATATGGAATTTAGGTTCTAAAATTTATGGTTTTAAGTAATTTAGGATTTTATTTATGGTTTTAAGTAATTTAGGATTTTAACTTTTTTATGTTTTTTTAAGAATTTTAGGATTTTAATTTGTGTTTTTTATATTAATGTAATGTGTTTTTAATTTTAATGTAATGTGTGTTGTTTATTTAAATAATGGTTTTATTTTAAATTATGGTTTGTATTTTGTTTTTTATTTAATATAATGTAAAAAATAAAAATAATAAAAATAATAAAATAAAATAAAATGAATTTGTGGAGTGGTAGCCATTTCCAATGTTTAGTGGGTTGGTGGTGGAGCTGACGTGGCGCACATGTGGTAGCACTTTTTCGGTGGGTTTAGTGTGACCACTCCCCACAGCCTTATGTAAGAAAAAAGTGTTGTTGAGGAGGTAATTCAACTTTGGCCAAAAATCATAAAAATAAGAATTTCTTACCAGAAACTAAGGAAGTAATTTAGTTTTGGGCACTGTGCAATCACACAGGTTGCATACCCACAAGGTCGGCCTGGCGTACTTTATCGTCTAGGGTTAGTTCGATGACGCCAGAATCATGTAGGACCTTGGGACT
This sequence comes from Lactuca sativa, assembly GCF_002870075.4. Classification (NCBI taxonomy): domain Eukaryota; kingdom Viridiplantae; phylum Streptophyta; class Magnoliopsida; order Asterales; family Asteraceae; genus Lactuca; species Lactuca sativa. Next base: position 177,555,412 of record NC_056629.2, read on the forward strand.
CACGATACTGATGACAGATCAATATCTGATTTACTATCTTCGGAGCTATGAAAAAATGAGGGAGTTTCTCGGGAGAAGTGATGTCTTTGAGTACTGATCCGGATTTATGTGTGGGATGTTGCTGATGAGGCGGGATTCGACGTTCACACCAAAACCCAAAATCGTTGAGAGACTAATGTTATGACAAAAGCTTGGTTGTAAAAATCGTTCGGCAGGAGCTCGGCGGTGGACTGAGGTTAAGCGATTAATCAGTTTGGCGGGGATTAATCACGGACCCTAAATTACGAATAAAACTATTTTAAAATTTAATATATCCTAAGAAAATTAGTATTTGAAAATTTAAAATTTTAAAATTTTGAAAATTCTAAATAGTTGGTATAATACTTGAAATTTTGAATATTTAAAAATTTAAAATTTTGAAATTTTGTTAATTTTGGTGTAATATTTGAAATTTTGAAAATTTTCCCGCCTAGGAGCGCCAAGGACCGCCGAGGACCTCTGAAGACCGCCTAGACCGAGTATGACCAATTTCCGCCAAACACCCCTAATCATAATCTGTTTCAGACCGCCAAACGCCTAGGCGGCTACCTAGGCCAATATTTACAACACTGACCAAAAGTAATCAAATACGAAATTGAACAAACTGAAACATAAATAAATCAAATTATATATACAAGATTCATAATCAGAAAACATACTTGAATGTTGATGTTTACAACATAATCACAAATCACGGAAATAAGTAGAGATTGAGGCTTGCGAATTTCAGTGTCGTAAGACAAAAATTTCCCTGGTAGGGATCTGTCTAGAGGATACAACAATCTGATCAAGATTGAATCTTGATCCTTGAATCTTGATCCTGGCGAAATTCTTCATGCTTCCTTGATATCCCAGAAAAATGAGAGTGAAAGAATTGGTGTTATTGTGATTAAGATCACCCACCTAATATGGCAATTGATCATCTATTTATAGTCTGTCAAATAGCAGTTAAAAACTGTCAGCAACCATACATGTTCCAAAACTAAAATTAACTGCCTAATTAGCTTTCTTCAGTTAATTAACAATTAACACATTTTGTAATTAAAAATTCAATTTCGGAATTTCTGTATAAGCACCCAAGTTCCATTAGAAAAAAGTGCATCATATTCATCTTTCATGACATTTAACCAGTTAGGATCTTGAAAGGCCTGAGAGTAGTTGCGAGGAATAAGAGACGAGGAAATGGTGTCAATTTTAAGATTGAGACGATCAAAGGGTTTATGGATGCCCCGTTTGGCACGAATAACCATGGAACGGCTGCTTGTGGGATGGGAGGCCGAATGCCAAGGGGCAACATGGGTGTAACGTCCCAAAATACGATGGTAAAAATTTCATTTTTAAAACAACCAAAACACCCATTTATCCTTTACTCAGACACTTAAAAGTATTTTATAATAAAACAGTTATCAGAGTACAATCCCAAAATCACACAATTGCGGAAAAGCATGGGTGTGTGCGTTGCGATCAAGTCAGGCCCTTTCCTTTCAAACTGGTAGTACCTGAAACAAGAACTGAAAACCATAAGCACAAAGCTTAGTGAGCTCCCCCAACATACCACATACAGAACAAACATATTGCCAAGCATATTTAGGTGTCTGGCCTACCCCTTCGGTCTATGTCAACAGGATGTTGTCGAGCATATCTGGGTGCCGGCCTGCCCCTTTGGTCTACTTCAACCGTTTACTATCGAGCATATATGGGTGTTGGCTTACCCCTTCAGTCTATTTCAACCAGATATTGGGTCTATTTCACCCCCTACCACTACTACATCATAAAAAATAATCACAGAAACATCAGCAAATACTGGCATACCAAACAATTATCACAAAGACAATCATTTTACCATAAACATCAATTGTTGGGCAGGAATTGGTGCCTTCGACCCACGGATACAGTGAAGGTAACTCACCTCAGACAGCTGAAACCCACGGATAAATCTCTGACAGACGATCCGCTAAAATCCATGCGCTATCAATTACCAAAATAACATCAAATTAATAATTGGATCCCCACTCACACTAAGAGTCCAAATTAGGATAAAAGACCTTTTTACCCTTCCTCTAACTTGGCCCCGGGCCAAGGCCCAATCCAAATGTCCAAAAAGCCCACAATAATCAATCAAAGCCCACATATGGCCCATTAACCCAATTGGTCCCAAACTCAACATGGGCCAAAACCAAGAAAGCCTAATATCTGAATTGGAACCAAAGCTCTAAATGGGCCCAAGCACTAAAAGGCCCAAAGAAAAAAACTAAGGCCCACCAAGTCCCAAACCACATCTCACGTCGTGGCCATACCTTGGTCACGTCGTGAGGACCCACTTGGTCAAATACCAACTCATCACGACTCCACCTAGCCAACTCAGTCAAGGGAAAGTCAACGGGCTGCCCTTACGTCGTGAAAATCCTTTCTCACGTCGTGAGCCCCAAATAGATGACCAGAAATGGGACCATCACACCTCACGTCGTGAGACCTTGTGACTCACATCGTGAGAACAGTTTGAGGCTAAAAATCCAATTTTTAAGTCCTTATTCCATTAAGCCATCGACCCCAACTCTAACAGAAACTAAAAAGGACTCCAAAGGCTAATAAGAATGATTACTTGATGGGCATGCATGCCCCATGCATGTCCTAAACCTATCATAGGTCAAAATGACAAAAAAATGGCCTCAAACTCAAACAAAATCCATAGTTATAACCATGCTTCAGATCCAAAAGACCAAATCATATAGAATAACCCATTGATCCATAAAGTTGCCAACTTTATGGATCCCAAGTATGAAATCCAACATGATCATGCAAAAAGGAGCTTAGAACTTACATCTACCAATTTAAAACCATAAATATTGGATCTTGAACACTTACAATGGTCAAAAATGTGCATAAGATAATGATGATGAAGTCTCCTTGTTGAACCAACACTCTAGGGTCTGTTCTTCTCCATCTTCTAGCCACCAAATCGCCAAGAATGGATCCAAAACCACCAAATGGGTTAGGGTTAGGGTTTTCTGAGTTATAGGAAAGTGGAGGTTGAGAAATGAACCCTAAATTTGAATTAAGGTGGCTTAAATACATGAGAAACCCTAAAAATTCATGGGCTTGGGCTACAGCGTTCCTCACGTCGTGAGCATTCATGCCTCACGTAGTGAAGACCCCCTTTTCTCCAAAAAAATCAAATCTTTCATCCTCCAAAACCCTAATTCGAATCACCCAAGGAAACGGATGTTACAAATCTCCCCCACTTAAATTAGATTTCTTCCTTGAAATCATTCCTTACCATCCCAGGCGCGCCAGACAGCCTGAAGAACGCAACCATAACCCTGAGCATACAACAGCCCCACCAAGGCAACTGAACCCAACCCTAGCAAAACTCTCCAAACCTGATGATGAACTAATCCTTAATCCCTTGCAGAATAACCACTTCTACCTCACCCAAAATATGAAATCCATAATTGGTTTGACTCCTCGACAGACCACCCATACCAAACCACTACCAGACCAATTTCACTTTGAATTCCGAACTAAACAAAATACTTCCAACCCTTGATTATCTTGATGCTCCTATTGGGCAAAATATCACTGACCACTCCTTGTTGCAGAACACTTTTACCTAACAGAAGGATCAGATAATCCTTCGAGTAGAAGACTGATCCTTACAACGGTCAGACTCAGACGAGAGCTGTGCAACAGGGTCAAATCAATTACTATGAGATTATTTAATCCAAACTACAAGTGACCTAACATATTCCCCGAATAACAAGAAACTTCACACACGAATCACAAATCACTAATAATGCCTCAACTCATCTTGATACCCTTAGTTGTTTTCCAAAAGCAGCCAAGACCTCCCTGGTCCCAACTTACCTGCGAACTAACAGATTCATCGGGCTCCCACCTAGTTATTGAGTCAAATAGATACACACGGCCATACCACACGAATCCAGAAAGAAGGACTCGTCTGATAATAATTTCCCTGATTATATCGCCACTCTGGCTCCAACAACTTTTTTGACCCAACCGATCATAATCAATCGTCAAACCTGACTTCACTAAATCCAACGCTAAAAGCGAATGCCACATGACCAGTTGTAGCCTTATATCACATCCAGCCTCCAACAACCCTCCAATTCCTTAATTCCATGAATGTTGCGGTCTTACCTCAGTCTTACCCACTGTCCTACTCTGGTCCAATCCATCTGAAGAAATTCACAATCCAAATCATAGATTTGCCATGACATCATCGTTATACAAGGACCGATGAGTGCTATGAGCCACCTCACAGTCTTACAACACTCCTATCTTGTAACGACCCAAATTCTATAGATTAGTGAAGTTAGTTTTCCGTTACTAGAAGTGAGTTTTATATGTGTTTACGACGAGAGATTGGGTGTGCTTAATATATAATAAATAAAAGAAATCAGATTAATTAGGGTATAAATAATTTAATGGGGATTCGAATTATTTATAGAATTTAATTATTAATTAAGTGGTACTAATGATATTTAATTAAATTTAGAATTTATTCAAGATAATAAAATATAATGCATAAAAGTTAAAGGGTTGAGCTAAATCAAGTTAAAGTGTAAGGTGTATGGCAATCAAGGAACGAATCTCAAGGGACCAAAATCGCAAATTGGGCTTTAAAAAGCCATATAAATGAATTAAATGCTACTTTACGGAGGTTTCTACAAAAGATAAATTAAAGACTACGTATTCAGGCCATGCGTGCATCCCCATGCGACGTCTCCACTTGCCTATCGTCCGTTTTCTTTCCTCTTCTTCAGTCCGTTACATTTCGTTTGGGCTGTTGTGGGTTAAATACAAGGGTGGCACGATCGCTTTGTTGAGGTGCTTCATCACAGCGAGTCAGAGACAATTGGGAGAGTAAACAGGGAGAAACTGTGGGCTTGTGTGTTCCGGCAAGAGCTACGTTTTCCGGCGACCTACTCCTGCAAACCGATCACGATCTCAAGTTTTGCTACATCTGCAACGGGAAGGAACGATAGGGAGCGGGAAGAGAGTTGCTGATCAGAACAAAAAAGAAACGAGAGGAAGTCACTAGTAAGTTCTTGATCCCAAAACCTCTCATGCTTCCTGTTCATCCATGACTTATATCTCGCTGCTAAAATGCTACATGTAGCCCTTCTTTTTGGCACTTGTTGCAAACTCGCTGCTGCCGATTTCCCAATTCTTCCCAAACATGTAAGATAAGAAAAATAAAGAATGGGTTACGTGGAAGATTTCATAACACACGCTCAAATTTGACAACGATTGACTCTCCTTTGTGGCTAAATGATTTATGTGTTAGGGTGTCTAGGGGAATGAAAGCCCATGCAAACCTTCCACGATGATATGGTAATATAGATATTAAAAGAAGTAAATAATCAAATTGAACAAGCACACAAAACTTGAAATGACAGTTACTGTGTAAAACTATGTGTATATTTACTTAATTGGGTTATCGTGATGTTTAGACACCATTAGCTATAATGATATCTTGGTCATGAAAAGTTGGTTTAAGAATTAATTTCTATTCTAAATTTAAATATGATTACGATTATGCTCGTTTGACGATTAAGAAATTAAATGTGTAATTTTAACTATGAGGCTTAGAGAAAATATAATAATAATAAGTCATGTTGGTTTATAACAGTAAGGGTTATGATATTAAAATGTTAATTTAATTAATGATTAAAAACCATAGTCGAAAGCTAAGTAATATTGTGTTTTTATACTACTCTGTATTAATTAATTAAGGTCCTCTATGAGATATATATTATCACTTTATAGTCTACATGTTAAGACTTAAACTAAATACAAACATATTTGTGTTTAGGTCTCTTTTAGAGTTTGCGGGTTAAAGAGAAAGAGTAGTTCAATTTCCGAATACGAAGGTGAGTCGATAGACTTTTCATAAACCTTGTACATAATCGAAAACTACTTTCCGAAAACGGATCGGTTAGTCAAATTAGTATATTATTAAATGTTGATTATGCCGGTATATGCAATATGAGATAGGTCATTGTCTTGCCTTCTGTGACATTTGTATGCTTAGTAAATTTGGTTGATATGACTATATGGTACTTGATACAATTAAAATTAACTACGATATGCTAAATGAAATGCTTGCTATGTGACTATGATCTTGATGAGTATTTTCTAGGTATATATGTTATGAATCTTGATTATGATATTATGAATACTGCATGCTTGTATTTGATTTACGATCGATTATGCGGGGTTATGCGTAGAGGGCAAAGGGTAGAACCTAGCACTTAGCATGAAACCCTATCCGGATACCTTCAAGCCTGGTTGGTTGAAAAATACCTCCTAGGAAAAAGCGCTTAAGCCATTTACGAGTTGCTCGGTCTTTCTAGATGCCCGTGCGACACATGGTACGCGTACACTTCGGTGTTTGCGGACTGGAGTGATGTTGGCCATTCGAACGAGGCTTGTACAAACATCATGTAGGTGTTGGGAGGTGGCGGACGAATGCCACCGCTTGTACCAACACCAGAACGACACCGCGATGTACTTGTACATTGCATAGTCGGAGTAGTGAAAGTGGAGTCTTGGGGTCGGTGTGACGGGTGGGAGTCGCGAACCATCTAAAGCATTTGGCTGGCCAAGCACACAAGTAGCGAACGGGTTTTTCCCTTGGGGTTAGGTATCACTATGAGACTACCTATGCCTATACGATTATGATAGATTCCTTTGATATGATGATGTACGATTACGATATGATTATGCATGAAATATGATTGATGTTACTCTAATGAATGATAAGTAAATGGATGATACAAAAATTGAATGATTGAATTTTATGGTAAAGATGATTGATTATTGATTGATATGTCAATTTTGTTTATATGATCTTAATTTGAATGATTGACCCGTTAAGGGATGGTATGTTTTCCCTTTGGTTGTGTACAAACTTCTATGGGCTCACGAAGTATTTGCTGACACTTGTTTCTTTGCTTTGTGCCTTTACGATTGGTACATGTAGCTTAGGATCTTGTCTTGGTGAGATGGGGTCACTTTTGGGTAGTTTATCCTTAGAATAAAGATGCCACTTGGAAATGTTATTTAATTTTGAAACTTATGCTTCCGCTACAATTAAATACTTTTGATATTTTGGTTTTGAATTGAACGTAACGTTGTGGTTTGAAAGGTTTTTGAAATAAACAATGTTTACAGTCTTCCGATGCATTTTCTGTTTAAAAGATTTAAAAAATAAATGAAACAACTTTGGGTGAAAAAATCATGACGTTACATATCTTGCCATGGCCACTGCCCATGGTCTTACCACTCATCTATCAATCCATCCATTCTCATCTACACACCACACTAAGCGTCCAAACCGGGGTTCGGGTTATGCTGGGAAACCTAACCTGGGTCCACCAAAAGCCTGCTACCCATCACCAAGATGAAACTAACCAACTATTGGTGAGTTTTCTGGACTCCCAACTCACATAATCCTTAATCCAGATGGTCACTTGTGTCGCCTTCCTCCCCCGACGGGGATGTGAAACTCATCCTAATTCTACATCTGATTCCGATCCCAGAACTCTGAACGATTCTCCCTCACTTTGATTCGACCAATTTCTCCCATCTCATGAAGTTTGATGGATTCCCAATCCATCTTACCTCCTTATTATTGAACCACTGACAAACCGCGTTTACCAATACTAGTTTTCCATCACTAGCTGAACCCAAAGACCTTACAACTCTTGAAATCCAGATAAACACTCCCCGGAACCTCCGCAATTCTAACAACCCCACTCACTTCCCATAATACAACACCCAAATCCCTAATTTATGCTGGTGACAAAGAACATAACCCTCACGATAAATAAATCTCTTTGGTACCTCCGGTGATCATCCATACTCATGCAACTAAAACAACATCTCCGTGCTATAGTTCCTTCCTTAGCAACGGTAGTGATTAAACCCAAAAGTCCTCCCATAGACGACCGTCGATCCTACCAGATCGAATGTTAATACCATTGAACTCCAACCCCATCATAGAACTAACCCTTTAATCTGACCATGAACCTTCCAAACAATACCCTTGAATTTACCCATCAAATAATCGGAACACAACCGAACACACTTAGACCCGATCAATAAAAAAAAACCCCTTACTGACCCACTAATAATTCATGGCATGCAGAATGGCATAAAACAATCATTGGTAATATAACCCAGACATCAGCAGAGGACCAAACCAGAGATAACGCTTACCCAAATCAAAAGAAGTTCCAAGGCAATATAAATTCGGATAACCAAGAAAAAGGCAAAAGATAACATACCCGCAACATCGTCTGAAGAAAACCTGAGTCCCTCTTCCTGCCGAAGTACCTGCGATGAAACCAGAGCTGCCCCAACCACTAAGCCGAGGCAATTCGTCATGATATGACCAGGCTGATGACAACGATGACATAACTCTACCTCTAATGTGCATTCTTGGCAGAGGTGACCCTTCCATCCGTACATGCCGCACTTAGACCTGTTGCGCACATCCTCATGTTCCCCTTCATCCTTCGTGCAACCACCACGAATCCGCGGGAAATAGGAAATTGTCTCCTGTTACCAAGACCGGAGTTTACTCTTTAGTGCTTAGTAGTGGGTTAGGTTTAGATTTGAATGATTGTTGCTACTAGTCAGATATGACGAGGAATATTATTTCTTTTCATGGTTTGTACAGACAAGGTTTTAGATATTCATTTAATAATGAAATTCGTTCTAATAATGCATATTATAATGGTACTTTTTATTTTGAAGCATTGTCTTGTAATGGTGTATATCAAACAGTGATGGTTGTAGATAACTTAGCAAATAATGTGTTGCATGTTGATTCATCTAATGATTTAGACTTGGCATGCTTGTGGCATTGTCGTCTTGGACATGTCAACAAGAAGCGCATTGCCTAACTCCAAAAGGATGGAGTGTTGGAGTCATTTGACCTAAAGTCATATGACACATGTGAGTCTTGTTTGCTTGGAAGGATGACTAAATCACCTTTCAATGGTACTTGTGAGAGAGGTGAAGGATTATTGGATATCATACACACAGATGTCTGTGGGCCCTTCAGATCCACCACAACGGATGCAAATCGCTTCTATGTGACTTTTACTGATAATTATAGCAGATATAAGTATATCTACTTAATCAACCATAAGTCATAAACCTTTAAAAAGTTCAAAGAGTTCAAGAAAGAAGTAGAGAATCAATTGGGCAGGAAGATACAGGTGCTCAAATCTGATAGAGGTGGTGAGTATCTTAGTATCGAGTTCCACGGCTATCTTATGGAATGTAGAATTGTTTCACAATTGACACCTCCTAGGACACCACAACTTAATGGTGTGGCTGAGAGGTGTAATCAAACCTTGTTAAACATGATTCGTTCCATGATGAGTCAAGCTTTGCTACCAATCTCATTCTAGAGGTATGCCTTAGAGATTGTCGCCCATATCCTCAATCTAGTCCCAACAAAGAAGGTTGCCAAAACACCTCATGAGATGTGGACAGGGAAGGTTCCCTCGTTGGTACATATCAAGGTTCGGGGTTGTGAAGCTTTCGTTAGACGAGAGACTCATGACAAGCTTGAACCTCGAAGTGAGTGGTGTATTTTCATCGACTTCCCACAGAAATCCTTTCGGTACTTGTTCTACAGACCTAGTGAGAACGTGGTATTCATAGCACGAAGGGGAGTCTTTAGCGAGAGAGAACTCATATTCCAAGAGAACGGTGGAAGGACAATTGATCTTGAAGAGATTCAAGAATCAAGCGATGAATGAATCTCTAACACTAGCGCTCAACCTGAGGAGGAAATTTCTGTTGAACCTATTGACGAGTCATTGCCTCCTATGCATTCCACTCAAGCTAGGATAGCACCTTAGTTTTATGGTTTCCATATTACTACAAAGGGTGATACGTTTATCAGTGATAGGACACTGGAAAATTTGGATGAGCCTACTATCTACAAGGAAGCCATGGCGGGTCCTGAGTCTGCTAAATGGAAAGAGGTGATGGACAACAAGATCCAGTCCATGTATGAAAATCAAGTTTGGAACTCGGTTGAAAATGGACTAGGTCGTAAGACAGTTGGGTGCAAATAGATCTTCAAGAAGAAGACTGACATGGATGGAAAGGTGCACACGTTCAAGGCATGACTGATTGTGAAGGCACACTAACTTTATTGTTTATAGTGTAGATTTAGCTAACCAATGTTTCTAATCTCCATGTATACAATACGCTTACTCTACAAAGCAATCCAAACATCAGCTGATCAGGTACACTAACTTTATTGTTTATAACGTAGATTTTGTTGAAGTTTCAGTTTAAACGTTGTTGGATTTTGAGAGATATATTATCTAGACATACTTACCTTCATACATATTGTCAAATAATGAAGTTATATTACTAACCTTGAAAAAAAACATCATTACTCCCTTGATCAACAACTGCTAACTAGACTCTTGTCTTTCTTGGAGGATTTAGCTATGAAATTTGATAATGCATAAGGGGGTAGTAGTTTAATATATAATGTTAATAGCATAATCCATCTGTTATATAAATAGGAAATATGATGGACAAAGGGTGAAAGTCACAAAGGTGCACCTTTAGATGCAAATGTAGAAAAGACTAAAATGTATGTTTTGTTGTTTTGTTGTTTTATTGTTTTATACATCTGTTATTCATCAGCTAATGTTGTTTGTTTTAAATTATGTTGTGGATTCAACTTTGCTAAAGGGAGGAGGATGATGAAGAGATGTATCAAGGAAAAAGTTCCTTGAAAATAGAGGAAGATGAAGATGAAGATCTTAATAGAATAAAGAAGGTAAGTAGAAGGCATAGACATCCCATTCTTGAAAAGTACAAGACTAAGTCATTGAAGCAGCAGCAATAAGTGCCTCAATTAAACGATACATGTGAGGTTTTTTCTTGTTCCTATTAGAGCATATTAGAAACTTATGACTCTTATTTGTGTTACATAATCTTTTAGTTACTATATTTGTGGCTAAAGTGAACTCAGGTACTCCGAAAGATCAAGGGGAATTGTCAGATAGTAATAAAAGAGACACACCATTTTCAGTTGGAAGCTCTTCTCAACAAAATGGTAATTTTGGTGTGGAGAGGACATCTGGTACAGGTGGACTTGGAGAGGGTACTCCAAAGGTGATTTTTTTATTTTCTTTTTTACTTAATGTGTAGTAATGATTTTCTTTAATGGGAATCGCAGAGTGAAAGATCAAACAATGATGATATATTTGGAGAATCTCCACTTCATGCAAAGGGTAAGTCTTGGTCTTCTATTTTATGAGTTTCTTTACTAACTTTATATAAAATGTTTGAGATCAATGACTTTGTATTTTTTATTTGAATAAAAAGAGGAAAGATCAAATGACATGTTCTCTGATGATATGTTTGGAGAACAACCAACTGGAGTACGGAAACTTATAAGACACACACTCATTATTTCCAAAATCTCATAACAAATTTTCATGTTGTGTGTGATTATATAGTTTTGTTATATCATCAGGGAAAAGGATATGGTTTAACCACCCACCACTCACCATAACCACCACCATTATTCACCCCTACCACCCTTCACCACCACCACCCACAACCACTACAAACCAACTATCACCCACGACCCCTATCACCCACCACCCATCACCACCCTACCCTAACTCCACTACTATCACCACCCACCACTATGCATCTTCATCGCATGACCACCACCAACTACCTACAACCACCAACACTATATGTGATTAAATGCATATAATGGCATAAATCATGTGTGATTATATGTGTTTAATCACATAAATCACATGTGATTAAATACATATAATCACATGTGATTATATGTATCTAATCACATTTGATTTATATAAGCAAAATTAGTTTCATGTTTTCCATTCAATAATTTTTCTCATGTACTTAATCATATTTGATTATATGTATTTAATAACATATGATTAATGTTAACAAAGATTTGTTTTCACGTTTTTTATTCAATGGTTGTTCACTTGTATATAATCATATATGATTATATGTATCTAATCACATATGATTTATATAGACAATATTTTTTTCATATAAATCAGGTGTGATTAGATACACATAATCACATGTGATTAGATATATTTAGTCACATATGATTAAAGTTGAAAAAGAACAATTATTAAATTGAGAACGCGATAATGAATCTTGTCCACATAAATCATATGTGATTCAGTAGTTGTTCTCGTGTATTTAAATACATCGAATTACATAAATCATATGTGATTATATGTATTTAATCACATAAATCATATGTGATTAAATACATATAATCACATGTGATTATATGTATTTAATCACATATGATTTATGCGGTTAAAGAACACATAAACAAATCTTGTGTACATAAATCATATGTTGTTATATACATATAATCACCTGAGATTAAATACATAATAATACTGAATCGAAAACGTAAAACAAGTATTGTCCATATAAATTATATGTGATTAGATACATATAATCACATGTTATTAAATACAATAACAACTATTGAGCCGAGAATGTGAAAATGAAACTTGTCCACATAAATCATATGTGAGTATATACATATAATCACATGTGATTATACCTATTTAATCACATAAGATTTATTTGGACAATATTTACTTTTACCTTTTGGATTCAATGGTTGATATCGTGTATTTAATCACATGTGATTATATATGTCTAATCACATGTGATTTATGTGGAAATTTTTTTTTCATGTTCTTAATTCAATAGTTGTTCTTATGTATACTATCACATTTGGTTATACGTATCTAATCACATATAAATTATACAGGTGAGATCGGTTTTCGTCAAAATAAATCATATGTGATTAGATACATAAAATCACATGTGATTAAATACACAAGTACAACAAAAAGAAATCTTATCCATATAAATCATTTGCGATTAGACACATATAATCACATGTGATTATACATTTTAATCACATATGATTTATGTGAACAAAAATGATTTTCTCATTTTCGATTCATTATTTGGTCTCATGTATTTAATCATATGTGATTATATCAATGTAATCACATATGATGTATGTTGAAAAGGTTTTCTTTTATGTTTTTGATTCTGCATTTGTTTTCGTGTGTGTGTGTGTGTGTGTGTATATATATATATATACATATATTCAAATATTATTATATAGGATGTAACCTAACCACATATGATTATATTGACAATATTTGCTTTTATGTTTTCTATTCAATAGTTTTTTTCATGGATTTAATCATATATTATTGTATATATTTAATCACATATGATTAATGTGGACAAAGAACAATTATTGAATTGAGAACACGAAAACGAATCTTATGTGCGTATAAATCACAGGTGCTTAAATACATATAATCACATGCAATTATATGTATCTAATCACGTGTTATTTATGTGTTTAATAATCACACTTGATTTATGTCATTATATGCATTTAATCACAAATAGTATCGGTGGTTGTAGGTAGTTGGCGGTGGTCGTGTGGTGGAGATGCACGGTGGTGTGTGTTGAGTGTTTGTGACTGGTGGTGGTGATGGTGATGGGGGGTCATAGGTGATAGTTGGTTTATGGTGGTTGTGGGTGGTTATAGCTGGTGGGTGGTGGTTGTGGTGTTGATGAGTGGTTGATGACGATTGGTGGTGGTTGGTGGTTTTAGTAGTGATGGTGGTAGGTGGTTATGATGTTGGTAGGTGGTGGCGGTGGTTGGTGGTGGTAGGTAGTAGTAATGGGTGATAGTGGCGGATGGTGGTGATGGATGGTGGTAGCGGGTGGTGGTGGTGGTTTTGGTGCGTGATAGGTAGCGTGGTGGTGGCGAGTGGTGGTAAATATGGGTGGTAGTGGTGGTTGGTGGTGGTGGCGAGTGGTGGTAATGGTAGTGGTGGGTGATGGGCGAGGTGGCGATGATGCATGGTGAAGGTGAGTCGTGATGGGTGGTGGTGGCGGGTGGATATGGTGGAGGGTAGTGGGTGAAGGTGGTGGTGACAGATGGTGGTGATGGGTGGTGGATGGTGAAGGGTGGTGATTGGTGATAGGTGATGGTGGTGGTTGGTAGCGAAGGCGGGTGCTGGTGATGGGTGATTGAGGTGGGTGGGGGTGGTGGTGATGGGTGGTGGAGGTAAGTGGTGATGGTAGTGGCGGGTGGTGATCTTGGTGGGTGATAGGTGGGGGTGGCGGTTGCGGACGGTGGTGGAGGTGGATGGCTGTGATGAGTGGTGGTGGTCGGTAGTAATGAGTGGTGGTGTATTGTGGTGGGTGGTGGTGGTAGGTATGGTAGTTGGTGGTGGTGATGGGTAGTGGAGGTTGTGGTGGGCGGTAGGTAGTGTTGGTGGGTGATGGTAGCGGGTGGTGGTGGTTGAGCGGTGGTAGGTGGTAATGGTGGTGGCGGGTGGTAGTTTTGGATGGTGGTGGTGCCGGGTGGTTATGGGTGGTGGTAGAGGGTGGTGGTTGGTGGTGGTAGTGGCGGCGAGTGGTGGTGATGGGTGGTGGGTGGTAGGTTGTGGTGGTGGGTGGTAGGTTGTGGTGGTGGGTGGTGTTGGTTGGGTGGTGTTGGTTGGGTGGTGAGTGGTTTTGGTTAGTGGGTTTTTTAATTGTTTGTAACTATTTTTTGATTTTATGAATATTAATTTATAATTTTGATTAAAAAAAATTCTATGGTCAAAATTTGTTCTAAAATGTTCTTGCAATAAGAAATGTTCTTGATTAAACGCTCTCGTATATATATATATATATATATATATATATATATATATATATATATATATATATATATATATATATATATATATATATATATATATATATATATATATATATATGATTTCATAAAAATTCTAAAAACCACGTTGAACTGATGGTCCAAGTGGAAAAGGTAACCAAACTGGTTCAACTAAAAAAATTGGTTTTTAAAACATTGCATTTCCCCTAATATTAAATTACATTAACACCTCTCTTCTAAGACCATCTCCAATGGGAGTTCAACGAAGGGTTCAATCCCCACTAAACTCAACAATCCCATTGTGGGTTAATGACATAACAATTCTCTCTCTCTCTCTCTCTCTCTCTCTCTCCACAAACACAAACACAAGAAGTTGATTGGATGAAGAAAATTCATTGGTGATCTAGATGTTGTTCCAAGCATAAAAAATGCCATTGAGAAGCTTTGTGACAACACTTGTGCCATCGCTATCGCAAGAGACGCTATGGTTACCAACAAGACTAGACACATTCAACGAAAATTCAATTTCATTCGTCAGGAATTAGAATTGGGAAATGTACTCATTGAAAAGATTCATATAGATGATAATCTAGCACATCCTTTCACAAAGGCTCTACCTCAAAGCAAGTTTGAGAGTCATGCAAAAGGAATCGGTCTACGATTATCTAGTGATTGGATTTAAATTTGTACTTGACTATTATCTGGATATTCAGAACTATGTAGCAATGATATGTAATCTCCTCTAAATATGAGACATCACTTTGTGTTGAATATTATTGTGTTCTTTATTAGCATGTTAGTCAATCCTTGAATAATGTAATTATTCAAAATTTGTCCATAGTCAGTCAATGTTACGGGAGCAGCTATGAATTAAGTGTTGGGTTTTGAGCATTCTAGCACTCCTAAGTGTACATGCAACCCTAAATACCTTGGATCTATGTTTTCTCTATTATACATGCAAATAAGAACTTCCAAGGTATTATCCTAATCTAGCATACAAAACAATGAATGTAACAAGATAGAATACATACCTCTTTGATGTAGAAAGTCTTCATGAAGCTTGAGTGCCTAGTGCCTCAAGTGTGACACCTCAAATGGTTCACACAACACCAAATACACTTGGAATAACTTGAGAGAATTCTACACTTCATGAAAATCGGCTAGCCCTTTCTTACTCTCTCTAGTGGCCGATTTTGTCAAGAATAAGATCTTTATATAGTGTTACAATTAGGGTAAACCCTAATTGTCATGACTTTCCATTTCCTTGGATCCATGGGTTCAAATACACCATGGAGCATCCATGGACCATCCTATGGGTTTTAGCCCAACTTGATTATCCATGGAGCATTAGCCCACTATACAAGTATGGATGATTTACACAATCAACCCATATATTTAATTAGTCTTCTTTTGATCACTTAATTAATCCTAGATTAATTCTTGATCAATACTAATTAAATAATCTTATTATTCTTATTATTAATATACTAGAACTTATAATATATTAATAACCATAAGTGTCTTATTTCGCTTATTATAGTCTATCCAAATGCATGATGCCATGCAACCCAAATGGACCATGTCGGGTCGGGTCAAGTCTTACCAATTATAGTTATGGACTTAGACATTAATCCAACAGTCTCCCACTTGGATAAGTCTAAAACTATTATTGCGTATGACTTCAGGAACCGACTGGCAATCGTAGCTCTCAAAAGCTTTTGTCGAACTCTGACCTTGTAGATGAACTCTGACCTTTGTCAGTGACTTGTCCATTAGATAAGGGATCATATATTCCTCCATTCTAGATATCATATGGACTGAGACATGGATTATAAATCATTCTCTCTGTCCATTTGTTGTTTCCCGATTTCTGATTTATGACGACTGACTAATTGAACAAATCAAATCAGTCATGGCCCGGCTGAGCACTTCCATTTGTCATCATCAAATCATCGAGGGGCCCACAGATATCGCTTTTATCCCGAAGGTAAAAGGAATGGATAAACTTCGACACATATGGCTTGTTCTACTACTTATTGAATCATACACAAAGGCACGTTTTATAGCACCGAGTTACCGAATGCGTTTTCGTGCAATCAATGTACAACCAACTCATAGTAACAACTCATATCTCAAGGTTTGAAGAATATAAGATATTATCGTCTCATGATCACTCGTGATAAAATCCATGAAGTGATTCCAATGAGCGTGGGTTGAATTCAATACTCAGAACTTATGAGCACTCATGAGTGTTGTAGCCCTTTGTCCAACACCTTAGACCTCTACAAGCCAACCCATGACAGTCTTAATTCATATCTACTTCCAACATATGACCGACTGTGGAAGGTTTGAATAACTTAGTCATTCCGGAAGAATAACCCAGTTTATTCGGGAAGTCAAAACATGCAAAGTGAAACACAATAATAATTGAATCCAATATGGTATCAAAACCTATGAACATAAATAAAACACCTTTTATTTATCACCATATGATTACACATTATTCATTATATACTGTTTCGGCTATCAACTTTATTCTTGAATTTAAAACAATAGTTATCCCATGCTCCAAGCATGTACACTATGTTTTCTAAACACTAGTCATGCCATACACCAAGTATGCATACTATGTTTGTCTATGATCTTTACATTGTGAACTAGATCCATTGAACATAACTTCAATGAGTCTCTTTTCACACTCCCAAATCCTTACTGCAAATACAAGAATTCCAAATTCATGTCATTTACTGAAATCTGTTAGATTCTAAACTTATATGCATTGATCCTCTTGTAATGATTATGCACAAAGTCAGAAAGACTTGACAACAATCATTACATAGTATTCCAAAGGAGATCAACTCCTTGGAAACATCCTTCTTGCATTAAGTTTCCTAATCTTAAACATATTGAAAATTCTAACTTTGAAACATTTCCATATTCCATTTTGACTATCACTTCTGAACAAGAGTTGCCTCCTTACAGACTATGTCAATATGGACCTTCCAGAATTATCACTATACTTCCAACTGTCCTTGAGCAACCAATCTTTGGTAAACCTTAGATTGTCCTCAACAATTGTTTAATCCTTTTAGTCATATCCAATTCTAAACCTTTTCCCTTCTTAATGCCCCAGGCATTAAGAAAATTTTAGAAAGGATGAATGTAGCACATGTAATCGATCCTATATCCGAAGCATATGGGACACGATTCATGATGTCTCACATAAAGACTAAACCAGTCTTTTGCTATAATATTTCCATTTCAATTTGCCAAGTTCTCATAATTCAGATTATGAAAAGGGATGCCATAATCATAATAGAATTTTAGAACGCAAATAATGGACCCATATACAGAATTTCCTTATGTTGATATATCTTTGACTAAATGATTAAAACCTCACGATCTAAGCTTATAGATTTGAGATGAAGCATAATTTCCTCTCCCTTAATTATAGCAAAACAACTTTTCCCAATTGAAACCTTTTTTTTCTATAATTAACATTGCTAACTTGCAATACTTATCATAATTATCATGCTCCCACTAACATGATGATTATTAGCATAACACTTATGCTCCCACTAGCTTTGACATGTACTCAGAAATCAGCTAGACTTCTAGAAATCAATACTTCATTGACTTTCTTACCAAAGTTCAGATTTTTGATACTAGATTGTTTTGATAAGACTTTATCAAAATCATACACCTTCCCTTAGATAGCACACTTGTGTGTCTAAACAATTATGAAGAGGGATGATGTAATCATAATGGTTAGACCTTTTTGCCACTTCTCACAAGTCCAGGTTAGTGTGCCGGTAAACCACACACGCTCCACTAACGACTTTGAGAATGCAAATATCACAATTGCTATCTAGCTAAAATCTACTTAGTGAAAGTGTTTCCTCACCATCATTTTCATGAATCGGAGAGAAACCTTATGACACTTAGATTTGCTGGTGTATGTGTTCTTATCCATGTGAATTGTCATAACCATAGTCACAAGACAAGGATAATGACAAATCCAAACTCATATGGATTGAACTCAATCTTAATTTCTTGCCACCTGGCAGCTCAAGGGCCTGCCATTGCTTCCAAGTTGTTGTGCAACAAATTGAGAACTCTAAGAACTCATATGCAAAGCCAACTTTAACTGGAATGGGCACTGAATATGTCATCACGATAGGTTATAAACCTCAAGTCGTGTGCTAGTGAAGAACTTCAGGTTTTATTCTTGATTAGTTCTTGAGACTTTC
This sequence comes from Lactuca sativa, assembly GCF_002870075.4. Classification (NCBI taxonomy): domain Eukaryota; kingdom Viridiplantae; phylum Streptophyta; class Magnoliopsida; order Asterales; family Asteraceae; genus Lactuca; species Lactuca sativa. Next base: position 177,574,486 of record NC_056629.2, read on the forward strand.
AAGACCTTTGAGACTCCCACTGTCCTCTTGACATATAAGACTCCCTTGTCAAACATCCAATAGATAGTGCGGATTCTAATCAAGACAAACACTTCACACAACTGGCCTTAGTTGGTCTTTGTTTTATCCAAAACATCACAACTTACCAATTTCAAATGTACAAGAGTAGAAAACTTTTACTCTTACATTTGACAAGTGTTTTAAACCTTCTTTGAGACATGTCACTCAAGTTACAATCTTGGAGTATGACTCTAAGACTTGTATTGGAACGAAGTATGACTCATCTTCTTGATTTAACCACTTCAACAATTCATAGCTCCTCTTCTTAGCTATCAGAATGCACTTAGAGGATGAATTGTGATTAGGTCTCTAAATCATTAAGATGATCATAAAAACTGATACTAAAGTACTCTCCCATCTTTTCAGATTTGAGAAACTTTTATCTTTCTGCCTAATTTTATTCTTCTTATTCGCTCTGCCATACATTGGAACCTTTTCCAATGTCTCAAAATTACACTTAAGCTTGTAAGTATAACCATATTTACTGAGCTTTAGTAAACTATGACGAATAGTCTTATCGATATTTTGTGGTGGACTTAATCAGTGCACAAGAATGTGTACTTGATCCCTTAGTCCTTCACTTGACTCACACATCCATGTGAACAAGTAATTAGTCTTAATTTTTCCAATACTTGAAAGTTCTCATTCATCATGCTATACAACTTGCATGATTCTAAGTTCCGGTCCAATTGAAACTTGGGTGATGAGAATCTTTCCTTATTTGGTAAATTTAGACATTACCACAAATGAAAGAATCAATTTCATATTTCCACTCTTGCTATTAATGGAATCATATAAGCAACAATTTTTCCTCAAATGCCATTGTAAGGATATTTTAAAATAAATAAAATCAAAAAATTTCTTTTATTTTAAAACTTTGCGGAAAAACTTATCCTTACAATCCATATGAAAACTTGTTGTTATCTATTCCTAAGCAATATCTCATAACTCCTAAGAAGTAGCTCAAGAATCCAATCTTCAAACTATGCGATAGAAATCCATTTATGCGATCAGATTCAGCATATTCTTTCTTTAAGTTTCTTCACTTTTCTTTGATTCTTAAAACATCACCATGTGACCCACTCACATCATGTATCAAGAATCTCAGAATAGAAACTTAGCAGAGTTAGATAGTGGACTTTACCTGAAGTAGAGTCAAACTTATTGACTTTAACATCCTTAGGTAAATTTGGCAGCTTCGTAACCAATGCCCCCTTCTTTGGCAATATAAACATATGAACCCTTTGATAATGGTACACGGGACTATCACAGACTTAGCTTTTCTCTTTACCATTTGGTCAACCGAGTTGACAATGGCCGATCCCTTTCCACTGGGAAGAGAGAGCTTTACTGGATATCCAGTGTCATTATTGTCAATGTCCATAAAGTTTTAGGAAGTTGATCTTAGCAAATAGATAAGATCATTAAGGGTCTTGTCATAGTCTGGTTCATAGGTGTCCCAAAGGAACTCACTATGTGACTTAGAAAGTGATTGAACTACCAACTTTCTCAAGACTTTGACACCCAACTCTCCCGGCTTGTCAATATGTGACTACATCTCTAAGATGTGATCACACCTAGACCTTGCCTTGCCAATAGGGCCTGAGTGACCTTAAACTTTTCAAGAACTTGTGGGTTAGGGAGAATAGTTGGAGGAGGTGAAAGAAGTATGATTTCCAAGGGACATCATCTTCATTTGGAAAGCTTGTTTCAAGAGATTTGGGAAGATCATAGATGTCTAAACTAGACATCTTTTTGGGAGATATTCAAGCTAGTTGATCTTAAGTCCTTAATATGACACCCAATATGAAATATTAAGGATAGGACCCAATAAACTATTTTATAACTTAGAAGAGGTATGTCGTAATCCAAGCTATAAAATATTTGAAGGTAGGTGAATGACGATTCACCAATTTCCACCAAGATAAACGAAATGTATTATTAGGTTTTAATTGGATTTGAAACTCCTAGATCTTTGAGATTCATTGAACTGTTCAATGGCATGTTTCAATCTCGAGTGTGCCCTTCAGGTTTTATGACTGGGATGTCGAGGATCACAAAACAAGGTGTGAAGTAACCATGCAAATTACTTGGTACCCTTAAGTGTTTACCCCTCAATCGATGTGTCGGTTAACCACACACGCTCCATCGATACTATGATAAACATTAAGTTACCCTTTGCCTACCTTGTTAAGTACGAGTTAGTGTGCCGGTTAACCACACACGCTCCACTAACCAACTTAAACAAAGTGCAAAGTGTAATTTCATGGATTAGCACCTTATTCACATTTTCCTAAGTAACTAAGATTGGGTATTTATAAGAGTTTAGTTACTTAGTATTTATCATTAATACTTTTAATGAAGGGAGAATTATAGTCCTGTCAAACCTGTTTGGCTAACGACCCTCCACCAGTCAAGCAAGCGGTGGGTGAGAGTGGACACCCATTAAGTTGCCATTTTGTAGGCAACAACCTTATACCCACCTTATAGACCAGCTTCGTGAATGAGGCGTACTAGCGGTAAGACTGACTTTACTCTTATATATATATATATATATATATATATATATATATATATATATATATATATATATATATATATTATTAACTTATAATATTATAAAGTATAAGGGTTGAATTTTAACTCTTTAAAATTCTAAGGGCTAACTTGGAATTAAAGTATTCATAAGAGAAAACTTTACATATTCCAAAACTTGAGGGCAAGTTTTGAAACTATTCAAAACTAATTAATTCCATAACTTATGTGTTTAAAGTAGTTTTAATCCAAAAACTCTTCAAGTTCCATAACTTGAGGACAAGTTATGGAAGACTTTAAACTAATAAAAGAATTAACTTTTCTTTATTATATAACTTATGGAATTAATTAAGGTTAAACTCTTTTTTTTATTATTATTATTTAATGAAGAGACTCTTGGTCCTCCATAACTTGAGGACAAGATGGAGTCATAAAACCATTTAATTAGAACTAGACTCTTCATTTTTGTAACCTTTGCCAACTTTTATGAGTTTTATGAAACTTAAATGTGACTTTTCATATAACTTGAGGACAAGTTACAAAAACACATTTTAGAATCAACTCTTAAATTAATTTGGATTGAAAACAACTATTTCACTCAACTTTTCTATTAATCTAAGCAACTCATAAGAACAAGATAATTCAAATCAAACTTTTTCATGTAATTAGTCTAAACCTTAAACTAATACAAAACATGAATCTATTGACAATTATCTTTGAAATTGGATTAGCATGAACATTACCACATCAAAAACAAGTATATAAGTTCAAAAACATCTTAGGGTAATGTTCCTAGTCCAATTCCAGCCAAAAAAGTCGAATTTATGTTGTCTGGGGGTCCAACTCGTCGAGTGCACGAGCCAACTCGGCGAGTTAGATGCATTTTGCCTTGGACTCGGCGAGTCTGCTGGGCAGACAGCATCAAAACTCGATTTTTCAGCTCCATTTGCAAGTATAACAAGAAAACAAGCCTAGGCTCTGATACCACTGTTGGGTTTTGAGCATTCTAACACTCCTAAGTGTACATGCAACCCTAAATACCTTGGATCTATGTTTTCTCTATTATACATGCAAATAAGAACTTCCAAGGTATTATCCTAATCTAGCATACAAAACAATGAATGTAACAAGATAGAATACATACCTCTTTGATGTAGAAAGTCTTCATGAAGCTTGAGTGCCTAGTGCCCCAAGTGGGACACCTCAAATGGTTCACACAACACCAAATACACTTGGAATAACTTGAGAGAATTCTACACTTCATGAAAATCGGCTAACCCTTTCTTACTCTCTCTAGTGGCCGATTTTGTCAAGAATAAGATCTTTATATAGTGTTACAATTAGGGTAAACCCTAATTGTCATGACTTTCCATTTCCTTGGATCCATGGGTTCAAATACACCATGGAGCATCCATGGACCATCCTATGGGTTTTAGCCCAACTTGATTATCCATGGAGCATTAGCCCACTATACAAGTATGGATGATTTACACAATCAACCCATATATTTAATTAGTCTTCTTTTAATCACTTAATTAATCCTATATTAATTCTTGATCAATACTAATTAAATAATATTATTATTCTTATTATTAATATACTAGAACTTATAATATATTAATAACCATAATTGTCTTATTTCTCTCATTATAGTCTATCCAAATGCATGATGCCATGCAACCCAAATGGACCATGCCGGGTCGGGTCAAGTCTTACCAATTATAGTTATGGACTTAGACATTAATCCAACATTAAGACTAATATGAATCGACTTGGTTGATTTCAAGAGGTGAAATAGCAAAGTGTTGCATCCAAATTCATATGTACTTGTTTGAGAACAACTATTGGATATGACTCGCATCAAGAGTCACTTCATGGATCGATATCATAAGTGAATCTTGATCACAGATAAATATTTTTACCTCTTTCGACTCGAGATGCATATTGGAGAACTCAAGTATGGGGATTGTTATACTTTGACATGGTTAAACGCTGTTTGTAACAGTGCAGTTATAAAAGCCTTTGTTGGGTAAAGCATGAACTATATGAGAGTATGTATGTAGTCAAGATGGGATTTGTTCCTCTTATGTGTTGAGAATTAGACATCTAAGGCGCATTTCTTTTAAGTTGGATGGTAAATAAGGATTATCACGTTCCATGTCTCATATCCAACATGATGAGAATATTGATACACTTACCTTATACTTCAATTGTAGCTAGTGAGCTCCTGGAATTGGATGTTGATTGATGGCACCCCTTCGTGTGTCATTAAGGGCAGTAGCTCGTTGCTAGACACCAGCTACTTTCTATGTCAGTCTATAATGAATATTGTGCAAGTGGGAGATTGTTAGATCTATAAGCCCAAGAATCATTATTGAGTGACATTGCTAATGACATATGATCCTATAAGGTCACACCTTAATCAAGTTGGTACTTATTGAATATTTATTAAGTAATTTGTTATTAATAAATAAATTCAACTCTTGTATTTAATTAGAGAAAAATTATTGTTCTATGAAAACAACATTGTAAGAAGTAGAAAAATAGTCTTTATTTGATAAGGTATCATATAATATGAAACGCCCCGATTCTGGTATGTTATTTAATATATCATTTATTCAAGTTTCAAGAGGTACTCGGCGAGTCAGTAGCCCGACTCGTCGAGTAGAGACGGGATTGAGCTCGTTTAAGTTGGCGACTCGGCGAGTCCATCAGTCTGAATGAAACCCTAAATCCCCGGGTTTTGTACCCTATTTAAACCATGTTATGAGCCCCAACCTCGTCCCCTTCACCCTCAGGGCATCATTTAGCAAACCCTAACCTTTCCTTGAGCATTTTGAGCATTTATTGTGTGAATCTTGAAGTTTTGGAAGAGAAGAAGGAAGCTAGATCCAAGGGAGTAGAAGGAGATCCAAGATCTTGCATCTATTGCAGAGTTATTGAGGTAAAAATCGGATTCCCTCTGTTTCTATGTTTGATTCTCCATTATTGAATCACATTTAGACCATTTAATCCATTCCTTAGCTTAACTATGGTAGAGAGATCACATTGGGGTGATTGGCCTTCGGGTCTAGCCATGTTTCAGTCCCTAAGTTGTGGATCTAACACCTTTATGGAGCCATTTTGCTTGAAAGCCCTAGATCTACTCCTTTAAGTGTCTTTTTAGCCTTTAAATTCCTTTTCATGCATATATACATGTAAAGTTGGAAACTTTACGTGGTAACTAAACTTTATAAACCCAGATCTATAAGTTGTATGCATTAGATTTGAGCAGATTCATCGGAGTAGTGTTGCATGCAACCGACTCGGTGAGTTGTTCTTCAGACTCGGCGAGTCGAGTCGCGAGTCCCCGATTTCTTCCCTTTTTATGTGTCATGCCGAGTGGAATCAGTGAGTAATAGGTGGACTCAGTGAGTCGGAGATCGGACTCATTCATGAAGGGACTCGGCGAGTCCAAGGCAATCTTCATACCTCAAGAACAGACTCGACGAGTTGTTCATACAACTCGGCGAGTCACAGCCAGAGTGTTCATCTGTTGAAGGAGGACTTGACGAGTTGTTCATACAACTCGGCGAGTCGGATGCAGATTGACTGAGTGTTAGTATCGAAGAGGAACTCGTCGAGTCTATGCCAAACTCGACGACTAGTAGCAAGCAGAAGCAAGAAAGTGAGAGTAAGGACTCGACGAGTTGGTGACCCAACTCGACGAGTCAGGTCAACTGAATGTTGACTTTGACCAATAGGTTGACTTTGACCAGGGGTAAAATAGTCATTTTACCCTCAGTATAGTTATCAGTGATTGATTGAGTGTACTTATGGAAATAGTAGCCGGGGAGATAACGTAGCAGCAGCAGACAGTTTCTCGAGCAGTTCATTCAGTAGCCAGATTACGAGGTGAGTTTCCTTCCAGTAGGAACGGGTCTACGGCCACAATGCCGGCCCGATTAGCTAGCAGTAGTTTCCGGACTTCGGTCCGATGCAGTAGATAGTATGTTTGATGCCTTCGTGGCTCAGACAAGATTTATGTGTTATGTGTTCCGGGCTACGGCCTGATGCAGTATGCAGTATATGTGTTTATGCTAGATGATATGTGTTATGCTAGTTGATATGTGTTTATTCTATGCTATGATCAGTCAGTTCCGGACCTTGGTTCGATGCAGTTAGTTCCGGACTTCGGTCCGATGCAGTCAGTTCCGGACTTCGGTCCGATGCAGCTAGTTCCAAACTCCGGTCCGATGCAGGGGACAAGGTCCTAGTCAGTTCCGGACCTTAGTCCGATGCAGTTTCCAGACTTCGGTCGGATGCAGTGGGCAAGGCCCAGTATGTGATTTATATTTATTGTATGGTATGTGGTAGTTTGGGGGAGCTCACTAAGCTTCGTGCTTACAGTTTCAGTTTTGGTTTCAGGTACTTCCGCAAGTAAAGGGAAGAGCTCGGGATGATGGCATCGCACACACCACAGCTTCAGTTTTTGTCCTGGGAGTTTGTTTTGATACTTAGTTTGATTTGATACAGTTGTTTCACGACATTTTATTATGGTTGGAGATATTTGACGTATGGTTTTATGATATGACGTTCAGTGTATGATTTTTATTATTATTAAAACAAAAAATTTTGGATCGTATTTTTGGATGTTACAAGTTGGTATCAGAGCCTTAGTATGAGGGATTCGGATACACTCTCGGGTGCATCTAAACTCAAACTAAGGAAATGGTAAAAGGTTTTAAAAGAAAAACATTTTATGAAAAAGAACTTAGAAAGAAAAAGCGTTTTGATAAAGAGAAAAGGGTGTGGTGCATGGGATCATCCGAGCTCAAGTAAGTACTCCCAAATTACCCATACAAGTTTACATTATGATTATTTGTTTCAGTTTCAATAGAACAGCATGCTAGTATAGGACTAAGGATCTAAGAGGATGCCTTATATGCCTGCTTTATGTATTTCAGCTTTATGAGAATTGCATGTTAGTATTGAGTAGACAGCAGTAGGATAGTCTGTTTAGGTTATGCCTGATAGCATGAGCTTAGCATTGTATGCTAGTACAGTTTCTCATTACAAGGATAGAATTGCTTGAGTAGTTTTCCGTGTCCGAATGTTGTTTGCTTCATGCTTTGTGGGACTCTGAGTGATGGGAGTTAGCCATTAAGTGAATATGCCACATCACATGTGAATAGGGTTGAATAATCTCAGAGTGTCGGGTTTATCCCTGCTGCGCAGCTCTTGTTTGAGTCTAACCGTTGTGGGGACGAGTCTTTTACTCGAAGGATTATCTAAGCCTCGCCACATGCAATTTAGGTAATAGTTCATTGGCATTACAAGGAGGCCTTCAGCAGCTGAGGATTGGTTGGGTTGAGTCAGAGATTTCCCTAGGGTAAGCCTAGGATGAGAGTAGTAGAGATCAGCAGCAGTAGTAGTGGCTAGGTGGAGTCGAGGCAGTTCTTGAGAAAGTACGGATAGATGTGGAAAGTAGTATGGGCCCATAATACTGGAAGCAGAGGATCCGTACTTGAATCGAGGAAGGATGAGATGAGACCGAAAAGCTGGTAGTAGTAATGATCCCTCGAGTCATATCAATGTTCTGACGTTTATTGTGATGTGTTTTCAGAATGGTGGTTTTACACCCTAGACCAGCAGGCGGCAGTTCAGGTGCCGGAGAGGGATCAGGATCAGGCTCGGGAGCCGAGCCGTTGGATGAGCAGACTAGAGAGTTCTTCACTTCAGAGGTTACTCGCATCATTCTTGATCAGAGCTCCAGTGATCTTTGGTTCGATCAAGGAGGGTATACTAGAGTTGATGGAGGAGAAGTTAGGCACCTTTCGTGCTGAGGTAGCGGCCATGATGGGGTCGCGCACGCTTACTTTCAGGGAGTTCCGGGCATGTGGAGCTCCAGATTACCATGGGGCGCGGGACCCATAGCGAGTACCAGATGGTTGGCGGACGTGGGCAACGCATTCCGCATGAGCAGGTGTCCCAAGGGGGACAAGGTTAGGTTGGTGTCCTGTCTTCTGAAGGACAGGGCACGGGATTGGTGGAAGGAGTTAGCACGTGAGTTTACCACCAGGTTCAGGGCTGAGTTCGTACCCGTTATTGAGGTGCAGCAGTTAGCACGTGAGTTCCAGTATTTGACCCAGACCATAAAGACAGTGGCGGAAACTACCGCCAAGTTCAGGGAGATGGCACTTCTCGTTCCTCAGTACGCAGCTGATGAGGAAATGAAGAAGGCCCGTTATCATGAGATGCTGCGGAGTGATATCCACCAGTTTGTGAGCCATTCCAGCTGTAAAATGCTAGATGACATGATTGCTAGGGCGAGAGAGAGAGAGAGAGAGAGAGAGAGAGAGAGAGAGATTGACCTTGAAATGGAGAAGAAGAGGAAGCCGGAGACGGTTTCGGGTATAGGGAGTTCGGGCAAAAAGCCCAAGGTTTCAGATCACAGATTCAGGAGTCAGCAGAACCACAGTCGATGTGGCAAGTGTGGGAGATTGCACGACGGGGTGTGCAAGGCAGGGGGTTCCGGCTGCTACAAGTGCGGTCGGACTGGGCACATGAGCAAAGATTGTACAGCCACTACCACCGTCGTTGCGGTGTCAGATCTGATTTGCTTTCAGTGCAATCAGAGGGGACATAAAAAGTCCCAGTGTCCGAGTTTAGCAGCTGCAGGGAAGGTGTCAGCACCTGCCCCTGCTACTTTGAGGATTACAAATGGCCATTAGGGCCGAGTTGAGGCGCCGGTGGCGAAGAGTAGGGCTTTTTAGCTGACAGCAGAGGAGGCGTGAGCGACTCCTGACGTGGTGACGGTTACGTATTTCTCCCTTATCTATGCATTTATTATTGATTGTTTCTTATGGTTATATGTTTTGTATAGGGTCGTTCTCAGTGAACGGCATTTCATCTACAGTATTGTTTTATTCGGGGGCTACCCGATCATTCGTCTCTCTTGCGCTTAACAAGAGGTTTAGCAGAGCTCCAGGGGAGCTAGATTGTCCACTTGAGGTTGAGATAGCAGTTGATAGGACCGTTAGGGTTGCAAGGGTACACAGAGGATGTTCTCTACAGTTATTCGATGAGCAGTTTCCGGTGGACTTGGTCCCTATTCCCCTGCGAGGGAATAAGGTTATAGTAGGCATGGATTGGCTGAGCCCCAATAGGGCGGTGATAGATTGTGAGCTGTAGTCAGTGAGGGTTCGCACTCCTAGTGGGGGAGAGTTAGTGATTCAGGGTGAGAGACCACAGCACGGACCAGTTCTGTGTTCAGCGGCGAGAGCGAGGCGCTATTTTCAGTAGGGTTGCGTCGGTTATGTTGCCTATGTTTTAGATGCCTGGGGGAAGGGCAAGACGACAGTGGATGATGTTCCGGTAGTGCAAGACTACCTGGATGTATTTCCAAAGAATTTTCCTGGAATACCTCCCGAGAGGCAGGTCGAGTTCGGGATTGACCTAATCCCTAGTGCGGCTCCGATAGCCAAGGCACCGTATCTACGCAGCTGAAAGAGCTACTAGACAAGTGTTTTATCAGGCCGAGCAGTTCGCCCTGGGGTGCACCGATTTTGTTTGTAAAAAAAGGATGGGTCGCACCGTATGTGTATAGATTACCGGGAGCTGAATAAGGTAACGGTGAAGAACCGTTACCCACTTCCGAGGATAGATGATTTGTTTGATCAGCTGCAGGGAGCGTCTTGGTTTTCCAAGATGGATTGACGCTCCGGGTATCATCATATGCGAGTCAGAGGCGAGGATGTGCAGAAGACTGCTTTCAGGACCAGGTATGGTCATTATGAGTTCGTGGTGATGCCATTTGGGCTCACCAATGCCCCAGCCGCGTTCATGGATCGCATGAACCGCGTGTGCAGGTCGATGCTGGATCGGTTTGTGATAGTATTCATAGATGATATCTTGGTGTATTCCAAGACTCAGGAGCAGCACGAGGAGCACCTGAGGGAGGTGCTGGAGATTTTGAGGAGGGAGAAACTTTTCGTAAAGTTCTCCAAGTGCAAGTTCTGGTTGTGCGAGGTGCAGTTCCTTGGACACCTCGTCAACCAGAAGGGTATTTTGGTAGATCCGGCCAAGATAGAGGTTGTGATGCAGTGGGAGGTCCCGAAGTCTCCATCCGAGATTCGGAGCTTCCTAGGTTTGGCAGGGTATTACAGGATATTCATCCAGGATTTCTCCAAGATAGCAGTACCGCTCACCCGACTGACCAAGAAGTCGGTGGCGTTTCATTGGGGGCCTGAGCAGCAGGCAGCATTTGAGACCCTCAGGTAGAGATTGTGCGAGGCACCGATTCTCACCCTGCCAGAGGGCATAGAAGATTTTGTAGTCTACTGTGATACCTCGATCACAGGTATGGGAGCAGTACTGATGCAGCGAGGTCATGTGATAGCTTACGCCTCGAGGCAGTTGAAGCCTCACGAGGCTAACTATCCTACGCATGATTTAGAGTTGGGGGCAATGGTGTTTGCCCTCAATATTTTGAGACATTACCTCTATGGGGTCCGATGTACCATTTACGGATCACAAGAGCTTGAGGTACCTCATGGATCAGCCGAATCTGAACATGAGGCAGAGACGATGGTTAGATGTGTTAAAGGATTATGACTGCGAGATCCTTTATCACCCAGGGAAGGCCAACGTAGTGGCCGACGCCCTAAGCCACAAGGCAGCAGCGGCCCCAATCAGAGATATTTGTTTGTGGACGACAGTGATTACTCCATTGTTGGAGCAAATCAAAGAGGCGCAGGCCGAGGGCCTCAAGGAAGAGAGACGGAAGTGTGAGAGGATTGTGGGTCGAGTAGCTTCTTTTGACTACGACAGCCGAGGATTATTGACCCTTCATGGGAGAGTATAGGTACCGTACTGGGGCAAAGTACGGCAAGTGTTGATGGACGAGGCTCATAAGTCTCGATTTTCCATCCATCCACGGGCAACGAAGATGTATAGGGATCTTTGACCCGACTATTGGTGGCCCTGCATGAAGCGGGATGTCGCCTGGTATGTGGAGAGATACCTGACCTGCCGGAAGGTTAAGGCGGAGCACTAGAGGCCTCACGGAAAGATACAGCCGTTGGACATTCCAGTGTGGAAATAGGAGGATATCACTATGGATTTTATCACTAAGTTTCCCAGGACCACACGTGGAGTGGATTCGATTTGGGTTATAGTGGATCGGTTGATGAAGAGTGCCCATTTTATATCAACCTAGGAGAGCATATCGGCTGAGAAGCTAGCCGATATATATGTGCGAGAGGTTGTGGCACGGCATGGAGTGCCTGTATCAGTGGGGTCAGACAGAGATGTTCGTTTTACATCCAGATTCTGGAAGCGGTTTCACGACGAGATGGGTACTCGTCTCCATTTCAGCACCGCTTTCCACCCTCAGACGGATGGGCAGAGCGAGAGGATGATTCAGACTCTTGAGGACATGCTCCGGGCATGCGTCCTAGATTTCGGTGGCAGTTGGGATATGTATCTTCCATTAGCGGAATTTTTGTATAACAACAGTTAGCATGCGAGTATTGACCACCCTCCCTTCGAGATGCTTTATGGGAGGAAGTGCAGGACCCCGATTTGTTGGGGCGAGGTCGGTCAGCGCGTCATTGGGAGCACCGAAGTGGTGCTCAAGACAACAGAGCTGATCCAGCAGGTTCACAGTAGACTGCAGACTGCGTAGAGTCGGCAGAAGAGTTACGCCGACAGGAGGCGTTCAGACTTGGAGTTTCAGGTGGGCGACATGGTCCTCCTGAAGGTATCACCCTAGAAGGGTGTCATCAGGTTTCGGAAGAGGGGCAAGCTGGGCCCCGGGTTCATCGGTCCTTTTAGGGTTTTGGCCCGGGTGGGTCGGGTCGCTTATCGGTTGGATCTTCCGGCAGAGCTTAGCCAGATCCACAACATTTTCCATGTTTCCCAGTTGCGGAAGTGTTTGGTGTACGAGTCAGCAATCGTACCCTTAGAGGACATTCAGGTTGATGGCAGCCTAAATTATATTGAAAGACCGGTTGCGATCTTGGATCGAAAGATGAAGACCTTGAGGAACAAGGTGGTTCGGTTGGTAAAGGTGCAGTGGCAGCACCGGAAGGGATCTGAGTGGACGTGGGAGGCAGAGGAGGAGATGAGGAAGCACTACAGAGAGTTGTTCCCAGATGCAGCAGCAGCAGACTTCGAGGACGAAGTCTGAGACAAGTGAGGGAGAATTGTAACGCCCCGATTCTGGTATGTTATTTAATATTATTATTTATTCAAGTTTCAAGAGGTACTCGGCGAGTCAGTAGCCTGACTCGTCGAGTAGAGACGGGATTTCGAGCACGTTTAAGTTGGCGGCTCGGCGAGTCCATCAGTCTGAATGAAACCCTAAATCCCCGGGTTTTGTACCCTATTTAAACCATGTTATGAGCCCTAACCTTGTCCCCTTCACCCTCAGAGCATCATTTAGCAAACCCTAACCTTTCCTTGAGCATTTTGAGCATTTATTGTGTGAATCTTGAAGTTTTGGAAGAGAAGAAGGAAGCTAGATCCAAGGGAGTAGAAGGAGATCCAAGATCTTGCATCTATTGTAGAGTTATTGAGGTAAAAATCGGATTCCCTCTGTTTCTATGTTTGATTCTCCATTATTGAATCACATTTAGACCATTTAATCCATTCCTTAGCTTAATTATGGTAGAGAGATCACATTGGGGTGATTGGCCTTCGGTTCTAGCCATGTTTCAGTCCCTAAGTCGTGGATCTAACACCTTTATGGAGCCATTTTGCTTGAAAGCCCTAGATCTACTCCTTTAAGTGTCTTTTTAGCCTTTAAATTCCTTTTCATGCATATATACATGTAAAGTTGGAAACTTTACGTGGTAACTAAACTTTATAAACCCAGATCTATAAGTTGTATGCATTAGATTTGAGCAGATTCATCGGAGTAGTGTTGCATGCAACCGACTCGGTGAGTTGTTCTTCAGACTCGGCGAGTCGAGTCGCGAGTCCCCGATTTCTTCCCTTTTTATGTGTCATGCCGAGTGGAATCAGTGAGTAATAGGTGGACTCAGTGAGTCGGAGATCGGACTCATTCATGAAGGGACTCGGCGAGTCCAAGGCAATCTTCATACCTCAAGAACAGACTCGACGAGTTCTTCATACAACTCGGCGAGTCACAGCCAGAGTGTTCATCTGTTGAAGGAGGACTCGACGAGTTGTTCATACAACTCGGCGAGTCGGATGCAGATTGACTGAGTGTTTGTAACGACCCAAAAATCACGACTAAAAATTTCTTTTAAAACATTACTAAAACCATATTTACAAAGCTGCATCATAAGTCATAACATAATTTTTAGAGTATTAATTCAAAACATAATCTCATTATCAGAGTCAAACATTCCCAGGCTAACTGACTATGGTGTGTGCACTGCAATCTTCCTGAGCTCCTCTTTTGAAAAATGAGTACCCGAAACCAAAACTGAAAATCATAAGCACGAAGCTTAGTGAGCTCCCCCAATCTACCACATACCATGCAATAACACATAAAGCACATACTGGGCCTTGCCCACTGCATCGGACCGAGGTCCGGACTAATTGTGGCCTTGCCCCCTGCATCGGACTGAAGTCCGGAAACTGACTGGGACCTTGTCCCCTGCATCGGACCGAAGTCCGGACTAACTGGGGCCTTGCCCCCTGCATCGGACCGAAGTCCAGAACTAACTGAACATCACATAACATAAACATATCAACTAGCATGAACACACATATACTGCATACTGCATCGGGCTGTAGCCCGGAACACATAACACATAAATCCTGTCTGAGCCACGAAGGCATCAAACATACTAGCTACTGCATCAGATCAAAATCCGGAAACTACTGCTAGCTAAACGGGCCGGCATTGCGGTCTTAGACCCGTTCCTACTGGAAGGAAAACTCACCTGAACTGCTGAGCTCTGCTGATAAACCTCTGGCTGCTACTCGACAATCTCCTGAACCGCTACTCCACTAGCTCTCCGAGCTATCAATATCCATATAACACTTAGTCCAACTGACCTCCAAAGGTCAACTAGGTCAACTCTGGTCAAGGTCAAAATCCTGGTCAAAGTCAACCTTCCAAGTCAACCCTACTCGCCGAGTCCTCCTAATGACTCGCCGAGTTCATATGCTCAGGGTCTTTCTATTCGCGACTCGACTCGTCGAGTCAGTCTATGACTCGCCGAGTTCAACTAGTTCCAAGTCCTGTCCTGACCAACTCGCTGAGTCACCACCCGACTCACTGATTCGAGTCTCAACTCGAAGGGTTTGGGGGTTTCGCGACCTGACTCGTCGAGTCCACTAATAGACTCACCGAGTCCAAGGAACGGGTTGGGGGTTTCATGCTTAACTTCATCCGACTTGACGAGCTGTTCATCCCACTAGTTGAGTTCCTCCTCATCTTCATGCTACTCGCCGAGTCCACTCGAAGGACTCGCCGAGTCCATACAGATCTACATACATGCAGAGGACTTTTGAGTCATGCATGGACTCCAAACTGTAGATCCACTCGTCTAAAGCCTATTCCTTACGTAAAGTGGCAAACTTTACGTGTAGCTAATGAGATCTAGGCTCAAACCACTATAAACTAGGGTTTGAGACAAAGGGGCTCAACAATCAACCCATAGACTGATGCTTTATGATTCTCTAGGCCAAGATACACATACATCTGAAGTAGCAACTTCATATCTGGTCTTCTAACTCAAAATGGTTCATAAACTTGTCCTAAAAGCCCCAAATCCCATGATAAAGGTTGATCTATATGCAAAAGAGGGAAGGTAGCGACTCATTACCTTCAAAAGCTCTGGAAGACCTCACAAACTCTGGATCTACTGCCAATTCTTGAATCCCCAATGTGTGCCTTCCTCCTTCTTCCTTCAAATCACCCAAAATTGGCAAGAAAGCTTGATTGAGCAACAATGGAGGCTTAGGGTTTCTGGTTCTGGACTATAGGGCCACAAATGAGCCCTAGGGAAGAGATTAAGATGCTTAAATAGGGTACCAAGTCCCGAAATTAGGGTTTCCCAACCCAGACCTGACTCGCCGAGTCCACTTGCCGACTCGCCGAGTCGGTCACTTGCTTTACACCCGGATCCCGCTCCGACTCGCCGAGTTCCTCCTTGGACTCGACGAGTCAACCCTATTTAACTTAGGGTTTTTCCTTTCCTTTCTTGACCTTTCTGATTTCGGGTGTTACAACTCTCCCCCACTTAAACTAAACTTCGTCCTCGAAGTTTGCTATGGCCAACTGTCCTGCGAACTGCCTCCAACTCTCTGTCTGGGAAAACTAACACCCTTCTTGTCCATCACTCTAGCCACTCACAGTGTTGGTCACTACTGTTGGTACATACTGAATCCTTCTCTTTTCCATAATTTCCTCAACGTTACTTCCTCCGACTGAAAATCCTGTTGCCCCTCATTCGCCTACCGGATGCACTGAGACTACCCAGGTCTAACTAATCTGCCGATATCTGAGTTACCGGACTCCCACCGGTCACTACACTCCATCGCAATCTCCTAGTCGCTCCCAGCGACTCCTGAAGATACTTCGACTATCTATAACTGTTCTATCCATTCTGCCATCCATACTGAATCGATGTTGCTGGAACCAGCCAACTTACCTCTCATCTGATTACTCAACTCCTACTAACTCGAGCCTTTCATCCTGAAAGAAAAGATACCTACCTAGCTATCCTTACATATCACTTATACTTGGCAGAAGGGCTCAACTGATCCTGCTGAGAGGGACTTGCCATTTCCAAATCAACCAACTATACCATCAGCACTTGCATTCCAACACAAATACTAATATTGTCCAAAACTCTGAAACTATCCAAACACTAAACTGCCTGCAATACTGAACATGCCTGAAACTCTAAACTGCCTGAAACACTGAACTGACCGAAACACTGAACTGCCTGAAACACTAAACTGACTGAAACACTAAGCTGCCTGAAACACTGAACTGGCTGAAACACTGAGCTACCTGAAACACTAAACTGACATATGGCTGCTTCCCAAATATCTTGAGACCCTCCTGGTCTCCAGTCATTCGTCGGTTATTTGCAACACTGAGTTCCAACTCAACTGTAGAGTCAAAGGACTCCTCACTTAGTCGCTCCCACGACTTCTGAACGAAATCTTTCTCTGGAACTAGTTTCCACTAGTTATTCTGTCACTGTGGCTCTAACAACCTTTCGATCTAACCGATCGAGTCCATACGTCACATCCTGACATCATCAATTCCACGACTAACAACATGATGGCTCCCAGACTGACGGTAGCCCTTAACATACCCAAACCCCAACGGTCCACTGCTACTCTGATCTCATAACTGATGTGACGATCTATAGCCAATTGTTGACTTAGCCATAACTGAACCATTTGGGAAATCCGAAATCTAACCCGTGGATTCCCATATCCTCACTGTTGCACCTAAACGGGTGGGAACTACTGCTTTCCCGCGCCCAACAACGCGCTCATGCTGCCTACCGATCTGATAAAGGCCACGGCTACACTCGCGGACTTACAACTCTCTAATACTATCTGGCTGCTAATGAATGCTATGGCTACCCCCGTAGACTTACAACACTCCACTACTATCTGACTGCTAGTGAATGCTATGGCTACCCCCACAGACTTACAACACTCTACTACTTTCTGACTGCTAGTGAATGCTACGGCTACCCCCGCAGACTTACAACACTCTACTACTTTCTGACTGCTAGTGAATGCTACGGCTACCCCCGCACACTTACAACACTACAACTACTATCTGATGACATCCTGACTATCCCTAGTCCTGTTAGGGATTTCTCATCCTGATTTCTCAAAACCAGCCCTCAGTCTTTGAATACTGCATCAACCTCGACATCTTATATCCTTGATATACTTAGCGCTTCGTCGAGGAATTCTTCGGCTTGGTTCCCAAACCAACTGTCTACTAATCCGGGATACAAGAAGCTATTGTTAGGAAGTTTCCAAACTCCCAACTCCTGAATCTACACAATTCTGCATGCTGACTCTGTCACTGGCTACTAATACGAAAGCATCTCTTGCTAACTGTTCTCAGGATCCTCATTCCGACTCACTTGAGCCCTACAGGTGGTCCTCCAATCCTGGATTCCCAACCAGCTTCTAACCCTCTTGATTACATGAACTAACTGTTGGGAAGATCCTCGAACTCCCAATTCTGAACTCATCGATCCATCGATCACTGTGCTACTATCATTTCCTCTCATAGGCCGCACACTCATTCTGAGCCTACGTGGCTCTTATCCTTGTGTACTCGGAGGGTTCTCCCCCACTTGGATTCGGCTAATTCCTTACTACTCACAGGTCGAAAGGAATCCCCACCCTTTCTTCCATTAAAAGGGCGATACGCTATCTGCCAACGTTTACCCTTGCCAGCGCTCCAACTAACTCTTACTAGATCCGCACCCTTCGATCCTTAACTGCATTTGCTTTAGGGACTACATCCCGAGGACCTGCGTTTGGGGTGCACCTCCCCAACCCACATCCTTACTGACCGCTAGCTACTCCACTAAAAACTCTGGGTTATCACTACTGAAAATATAACTGATCATTACCCGACTAACGCCTTCCGCAAGTAGTAAGGCACTACTGCATCTTACACATACATGTTACAGTTACTGCAACCTAGATAACCCGCTCTATTGGGGAGCAACCGCTAACTATCAATCTAAAACCAAGGTATGCAAATGGCATATAACTCAATCACAAGCAGGTAGTACAATACCCCAACACTTAAGCTTATTGATAACAATGCAGCAACATAACAATAATATCATGAATAATAAAATAGAAGAAAAAGAATCATACCCGCAACCTGCTCTGAAGGATCCTCGAATCCCCCTGACTTTCGAACCCTACTATGACACTGAGGTTGTCCCAACCGTTGAACGGGACAGTTCACCCTAACATGGCCAGGCTGATGACAACGATGGCATAACTCTACTTCTACTGTGCATTCTTGAAGTTTGTGACCCTTCCACCCACATCTGCCACACTTGGACCTACTATGCACATCACCCTGTGTCCTCTCCTTCCTTGAGCAACCCTCCCGACTCCTCGGGTCCTTGGCACTAGTTATGGTAGCGCCTGACTGTCCAGCTTGCTGAGCCAGACCGGAAACTCGCTTCCTCTTTCTCAACTGACTATCAGAACCCACCTCTTGCTCCTAGGTCACCCTGACCATTTTACCCACTGCCCGGATAGCTGAGGTCCGCCTCTTTATCTCGTCGATCACTACATCGATGACACGTCTGATGGTGTCGGGTAACTCCTCGCGTAGGGCCCGCGAAACCTCCGCAGCAATCCAATCCTGCAGGGAACCCTCTTGGGGGTAAGGTGGAGCACTCACTCCCGACCCCTGATGACAAGTGCTAAAAATGGGACTCCCCTCCCTGATGGATCCCTAGGATCCATGAGAATCGGGCTCTAGATGAGCCCCAAACTGTCCTGAAACTGTCCCGGCCCCCAAGGCCTTAAGCCGGTTGTCCATAAGCTCCATGATGGCCTCTCTAACCGAACCGAAAATTACTGGAGTCTGATCGATGATGTTGCGCATGATCTCTGTGGAAATGAAATCCCTCATCTGATCATCAAGCTGCCCGGCTCTAGAGTCTGAGCCAGATCCCTCCCTGGCACCTGAACTGCCAACTGATATCTCGCGCAACGTCACCATGCTAAAAATATAACAATTCCTGATCAATTTACACACTACTGCTGAGGGATCTCTTACACACTCTACTAGGTCCCTGGTTTTGCCTTGGCCCCTCTTGAATCGAGTACGGATCCTCTGCTTTCAGTAGTACGGGCCCAAACTACCTTCCACATCTATCCGTACTTTCCTTAAGAGTTACCTCAACTCCACCAAGTCCCCTTTTCTCTACTACTGATCTCTGCTACTCTCATCCTAGGCTTGCCCTAGGGAACCTCTGACTCCACCCAAACCAATCCTCAGCTGCTGAAGGCCTCCTTGTAATGCCAATTAGCCACCACCTGAATACCATCACATGCAATGAGGCTCGGATAATCCTTCGAGTAAAAGTCTCATCCCTACAACGGTTAGACTCAAACGTGAGCTGCACAATAGGGCCAAATCCAGCACTCTGAGATTATTCAACCCTGCTCACATGTGATGTGACGTATTCACCTAATGGCTAACTCCCATCACTCAGAGTCCCACAAAGCACAAAGCAAGCAGCATTCGGATAAAGGAAACATACTCAGGCAAAACTATTCTCATAACAAGAAACTGTACTAGCATACAATGCTAAGCTCATACTATCAGGCATAACCTACACAGGCTATCCTACTACTGTCTACTCATTACTAGCATGAAGTTCTTATCAAGCTGAAACACATAAAGCAGGCACATAAGGCATCATCCTAGATCCTTAGTCCTATTCTAGCATGCTGTTCTACTGAAGCTACACTGAAACTGAAACTGAAACTGAAACTCATAACATAACTGGTATGGGTGAATTGGGAGTACTTACTTGAGCTCGGCTGATTGCATGCACCACACCTTTTATCTTGTTTAAGAATTCTTTTCTTTCTAAGTGCTTTTTAAAATTCCATTTGAAAACGTTTTTTCCTTTTTTTGAAAATCTTTTTATCTTTCCCTTAGTTTGAGTTCAGATACACCCGGAGGTGCATCCGAATCCCTCAAACCAAGGCTCTGATACCAACTTGTAACGACCCAAAAATCACGACTAAAAAATTCTTTTAAAACATTACTAAAACCATATTTACAAAGCTGCATCATAAGTCATAACATAATTTTTAGAGTATTAATTCAAAACATAATCTCATTATCAGAGTCAAACATTCCCAGGCTAACTGACTATGGTGTGTGCACTACAATCTTCCTGAGCTCCTCTTTTGAAAAATGAGTACCTGAAACCAAAACTGAAAATCATAAGCACGAAGCTTAGTGAGCTCCCCCAATCTACCACATACCATGCAATAACATATAAAGCACATACTGGGCCTTGCCCACTGCATCGGACCGAGGTCCGAACTAACTGGGGCCTTGCCCCCTGCATCGGACTGAAGTCCGGAAACTGACTGGGACCTTGTCCCCTGCATCGGACCGAAGTCCAGAATAACTGGGGCCTTGCCCCCTGCATCGGACCGAAGTCCGGAAACTGACTAGGACCTTGTCCCCTACATCGGACCGAAGTCCGGACTAACTGACTGGGACCTTGTCCCCTGCATCGGACCAAAGTCCAGACTAACTGGGGCCTTGCCCCCTGCATCGGACCGAAGTCCAGAACTAACTGAACATCACATAACATAAACATATCAACTAGCATGAACACACATATACTGCATACTGCATCGGGCTGTAGCCCGGAACACATAACACATAAATCATGTCTGAGCCACGAAGGCATCAAACATACTAACTATTGCATCAGATCAAAATCCGGAAACTACTGCTAGCTAAACGGGCCGGCATTGCGGCCTTAGACCCGTTCCTACTGGAAGGAAAACTCACCTGAACTGCTGAGCTCTGCTGATAAACCTCTGGCTGCTACTCGACAATCTCCTGAACCGCTGCTCCACTAGCTCTCCGAGCTATCAATATCCATATAACACTTAGTCCAACTGACCTCCAAAGGTCAACTAGGTCAACTCTGGTCAAAATCAAAATCCTGGTCAAAGTCAACCTTCCAGGTCAACCCTACTCGCCGAGTCCTCCTAATGACTCGCCGAGTTCATATGCTCAGGGTCTTTCTATTCGCGACTCGACTCGCCGAGTCATTCTATGACTTGCCGAGTCCAACTAGTTCCAAGTCCTGTCCTGACCAACTCGCTGAGTCACCACCCGACTCGCTGATTCGAGTCTCAACTCGAAGGGTTTGGGGGTTTCGCGACCTGACTCGTCGAGTCCACTAATAGACTCACCGAGTCCAAGTCAATCTTCAACCAACTCGTCGAGTTGTTCTTCCAACTCGCCGAGTTCATGCTTAACTTCATCCGACTCGACGAGCTGTTCATCCCACTAGTTGAGTTCCTCCTCATCTTCATGCTACTCGCCGAGTCCACTCGAAGGACTCGCCAAGTCCATACAGATCTACATACATGCAGAGGATTTTTGAGTCATGCATGGACTCCAAACTGTAGATCCACTCTTCTAAAGCTTATTCCTTACGTAAAGTGGCAAACTTTACGTGTAGCTAATGAGATCTAGGCTCAAATCACTATAAACTAGGGTTTGAGACAAAGGGGCTCAACAATCAACCCATAGACTGATGCTTTATGATTCTCTAGGCCAAAATACACATAGATCTGAAGTAGCAACTTCATATCTGGGCTTCTAACTCGAAATGGTTCATAAACTTGTCCTAAAAGCCCCAAATCCCATGATAAAGGTTGATCTATATGCAAAAGAGGGAAGGTAGCGACTCATTACCTTCAAAAGCTCTGGAAGACCTCACAAACTCTGGATCTACTGCCAATTCTTGAATCCCCAATGTGTGCCTTCCTCCTTCTTCCTTCAAATCACCCAAAATTGGCAAGAGAGCTTGATTGAGCAACAATGGAGGCTTAGGGTTTCTGGTTCTGTACTATAGGGCCGCAAATGAGCCCTAGGGAAGAGATTAAGATGCTTAAATAGGGTACCAAGTCCCGAAATTAGGGTTCCCAACCCAGACCTGACTCGCCGAGTCCACTTGACGACTCGCCGAGTCGGTCACTTGCTTTACAACTGGATCCCGCTCCGACTCGTTCCTCCCTGGACTCGACGAGTCAACCCTCTTTAACTTAGGGTTTTTCCTTTCCTTTCTTGACCTTTCTGATTTCGGGTGTTACAGTGTTAGTATCGAAGAGGAACTCGTCGAGTCTATGCCAAACTCGACGAGTAGTAGCAAGCAGAAGCAAGAAAGTGAGAGTAAGGACTCGACGAGTTGGTGACCCAACTCGACGAGTCAGGTCAACTGAATGTTGACTTTGACCAATAGGTTGACTTTGACCAGGGGTAAAATAGTCATTTTACCCTCAGTATAGTTATCAGTGATTGATTGAGTGTACTTATGGAAATAGTAGCCGAGGAGATAACGGAGCAGCAGCAGACAGTTTCTCGAGCAGTTCATTCAGTAGCCAGATTACGAGGTGAGTTTCCTTCCAGTAGGAACGGGTCTACGGCCACAATGCCGACCCGATTAGCTAGCAGTAGTTTCCGGACTTCGGTCCGATGCAGTAGATAGTATGTTTGATGCCTTCGTGGCTCAGACAAGATTTATGTGTTATGTGTTCCGGGCTACGGCCTGATGCAGTATGCAGTATATGTGTTTATGCTAGATGATATGTGTTATGCTAGTTGATATGTGTTTATGCTATGCTATGATCAGTCAGTTCCGGACCTTGGTTCGATGCAGTTAGTTCCGGACTTCGGTCCGATGCAGTCAGTTCCGGACTTCGGTCCGATGCAGCTAGTTCCGAACTCCGGTCCGATGCAGGGGACAAGGTCCTAGTCAGTTTCGGACCTTAGTCCGATGCAGTTTCCAGACTTCGGTCGGATGCAGTGGGCAAGGCCCAGTATGTGATTTATATTTATTGTATGGTATGTGGTAGTTTGGGGGAGCTCACTAAGCTTCGTGCTTACAGTTTCAGTTTTGGTTTCAGGTACTTCCGCAAGTAAACGGAAGAGCTCGGGATGATGGCATCGCACACACCACAGCTTCAGTTTTTGTCCTGGGAGTTTGTTTTGATACTTAGTTTGATTTGATACAGTTGTTTCACGACATTTTATTATGGTTGGAGATATTTGACGTATGGTTTTATGATATGACGTTCAATGTATGATTTTTATTATTATTAAAACAAAAAATTTTGGGTCGTATTTTTGGATGTTACATAATACGTCATGTACAAAATTGTGGAGACTTTTGTTAACCAAGATCAAATCAAAGGCTTACTCGACCATGGTTAAAGGACTAGTGAACATTATTTATATAAGAGTATGGAGGTTGCTTGTCAACCTCCAATGTTCCCCATGCCTCTTCTTTAGAGCCCATACTTTTGAATATTATATTCAAGAGGCCATGCTTGGATGAGGTTATAAATAGAGGCTCTTTACATGGAGATGTGGTAAGTTTTTTGGTCTAAACTTCTTCTCTCTTTTCTCTCAAAACCATGAGCACCCAA
Organism: Lactuca sativa; assembly: GCF_002870075.4. NCBI lineage: Eukaryota > Viridiplantae > Streptophyta > Magnoliopsida > Asterales > Asteraceae > Lactuca > Lactuca sativa. Next base: position 177,598,252 of record NC_056629.2, read on the forward strand.
GAGCTTGGAGCTCTTTCCTCTTTTGAAGACATTACTTGCTTTTGGTGTTCATTTTGTGTCTTCCTTTAGTGTTTAATTGATTAAGCACTTTAGGCTTAAAGAACAAAGTTGTACAAGAAGAAATCTAGCAATTTTGGTACCTTATTCTTGTTGGTGGATTACTTGTAGAGAAGATCAAGCTCTTTGTTCTTATCATCTACTTCAACACCCCAAATCCAAGAAGGTCCAAAGGCTACAAATGTTGTAATTTCTAAACACCCTATGGTTGTTATAACACCATTCTAACCTCTTTAAAAGGATCCTTGATAATTTGTTTTGTTGTCACACTTGAAATTTATAAGAAATTTTTAAAGTTTCCATTGCCGGTTTTTGTGAAAAACTATTTATTTTATGCAACAAAATCCCTTCAATGATAAATATATAAAATTAGTATAGTTAGTGTAATGACCATGTAGCCTAAATTAAACTATACAAATTAACCATTGCTCTTGGGCAAATTTCATCGTTATGAACATGACTGATTCTTACACAACAATCTTCCATCCATCTTCTCCACTTCCCTCTCTTCTAAGGGTTGCCATTAGTCGATACTATAACAAGAACGTTAAGGGGTAATCCTTGCTAGAGGGTATCGCATGTTGCCCATCTCGGAAACAATGTAAGAGACGTTTATGTCCAAGTGATTAGTCCGGAATACGAATAACTTCAGACAACTTTGACAATTGAAATTTGATTTAAAATGTGTTGTAAGTGTTACAAAAGAACAAATGTTACTATATTGGATAGTACTCTTCCATCTTCATTCAGGTTGCTTCATGCTTTTTAAGGACAACAATATGAGAATATCCGATGTCAACTTAAAGACAACAATCTTGCTAAAAAAACCACAACCCATTTCTAAAGATTGAACACTTACAAGAAAAAAGTTTGGCAAAATACAACAAAAAGGAAGAAAAAAAAACCGAAGGAAACCAACCCTCTTGCTAAATTGAGTTTACAGAAAGCTACAAACAAAGATTTGCTTTTATTATATTTTCAAAGACTATTGAAACAAGTTTAAGGGTGTGATATATCTTTTCCAAAAAGTTGTCTAATTCCTTGTGTTGGATCTTTCTGCTTCACAATCGACTCCCCCACCAATATCTGCATAAATTAAATATCACACTCATTATAATATTAATATATAAGTTAAATAGTATCTATTAAAGAGACACTTACAGCTTTTACACCAGCTTCTTGCACATAGGCAATATCAGCAGGTGTGAACAATCCACTCTCCCCCACCACCTAACAATTTATGCATAAAATATTTTATTATCAAAAACCATTTCACCATAAATAAAAAAATTCCTACACTTTTTGTGTTTCACTTACTATTATATCTTTCTGCCGAATCTTTTCCCCACGTTCACCTTCAAGCAACCTCTTTGTGTTACTAATATCAACTTTGAATGTTTCTGCTCAAAAAAGTATATAATATAATAACTTGGTTTGATATTATTATTGTTGTAATGGTAATTAAAATGCATTAATGAACTTATTTATATAAACAGATAACATACCAAGGTTACGATTGTTGATACCAATGAGTTCAATTCCATCAATTGCCAACATGCGATCCATTTCAATCTCATCATGTACCTAACAACAAAATTAGTTTTCTTTACAACTTTATAAAAAAAATATATATATATGTGTGCAATAGTGACATTGATTAGTTAAATACTTCAATCTAACCTCAACAAGAGCTGTGAGTCCGATCATTTTGCATATTTGGATCATATATTTAATATCAAGATCTGGTAAAACAGCTGCAATCAACAAAACAGCATCTGCACCTTTTGTTCTAGCATAGTAAAGTTGCCATGCATCCACAATGAATTCTTTGCATAAAAGAGGACACTGCATGCATTTTTACTACCATTAAATTCTTGCTAAACTTTACCAAAAACATAAATAAAGATTAATGAAAAAAAAATGTACCTGAACACCAGCATTCCTTATTGCCTCTAGATTCTCAAAGCTTCCCTATTGTGATATTAAAGGAATCATAATATGAATTATAATAACAGCATGAATATATATGTTAAATCAAACATTTATATATCTACCTGAAAATATTTTGAATCAGTTAAGACACTAAGGCATGCTGCTCCACCTTTCTCATAAGCTTTTGCAACTTCAACCTGTCATGAGATTAATCTTTAAATAACTAATTGATAGATAAATGTTTGAAGAAGAACAGCTATTAACAATGGAGGCTTAATAACTGCAAGTTTATTAAAAATCTAACTTTCACTTAATGGTTCAACCATAGAAGAGTTTGTTTAGATAAATAGTTAATAGTCTGAATACTTGTTATAAATTGATAAACAAAACTATTTGAAATATGACAGCAAGCTTGTGGATGGAGGGAAATGTAAAGGAGAAACGAATTTGAGCAAATTTGTAAGAGTTTAAAGAGTAATGAAGACACCTCCTTTTGATTTTCTCTACAGGGATTTATAAGGATTTAAGAATTTCTAAGTGAAGAGACAACTTACTGGATCAAAATCCTCCCTTAAAACTCCTCTACTTGGTGAAGCCTTTTTCACTTCAGCAATTAAACCAGGAAACCCTGTTCGTTGATATGAAGCCTTCAGAGCTCCTATAAAGTCTCTGGGAGGATGAACACTTTCAAGAGCTTTCTTCAGTGAATATATTGTATGTTTCTCTTTCATCTGAAAGAAGAAAATGAACTTTATTAGCATGGAGAATTTAACAGTGCCTAACCACAATAGTAATTATCTATGAAACCACTAATCACGGACCTGAGTAACCTCTACATCTTTGTTCCATACAATTTCCTCTAGTATATTACGAGGCGTAATTCCTTCATTCTGTAAATGGAACTCAAAAGGACCAACATAATGCAAAGGAGGATTTGTTGGTGGTCGTCTTCTTATCCGAATGCCCTGTGTAGCAGCTAATTCGTCTTTTAAAGCCCCAATTTCCCACTCTTTACTTTTGAGTTCATCGAGTATCGATTCACTCGACGGATCGACAACTGAAGACCCGACCAGCGTCCCAGACTACAACATTTGTCAAATGTATAAAAACCTCGTTGATCTGGTCGGATTTATATATTATTAGACAAACAAATGGTAAGTAGAGCAAACCTTTAGTTGATTCATCGATCGCGATCGAACACATGAATTAGTAGTTCTGCGACCATCGATTGGGGCTGACGGAAATGAAATCAATTTATGGAAATTAGATCTAGAGCTAGGGTTCTGTGTGTAGCTGCTGTTAAGCAATGAATGAAAATCGAACCGGACCCTAGAAGATGCTAAACCCTCCATGTTCCGGTCGCCGACGACAACTGCACCGTTAATTAGATTTACCTCTCACAGGTTATTCATAAACCCTAGTTTTAGTTTTGTGTGTAAATATTTTATTCAAAAACATGTCAATGTAAAATACGCGGTAAACATAGCCATCTTCTGGTTATATGATTTGTTTTTTAAACAGTAAAAATTTTGTTGTTTGTAGTCGAAAAAAAAAAAGCCTATTTGTTTTGTGAAATCTCCACTAAATCCTAAAATTTTAGTCCGGTTTACGTTTTAGTCCTAAACTAATTTTCGTTTACGAAAAAGTCTTAAAAACCGGCAAAAGTATGCATTTGGACCCTTTTTGACCGGTTGGAACCGGCAACAAATTAATTTGGGACTATTTCATAAACTGACCCAAAATATTATGACTATTTTACAAAATGACTCAAAATATCGGGACTTTTCTGCCAAAAAGATATTAGGACTTTTCTGCAGACAAAAACTTTATTATTATTATTATTATTATTGTTATTATTATTATTATTATAAACAAGTATGCTAATTTTTAAATTCATTATTATTAATATTTTTAGTAATACATATAAATACACTTAAATAGAAAATATAATAAAGAAATTATTTAAAGGTGAAGGTGGTCGTCATGATAATACTTTAAGCATTGAAATCATGAAGATCTGCTTGTATGTCCTCACTTTGTATATGATCATTTCACATTTTTTATTATTATTTTCAATTCAAAATATTAACACTTAACAATTTAAAGAAGTTGCCTATTTATAAAATTGTGTATAAATTGTTTAAGATAAAAGGATTTCTCACTTTGTATACAAAATTTCTTAAGGTAGAATTATTTTTTTTCAAATCCAACAGATCCACAATAAATATTTACATTGGTGGCACATATCAAAATTCGAAAATATTAATTAGAATATATTGTTTAATAGAAAGTAGTATGACTTGTTGTGCTCTATCACACTATATCTGCGCTATTTCCAAAAAAAAAAAACCACAAGGATAAAGTAATGAAAAACTGTAACGCCCCGAACCTAGCAGATGTATTTCGAAACCCGCCTTCTTTTGATTATTGTCTTTAATAACCCTTGGAGAAGTTATGTTGAGTCCCGGGGAGTTTAGGGGATAAAGTTGAAACTTTGGGCCAAAGAGGGAGTACGCTAAGCGTACATAAGAGTACGTTAGGCGTACTAAACGCGCCCTAGTACACTGGGCGTAAGCTTATGTATGTTGGGCGTACTCGCGTCAGCTAAAAACCCTAATGTTCGGGGTAGGGACTATATAAACACCCTTATGGCTCATTTGTTATACTCACCTCAGCCTTCATACCTCAGAGAACGCCCCAAAACCCTAGTTTGTGTGTGAAGAGTGAGTTAGTGTGCATCTTGAACTTTGGAGAGTGGAGTTATTGCACCAAGAAGCTAGAGGAGGAAAGTAAGGCCTTGGATCTTGTCACACCCCAAAACCGGAACGGCGGAAACGTTCTGGGGTGGATGACGTGATGTCAAGTATCACAACACATGCATTATAGTAATCAAAGTACAACAAATCATTGCATTAATAGTAATAGTTTTACATGGTTTACATAACAGCACATCAAAGTAATACAAGTAAAATCTAATAAGTACAGCATGGTACTAAGCTATCTTCATCAACAGCTCCGGGAATGTACCTGTCTAATGCTGACCTGAGAATACAAGTTATTTGAAAAGCGAGTATCAGCATCTTCACAAATGTTGGTGAGTTCATAAGTATTTAGTGACTTTTTATACAAATAACTTTATGTAAGTAGTAGTTTTCAAGTATATAGTGAAATAGAGTCCTTTCCAGAAAATCCTATATTTTCTAATTAAAAAGCAGTCTTCTACCAAGACTGGTCGGAGTTATGTGGTAAAAATAGTTTTCCCTTAATCGCTATCATTATCAAAATACAGAATTTGATTATTAAAGAGAGCAAGAGGAATCAGGGAAAATAACATATGCCTCAGCAGTGAGGACTGCTGACTAAGACAAAAGGAATCATAGACTCCAGGAGAATATCGAACAAATGACACGCCTGGCTCAGTCTAACAAAGAGAGACACAGACCCCAGACAATACCAAATGAAAGGTACGGCTAGCAAGGTCCAAAAATAGAGGATACAGACCCCCAGACAGTATCAAATAAAAGATACAGCTAGTAAGGTCTAAAACAGAGGATACAGACCGCAGACAATATCAAATGAAAGATACAGCTAGCAAGGTCTAAAAACAGTGTGACTCTGAGAGTGGGTTTCCAACATACAGTATAAATTGCTGGTGAAATATCGTTACCTTAAGGCCATGAATTATAAGGTAACCTGGGATACTCGTAACCATACTAACCCACACTAGAGTACCTGACGCCCTGCAAGCATCTGTAGAATGTGACATTTGTCACCCCTTGGCTTGGTAGGTCGTGGACTGTAGCTAGCAGTCAGGGTGTGGGGGTGTCAATCCCGTATAGATCTATACACACAATGTCCGCTCTCCCTATAGGAGACTCTGGTTACCAACTAAACGACGGAGAAGGCCGTGTCCCGAAGATGCATCCCAAATAGTGGGTAGTGGGTTTCCAATGTAAGTGTTGAACTAGAGGTAGAGACTCATAACTGAACTGACTAGAGTAAACCTATATGGCTATGCTCGTATACATAATATATAACTAATGAATCAAATGACCTTCGGATGGAGATCCGATCCCACCAGACCACATCTCAACGAAGAAAAGGAAATAGGACGGACAAGCCTTCCTAAGTCCTTCAATCATTATTTATATGCATCTATACAAGCACAGACATACATCTAACTATGTTTGAGTGTGTAACAAGTGGAAACATATCGTAAAGTATAACCAAATTGTGATGTATAACCGAATCGTGTGGAATAACCGAATCGTGAAGTATAAGCGTACATTGTGGAATAACCGAATCGTGAAGTATAAGCGTACAGTGTGGAATAACCGAACCGTGAAGTATAAGCGTACCAAATATATGTGTATCACGAAGTGGAAGCGACAACAGGTGGAGTAAGAGCGTCTAACAGGTATAAGTGTATCACGAGGTAGAAACGACAACAAGTGAAGTAGGAGTGTATCGAGTATAAGTGAAGTAGAAGCGATATCAAGTATAAGTGAAGTAGAAGCGTATCGCTAAGTAAGAGTGTAAACAAGTATACACGTTTAACTAAGTAGAAGTATCAACTAAGTAAAAGGATAACCAGGCAGTGGTATATAACGAGTAGGGTATCAAAACATGGAAGAAAAACTTTATACTTAAGAAAATCACGACTGGGTATTCTTTTGTAAAATAAGTTTGAAAATCTTTGGAAAACTCTCATAAATCTGTTTTAAATGAAACATTGATGAAATAACATAAGTAAAAGATTTGAACAAGTGAAAGCATTTTAGAAAAACCATTTATAGTGTCATACCCGATAAAACAGTTTACAGTGTGGTAACTCCTTGTGCATGCGGGTTATCAATCACATGTGATTGATATGATAACTGGCATGTTCAACTTGTATTCCCCTCTATAAAACATGTAAAAACAGTTAAAAGGTTCATTCAGGGGTATGAACTCACCTGGTGTAAGTGGATCCGACGAAGGTGTCGGTTGAGTGCTCGGTGTCAAGTAAAGACTTGGACACACTTAGTGACCTATTTAACATATGATAACATATGTTTTCATACAATTAGTATATATAATACCAATTCAACAAGTGTACGCATCCTAAAGTGCGGAAAACACTTTGATTAAGTGTTTGGGGTGTCCCGGGTAACATCTAAGGGTGTGTATTGCTTAGGAATGGAGTTTACTCTTCAAGAGTAAACTCTATATATAGAGTTCACGGCCCTGGGACAACTCCCCATGATTTTACGGCCATAAACTCATGGTGAGGGTGTTCTAGGATGCTTTAAGGCCTTATATCAATTGTGGAATTTTGCTAGGTCCAAATCTATTGTGTTTGAATGGATTTAAGGCACTTATATGGACCAAATGGGAGTTTACGGCCGTAAGCTCCCAAGGACATCTTTCTTGGGTGTTTTAAGGGCTTAAGTGATTGAGAATAAACCCTATGTGTTTTTCCAAGTCAAATAGGGAGTTTAAGGCACCATTTAACCCCTTTATAGGAGTTTACGGCCCAAGTACCCTTTCATGAGGGGTTTACAGCCATGAACTCCTTATGGAGTTGTTTTAATTGAGTTTAAGGTCCCTAACTTGTTGGTGGTTGATTCTTGAATTTATTCTAAGGCCATTGGTGTGTTTAAGGGCATTTTAAACACTCAAATATGAGTTTACTCCCCATGAAGAGGAGTTTACGGCCCAAGCATGTTCTTGGGCAGTAAACTCATGTTTACTCTTCAAAAACTCGTTTCAAGGTGTTCTAAGTCCGAATATGTAAGCCTAAAAGTCATATCTAAGCCTTAGGGGCAATTTGGAGGGGTTTTGGGGCTTAAAAACCCCATTAAATGGTGTTCACGGCCCAAGAGTGTTCTTGGGCCGTAAACACATGATTTTGTCCCTATTTTATGTTTTAAACTCGAATTTTCAAGCTAGATAAGTTATACAACGAGTTAGGATAGTTTACCTACTCGTTTGGGGCTCGAAACGGACGATTTTGGCTCGAATTTAAGTTGTAGAGAGAGAGAGTGGGGAGAGTGTAAAAAGTCTCTAATGGACTCCACTCACCCTTATATAGGGGTTGGAGTTGGGGCTCAGTGGAAATCTACCCAATACTGCCGTTAAACGGGGCTTTTGGTCGCACCCGATTTAGTGGTCGTAATAAAATTTAACCTTTTTCCAAAATTAATATGGAAATGTAATCTACATGCTTTTACTTTATTTTATTATGACGAATAACGACATAGAATATAAATAAATAAAACATTTATTAATTTGACGACATCTTATTAACGGAACTTTTATACAGTGGAATATTCCGTCAACGGTAACGGGGTAATGTAACGGAATAAACTTGGGTTGTCACATCATCCCCCCGTTAGAGGGAATTTCGTCCCAAAATTCAGGTCTAGGCAAGGTAATAGGTATGAATGACCAAGTAGAGGCAGGAGGGTACTTCCTATTCGGTTTGTCCTCGCATTCCCAAGTGAACTATGGTCTGTGTTTGTCATTCCAAAAACCTTCACCTACGGGATGCGGATTCCGTCTCGTGTAGTTAGTGGGTTCCGACTGGTGTATTTACGAGGTTAGGGTTCTCAATGGTTTTTATCAAGATGAGTGGGATACGAAAAGTGACGTCGGGTAAACACATCTCAGTCTAAGAAGTGGATCGATCTAGTGTGGAACTTGTGGAATATCTGAAAGTAGTAGTGGTCTGACGAGGGTTGGACCAAATCTCCGTGAGGATTCTCAGATGGTCCTGAGCTCTCGGAAGGGTAGAGCTTTTCAGTACTTAGAACATAGTGTACTTCTATGGCAAGATCACCACTGGCGTGATCGCCATTCCGAAGTTCCTAACGTTCTCTCTCATATTGGTAGTGTAGTCCTTCAGGTTGGTTCTTAGGAAGCTCGGGTTGTCTTTGATTTCGTGTTTCCTGTCAATTGGCTTTTAGAGGCTTTCTAGATCATCGGATGGGTTGTGTGTCTACGGTATCTTTTTGTGGTAGAGTGGCTATCTCAATCTTGTGCAAAATGAACCTGAACGAATGAATCTTGAGATATTCCCAACGGAAACCCTCAGGATCGAGGAAATAGGGTTTCACCAGATGAGTGTTGGACTATCTCGGGAGGTGGTTCTACTATTTCTGCGTGAGATAGTATTCACGGAACACCTAATAGTCCAATGAATCTCTAAGACTTTGGTTTATTCTAGTGCGGAAAGCGCATGCTCCCGCACAACCCCTCGACTAACACCAGGGCTGGTGTTAAGTCTATAATCTCTTTGGGATATGGGTCACGAGGCTTAGCGCAACTACTTTCGCACTTTGATCAAGTATTCTAGGCTGCGGAGGGTATCCTGTGGTTCTCGGTATTCTAGTGTTTACTTCGGAGAATGAAGTCTATCGTCTACAGGGCGACGACGATTTCCTCCATGCGAGAGGGTGGAGGGTTATAGGCACTACTTGTCTGTAACAGGGTGGACGAAGTGCCTGAGTAATGCGAACATCTTCTGCAACTACTTTTTCCGAAGTTCCTGAGTGTTTCCCGGTCTAGGTCAAATCTAATGAGTATAGGGTTCCATTACTTGGAAATTTAATCCCTTTACTAACTGAGGGTGTTAGCTACTATGTGGGCTTAACCGATATGCCAACAAATTTCGGATTTGTGGTCATTATAGTAGCTCAACCCGCAGTGGTTCTCTTGACTCCAACTCCTATTTTATGGAATAGGATGAAGGGCTTTACTATGAGGTTCATGGTAGAGCTCATACTTGGCTTAACCACTAATACTTGGTGTATGCAGGCCGTATATAATTGAGGTCGGCAGGATGTTCAGTTGTACGACTCCACCCCATACCCACAACCCAACGAGGAACAGGGAGTAGGGAGGAAGCACACATCTTAAATCTTTTTGATCTCAACTATATACCACTTTTATGCATATACCTGGTTATAGTGGTCAGTCCCATGAGTTCTATCCTCTGGGTTCACGAACCTGATGTGCGAGGTGCGAAGGGTCTTTCTAGGGAATCTACGGAGTATGCTTCGGATGGTTATCATCTTCTGGAGTATCTTGCAGTGTCCTTCGCTTCGGTTTCCATATGACTAAGAGGGGTCGGTCAACAGCGTGCGGTACCCTTCTCCTGGGTACTTCGGAAGGTTTGAGATAAGAGGGACGACTGACGGATCGCATTAGGTTTGATTATTAGTATTATGTTTAGGTTTGGAAGAACCTTTATTTGTCGACATGGCTACGGAGAAAGTTCTTCTTACACGGCACTAGGGGTGTACACATGGTTGCACTACGTCAAACCATGATCGATAGAGTCGTCGAAGTCGGAACACTTCGACATGGTATAAAATGAGGATCGATAGATTCATGCGCCGAATAGGCACACAAGTTCTAAGCGTCTAGGGTTTCGTCCTGTGTATCACTGTCGCAGATACTTGGACCGATAGAGTCGACGCGGAACTATAAAGTGGTTTAAGTGTTTCTGAGTAGAGTATTTTTTCATGAATGGATTCTCACGAGGCATTTCTATAATCGCCTAACATATACTAGTCATGTATAATTAAGGTGGGGAGGACTGTTGACTGAGCGACTCCGCCCTAAATCCACAACCAAACGAGGAACAGAAAATGAGGCGGAATTCACTCACTCTAGGTCTATCCATCTTAACTATACATGGTCGTAACGTATATGTTTAGCCATTATAGTTTTACCTGATGAATTTTAATTTTTATACAGTGCTGTGACTTTCGCCTTATTGGGGAAGTATTTACATTTGAATTAGCCTTTTGATGTTTTGCGTTAGTTATCTGAGATCGAGAGACGTACCAAAATCTATCGGGTTCCTTGATGCTTCTCCTTAAGCAGTAGAGTTAGGCTCCTCCTGTGTCTTTGTTGTTTTCTTCAGTTGGGCAATCCCTTTTGAAGTGTCCAATCTCACCACATAGACGGCAGACTGGATTGGTCGTCACATTGGTGATTGATGCAATACGCTCCACCGGAGTTCTGCATACGCGAGCAGTATGCCCCTTCATGTTGCACCTAGCACATAAGAGTTCCCGGCATATACCATGATGATGGTAGCTACACTTGCCGCAGTGGGGAAGGTTTCCTAGGTATGTTCTTTTGAAGTCAGGAGGGAAGGATGGACAGGGGTATTGACTGCCTCAGTTCGTTGCCCTCCGGAAGGTCCTTGAGCCGAGGTACCTCCCTCCTCGATCTTGAGTTTTCTCTTTAGTGGATTCGGTTGAGGTTCTTGGGTGGCTGGGTATGCAGGTGTTGGTTGCTGCTGTCCATTGCAAGGATCGGAATTCCCAACAGGGCCCTTGCTAACATTGGCATTGTTAGCATTCAGGTGAGCCATGACAGCTGCTACGGCTGGCGAGAATGCAGCTTGGAGCGTAGCTTCATCGAATAAGAGATTAGTTTTCTTGTTTGCGGACTGGTTACGCTTCTTTGGAGCCATGGTTTTCCTACACGGAAGGAATATGTAACAATTGGTAAAAATAGGAACGATCGTACGATGCTATCTTTTGATTATTAAGCAATATGAATATTTTATTAAGAATGGTTGAAGGAATTTAACCTCTTTTATTTAAATAAGTTATTGTGAAATATAAAACAAGTAACTATTGATAAATTTCGTTATGATGTATGACATCGAACCATCACCGGTTTGTGAAATTAGCATATAACATCATTTAAATGCAACAAACTTAATTTTTGTATCAACATGTCTCTAGTTGATAAGTAAGTTAGGTTCTATGTAAATCGTTTGCTTAATAGATGTGAAGGATCTAAATTTGACAAATATACGAACCAAAGTGACAAAACGTGTTTAACGATATGGTTAACCGGTTAAATGTCACGAAATTATACATTGCTCAATAAATTTTATATTTAAATAAATTAAAATATAAAATGAATTATTATAAGGTATAATTAAAATGTATTTAAGTGTTTTTGAATAAAAAGAATAAAACATAAACATTAAAGTTCAAATACACAAAAACTACATTGTTATTTTATACTAAGTATACATGTATGTATTTGTATATATGTATTATTATCTAGTGAATGACTAGTTATAAGTCATGAATTAAAATGATTTCATGTAAGTTTTATGATGTCTAAATCAATTAAGATAAGAGAATTGGTGGAGATAAGTGCCAACTTAACTAATAAGTGCTTAATCACTTAAGACATTTTACTAAGAATGCTTATTAATCCCTCTTCTAATTTTCGAGATTAAGACCTTCCCTCTCCTTAACTAGAACTCCTAACTAACTAAATAACTAGTAGTTAGTTAGTTAACTAACTCTATCTCTAAACAACCACCCAAGCAAGTGGCTAGACAAGATCACATCACTTAAACTCACATCCCATCACAAGCTAGTCTAGGTTTTGTCCCCTTATCCTCTTCCACTCTTTCCTCCTTCATAATCACTAAATTTCATCTTCATTTTACCCTCATTTGACCAGCCAATACTCCAGGGAATTACTCTCAACCTTCATCTCATTTTCAAGCACAAGAACTTCCTTCCAAAGCCATCAAAACCATGAACTAAAGGGCTGCTGTCCCTTTTGTGTTTCAGCCACCATTTCACCCATCTACACCTTCCTTTTGCTTGATATTTTTACCACCAAATACCCCTGGAAGTTACTTGTTTTGATACTCAAAATTATTGATTCAAAACAGTGAGTAAACTACCCTTTTTCTTGCACTTTTGCTGTGAAATTTTCGTGACAGCAACATAGCCAAAAGAGTGGCTGTTTTGGAGCATCAAACCAACAACCAAAAGTTCATCTTCAACTTTCCATTCTTCAAGTATTCACATAAGGTGAGTTCATACCCCTACATTTTCATGTTTTATTCAAGTTTTAAGGGGGGGAATACAAGTTAGAACACTAAACATAACACAAATTTAAATGACAGCTTTCTACAGAAAAGTTGAGTCCTGTTCACGGACTGTTTTGACCATCTTAAACTTAATATCTTTCAAAACTGTACAATATGCAAATATTTCAAGTTTATACCTTTCTAATGACTACTCGCACGCATTCACACGATTTTTCTACAATTTATGGCGATTTTTATAAAACTGCCTGTCATTTCAGAAGTGATTTCGGACCAGTCTGTGAAGATGTTCATTTTCACACTAGTTTGAGACCACTAAAAATCATAATAAAAATTAGGAACAAAGTAGACTCATTTTATAAACTCTCAGAGGTGACGGATTCAGTTTTTGACTTACGAGGATTTTTATATGAGTTTTCTAAAAACAGGGACAGTAAAGGGTAAAACTGTCAAAAGTGGTTTATACATTTATTAACACCTTCTAACATTTTTTAGCAATGTTTATACATTAAGGAAGTTAAAACACAATCATTTAAATATGTTTAATTACCATTTTTACAAAAGTGATAAGTTCAAAAAGGTCTTTAGTATCAAACTTAAGGATTATTTCATGCAAAGTTTCTAATAAAAACGTAAGAATATGAACAACAATTACGAAACATACCAAATCATCTTTTAAAATTTATACATATATATAACCATATACATATATATGTTTTGTTTACAAAACTTCTTTATGCTTTTATATTATAAATTGCATGCCTCTATATGTATAGTTATATAAGAAATGTTTAAAAGACTTAGAAAGGCTATCCACCCTGTTTCCTTTTCCTCGATTTGGATGTGGTCTGGTGGGATATCGGGTACTCCTCCGAAGGTCGTTTAAATATTAGTTATATATCATGTATACATATATGGTCATAAATGTTCCACCAGTTAATTTAGTTTCGATACTCCTGGGTAGCAAAGGTGTATAAACCTACTTGGACACTCATCAATTACATTTTAGTAAACTGTTATAGGAATAGTTTAGAGTAAACATAACATTATCACTACTACAAGAAATTACACCGGAGTCAGTTCATTCATGAGTCTAGACTACATGCTATATGAAGGAATACTCTTACATGAATACTTATACATGAATACTTTTACATAGACATTATATGGCAAGTTACTACTACATGCTATATGAAGGATTACTCTTACATGAATACTTATACATGAATACTTTTACATAGACATTATATGGCAAATTACTATTACATGTTATATGTCTAGATACGGTTATATTGTTCGCCTTTCTATCTTTGCCTTGTGATTCAATCACATCATCGACGAGATAGACTGAGACTTTATCTCCTAGTACCACATCATACTTTGAGGGACTAACCATTCCGACAACCACTGCTAGCTACAGAGGTAAAAGAACAATCTACGGATGTTTTAGGTTGATACCATCGTGGGTATACATAAGGGACTAACTATTCCTAAACCCGGCTGTTAGCAACAGAGGTAAATGAACAGTCTACGGATGTTCTAGGTTGATACCATTTCAGGTATACTTAAGAGACTACTAATAAGAGTTAAACAAGGAAAAACCATCACATTTTCAAGAGATGCGTACTTTCAAAACAGTCAGGTCTAGGTAAAAGACTACTTTCAAAACATTCGAGTCTTGGTAGAAGACTACTTTTATACTAGTAGGAAATATGGGATTTTCTAGAGCTTTTCGTACTTATACTAAATGTTTCATCATTCATTTACCAGTCTTTCATATCAACTAATCAAAGCAATGACATTAAATACTTATGAACTCACCAGCTTAAATGCCGATCTACTCTTTCAAAATAACTTGTATTCTTAGGTTACAAATAGACAGGTGTCGATACAAGGTTCAGAGAAGACGGAGCAGTCAAGACTCGTCTTTTATTTTGATAAGTTATTATCATATCTTGTACAATGAAAGAAAACACTTGTAACTAAAATTATACTATTGATGCAATGGATGATGTTGTTGCTTGTTTACTACTTTACATTTGTTGTGATGCATACATGACGTCCTCCGCCCCAGAACGTTTCCGCCGTTCGTGGTTTTGGGGTGTGACAGAATACATGATAATGATAGACGATGGCTAACCCTGGACATATCTGTCCTGACTGCATTAGGCGTAAAATTTTCTTTTCCCGTGCCTCGGGTACTGGTTGTCTGAGTGTCGACCTACATCCCTATGATGTAGTCCTGGTAATCAAGGTAGGAGTATGAGTATCGGAAAAGGCCATAAGATGCGAGTCATTCCTACTATGTTACCTTTATAGTGGGAAGGTTTCACTCTCCGACCTGGAAAGATTTGAGAACAGTTCGGAACGAACACCGCGGAAAGAGAGGCTCATGAAGGCTTATGGCTACATACTCTCAATAGAGGTGCAGGGATCCGCTCTAATCGTGTGACTGGCAACGGGAAACGACGATTTACCTAACACATAGCGTGAGTAGTGTAACCACTAACTCACTAAATTGTATTATTTTAAGGGTGTATTAGCGTGACGAACACGAGGAAAAGACACTTCTCGGGTTCCATGTACTGGCTCCTTCTGTCTACCTCCTAGATTTGACTGAAATCGGCGTTGGTTTCCTTCGGGTAGTTACCTAGGGTTCTTTTCTCGTGAAGACATATTGAATCTCTATTCCGCCTTGCTTCTGAATCCGACTCTGGGTGTCATCACTTCATGATGGATGACTGGAAATCTCGGAAGTTTAGGTGAATTTCTCACCGATGTCCCTAAAAAGATATAGGCACTTAGTGAATTCAATAGTCTCGACCCAGTTCATTTATTTCCGAACAGGAAATCTTCTCAATGAACCTCTTCTGGGTCTGCATCAACTCTTCTGTCAAGCACTGAAGTGGATACGGTTGTCTACAGGGTTCGTGCGAGAATGGAAATGTCTAAAGAATCCTAAGAGATTATTAACATTTCACTGGGTGATCCATATCGAGTCCTGCTACGATTACAAAGGGTATACAAATCATACATTGCTTAGATCCGATACGCCTTCGAATATGTGATACTACTCTATATCCACATCCCAATGAGGAAAAGGAAGTAGAGCGAAACCACACATTCTTAGCCTATGGGATCCTTATTATATATAACCTTGGGAGTACACTCTCTGTAATTGTAGGTATATCAATAAGGATCTTTTTAGTTCTTCACACAAGGTTTAGTTATGGATCCTAAAATACCCCTATGATATTTTAATTTCTTGTTGGTTCTTATCTTCTGAATATGGTTCTGGGATTAATGTGAATCTTTTAGTGTTCCAATATACTCCTATAGTATTTTGACTTTATGTTTGGCTCTAGCATTCCTAGTTGGTAAGTTTCAGACCTGTTGCAACACCACTATCACTCCCAAGCACATGTTCATCACATCTCGAATAAATGTAGTTGATCAGGTTACATTTATTCCAGCTTACGATTACATAACTGCCCAGGTTTGACGGTAATGTTCAACATCCGAAGACTTTTATTATTGTTCTTCTTGTGATACTTGTGTTCGAGTGTTTAGATTCTGGAGGTTCTTATACTTTGGTAAAATATGGTTATATTTTAAAGTATAATTCTTGGTCAGAGTGTTTTATCCCTTTGTATTTATAGGCTGCATATCTTTTATGAATTGATATACTTAGCTCACTATAAACAATGCTCTGATACCAATCTGTCACACCCCAAAACCAGAACGCCGGAAACGTTCTGTGGTGGATGACGTCATGTCAAGTATCACAACACATGCATTATAGTAATCAAAGTACAACAAATCATTGCATTAATAGTAATAGTTTTACATGGTTTACATAACAGTACATCAAAGTAATACAAGTAAAATCTAATAAGTACAGCATGGTACTAAGCTATCTTCATCAACAGCTCCGGGAATGTACCTGTCTAATGCTGACCTGAGAATACAAGTTATTTGAAAAGCGAGTATCAACATTTTCACAAATGCTGGTGAGTTCATAAGTATTTAGTGACTTTTTATACAAATAAATTTATGTAAGTAGTCGTTTTCAAGTATACAGTGAAATAGAGTCCTTTCCAGAAAATCCTATATTTTCTAATTAAAAAGCAGTCTTCTACCAAGACTGGTCGGAGTTATGTGGTAAAAATAGTTTTCCCTTAATCGCTATCATTATCAAAATACAGAATTTGATTATTAAAGAGAGCAAGAGGAATCAGGGAAAATAACATATGCCTCAGCAGTGAGGACTGCTGACTAAGACAAAAGGAATCATAGACTCCAGGAGAGTATCGAACAAACGTGTAACAACGAGAATTTTCAAAACAAATTTTTCATTTCTTAAAAACATGTTTCCATCCAAAATAAGTCATAAAGATCCAATGTATCATATCATAATACAAATCATATAAATCCCAAGATCATAAATCCTCCATCAGTGTGTACAGATCACGCCGGCGCCTTCCCACGGCCCTCGCTAGTACCTGAAACACATATCACAACAACTGTAAGCATAATTGCTTAGTGAGTTCCCCAAAATACAACTTACACACGTACGCCTTTCCAGGCCCTGACCTTCCGGTCCATGTGTCTCAGGGGACTTCCGTCCCGACTAGGTAAACCTTCCGGTCCTACCTACGTCAACCTTACGGTCCACATCACAACGCCTTCCGGCCCATAACATAAAGCCTTCCGGCCCATATTAAGCATATCATACATGGCACATATAAACGATTAACTTATCACATACAATGCATATAAATCATAACATTTCCGACCTTCCGGTCACACGATAAAACCCTTCCATGTACAGTATAGTGAGAAAACTCACCTCGTGGAAAGTCTAGAATCTCACGTGCTCGCTATCTCTGAATCCCCAAACGAAGACTCAACCTTGCCTAATCATAACGAATATCATTTTAATTAATATAGACTTCCACCACTAGACTTTACCCGATTATTAACATTCCTCAGAGGGTAAAAGACCATTTTACCCTTTCTTGACTCAAAGTCCACATGTTGACCAAAACCCTAAAAGTCAACAAAAAGTCAACATCTCCAGTACGCGAGGCGTACAGACTGATGTACGCGGGGCGTACATCGCCAACTCAATAATCGGGGTCTCCACCCAGTACGTTGCGCGTACTGGGAGTTACGCCCAGCGTAATAGTCAGATCTAGACATACTTCATTTCTAGTCTTAATCGGTTAAGCCACTACTACAACTTCTAGATCCGGCCTTATTTAAGAATCCTTACTCATAAAGTCGGAACCTTTAAGCCTTGGCATGGCTGTAAAGGTCCTTACACTCCTTAACACCTTTCCTTATCAACTCAAAGATCTAGATCTCATGCATGGCTAAACATTCACGTCCAAGATTACATTTTTATGGATCTACAACTCAAAAGGACCAGAAATATGATGGATCTAAGCTAATGGAGACCACTTGCTCATAAAGTCTCCACCTTTGGGACAAAACCCTAGAAAATGGTCCATAAGCATAACACAAGATCTACAAGTCAAGATCCAAACTTTTTACCTTAGAAAGAAGCTTCAGCCTTTGCTAAGCCCGGATCTACACTTGAACACCAGCTACTAGCCTTCACAGTGGACTCTTCTTCTCCTTTGCTACAAGGAAATGGCACCACCAAGCTTAGAACACTCAATAAAGGGCTAGGAACGAAGAAGCACTCTCTTAGGGTTTCTTTCTGAGGGATGGTGGCTGAGGAGCCAAGCCATCTCATTCCTTTTATAGCCAACAACATGAATTAGGGTTTTGGGTCTGGACCGATTACGCCCTGCGTAATCCATGGGTACGCCCAGCGTACCTGAGGGACAGCGTGTCCAAATGAGGCGCGCGAGTACGCGCAGCGTACTCCTTGTACGCCCAACGTACTCGCCCAACACAAAGGCCCTAAAATGGAAATCAATTAAAAATGAAGGGTTAAATAAAAGGGTACCTGGATTTCGGGTTGTTACAAAACGACACGCCTAGCTCAGTCTAACAAAGAGAGACGCAGACCCCAGACAGTACCAAATGAAAGGTATGGCTAGCAAGGTCCAAAAATAGAGGATACAGACCCCAGACAGTATCAAATGAAAGATACAGCTAGTAACGTCTAAAACAGAGGATACATACCGCAGACAGTATCAAATGAAAGATACAATTAGCAAGGTCTAAAAACAGTGTGACTCTAAGAGTGGGTTTCCAGCATACAATGTAAATTGCTGGTGAAATACCGTTACCTTAAGGCCATGAATTATAAGGTAACCTGGGATACTCGTAACCATACTAACCGACACTAGAGTACCTGATGCCCTGCAAGCGTCTGTAGAATGTGACATTTGTCACCCCTTGGCTTAGTAGGCCATGGACTGTAGCTAGCAGTCAGGGTGCGGGGGTGTCAATCCCATATAGATCTATACACACAATGTACGCTCTCCCTATAGGAGACTCTGGTTACCAACTAGACGACGGAGAAGGCCGTGTCCCAAAGATGCATCCCAAATAGTGGGTAGTGGGTTTCCAATGTAAGTGCTGAACTAGAGGTAGAGACTCATAACTGAACTGACTAGAGTAAAACTATATGGCTATGCTCATATACATAATACATAACTAATGAATCAAACGACCTTCGGATGGACATCCGATCCGACCAGACCACATCTCAACGAAGAAAAGGAAATAGGGCGGACAAGCCTTCCTAAGTCCTTCAATCATTATTTATATGCATCTATACAAGCACAGACATACATCTAAGTACGTTTGAGTGTGTAACAAGTGGAAACATATCGTAAAGTATAACCAAATTGTGATGTATAACCGAATCGTGAAGTATAAGCGTACATTGTGGAATAACCGAATCGTGAAGTATAAGCGTACAGTGTGGAATAACCGAACCGTGAAGTATAAGCGTACCAAATATATGTGTATCACGAAGTGGAAGCGACAACAGGTGGAGTAAGAGCGTCTAACAGGTATAAGTGTATCACGAGGTAGAAACGACAACAAGTGAAGTAGGAGCGTATCGAGTATAAGTGAAGTAGAAGCGTATCGCTAAGTAAGAGTGTAAAAAAGTATACACGTTTAACTAAGTAGAAGTATCAACTAAGTAAAAGGATAACCAGGCAGTGGTATATAACGAGTAGGGTATCAAAACATGGAAGAAAAACTTTATACTTAAGAAAATCACGACAGGGTATTCTTTTGTAAAATAAGTTTGAAAATCTTTGGAAAACTCTCATAAATCTGTTTTAAATGAAACATTGATGAAACAACATAAGTAAAAGATTTGAACAAGTGAAAGCATTTTAGAAAAAACATTTATAGTGTCATATCCGATAAAACAGTTTACAGTGTGGTAACTCCTTGTGCATGCGGGTTATCAATCACATGTGATTGATATGATAACTGGCATGTTCAACTTGTATTCCCCTCTATAAAACATGTAAAAACATTTAAAAGGTTCATTCAGGGGTATGAACTCACCTGGTGTAAGTGGATCCGACGAAGGTGCCGGTTGAGTGCTCGGTGTCAAGTAAAGACTTGGACACACTTAGTGACCTATTTAACATATGATAACATACGTTTTCATACAATTAGTATATATAATACCAATTCAACAAGTGTACGCATCCTAAAGTGCAGAAAACACTTTGATTAAGTGTTTGGGGTGTCCCGAGTAACATCTAAGGGTGTGTATGGCTTAGGAATGGAGTTTACTCTTCAAGAGTAAACTCTATATATAGAGTTCACGGCCCTGGGACAACTCCCCATGAGTTTACGTCCATAAACTCATGGTGAGGGTGTTCTAGGATGCTTTAAGGCCTTATATCAATTGTGGAATTTTGCTAGGACCAAATCTATTGTGTTTGAATGGATTTAAGGCACTTATATGGACCAAATGGGAGTTTACGGCCCCAACCATGGGAGTTTACGGCCGTAAGCTCCCAAGGACATCTTTCTTGGGTGTTTTAAGGGCTTAAGTGATTGAGAATAAATCCTATGTGTTTTTCCAAGTCAAATGGGGAGTTTAGGGCACCATTTAACCCCTTTATAGGAGTTTACGGCCCAAGTACCCTTTCATGAGGGGTTTACAGCCGTGAAATCCTTATGGAGTTGTTTTAATTGAGTTTAAGGTCCCTAACTTGTTGGTGGTTGATTCTTGAATTTATTCTAAGGCCATTGGTGTGTTTAAGGGCATTTTAAACACTCAAATATGAGTTTACTCCCCATGAAGAGGAGTTTACGGCCCAAGCATGTTCTTGGGCAGTAAACTCATGTTTACTCTTCAAAAACTCGTTTCAAGGTGTTCTAAGTCCGAATATGTAAGCCTAAAAGTCATATCTAAGCCTTAGGGGCAATTTGGAGGGGTTTTGGGGCTTAAAAACCCCATTAAATGGTGTTCACGGCCCAAGAGTGTTCTTGGGCCGTAAACACATGATTTTGTCCCTATTTTATGTTTTAAACTCGAATTTTCAAGCTAGATAAGTTATACAACGAGTTAGGATAGTTTACCTACTCGTTTGGGGCTCGAAACGGACGATTTTGGCTCGAATTTAAGTTGTAGAGAGAGAGAGTGGGGAGAGTGTAAAAAGTCTCTAATGGACTCCACTCACCCTTATATAGGGGTTGGAGTTGGGGCTCAGTGGAAATCTACCCAATACTGCCGTTAAACGGGGCTTTTGGTCGCACCCGATTTAGTGGTCGTAATAAAATTTAACCTTTTTCCAAAATTAATATGGAAATGTAATCTACATGCTTTTACTTTACTTTATTATTGTAGGGTTTCAAAGCACTCCATGGATGATGGCAATGGGCCCCTTTGATGAAATCTAGGTTAAAAGCCCAAGACTTGTCTTTTCCCTATAAATAGTCATGTATTATTCACAATTAGGGTTAAGAGTGAGGCAAAATGTAGCCGCCACGTGAGGTTTCTTATGTAGTGTTAGATTCTTTAGTCTTTGCTGAAAGTGTAATTTATTCCTCATATTTGAATAAATCGAGTGATCATTCGACCTAATCTTCATATTTGTGTTTTTTCTTATTTTCCGCATCTTGTTCATCAAATCTCAATTAGGGTTTTAATCCCAATAAATGGTATCAGAGCGGGTCTTTGAAGATCTATTGATTTTTGAAGCATCGGTTCTTGATTTGATGATTTTCTGCACAAATTATCGAAGATTTTTGGTGTTTTGGCGCTTTGGAATCATGCTTTCTACAAGCTACTGCTACTGTTCATGATGATTTAAGGTGTCCTATTCATCTGGTATTACTTCAATCTAATTCGTATTCATTTCGCATGTTCTGATTAGATCTGATCAATTCTTGATCTAATATTCTTTTAATTGTTTTGATCCATATTTATTCAGCCGATCCCTTTTTGTTCTTAAGCCCATTATTGTCGCTACCGTTCATTGTTTGGAACGTACATAATCAGGTCTCAATGAAACTTCAGATTCACTAAATTCTCTTGTTCCACTCGATTTTTCTATCCAGAACATCTAATGTTTTTGTTCCAGTTTATCAATCTTAGTTGCTTTATCAATTCGATTTTGTGATTCAATAATATTTTGAATCTCAATTTTTTGATTGGCTCTTGTAATCAATTCTAATTCGATTGATGTAGATGAAAATTTTGTTGATTTTTGATGAAAATCTAACTGGATGAGTGTAGTTTATCGTGTCTTCAGTTATGATTTAATTTGTGGATGAAATTGAAAGATTCTCGAAATTTTCTTTGAGATATAGAACTGATGAAGAACATGGCGATTGTTGATCTGAAAATTAATCTATGTTTTGAGGTTTGTTGTTTATTGTCTTCCGAATCGATGATGGTTTTCTAATCGGAATGAATCGAGTTGCTATAACAGTCGGATTCCATGTTGGTTATCGTGATACTGAGTTTGGTATTCACTGTGTTCGGAATTGATTTAAACTCAAGTTCGCAATTGCCAAGTGGGTCATGGAATCGGTGCTTAAAACAATCGGAATAAACTGGATTCACAATCGGAAAAGATGTTTGAGGATTCGGGTTTAATATGTAAGGCGACTCGAAATCAGTATATCACTTAGAATCAGAATGGTTGTGTGTTTTTATTCGCAATTGATGGTCAACTCTGAAATTGTGGTTTTCTTTTGAATGGTGTTCTCATCTGTTCGCAAATTGGTGATTCACAATTCTTATGGTTTGCAGTATAACGAGTCTTGCAATCGGAATTATTTGATTCAGAATGAACTGTTGATTTGTGATCGGAAGTATGATCGGTTGATTTGGGATGAACGGTCTTGGAATTGGAATTATGACTGCACTCGGATTCGGAATTCTAATCATGTGCTCGGAACAAAAGTAGATGGAATTGATTGGAATCGTAATTGTAGTTTCGTATGCGAACACTTGTATGAGTCGCCATTCCAGTTACTTTCACAGAAGCTTTATTCATGAAGATGACTCAAGTTTCATTTTTGGTCCCTGGAGCTTCAACGATTTGACACTTTTGGACCCTGTTGTTTTCACAGCTTGGCAATTTTTTCTCAAATTCATAAATTGTTACAAATCAAAGAGAAATGATGCATAATTACTTTTTTAGTCCCTGTCTTTCAGCAAGTGACAGTTTTTGCCCAATATTCAGAAAAGTTAACAAATTTGAGGGCCGGTGAACAGTTTTGAATTTTTTTTAACGCACAAGTTTTCTGTGAACAAAAAAAATAAAGATTCCATCAAGTCTTGGCGATTCGGAAAGTCGTTTTTCATGATAACGTCAAATTTTCACGACTTTTTTCAAATTTTATACATCATTGTGTATATCATTTTGTCGCGGGGGAGCTTAGTAAATTTTTATCCATTCAAGATCATTCTCATGACCATTTGAAGGCTTTATAATCATGTTTTTGATTATAAATTGGGGGAGAATTTGGTATGATCATTCGAAATTGGATTTTTAACTTTTCAAATTTGAAGATTTTTGATAAAGCTCGTGGTAGAATTATGAAGGTAGCTTTTACAGTGGAAGTTCTTCATCGAGCTCTGCTAAAGCTTTTACAGAGAAGTATCCTTTACAGCGCAAGTTCTTTATCGAGCTCTGCTAAGGACTTGTTATATCTCCGACTTCTAGTATTTTCTCGATCAAGTGGCATTATGAATCTTAAAATTTGGGTTGTTACATGATATTTTTTTGATGCCTTATATCATTAGCTTATTTGAAGATCATTGTGACTTGGAGGGGGAGCTCTTCAAAGACAAGAAGTGATTCGGTTTCTTTGTTCTGAAATGGGTTTTTATGGCGGGCTTGGTTTTCATGAAGATTTTTTTGGGATTACATTCGAAAATGAAGTTTAAAGACATTACTTCAGTGCTTGATTTATATATCCTGGAGCCCATGTTTGAAGACTATTGAAGAATCAAGATTCGTGGATTGCTTCATCTATTCCTCGTTGCAAGATCTTTTTATTCGCTAGATGCTTGTTTTGGAAGTTAAAGCATTGTCATCCATTCCATACTTTGAGGGGGAGATTGTAGGGTTTCAAAGCACTCCATGGATGATGGCAATGGGCCCCTTTGATGAATTCTAGGTTAAAAGCCCAAGACTTGTCTTTTCCCTATAAATAGTCATGTATTATTCACAATTAGGGTTAAGAGTGAGGCAAAATGTAGCCGCCACGTGAGGTTTCTTATGTAGTGTTAGATTCTTTAGTCTTTGCTGAAAGTGTAATTTATTCCTCATATTTGAATAAATCGAGTGATCATTCGACCTAATCTTCATATTTGTGTTTGTTCTTATTTTCTGCATCTTGTTCATCAAATCTCAATTAGGGTTTTAATCCCAATAATTATGACGAATAACGACATAGAATATAAATAAATAAAACATTTATTAATTTGACGACATCTTATTAACGAAACTTTTATACAGTGGAATATTCCGTCAACGGTAACGGGGTAATGTAACGGAATAAACTTGGGTTGTCACATATCTGCAGTTGGATTAAGAGCTCCAGCAGGTAAAAAGATTGAACCTTTATGCTTATTTACTTTAGATCTAGACATTTTAGCTTTATGAAGGTCTTTTGGTCCCTAGATTTCCCATGTTGATTCATGTGAAGTTATAGACGAAATAAGTTCTCCTTTCATACGTTTTGAGAGGCCTTAAGTGATAAAAATCGGTTCTGTTTAGCTAAACTTGATCTATGCATGTGATAAGAAGGTCTTAATGGGTTAAAACTATGAGTTAAGGACTTTTTGGATGTCCAAAGTGATAAATTCTGGAACTTTATGATTCTATGGCATATTTGGTCGATGGTTCTGGAATATGGGTTCAAGAGCTCAACCCATTAAGCACTTATTAAGACCTTGGTAAATCCCCGCGTAAGATCTGTACGCGCAACGTACGTGGTCAGCGGTCCCGATGATGGTCAACGAAGAACTACGCTACGCCCAGCGTAACTGGGAGGTACGCCCCGCGTACGCTCCCTGTTGGACTTTTAGCTTGTGGGCTTTATGCTTTGGACCGGTTATGGGTCAATTGGGTTAATCCCTTAATGGCTATGGATTTGATGTTGTTTGGGCCAGGTTGGACTTGTAGGTTTCGTGTAGGCCCAATAGAGTGATGGGCCCAATTTAATAAATTGGGCCAATAATAGATTTAGACAATTCAGGTCTCGTTGATTTATTTGTATTCTTTATCTCTCGGTTGAGGGTATCGAGTGTAGCAGTTGAAGACTCTCAGTTCAGTTCTGCACAATCGCTAGGTGAGTTCTCCTCACTATATCAACAGGGTCTACGACACTAGGTCGGTCCCTTGGGATTTTATCCCGGAGTTAGTATGTGTTCCATATTCATGATCAGTTGGATTGGTACCTTGATGAATAGAATGTTGCTATGTTTAGTAGTTTGTATGATCTGTGTGTTGTAGCACCTGGTTCCTGGTACGTAAATCTTATTTGGGTATTTTCCATTTTTAGCCTTGGACTCGGTGAGTCATAGGTCCGACTCGCTGAGTAGACACGGGACCCGGGAAATGTTTAAGTTGGCGACTCGGCGAGTCACCGCTGTTGGATGAAACCCTAAGTTTCAGGGGTTTGCACCCTATTTAAGCCTCATGTCCGCCCCAAGCCAGCCCCCTTTCACCCTCAGAAGCCCTCCTTACATTCTAACTCTTGTTCTTGTGAGTTTGAGACATTTTAGTGTGTGTTCTTGAATATTTTGAGAAGGAAGTGGAGTAGATCAAGAGGAAGGGAAGGAAGCCAAGCACCTTAGTGTCCTCTCAGTGATTTCTTGGAGGTAAAACTCGTTTTCCCTCTGTTTCTATGCTTGTTACTCCATTAAAGTCCTTCTTGAGCCCTTCCCCAAGCTTGCATGTGCAATATACTTCGTAATAAGCTGATTGGCCTCTAGATCTAGGCATGGTTGAGCTCCAGGAGCTCAGATCTACTGACTTTATGGACCCATATTGCATAAAGACCCTAGATCTACTCATTTGGTGCATTTTGAACCCTAAAACTCTCATTGGTGAATATCTACACGTAAAGTTGGAAACTTTACGTGTTATTCATGCTCTAGGAACCCAGATCTGTGGATAGCATACGCTGGATTCAAGCAAAATCGACCATTTAGAGATTGCATGGAAACGACTCGGCGAGTCGTTCATCTGACTCGGCGAGTCTGCTCGCGAGTCTCCGAGTTGTCCCCTTTTCGTTGTGTCGAGTGTGAGTAGTGAGTCACGGGGTGTGACTCAGTGAGTTGGAAGCCGAACTCATCCATGAAGGAACTCGGCGAGTCATTGCCCTGACTTGGCGAGTTCAAGGCAATCTCCTTAGATCAAGAACAGACTCGGCGAGTTGTTCATACAACTCGGCGAGTCGCAGCATGAGTGTTCATCGGATGAAGATGAACTCACGAGTTGTTCATACAACTCGGCGAGTCTCAGCATAAGTGTTCTTCGGATGAAGACGAACTCGGCGAGTAGGATGAAGGACTTGAACCTCAGTTTGGAAGAAGAACTCGTCGAGTCAACGCCTACCTCGACGAGTAGGGACGAGATTCAGGTCAATCGAGTGGATAGGGACTCGGCGAGTTAGAGAGCCAACTCTGCGAGTCGGGTCAACTGAAAGTTGACTCTGACTTTGACTTATGACATGATCAGGGGTAAAATGGTCATTTTACCCAAATGACAGTTAGCAATAATTGATTGAGTATGTTGTGGGAATTGCAGCCGGAGGATTTCCGGAGAAGCAGCAACGGCAGTAGTCAGTCAGTTCCCGACCAGATCAGCAGCTACTTGGAGGTGAGTTACCTTCCAGTAGCAGTGGGTCTACAGCCACAATGTCGGCCCGCCAGTAGGAGTCGAATGTTAGATGATTGTCTTTGTGATGTCATCTAGGTTTGCTACTACCTGATATGTTGTATGCTAGCATGACATGTGTTATGTGATAGAAATAGAGATCGGTTGTTAGGACCGAAAGGTAGTACAGACACCCCAGAAATGTCTGACAGTATGTGATGATATGTTTGCATGCTGGCTTGTATGTTATATGCGATAGAGGTAGTAGGAGGGGACTAGTCCCCGAGGATCGGTTGTCAGGACCGACGGGTAGTCAGCACCCCAGAATAGCTTGACACGGGTAGTCAGCACCCCATAATGGCTTGACACGGGTAGGACGACACCCCAGAATGGCCGCACGGGTAGTCGACGCCCCAGAATGGTCGTACCGGGTAGTCGGGCACCCCAGAATAGCCTGGCAGTATGTGCATTATGTGTTTGTTGGGTATGTGGTACGATGGGGGAACTCACTAAGCTTTGTGCTTACGTTTTTCAGTTGTTGTTTCAGGTACCTCTTCAGCCAAGGGGAAGGAGCAGGTGCGGTAGCGGCTCATCACACACACACACACTCCTTGATTCCGCATTTATGAGTTTACACTGGGATTAATACTCTGATATTTTGGTTGTATAACTGTATTGGATTTCAAATTCGGTTTTCGATGTGAAATGGTTTAATTAAGCAATGTTTAAATTATTAATGTTTTCTAAAGTAATGTTTTAAAAACAAAATTTTTGGTCGTGAAATTTGGGTCGTTACAAGTTGGTATCAGAGCCCTGGTTTGAGGAATTCGGACACACCTTCGGGGGTGTCTGAACTCAAATCGAGGGGTTAAAATATTTTCTAAAAGAAAATGTTTTCTAAAAATTGAGAAAGGAGTTTTGAGAAAGAACGAAGTGTGTGATGTGCGTGACCGTCCGATCTCAAGTAAGTATTCCCCAAAGTACCCATACAAGTTTATGTTATGTTTATCAGCTTTTGTAGAACAACATGCTAGAATAGGACTAAGGATCTAGGAGTGATGCCTTATGTGCCTGCTTTATGTGTTTCAGCTGTATGAGAATTGCATGCTAGTATTGAGTAGACAGCAAGTAGGATAGCCTGATTAGGTTATGCCTGATGGTATGAGCTTAGCATTGTATGCTAGTACAGTTCCTATAAGCAGATAGAGTTGAATGAGATTGTTCCCTTAGTTCGAATGCTTCTTGCTTTGTGCTTTGTGGGACTCTGAGTGGTGGGAGTTAGCCATTAGGTGAATACGTCACGTCACATGTGATCAGGGTTGAATAATCTTAGAGTGTTGGATTTGGCCCTATTGCGCAACTCTCGTTTGAGTCTAACCGTTGTAGGGATGAGCCTGTTACTCGAAGAATTATCCGAGCCTCACCACATGTGATGGTGTTCAGGTAATGGTTAATTGGAACTACTAAGGGGCCTTTAGCAGCTGAGGACCTGGTAGGGTGGAGCCTGAGATTTCCCTAGGGCAAGCCTAGGATGAGTATAGTAGTGATCAGCCGTAGTGGAAGGGATCTGGTGGAGTCGAGGCTGTCCTTGAAGAAGGTACGGATAGATGTGGAAGGTAGTATGGGCCCGTACTACTGAAAGCTGAGGATCCGTACCCGAACCAAGGAAGGCTAAGATAAGACCAGGGAACTTGTAAGTAATTGTGATCCCTCAGGAAGTATCGGTATCACTAATGTTTGTTATTATGTATTGAAGAATGGTGGTACTTCGATCGAGGCCGATAGATGGTGGATCAGGAGAGGGGTCAGGTTCGGGATCAGGTTCTGAGCCGGTAGATGAGGGACTACGCAAGTTCATCGCGTCAGAGATCACCAGGGGTATCCTTGAGTCGACCCCCATTATCTTCGGGTCGATCAAGGAAGGGATCATCGAGTTGATGGAGGATCGCCTCAGGGCATTCAGGAGTGACATGGCATCTGGCCAGTCGGGATCTCGCACGCTGTCCTTTAAGGACTTCAGGGGCAGTGGTGCGCCGGATTTCCATGGGGTGAAAGACCCCATTGCTGCCAGGCGATGGATTGCAGACATCGAGTCTGCACAGTTAACTAGCTTCTGCCCCGAGGGGTCGAAGGTGAGGTATGCAACAGGGTGTTTACGGGACCGAGCTCGAGATTGGTGGGAGTCAGTGGGTGACTCATTGGGAGCCTCAACTATCGAGGCTATGACCAGGTTCAGGGCGGAGTTTGCGCCGGTTGTCGAGCTTCAGCAGCTGGCCAGGGAGTTTTTGGACATGAGACAGACGACGAAGACTGTGGCGGAGATCACCGCCAAGTTCTGGGAGAGGGCACTGTTGGTGCCCCAATATGCAGGCGATGAGGACATGAGGAGGACCCGCTATCACGACATGCTCCGAGCTGATATCCGGGAGCACGTTAGTTTTTCAGCTTGCCCCACCTTGGACTCCATGATTGCCAGGGCGAGGGAGAGGGAGATAGATTTGGAGCACATCCGGAAACGAAAGGCAGAAGAGGGTCAGTCAGGAGGGGCTTCGGGGAAGAAGCCCAAGGGATCGGATGGTAGGCCGAAAGGCCAGTCAGGACCGAGCCGCTGCAGGAAATGCGGCAGGCCGCACGAGGGGGCGTGCAGGTTGGGATCATCAGGCTGCTACAAGTGCGGCAAGTCTGGGCACTATAGCATGGATTGCACTACTCCGGCAGCAGTTATTCAGACGTCTGAGTTGCAGTGTTTCCACTGCAACCAGAGGGGCCACAAGAAGGCCAATTGCCCCCAGTTGACAGTTTTAGCGCCAGTAAAGGCGCTAGCTCCAGTGACCCTGCAGATCACGGATGGCCGGCAGGGCAAGGCAGAGGCTCCAGTAGTGAGGAGCCGGGCATTTCAGCTGACTACCGAGGAGGCACGCACCGCACCCGATGTGGTGACGGGTATGATTCTTTTCCCTCTATTTTATTTTATGATGTTATGTTATTGCTATGTGCTATGTGTGTATATGTATGCATTAGGATCGTTCCATGTGAACGGCATCCCAGTTCAGGTGTTGTTCGATTCGGGTGCATCCCGATCATTTGTTTCCCTTGCGCTTAGCAAGAAGTTTCCTGAGTCCTCAGGCGAGTTAGATTGCCCTTTGGAGGTAGAGATTGTTGATGACCGATCGGTGCGGGCATCGATGGTGTTTCGGGATTGCGTATTGCGTTTGTTTGAGGAGCGTTATTTGGTAGACTTGGTTCCCATTCCGTTGCGTGGGAACAAGGTGATTATAGGCATGGATTGGTTGAGCCCCAACGGGGCGGTGATAGATTGCGCGCAACAGCTAGTGCGAGTCAGGACCCCAAGTGGGGGAGAGTTAGTGATTCATGGCGAGAGGCCACAATGTGGACCCTCAGTCTGTTCGGCAGCGAGGGCTAGACGATACCTTCAGCAGGGATGCACAGGATATGTCGCGTACGTGATGGATACCCGGGACGCGGGTAAGGCGACGGTGAGCGAGGTTCCGGTGGTGCGAGATTTCGCAGATGTTTTTCCAGAGGAGCTTCCTGGGATACCTCCAGAGCAACAGGTTGAGTTTAGGATTGACCTCGTTCCTGGTGCAGCTCCGATAGCCAAGGCACCATATCGGTTGGCTCCTCCTGAGATGCAGGAGTTGTCTACACAGCTGCAGGAGCTGTTAGACAAGGGATTCATTCGACCGAGCAGTTCACCCTGGGGAGCCCCGATTTTATTCGTGAAGAAGAAGGACGGGTCGCATCGGATGTGTATAGATTACCGAGAGCTGAACAAGGTAACGGTGAAGAACCGTTACCCACTCCCGAGGATTGATGACCTCTTTGACCAGCTTCAGGGAGCATCTTGGTTCTCCAAGATTGATTTGCGTTCGGGTTATCATCAGATGAGGGTCAGGGAGGAGGATACGCAGAAGACCGCGTTTCGGACGCGCTATGGCCATTATGAATTCGTGGTGATGTCGTTTGGGCTCACCAATGCTCCTGCCACGTTCATGGACCTCATGAACCACGTATGTAGACCGATGCTGGATCGGTCTGTGATAGTCTTTATCGACGACATTTTGGTTTATTCCAAGACACAGGAGGAGCATCTGCGAGAGGTATTGGAGACCCTGAGGAGGGAGAGCTTGTATGCCAAGTTCTCCAAGTGTGAGTTTTGGTTGCGCGAGGTGCAATTTCTCGGACACCTTGTCAACCAGAACGGGATTCTGGTCGATCCGGCCAAGGTCGAGGCCGTGATGAGATAGGAGGTTCCGAAGTCTCCATCTGAGATTCGGAGTTTCCTAGGATTGGCAGGCTATTATCGGAGATTCATTCAGGACTTCTCCAAGATAGTCGTACCCCTGACGCGGCTGACAAAGAAAGTCGTAGTCTTTCGGTGGGGACCCGAGCAGCAGGCTGCGTTTGAGACGTTGAGACGGAGATTGTGTGAGGCGCCGATCTTAGCCCTGCCAGAGGGTGTAGAGGATTTTTTGGTTTATTGTGACGCGTCCATTTCCGGGTTGGGCGCGGTACTGATGCAGAGGGGGCATGTCATTGCCTACGCTTCAAGGCAGCTCAAGCCTCACGAGGCGAACTACCCGACGCATGATTTGGAGTTGGGGGCGGTGGTTTTTGCCCTCAAGATTTGGCGACATTACCTCTACGGGGTTCGGTGTACCATCTACACGGACCACAAGAGTTTGATGTACCTCATGGATCAGCAGAATCTGAACATGAGGCAGCGTCGGTGGTTGGACGTGGTGAAAGATTATGATTGTGAGATCCTTTACCACCCAGGGAAGGCCAACGTGGTGGCCGATGCGCTTAGCCGCAAGGCGGCGCCGATCAGGGATATTTGCATGAGGATGACCGTAGTGACTCCCCTGTTGGAGCAGATTCGGGAGGCTCAACAGGAGGCTATCAAGGAGGAACATCGGAAGAGCGAGCGTGTGGTGGGTCAGGTTTCCTCATTCAATTATGATAGCCGAGGGCTATTGACACTACACCGTAGGGTGTGGGTGCCGTATCACGGAGGTGTACGCCAAATCTTGATGGAGGAGGCGCACAAGTCCCGATTCTCTATTCATCCCGGGGCGACGAAGATGTATAGGGACCTTCGTCCAGATTATTGGTGGCCCTGCATGAAGCGGGATGTGGCATGGTACGTTGAGCGGTGCTTGACCTGCAAGAAGGTCGAGGCCGAACATCAGAGACCGCATGGCAAGATGCAGCCGTTGGACATCCTGTTGTGGAAATGGGAAGATATCACGATGGATTTTATCACGAAGATTCCTAGGACCGCGTGTGGAGTGGACTCGATTTGGGTCATCGTGGATCGATTGACCAAGAGTGCTCACTTTATCCCGATTCAGGAGAGCATATCGGCCAAGAAATTGGTCGACATCTATATCAGGGAGATCGTGGCGCGGCACGGGGTGCCCGTATCGGTTATCTCGGACAGGGATGTGCGTTTTACTTCCAGGTTTTGGAAGAGATTTCATGACGAGTTGGGCACTCGTTTACATTTTAGCACCGCCTTTCACCCGCAGACGGATGGTCAGAGCGAGCAGACCGTCCAGACTTTGGAAGATATGTTGCGGGCATGCGTGCTAGATTTCGATGGTAGCTAGGATACCTATCTTCCCTTGGTCGAGTTCTCATACAACAACAGCTATCACGCGAGTATTGACCGTCCCCCATTTGAGATGTTGTACGGTCGGAGGTGCAGGACCCCGATATGCTGGGGTGAAGATGGTCAGAGAGTCATGGGGAGCACCGAGGTGGTGCTCAAGATGACCGAGAGGATCCAACAGGTTCGGAGCAGGCTTCATACCGCGCAGAGTCGGCAGAAGAGTTACGCCGACAAGCGCCGATCCGACCTGGACTTCCAGGTTGGGGATATGGTTCTCCTGAAGGTGTCGCCTTGGAAAGGCGTCATTCGATTCAAGAAGCGGGGCAAGTTGGGCCCGAGATTCATCAGACCGTTCAGGGTTGTAGCCCGAGAGGGCAAGGTGGCGTATAGGCTGGACCTGCCAGTCGAGCTCAGCCAGATCCACAACACTTTCCATGTTTCTCAGTTGCGGAAGTGCCTAGTGGACGATTCAGCAGTGGTGCCTTTGGAGGATATACAGGTGGATGACAGCCTGAATTACATTGAGCGCCCAGTCGCAATCCTCGATAGGAAGTCGAAGGATTTGAGGAACAAGAGGGCGGAGCTAGTGAAGGTGCAATGGCAGCACCGCAAGGGTTCTGAATGGACGTGGGAGCCGGTGGACGAGATGATGGAGCATTACCCCGAGCTGTTTCAGGAGAGCAACAAACTTTGAGGACGAAGTCTAAAATAAGTGGGGGAGATTTGTAGCACCTGGTTCCTGGTACGTAAATCTTATTTGAGTATTTTCCATTTTTAGCCTTGGACTCGGCGAGTCATAGGTCCGACTCGCTGAGTAGAGACGGGACCCGGGACACGTTTAAGTTGGCGACTCGGCGAGTCCATATCCTAGACTCGGTGAGTCACTACTGTTGGATGAAACCCTAAGTTTCAGGGGTTTGCACCCTATTTAAGCCTCATGTCCGCCCCAAGCCAGCCCCCCTTCACCCTCAGAAGCCCTCCTTACATTCTAGCTCTTGTTCTTGTGAGTTTGAGACATTTTAGTGTGTGTTCTTGAAGATTTTGAGAAGGAAGTGAAGTAGATCAAGAGGAAGGGAAGGAAGCCAAGCACCTTAGTGTCCTCTCAGTGATTGCTTGGAGGAAAAACTCGTTTTCCCTCTGTTTCTATGCTTGTTACTCCATTAAAGTCCTTCTTGAGCCCTTCCCCAAGCTTGCATGTGCAATATACTTCGTAATAAGCTGATTGGCCTCTAGATCTAGGCATGGTTGAGCTCCAGGAGTTCAGATCTACTGACTTTATGGACCCATATTGCATAAAGACCCTAGATCTACTCATTTGGTGCATTTTGAACCCTAAAACTCTCATTGGTGAATATCTATACGTAAAGTTGGAAACTTTACGTGTTATTCATGCTCTAGGAACCCAGATCTGTGGATAGCATAAGCTGGATTCAAGCAAAATCGACCATTTAGAGACTGCATGGTAACGACTCAGCGAGTCGTTCATCTGACTCGGCGAGTCTGCTCGCGAGTCTCCGAGTTGTCCCCTTTTCGTCGTGTTGAGTGTGAGTAGTGAGTCACGGGGTGTGACTCAGTGAGTTGGAAGTCGAACTCATCCATGAAGGAACTCGGCGAGTCATTGCCCTGACTCGGCGAGTTCAAGGCAATCTCCTTAGATCAAGAACAGACTCGGCGAGTTGTTCATACAACTCGGCGAGTCGCAGCATGAGTGTTCATCGGATGAAGATGAACTCACGAGTTGTTCATACAACTCGGCGAGTAGGATGAAGGACTTGAACCTCTGTTTGGAAGAAGAACTCGTCGAGTCAACGCCTAACTCGACGAGTAGGGACGGGATTCAGGTCAATCGAGTGGATAGGGACTCGGCGAGTTGGAGAGCCAACTCTGCGAGTCGGGTCAACTGAAAGTTGACTCTGACTTTGACTTATGACATGATCAGGGGTAAAATGGTCATTTTACCCAAAGGACAGTTAGCAATAATTGATTGAGTATGTTGTGGGAATTGCAGCCGGAGGATTTTCGGAGCAGCAGCAGCGGCAGTAGTCAGTCAGTTCCCGACCAGATCAGCAGCTACTTTGAGGTAAGTTACCTTCCAGTAGCAGTGGGTCTACGGCCACAATGCCGGCCCGCTAGTAGGAGTCGTGTGTTAGATGATTGTCTTTGTGATGTCATCTAGGTTTGCTACTACCTGATATGTTGTATGCTAGCATGACATGTGTTATGTGATAGAAGTAGAGATCGGTTGTTAGGACCGAAGGGTAGTACAAACACCCCAGAAATGTCTGATAGTATGTGATGATATGTTTGCATGCTGGCTTGTATGTTATATGCGATAGAGGTAGTAGGAGGGGACTAGTCCCCGAGGATCGGTTGTCAGGACCGACGGGTAGTCAGCACCCCAGAATAGCTTGACACGGGTATTTAGCACCCTAGAATGGCTTGACACGGGTAGGACGACACCCTAGAATGGCCGCACGGGTAGTCGGCGCCCGAGAATGGCCGTACCGGGTAGTCGGGCACCCCAGAATAGCCTGGCAGTATGTGCATTATGTGTTTGTTGGGTATGTGGTACGATGGGGGAACTCACTAAGCTTTGTGCTTACGTTTTTCAGTTGTTGTTTCAGGTACCTCTTCAGCCAAGGGGAAGGAGCAGGCGCGGTAGCGGCTCATCACACACACACACACTCCTTGATTCCGCATTTATGAGTTTACACTGGGATTAATACTCTGATATTTTGGTTGTATAACTGTATTGGATTTCAAATTCGGTTTTCGATGTGAAATGGTTTAATTAAGCAATGTTTTAATTATTAATGTTTTCTAAAGTAATGTTTTAAAAACGAAATTTTTGGTCGTGAAAATTGGGTCGTTACATGCTTAGTGTGTGATTATGTGCTATTATTGTCGACATACATGGATGGGTTGGGTTGAGGCGGTGTCCTGCTTTGTGTGGTTCAGGTACATCAGTTGACCATAGAAATGCGAAGGCGTGACGTACACATCCCCATTTTTTTTATGATTTTGGATTTCTGGGAACTCTGATATGAAAACATTTTGAAACCAATTAGAACTTGTTGATGTTTGGATAACTTTTATTTGTGTAAAAATGGTTTTTGGAAAGTTTAAATTTCTTCAAAAAAATTTGGGTTATTACAAAAAGAACAACACACATGTCGGTAATTCAAATACTTACACACAAGACATACACGCATATCACACACTCACTATTTGAAAACAATTTGAAAAATCAGTAGCTTCTTTTAAATTATTAAATGTTAATATTCTGAATTAAAAACAATAATAACAAATGTGAAATGACCATATATAAAGTTAGAATATACAAATAGACATTCATGATTTCAAAACTTAAAGCATTACCATCCGTTCAACATTCACCTTTATAAAATGACTTTAATATTTTATTGATTTAAATGTATTTATATGTATTATTAACAATATTAATAATAACAAATTTAAAAAATGGTATACTTGTTTATAATAATAATAATAATAATAATAATAATAATAATAATAATAATAATAATAATAATAAGGTTTTTGTTTGCAGAAAAACCATAATATTTTTTGTTTTTGCAGAAAAGTCCCAATATTTTGTGTCAATTTATGAAATAGTCTCAAATTAATTTGTTACCGGTTCCAACCAGTCAAAAATGGTCAAAATGCAAACTTTTGCCGGTTTTTGGGACTTTTTCGTAAACAAAAATTAGTTTATGACTAAAACATAAACCAGACCAAAATTTTAGGACTTTATTGGAGATTTCCCATTTATTTTTAAAAATTTTCAAACTTTTCATACTAGTTTGTTTTTTTGAAGTTCTCATATTTATATAAAAAAGACTGAAATTTATTATTAAAAAAAAGATAAAATTTCATAATTGGTTTATGTGATTTTCAAAAATATCATTTCCAAGATAATTATTAAAAGCATCACACTCTAGGTCCTTATAATTTTAAAATATAATATGGTTGATCTTTATAGCTAACACTATTAAAAACAATGGTTAGTGTATCAATAAAATAATAACTAATTAATCGCTCTTTATGTTTTTTTTGTCATTTTACTTTATTTTCTTCTCTTATTAACCCAATGAGTCTCTAATTCTATACATCTTCAAACTAAATTTTAAAATCAAAAGAAAATCTCATAATTGGTTTATGTGATTTTCAAAAGAAAATTTCATCATTGGTTTATGTGATTTTCAAAAATATAATTTTCAAGATAACTATTAAAAGCATCACATCGTAGGTCCTTACAGTTTCAAAATATTACATTATTGATCCTTATAGCTAATTCTTATAAAAACTATGGTTAAGTACCAATAAAATGATCAATTTACCGCTCTTTATTTCTTTTGTTGTTTTAATTTATTTTCTTCTCTTACTAATCCAAAGAGTCCCCACTCCCTACACATCTTTAAACTAAGTTTTTCTTTTAAAACATTCATTTTTCCATAAAGATAGAATTACCAAATTTTTTAAAATTGTATCATAAAAACAATATATCATAATAATCATAAAATAACATAAGTCTTACAAACATAATCATTAGTGATGTGCATGCGACATAGACAAGTTGGAGCTTTATTACTGCCAGAAGCATAACTTGAAAAACATTTAATTCACAAATGTAATTATAAATCTTAGTGAGGTCCTCAAAATATCACATATCATAATACACATACAATGTATACAAACAATGCTCTTAGCTCTGGTATCGATCCACCATCAACCTTAGGTATCTAGGCTCTCGGCTCCGATGTTGATCCACCATCAACCCCTGAGCATCTCGACTCTCAACTTTAGTGTTGATCCACCATCAACCTCTCAACATAATATGTCTACATATCATACAATCAAATAGTCAAAAAATCACGCAATCAAGTACACTTACACCATAACATACAGAGGATATATATTGTAACATATAGTATAGTAAGATAATTCACCTGAACCGAAAAACTGGAGAATCACAACTACGTACACAACCTCGCAAGAACCGTCTCACGAACCACCTAGACGACAATCAGAGGTCAATCCTCATTTTATAGTTCAATCCCTAAAGTTTGACCAAAAGTCAAACCGGTCAAAGAATCTAGCACGAAGAGGATCAAGACTTTTGACAACGGTAGTTTGGCATCTTGGTCAGATCTTAACCATGATGTATTTTTATTAGCTATGATGCAACTCGGAGTTGTTGATTTTCTTGCATTCAGTGGAGTATGCAAGCCATGAAGATCTGTTGCACTCTCTAACAGGAACAAGTTTATGGCCTCGAAACACCCATGTCCATATCTAT
This sequence comes from Lactuca sativa, assembly GCF_002870075.4. Classification (NCBI taxonomy): domain Eukaryota; kingdom Viridiplantae; phylum Streptophyta; class Magnoliopsida; order Asterales; family Asteraceae; genus Lactuca; species Lactuca sativa. Next base: position 177,636,351 of record NC_056629.2, read on the forward strand.
CTCTACTAATGCTAATGAGAAAGAGTGTTACTTAGAGGACCTTGAAGGAAGAAAGTTCAAAACTATTCTTCCTCATTATGCTAATATGACATGTACTGGGGTAACTTGTGGTTACTTGATCTTCCTTGGTATGAAAACCCTTGACTTTTGGCTTCTGAATCCTATCACAAGGAATGAACTTCGTTCCCTTTATGTCCCCTTGAAACTCTCTATTGTTTATGAAAGTGGGAAGGCTATCCTTGTCTTTTCACCTTTAGTATTCGGGTGGGTGTTTGTTATATTAAATAGACACAACAATCAAATATGGTTTTCTATAGCGGGTAAAAAAGAATGGACTCAAGTCTCCACCTCTTCACGAATCCTTCATTTACATGGTTTCAAAGGGAAAATATATATATCATAGACGCCCTTTATAGTTTATATGAAATGATACTCTTTCCAAAGCCCAAATTGAAGTTACTTGAACTAAATAATTCTCCCAAGCCAGTCATTTTTGCACATTCCGTTGAAAATCTTTATGTGGTTGAGTTGATGAAAAGACAAAATCAAAGATCAGAACATCCATATGAGTTTCATGAATTAGATTTTGGTGAAACGAAATGTGTGTCACTTAAATTGAGACAAGAAGAATTTACACTCTTTCATGATAACCGAAAGACTCAACTTGTTGTTATACCGGAGTCTTGGCTTGACATTAGCTCACAATACATGAAATATGTGAGATACGTGAGATATGATGGCACCGACAAAGGTGGAAATGCAAGTACTTTTATGTAAACATGTGGTATTGCTTCCATGATTTTCTGGATGTTAATTGCATACATGAATGATGACTTATTAATACGTTTATCTTTGTTTTTATGGTGGATTAAACATAATTCATGTAGATACTAAAATTGGGGATGTTTTCGATTTATTTGTGTTATTTTGGTTAAATTTGATTTTGTGTGATGGTGATTGAGTTACACTAGATCAATTTGCTTGTCAATGTCAATAAATGTGGCATGTCACACACAATGTCGGAATATGCATTTCATAATCTAACATGTAAACGAGCACCTGATTTATGGCAATGGTCATCAACTCACCTAGGTTTCGAAGTCTTGACTCTTGAATCTTGTAGACTAAGGAGTTGTTTAATAACCCTCTTAATTATTCAACTAAGAGAGTACCTCTTAATCATTCAACAATCAAAGTGTTAGTTACAAGTTACAGACTCCTCTAAACATCTAAACAGTCAATGAATCAAAAGCCTTGAGAGTCTCTGAATGATTAAGCAATCTTACATTCTCTTAACTATTAAGAGGTTGGAACCATTTAGTTCAACATTCATTGTGGTTTACCAAATAGTATATAAAATGTTACCTTCCAAACTCTACACTTGCCAAATAAAAATACATGACAAGTACTCGTCACAAGCCATTCCAATCACCATATTTAGGTTGTTTGTATCATTTACAATCCATATTGATATCAACCTAATTTTGCTATCTTCTAGTAACATACGTTTTGACTTGTATATTACAATTGCCGGATAGTTGCCTCATATGTTTAGACATTCCAAATACCATTTTAGACATAATTCAAGCCTTTAACGAACCACCATTTAGTAACTTTGACATCATTTTTACCAGTTATAACATTTTACTTTCAAATTGGTAATTCACTTCAAAACTTGATATGATTACTAATTATGTCAAATTAGTTAATTTTTAGCAATTATTCACCTCAACACATTACATAAATTTTGACATAATTATGCATAATCTTCAAATATGTGATATCAATCCAATTTGCATAAAATAATATATTTAATTAATGCAAGGAGATTAATGGTGTTACATGAACAACAAATGTGAGTTTAATAAAAAAAAAATTAACATTTAAACCGGCTAGACCTACAATAGCTTATCAAAATAGTTTTTTATCGAACAAAAAATATGAATTTAATGGTAAACGATGTACAAATATAAGAAAGTAACTGAATGTGTACAAAATTGATAGTTCGTTACCTTATAAAGTCGATGTGCTAATAAACACTTTTTACCATTATACAACACCAGGGTCAAATTTTAACCAGTTTCTACAAGGATATACCAACACAAACTTGGTTCAAAATGTTATTTGCTAATTGCAAATTAAAAAAAAAAAATGATTACACACGACAATTTAAACCCTGAGGAATATTGCAAATGGTTGATATACCTGTTTTCAGTCTTGTTGAAGGTCTGATGAAATATCCAACTACTAAATAGCCATGTGTGTGTGTGTGTTCATATCTGGCCATTCATTTGAAAAACTTCGTGACACTATCAAACAAATTTAGAGCCTTGAGCTCACCCTTCTTCATATCCCTTAATTTTCTCCTCAATATCTACAAGTTACAGCAAATCACATCAAAAAAATAGCAATGATGTGCATGGGATGTAGTGAAGGGGCAAAAGTGTCCTTACGTATTGAGCACGAAAGAGAATTCTCTGTTCGCTATTGCACAAGTCTACAGCCAGCTGTTTAAGGAACACTTTTCGGTTGAGTTGCTTTGGAGATGTTATATCCAAATCCATTGATCCACTTGCCTGGAGGAATTTGGTGTACTTTGAAATGCTGGATTCACAGTTATCCAAGATAAATTGGAATGCTTGTTCCTCTAGTTCAGGATACCTGATTTCCTTATTGCTGCTGGATTTATTTGATGCTGCTGCAGCCATCTGAATATAATATTGCTTTAAATCTTTAATAAAAGATTAATAATATTAAATACTCAATGCAACTAAAAGACTGTTTATGTCTTACCTCTTCAAACTTTCCACTCATACTAGGGGGACTCACAGCTAAATACGCGTAGGCCATCAGCTCCAGTGGCCAACCAGTCACTTGTAAAGGAAAACACTGTGATCTGATACAAAATCACACATAGGAAATCAGAATTTTTCATACAAGTAAAAGACGTAATTGCCCTCGTCATAGAATAACCTAAAAACATCTTAGATGTGATGAACTCACGCTGACAAACCGTTCTTTTTCAGAGCTTCCAGTTTCTCTTGATAACATTTATCTGATTTTTTAAGGGACAATGGCAACTCAACTGAGTCACGTGGGTTTGTCCCTTGTCTTGGCACAAATCCATAAGAGAGCAGGAGTTCTCCATTAGATTTTCTGCCATATGAAATGAACACCTGCAGAAGGAAATTTGGAATTACAAAAAGGTTAATTTCCATGTGAGAGTTTCCATGAAGTATACTTAAAAGAGAGAATTTTGTAACATGATTACCTGCTCACCTGGCTGGTATGGACGATCAGTTGTGAATACAACTCCTTTTGTTGATTTATCATAATCCAAAAAGGTTTCCACCTGTCAACAACAAAAAACAAAATTCTAGTTATTGTCTGTTGCTATTAAGTTATCTTGAATCAAGTAAACGAGACATTGGTTTAATACATACATCACAGCTATGATTCAGCATATCTGCCCAAGGGACTAAGGCAACCCTTCCATCCAGTGAAGGTAACCTAACCTGTAACAGTAACAAACAAGATCCAGACCATTTAATATTAATAATAATCTAAAGATTAGTAATTACAATTTGTTATGTAACTCACCAATCTTGAAAAAAGAATACCGAATGACCATCTAAATGTTTCCATATTAAACACCTCTTCAGGAAATAAATTAGGATGCTTGGAAAAAATTCTATCTCTCAAGTCAATATATCTGCAAAAAAGATTAAAACAGGCATTACAATATATAAGATTTTTCAGGGGTAGAGATAATTGAATAAAGATAGAGAAAATGTCTGCATACGTTCCAGTTACATTGTTGATTCTTTCAATTGCTCGTTCTCTAATCTGTGATGCTTCCAAATACCTATCTAATTCAGCTCGTGTCCTGAAATAATACAAATATGCTGTAGGGGAAAATACTGAGCATGGATCCTTAAATTACTGAAGGAGACTGTGGAATAAGATCAAGAAAAGGTTACCAGTATAAAAGGGAGTAGGGCTGTCTTGGTAGGGCTGATATATAGTTGCTCCATCTAGACGATTTCATAAGACTTGCTTCACTAATTAGGTAAGTTGCAATCAATGGCCAATCTGGTACATCATATCTCTTCAAAACTTCCCCTGCTTCTGGAAAACTCCACTCCTGATTTCCAAAATTCAGTGTAAAAAGTTATGATCAAATCAGTTTTTAGGGTTTCTAGTTCCATGTATTAATAAACCTCAATGCCCTAACTGGACATGCTTTGAAGCTTTAAAATGTAACCTAATTAACTCTCCAAATGTGATGGTCAGTTGAATGAAGCTTTGAATCAAATCAAGTTTGAGCAACATAGATGCATCGTTCAGGTCTATGTATGTAATAATCAAATAAGAGATATCATACCGAATTGGCAGAGATGACGAGTGAGGGAGGTACAAATAGAATTTTCTCCCCCTTCCTGATGTTATTATTTGCAACAAGACCCCGCTCTCCAACATCAACCTTCCGTAGGTCCATTTTCTGAGGCGGCAAACCGGAATCCGTCAACCATTTCTGCAACGCAGACGCGTTCTCCAGTGAATCTATTTCGCAACCCCAAGGTATCGGCTGAGGAGCCGCGGTAGCCTTAGCTGTATCGCTGCCGCTGGTGGAGATCGTGCAGCGGATGATCGTTGGTGAGGTTTTTCGTTGAGTGATCGTCAGAGAGCAAGGCTTTCTGAGGGATAAACTTTGCGATAATGAAGGCATGAGTGTGGTCTGGAAGATCCTGGAAGCTTCCGCCATGGCCGGGGACGGAGGGTGGAGGAGAGGGAAAAACCTTATCTACTGAAGCTTGCTTTCGAGTAGAGTGGATACGAGTGCGTTGGTCGTTTTGACGGTTGTTGTAAGTTGTAACTCTTTGCCCGTTGGAAAATCTTATCCTACTTTTACCGCCCTATCTTTCGTTTTTTGCAATTTGATCACTAAATAGTTTAACTTTACCAATCTAACCTAATAGAAAGTTACAAAGTGAAAAATCTAAAATATTTTGAGCACATAATTTTATAGATAAAATTAATTTATCAATATGTTTTCTATAAAAGTAAAATTATTAATCTTACCAAATTTTGAAAAATTGAATATTTACAACAAAAGTGCAGGTAATCATGTAAAATTACAAATAAATAAATAAAATAAAATGACATCTCATATATTGGTATCAAAATTTACAACTATAATCATTTGATTTGTGGTAACTTGGTAAGAAATATTGCAGTCAGTAATTCATTAATTAATGTTCAAAATCTAACAATACTCAACTTATATAATTATGTAGGTTTTTCTGTAGAAACTCCAGAAAATAAGACATAGCCTCAAGTTTATAGCGAAGATTAATCGGTATATAAAAATGTATCCAAAAACCTTTGTTAGTACTTAGGGAAGTTCCCCTTTCCAAATACACAACCCTTATAAGTTTCTATCTTTTATTTATTAAGAGGATGTTTGGCAAAAAAAAAGTTTATTGTTTATTAGCTTGTAACTTATTAACTTTATTAGCTTATTAGCTTATAAATAAGTATGGGATAACTTATAAAAAAATGACTTATTAGAGGTTCCTTACTTGAAGTAACTATTTTTCATCCAATCATTTTTTTTAATTTATAATAATGTAACGTCTGCAAATCCGGGCTAGTCAAATTAGAGGCAATAGGGGTCGAAAATGACTTTTCGACAAAAGATTATTTAGAATAAATAATCTTAACCAAGTTTTAGAGTATGTCACAAGGTTTCCGTACATATAAAGAACGCCGAAATCCGAGTTATAACGAAGAAGTTATGACCCATCGAAGTTTCGCGACGGAACCGGCACGGCACCGGGAAGCGTAAATAGTGAATTTATGATAAAGCAAGATTTAGCCTTAGCGATCTAAACGAAAGTCGTAGAATATGTTAAACTAAGAACATCGATAAAAAGAACGCCCAAATCTGACTTCGTATGAAGAAGTTATGATTTTTCGAAGTTTCGGATTAGCAGTGTACAGCCTGAAATTCGAATAGTAGATCGAGTGATTTTAGCCGACACGACCTAAACGAGAATCGAAGGTCTCGTTAAAAGTAGCATAACGAGAAAAAGATGGGCGAAAACGGATGTCGGATGAAGAAGTTATGAGGATTTAACGGACCAATCCTGTCCCGGCCCGTTAATAATATAAAATTTAAAATCGAGCCAAAATTAGCCGACGGAGTCTAAACGAAAGTTGTAGAGTACGTTCCCACCTTCGCGTGGATATAAAGAACGTCGAAAACGGAGCTCGTATGCGAAAGTTACGAATTTTTAAAGTTTATACTCGATTTTGCGAGATCTGATACGAATTCGCTGACGTGGCGCTTTCCCAGCCGTCCGATGATGATCGCTGAAGTCGCCTCGGATGAGTGACGCGTCGCCCCTCGCTACGCCTAGCGTTCGGTCTCATACGCGCCGCGTTTGCTTAGCCGTTCTCGGTCCAAAAGAAGCCACGTCGCACCACCGAGCCTTCGCCACCTGGAGGTCTGATCCGAAGCTACGCCCTGCGTAAGGTCCTCGGTACGCCTAGCGTACTCCGAGGCTGCGGTCTATAAAAGGGAGGTGAAGCCTCTCGGATTTCTCACACCTTCCACCATAAGTTTCTCTCTCTACTTTCTCTCACTAACCCCCAAACCCCCTAAACCCTAGGAAAACCCCCTAGCTCCCGAGGGAAGCCCCGAGGCTCCCGGAGTCCCGAGAAAAAGGAGTTTTTCGGTTTCGAAACGCTGCTCCAATTAAGTTCCGTTTTTCGATAAAATTCGCTGTAAGTGTGCTACGCTTACGCAATTTTTAATATAGCTTTCAAATACTAGAAATGTTATTAGGTCCTTAAAATAATTATTTGGGCTATTATTATGAGTTATATTGAGCGTTATTAACGCCTAATAATATTCAGACTAATTAATTTGTCGCGGTTATCGTTAGACTAAACCCTAGTGGTATTGGTACTAGGTTTTATCGAAGGAATATCGTTTTGAGAGTATCGAAGCGTTGTCCGAGTGCTGAGTCACCACCTACTCAGGTGAGTGCATGGTCCCTTTCATCTTACACATAGATATGAAGTATTTTATATAAACTACGTGCTATGTGTGCATATTATCTGAATACTTGTTGTCTATGTTAGATGAACGTTTTATACATGTTTTAAAGGATTTAAACTGTATACGTATTTTATATATACGAATATGTTGGGTATGAGATGGGTAGATGAATGATGAGAGATAGAAGATGACGTGAGTATACATTGGCAGCTATAGACTTAGTACCTATGGGACAAACACCGGTAGCTATGGACTTAGTACCTGTTAGACGTTGGTAGCTATGGATTTAGTACCTGTTAGGAATTGGTAACTATGGACTTAGTACCTATTAGTTGGACGCTGGTAGCTATGGATTTAGTACCTGTTAGGAATTGATAGTTATAGACTTAGTACCTATTGAACACTGGTAGCTATGGATTTAGTACCCGACGAGTAAGATATAGCAGCTATGGAATTAGTGCTCTACGAACGAACATTGGCAGCTATGGATTTAGTGTCAGTCCTATAGCCTTGGAAGTGAGGGACTTCGGAATAAACGAATGCATGATAGGTGACTCTTAGGTTAAATCCTTAAGAGTAAAGAAGATAATGGGGATGGGTAATTGGGTTAATTGTTTGATGATTGAACGTAATAATTATATTATTGTGGGTTGAAAACCCTATGTACTCACCAGGTTTCCCAACCTGACCCACTCAGTTTATTTATATCACAGGTGACGATATGAAGTGACATTACACTGAGAGATTTAAAGAGATGTAGATCACTAGTGTAAATCATTGTAAGTTCTGTTTATGCTTATGTTTCGGTATTAACGATGACATCCCAAACGTTTTACAAACTGGTCCGGTTGAACTTGAATTTTTACAAACTGGTCGTTTTTTATTGGTTCAACCCGACCCGATATGACATATATAACGTTGACTCTTTGGTTTTTCCGTCTGCGCTTAATTTGGAACCACGTGCAATTCTATGCTAGATTCGCCAATGATCCCACCGCAATAAACAAATTTAAGTGTTTGGATAGGAGTCTTTAAAAATAAGCTTATTGCGGTAGGAATAAGCTAAATAAACTGCTTTTAATAAGCAAGGGGGGATGCTTATTGTTTATTGCTTATTGGTCATTTTACTCATATAAACTGTTTTGTTTGCTAAACACTTAAAATGCTTATTGCTTATTGTTTATTCTCACCACAATAAACCAATCCAAACACATTTTAAAAAAGTGTTTATTCACACCGCAATAAGCAAATAAGCAATAAACTAATAAACTAAAAATTATTTATCCAAACACCCCCTAAAGATTTTAGTGTTTTAATTTATTTTTTAAAAATTTGAATGACAAATATAAATTTAATCCTAAACTACTCATAAATTTATTTATGTCTCAAATGAGTTTTTAAGATATATGTTAAGATTTTAATGTTTTAATTTATTATTTTAAGATTTGAATGATAAATATAAATTTAATCTTAAAGTATTCCTAAATTCACTTATATCTCAAACGAGTTTTTAAGATATATGCTAAAGATTTTAGTGTTTTAATTTATCTTTTTTAAGATTTAAAAGGCAGAATATAAATTTAATCCTAAATTATTCCTAAATTCATCTAAAAACTTGAATTATCACTATTTTATATGTGGAAGGTATTATTATATAGATAAGTCATTGTTCATATATTCTTATACAAAATAATTTAGGAAAAAGGTATCTAAAAATGCAGTAACAAACAAGAACGTGGAGTATTTGGAAGCAATCAAGCAATGGAACCGTCGACAAGCTCCAAATTGATACCTCGCCAATCGTCTCCAACGCCGTTGGAACCAGTGTGCCGAACTACCAATATACCCTCCTGTATCTATATCCTCTTGTGCCTCCTGCTTCAAGAGTTTTACCATGTTATCTCACACCACCCCCATTTCCTGCAACTTCCCTTCCCTCCATTCCCAAAACCCTAAGCACAAACTTCCGAACTTAAAAACCTCGACTCTCCCTCTTTCTTTACAAATTACCAATGCAAGATATAAATTAAAATTCCCCCCATTGACAAAAAGAGGTCACCTTCAAATCCGTCGGAATTCATTAGACACCCAGAAACCACAAGAACCTGATTTGGAGCAAAAAGATTCAATGAAAGTCGACGGCGAGATTGGTGGTGGCGGCGGCCGGACGACTTCGTTTCTTATCTTCTTGCTGTGGGGTGGACTCATGTATTATATTTTCATTCTCGCACCCAACCAGACTCCGGTATTGATTTGTGAATTATTTTGGTTTTCGTTAACTTTATCTGTTGCAATTTAGCACTGATTGCCTAATAGGGATGAAATTATGATGATAAATTCTAGTAATTTTATGCAAAGGGATGAATTCAATCATTCATACATCGATAATTATTTTAACTGGTGTTACTTTCCAGTCGACGGACATGTATCTGGTGAAAAAGCTTTGCTATTTAATTGGGGACGATGGTTTCCAACTGAACCATGTGATTGTGAGTCTATGGAACATCATGGGATTATGGCCTTTACTCTATTGTATGCTGCTGATTCCATCAGGCAGAAGGTACCCAGTCAATCGAAATCTTTAGCTTTGATATTTTGATTCATGGATTTCTTCTTGTTCATGAATGTGAAATAAATGATTAAGAGATTTGAAAATTGTCCCTATTTTGCAGCTCAAAAGGGAGTGTTCCTGTGTTTCCTTTTCTGATACTTTCATTCTTCTTGGGTGCATATGCTCTTATACCTTATTTTGTTCTTTGGAAACCACCACCACCACCAACCGAAGAAGCTGAGCTGAAAAAATGGCCTCTAAACTTTCTTGAGTCAAAATTGACAGCTGGGGTAAGATTCTAGTCCTTAAACTTCAAAATTATCCAAAAGAATGTAAGCTGCTATTTCTTGTATATAACCCTACTTGATATGAGATGAATTTCCTACTTCATTTCAATAACTACACACCAGATAACATTTGCTGTAGGATTAGGTCTAATTACCTATGCGGGTTTGGCCTCTGGGGATGATTGGAAGGAGTATTTGCAATATTTTGGAGGGAGTAGACTCGTAAGTCCAACAATAACAATACAATAATGCAATGCAAAGTTACTAAAATGCCCTTTTTGATTCTCGCAGATACATGCTACAAGCATTGATTTTGCACTGCTATCTACATTTGCGCCTTTTTGGGTTTACAATGACATGAGTGCTCGAAAATGGTGAGAATTTTTATTATTGATTTCATATCGTGAATTAAGATTCTGAATTACTTATTATATGGTTTGCATTTACAGGGAAGACGAGGGGTTTTGGCTTCTTCCGTTTTCGGTGATTCCATTTTTGGGCCCTGCTTTGTATGTTCTCTTGAGGCCATCTTTGTCAACAGTTCCTGTTGCACCCATCTCACTTGCTTCAAAAGAGGAGTGATGTATATGTATTCGTAGTTGTAAGGTCATATTTAATGTATTACATAATTTTAATGCAAAAGATGCGAATAGCAAGTTATATATATTCAACTAGTTGTGAGACCCGTATATTATACGGGTTGATTAAAACAAAATGTTAAGTACGAACGATTAAATAGAAATTTTATTTGAATTTGAAATTGAAATAAGTGAAAATTATGAGAAAAAAACATGCAAAAAATAAATAAATTAAAATTATGTGTTTAGTGTGTACTAAACGGGTTAATGATAACAAAACGTTAAACATAAAGGTTTAAATTGTAAATTTATTTGAAATTGAATTTGAAATTTAAAATTTGAAATTAATAGTCATTATGGTAGGTTTAATTTATGGAAACTAAATTAATTATATATTGAAAATGAAAATTAAAGTAATGACAAGTGGAAAATAAATATATCTCAAATTATGATAAAATGACATGTGGTTAATTTTATAAGAGAAGAACATGTGGCAAATTTATTTTTATTTATTAGGGTAGATTGGAGTTCATTACCTTTTTTTCTATTTTGATGTAGACAATTGTGTAAACGTGTCAAAATAATGTATGTATCATTTTTTTTACGCTGAACAGAATATGCTTCAAGCATATTCAGATTTGGTTTTTGCTTGATATAGATATTAAAAGATACCTTTACATTTGTTAAAATTTCAAATTATATCAAATAATTCTAAATTAAATCATTGAAAAGTGAAACTTCATCGAATAAAAAGTTCCATTTAAAATTGTAAGTCTAAAAAATGGTACATACCTACTTACAAATTATAATGAATTAACATATCTTAAATTAATTCTATAATTTTTAATTATTTTTATTTTTATTAAGTTATATGCCTTAAACACCCCTCATATTCTTATGTTATCAAGGAGGAGGGAGTCATTCCCTCCCAACCCACTTCTAATCAGTTTTTTCTTTATCTTTTTCAACCCACAACACATGAAAATCCTATTGTTTTCAACTCACTCAATTAAAAAAATAAAAAAAAAATTAAGGTATAAGTCTTAAAACACATGGTATAAGAGAAAATGAGAGAGAAAGTAGAGAGGATGAAGCAGGTTAGTGAAACAAATTAAACAACACACCACTTCCAACCCTCCCAACCCACTGAAGAGGGAGTGGTATATTGGAGGTACCAACGGTAGCTCTATTGCTAATTAAGATTTAACCTTAGTTTTTCTATATTTTTTTAATTGAGTGGGTTGAAAAATATAAGGTTTCCGTGTGTTGTGAGTTGAGAAAGATGAAGAAAAAAAAACTGATGTGGCAGTGAGTTGTGAGGGAATAACTCCCTCCTTCCTTAGGTCATCCGGTATACCTGCAACAAATATATCGTGATGATGATATGGAGAAGGGTAATGACCTTGCATACCACCTCGGTTAGGGGTGTTCACGAGGCGGTTCGGTTCGGATAGTAATAAAATTATGAACCGTGACCACGGGGCGGGTACCTCATGCGCACTAACCGAAACCGAACCGTATTGACAAAAAAACCAAACCGAACGAACCATATGAAAGCGGGTAACCACGGTTCGGTTCACGGGTACCCGGTAAAATATAAAAAATTAAATTCAATTGAAACAACAAACTCCATTTTAGTTATCTTTTTTTTTAATTAGTAAGTCAAAAAGTTTAAAAAAACATAATGAGGTTTAAAAAACGTAATGAAGTTCAAATATCATATATTATAAGTTGTATAATACAATAACAAAAATAACAAGAAAAGCAAATGAATTTAGAATTACAAAATTGGAGTTGTCGATATGGATTTTTGTTTAGGTTATTGGACTCGTAGATCGATCAAAACAATACTAATGAAATAATATTTTTTTTACTTTATATATATATATATATATATATATATATATATATATATATATATATATATATATATATATATATATATATATATATATATATATTACAAACGGTTCGGTTCGGGTATCCACGGATACCTAAATATGAAAATCAAAAACCGACCCATTGATATCCGGTTTTTCGGTTTCGGTTTTTTTCGGTTACGGTTTTTTTCGGTTTCGGTTTTGTTCGGTTTCGGATTGACCGGTTCGGCTCGGTTTTTCGGTTTTACAGTTTTTTTGCACACCCCTAACCTCGGTGGTGGCATTGTGCTTACATAGCACCAAGAGAAGTCATGTTGTGCACTCTCTTTGTAAATACTATTACTAATTCTAAATTGATAATCAACAAACTCAGTCAACAAGTTGTTATAATAATGTAACACTAACACATGAAAGTAAATTAACTAGTTAATAAGAAGAATTCACCAACCCCCAACAATTAACAATTAACTTTAATATCTCTTGATTATTTTGACAAAGCAAAAAATTTTATAATGAAAGTCTATATCATCTATGATAAGGGAGGAGGGAGTCATTCCCTCCCAATCCACTGAACCCACTATCACATCATTTTTTCTCTTTTATTTTTCTTCCCACAACCCACGGAAACCCTATCTTTTTGAACCCACTCAGCCTACTCAATTAAAAAATATATATAAAACAATCAAAAGTAAAATCTTAATTAGCAATAGAGTTATCAACGGTACCACTCCAACTTCAACGAGTGGGTTGATTGGTTTCACTAACCCACTTCAACATCTCTCTCTGTACTTTCTCTTTCTTATTTTTTCTTGTACTATGTGTTTTAAAACTTGTACCTTAGTTGTTTTGTATTTTTTTTAATTGAGTGGGTTGAATGGGTTCAAAAAGATAGGATTTCCGTGTGTTGTGGGTTGGAGAAGATGAAGAAAAAGAAGAAACACAAATTGATGTGACAGTGGGTTTGGTGGGTTGGGAGCTAAGCTATCAATTGCGCGCTATAGCGGCGCTATAGCGTTTTGCGGCGGTCAGGAACCGCTATTTTCAACTTAGCGTTTTCATTTCGCGGTACCGCTATTAGCGGCGCTATTTACCGCTATTTCAATAACCGCTATAGCGGCGCTACGGGCGCTATTCCATTTTCGTTCACATTTTGGGTCATTTGGTTACTTTGTCAATGAAAAACTAGTTTTAATGATCTCACTACACTTTCATTTTAAAATGCCCAAACAACTAACATAACTAAAAGCATTCAAAGCAACTACGTCTACCGACAACTCTCTTTCTCATCTCTTTCTGTACTCACGACAACTTGAACTGCTATGGTCGGACTCCATTAATGCTTTTTGTAAATCAAACCACACCTATGAGGCTACGACTTGGGACTTAACTCTTTATATCAACCATGATCTACTAATACGATATTGAACACGAACAATACAATTAAGCTCTATTTGACACTTTGACACTACCTAGTTTCCATATTACCATAATAGAGTATTATGTTATGTTTTTATATGATTTTTTAGGTTTATGATATTAATTCTATATAGACTTATAGTATTAATACTCAAATATATATATATATATATATATATATATATATATATATATATATATATATATATATAACTTTTATATAAATATAATATAAAATTATAAATTATACGTAATATTAAAAAACCGCTATATCACCGCTATACCACCGTGATAACCGCGATCTCAAATAGCGGCATGTGACCGCTATTGAAATTTTGACCGCGATAACTGCATAGGTTGGGAGGGAACGACTCCCTCCTCCCTAAGAATGATAGTCTAGGACCCAATCAAATCTCATTGAGTCAATATTATATTGAGTCGGCATGAGTTATGCCTAGAGTAAAAGGGATATGACTCGATCAAGGCAAAAAAAATGATATAGAATAGTCTAATTAACTAATTAATAAAAATTCACCAAACCCCCAACAATTAACAATCAACTCTAATATCTCTTAATTATTTTGACAAAGCAAAATTTTCGATAATGAAAGTCTATATCATCTATGATAAGAATGATAGTCTAGCACCCAATCACATCTCATTTAGTCAATGTTATACTGAGTCGACATGAGTTATGCCTAGAGTAAAAAGGTATATGACTCCATCAAGGCAAAAAAAAAATGGTATAGAATAGTCTAATCTGACAAAGTCATGAAAATGAATTCTAATTTATTAACATTAAATGTAAAAAAAAAAAAAAAAAAAAAAAAAAACTACAAAATGGTCCCTACAATTTGAGACCGTAGACTTAGTTTCTACCCTCTAACCCTATTACCAAATAAATACTATTTATTGATTTGATCAACAAGTTTTAACAACAAATAATCACCAATCAATGAAAGCGAACAAATTATTAACTAATAATAAGTATTTCTCTATACGTAACAGTAAAATAATGCGTTTTGTTGAAGAATATTTGGTGTAAAAGTGGGTATGATACAAGATCTAATGCATATAATATAACGGATATGGTCATAAGTGGAATGTCTGATACGTTTTCTATAAATTTAGCCAGCCAACGGGTAGTATGGCCACACAAGAAAAAGTAAAAACTAGAAAGCAAAACAAAACATGAATCTTGTACATGAAATTGTCACGTATGAAAGAACCATAACAAATATAGTAAAAAACAGTAAACAAACAAACGATGTATCCTCCTAACCACTACGCCATGAAACAAAAGGTGCACATCAATCACCCGTATAGTTTTTGCAGATCATCCTTAAATTTGGCCTTCAATTGTTCCCTCTTTAACTTGAGTGCAGCTGTCACCAATCCAGATTCAGGCGTCCATGCTTCTGGCATCAGCTTTATCTTTGCAGGAAGCTCAAACTTGTCCAACTTCGCCTCTTTTCCTACCTACAAAACAAATTGACAGTTGATTTCTCATATGTGAAAAAAAAAAAGACGTAAATACCCTTGTCTTTATAAGTTATAACCACTAACCTTGGAGAGAGATTGCTGGACCTCGGAGACAGCCTCTTTTTTAGCACAAAGCTCAGCATAATCATTGTAACTAACACCACTACTTTTGGCCCATTGCTCAAGAACCTGGGGTGCAGGGACTACTAACGCCACACAATAACTGTGGAAGGGGTCTGCGTGTAACATTACGTTTTCCACATACTTGCTTGATGCAAGTGCTGCCTCCACCTGTAAAATTACATCACCACAAATACCAATGCGTCAAACAAAAAGTCAAATAAATACTTGTCCCGCTGACTCCAATGTTATTATGTGGGCCCTACAACAACACATACCTTTCCTAAAGAGATGTACTCTCCATGTTGGAGTTTCACAATATCTTTCTTTCTGTCAATGATTTCAAGGCATCCATCAGGGTGAAACCTTCCGATATCCCCAGTGTAAAACCAACGCATTCCAGTTTCATCAACCTTTCACCCCCCCAAAAAAAAGTCAACAAATCAAAACTCAAAAGTCATGAATTAAAATTACACAAACAAACACACCTTGTAAGCCTCATTGGTTTTTTCCTCATTGTTAAAGTAACCAGCGGTTACACTGTGGCCACCAATAACCACCTCGCCACGTGGCATTGGTTTGTCCGATGTTAAGTACCCACCTTCATCCCACGAAACAAGCTGCATCAAATACCAACATATTTTATTTTATTTTTATTGGAAAAAGTAGATTGCTATTTTTGGTAAAGAAATGTATTATTATTATTATACCTTAATATAGCCACAAGGAAGAGGAGGACCAACACGTCCAACAGAAGGATCATCAAACTCAGAGAAAGCAGCTCCAGCACATGTTTCTGTCAGCCCATATCCTTGCCCAATTGGAGTCCTGAAATAAAATACCATTTACACACAATGTGTATATTAATTAATATATCAGTAATAATAACTTACCCAATGCAGACATTGATAAAGCGTTGTGTATCTGCAGCTAAAGGAGCACCACCACATAGCATGAAACGAATGTCTCCTCCAAGTATGGAACGTATCTTTTTAAAAACAAGAGCGTCCCAAAATACCTTTTCTACCCCCCATGCCCCTAGCCAGCTTCCTTCTATTGATGTCAACCGTCTTTTGTAAGCTAAGTTAAAAAGCTTTGTAGTCAAACCCCCCTTTCCTTCAACCTATAAAATAATAATATTTCAATAGGTTAAGTGAAAAAAGATATAGTTTCTTGCTATATAATAAGAAAGTCTAATACATACATTTTTTAATACTCCATCACGGACACGATCTAGAATAGCTGGAACAGATGCCAATAAAGTTGGCTTCAAAACAGATGCATCTCCTTTGGTTCCTTTCTTGATTTTATTAGATGTGTCTGTTAATGTCAGTGCTGAACCATACCCAATTGATGCGCCAGCTGTCATCATCACAGTCTGCATAAAAAGTAAAAGCAGTGTGTATGAAGATCACACATACAAATGGTAGCTGGAAGTTTATTTTATGTATAAATCATAATGCATCATGTATGTTTACCTCAGCAGCCAATTCGAATATATGAGCCAATGGTAAGTATGCCAAGTAGACATCACTTGGTGAAAGCCCTGGGACCACAGTCATCACTGCAGCTGCGGTTGCCACTACATTCCCATGAGTCATCATCACCCCCTGAAAACACATCATTGCCACGTCAGCATCAAATTATGGGGCCCAGTTGTTCAATCTTGCTATACAGGACATAACAGGTTGTACTGTGTTTGGCATGCATTTGGATGAGACTGATGTCAATGGGATAAAAATTGCAAGTTTGTGTCCTGCTAAAAAAAGGTGGGACATGAACTCGCTCTTGATCTCTTGTATGTAGAAAAGACGTAAATACCCTTCTCATATATGTCATATAAGAGTGAAGTGGCTGAGTGGATAATGATGTATGTCTGGATAAAGTGTTGTATACATAAAGTTTGTTTCTTTTTTAGACTAAACTGACAGGACAAAATGACCATGTTACCCTTTGTTTATAAATAATACAAATGCAGCCTAGGAGAATAAGGGCAAAATCAAACCTTTGGTAAACCTGTGCTGCCACTTGTATACATGATGACTGCAACATCTTTCTTGATAGGAAACCTAGCAGGAGCAGGACTTGCCTCCCCCAATTTCTCAACTTCAGAGAAAGCAGAAACTTTCCAATCACTGATGTTAGTGGAAACTTCAGTATTATCACTCTCAAAGTAGATAACATTCTTAACAGTTTTCAAGCTTGAACTAACTGAAGCCACTTTCTTCAATAGCTTAGAATCACAGATCAAGGTAGATACTGTTGTCTGTAGAAGATTTATACCATCAGAAGAACTTTAAGAAATTAAACAAAACCAAAAACATCAACAACAAAAGAAAAGTGTGTTTTCACCTCATTAAGAGAGTGAATTAGGGCATCATCACCTAATGATGCATATATGGTTACAACAGTTATATTCTGCCTGAAACACCCCTGCAACCATAATGTTATTGTAGTTAGTGTTCTATCAATATATCAGAAGAGAGGGGGGAGGGGGGGGGGGGGGGGGGGGGGGGTTATGGGTATCTACCTCAAATGCAATAAACCATTCTGCTCGTGTGTCAGAAAAGATGGCAATTCGGGTATCAGGGTCATGACCAAGGCGAATAAGTCCAGATGCAAAGTTGCAAACACGTTCGAATATCTGTCCATATGTCTCCCACTGAAATTCCCCAAGATGAAGCTTTTCAAACTTTCTCCCATCATTACCAGTCACAAAGTCTCTTTCAACAAGCTTTCGTGTACCTAGAAACCGATAATGTGAATGTTTCTTACAAGACTGTTCAAAGAGTGCAGCCATGGTTGTAGCCCCTTCCCATGGAACTTCAACTAATTTGCTTGATCTGACATTTCGCATGGTAAAACCTGCCTCACCACCAACTTCAACAGGAACACCTCTTTGTTTCACCTTCTTCTTCCCCAGGAACATGGAAGAAAGAACCAGTGGGACAGCAATGGCGAAAATAACTGCAACTGCAGCACTGTATTTGTCTTCCATGAGACTGGAGAGGAAACCACCACCAACAGCTATCTCTTCAGTTGTAGGAGTATTGATAAGACTTCCCTCTGAATCATCCATTATATGTATTCGAAAATGATATCACCCTGAGAGGTTGTCACAAACAAACCATTCATTGTTGAGCTCAAGCAATGATCCGACAACAAATTTATGAACGGCAACATGCTTACATGCTTTCAATTAATAGAAGGAAACAGCTAGAAAGAAGTGCATAATCAACTAATATGGAAGAAATTGCATCACGAAAACATTTTAGGCTAGTGATCCAATTACGTATCATCAAAATCACAAATCTCGGATTCCAGAAAACACAAACATTCATCGCACTACCTGATAAACAATATTTACAGCTCTGATCAAGGGAAAAAGTATGATAATCACGAAACTCAATCAAAACTATAGATTACATGCGTGAACCTTACGCAATACATTTAGCGGTGATAAAATAAGTCGGTGATCGATTCAAACCCTATGAAATTACAACCAAATCATATACAATATCACACCAACTAATAATAATCATATAAAAGATAGAAACGAGTTGGCCAAACAGTAAAATTTGTGAAATCTTACGTATAAAACCAGTCAAATCACGAAACGATTAGTTGTGTATTGAAGAACAATTACAGGAAATAGAGGTACAGACCTTTAGGAATGAGTGGAATTGTTAAAACCATGGAGCATTGTTTGGGGGAAGGCGGAGAAAGGTATAAATAGAAGCTTTAAAATCTTCTGTAGTCAAGATATGTGTGATCCTTTCAAGAAATATATGAATTTACTTCGTTTCGTTACGACAAAATAAATTTCTAGAAAAAATATATCATTATTTGACTTTAATAATAATAAGGGAAATAGATGTGGTGTTGAGTTACGTGTGCAAATTACGACAAAATAAAATTCTAGAAATATATATATATATATATATATATATATATATATATATATATATATATATATATATATATATATATATATATATATATATATATATATATATTTGACTTTAATAATAATAAGGGAAATAGATGAGGTGTTGAATTACGTGTGCAAATCTTGAAAATGATTTATGTGAATTTCCAATTGCCGAGTCTTAGTTGTAGTTATTATCAGCATCAACATAACAAAATAAATCACTATGTTTTTAAAATAAAAAGATTTATGCACATATTTTAAAGATATTAGTTATGAATTTTCTTTTTCATAGCCAAACCATGTGAGCATAAACTTTTCTTAAGACCATTAATAACATATTAATTTTGCATTAAAAACATATAAAGATGTTTGTTATCAATCAAATCAAGCCCCTAATCGTTTTGCAACATTGATTTAGAAAGCATAAGGCATGTAATTAACTACAATGTTTAATAAAAGTAGAATATGCAATTAGGTAGGCACACAACTCTAGTCCGTATAGACTATTGTGGGACACATAACACATTGATTGTTTTGAAGTGGGAGGAGAACTTCCAATTGCATTTGGAGTATTATCTCATTCGTTTTTCTTGAAAATAAATAGATTTAAATTACAGTTGTGGTGTTTTATATTTTATGTTTTAAGTACTATAAGTATATTACAATATGAATTTTATTAATTTGGTGAATCTTTCGTTTGGAAAATAGACCAAAAACATAATTTAATACGATAAATATTTGAATAACTAATTTTTTATGTACATATAAAACAGAAAACAACAAATAAAGGAAGTTGGGCTAAATAAACTACACCACAACAAACTCTTATAAATATGTCGATATCTGACATCTTTCTATTTTTTCATTTATGTTGGATAGAAAAAACAAATGTGAATAGTATATACTTAATTTTAACCCATTACAATCAAGATAAATCAATAATTAGCATTGTGAAGCCGTATAAAAAAAGGATCACATTACACGGAATCAAGCAACTAATATCGAAAATCTGAAGACATGAAAACATAAAAGTATTTTCGGTTTATACTAGTTCAAACCAGATTTATTATGTTAATTTGTATTTATTCCCTTTTTATTTTGTGAATATCCAATCATGTTGATTTGCGTCAATAAGGTGATTTTTAGACAATGATTATTATAGGTATACATAGTTTTTGAATTTTGAAATATTGGCACCACTAAAAACAAAACCATAAGTATGGTTGTAAACGTGTAAAAATATATAGAAACCATATATTATCAACATCAACGATTCTTATATCAATTTAGACAAAAAATCAGAAAGTTTTCATATACTTATAAAATAAAACATCACTATAAAACACCTACACTACTCTCAGAACAATACACTCAACCTAATCTACAACTATTATTGAATAATAAACTAGAACAACAAAACCCTAATCTAGAAACCCTAGATAGGTTCTTAAGAGAAAACCCTAAACCAAAGTTGTGATACAGAGAGAGTATTGAGAATATGAAGTTGCAAAGAATTAGAAGCCAACTCCACCACTTAAATATATCGAGTACACGGGTAAAAGATCTGTGTATTAACACGACAAACTTGCAAATCGTGAGCTGCAACCCACAAGATTGAACAAGAAACACAAACTATGCTTGTAACAATATCCTTAACAAATGAGGTTTGTAATAATTACAGAATTAACCTTCAATGTTAAGTTTGAAATAATAAACAACTTTAATATTTTCAACACCCCTGCTCAAACTTGAATTTTGAAATATTGGCACTACTAAAGACAAAACCATTAAGTATGGTTGTAAATGTGTAAAAATATATAGAAACCATATATTATCAACATCAACGATTCTTATATCAATTTAGACAAAAAGTCAGAAAGTTTTCATATACTTATAAAATGAAACATCACTATAAAACACCTACACTACTCTCAGAACAATACACTCAATCTAATCTACAACTATTATTGAATAATAAACTAGAACAACAAAACCCTAATCTAGAAACCCTAGATAGGTTCTTAAGAGAAAACCCTAAACCAAAGTTGTGATATAGAGAGAGTATTGAGAATATGAAGTTGCAAAGAATTAGAAGCCAACTCCACCACTTAAATATATCGAGTACACTGGTAAAAGATCTGTGTATTAACACGACAAACTTGCAAATCTTGAGCTGCAACCCACAAGATTGAACAAGAAACACAAACTATGCTTGTAACAATAATCCTTAACAAATGAGGTTTATAATAATTACAGAATTAACCTTCAATGTTAAGTTTGAAATAATAAACAACTTTAATATTTTCAACACCCCTGCTCAAACTTAACATTTTAGAAAAACTAATCCTTCTTAAAAAGATCGATTAGCCTAATTCTTTTTGAAAGATAATCATGTTAAGAGCTCAACAATAATTTGGTTAAAATGTTTGCATTTTGATTGGAAGAACCAATCTTTGACAATTTTTAAAATACAATTCATAACCTTTTCCTTAATAAAATGAATATCAATTTCAAAATGTTTGGTATCTCATGGCAGAATTTTGAGTTAACTTAATACCATAGTTATTATCACAAAAGACATTAATTGGGGTTAAATCTTTAATTCCAAGATCAAACAACACTTTTAAAATCCACATAATTTCACAAGAAGATGGACCCAAAGCCCATATTCAGACTCAGTAGAAGACCGAGAAACAGTTGTCTATTTCTTACTCTTCCAATAAACTAAAGACTTCCCTATATACATCAAGTATTCATAAAAAAGCATCTAGTGGTTAGGCACTTAGCCCCAATCAACATCCACAAACTGAGACAAATCAAAATTCACATATTTAATTATTGAAATTACTTTCCCATGACTGATTTTAAGATACCTAAGAAGCCTAAAAGCAATTCTTAAGTGAGATTTACGAGGTTTGTGCATGAACTGACTTAAAATTTGAACACGATAAAAAATATCATGCCTAATTATTGTTAAATAAATCAATTTCCCAACAAACTTCTGAAATTCAGTAATAGTTTCAAGTAAAGCATCATTTATCATAGTCACGAACAGGAACAAAATTAGCTTCCAAAGAAGTTTTAATTATAGGTTTACATCCAAGCATTATGAGTTCATGTAACAACTCAAGACAATATTTCCATCGATTTAAACAGACTCCATTATCCACATCTATAACTTCAATTCTAAGAAAATAACTCAACTTTCCAAGATCTTAATAGAAAACTGAGTTTTAAGAAACTATTTTACTTTCTTAAGTTCATCAAGGTTATTATCATTTATTATGATATCATCTACATACACAAGAAGAACAATGATAGAGTTATTTTCTTTCCTAACAAATAGTGAATAATCGTTAGCACTTTGATGAAAACCAAAGCTAACCAGAGAATTGCACAAATTTTCAATTCCATTTTCTAGGAGCATGTTTTAAACCATATAGGGATTTAACTAACTTACAAACCCTAGAATCACCTTTAGTATGATACCCCTAGGAGCATGTTTTAAACCATATAGGGATTTAACTAACTTACAAACGCTAGAATCACCTTTAGTATGATAACCCTCAGGAAGGGTCATATAAACATCTTCAGCAAGATCACCATATAATAAAGCATTGTTAATATCCAATTAAAAAATAGGCCACGAGTTATTAACAAGGAGAACCATAACAATACGAACATTTACAATCTTTGTAACTAGAGAAAAAAGTTTATTGGTAATTTAGACCTTCCCTCTGATTGTAGCCCTTTGCCACTAGTCTAGCCTTACAACGCTCAATGTCTCCATTAGGTCTATACTTAATCTTATATTAAGGTATCTAAGCTTATAACTAAATTGGTATATTCTTGCAATTAAAAGCAAAGTCCTTTTTAAGTTGCCATCATAACTAGAAATAGCTAAAAATGATATTAGGAGAGAGAAGAAATAATTTGTTAGTATATTATATGATTAAAATATATTAATTAGACATATATGATTGATTTGTTAATTTATATGATTAATAAATTGATATGAAATCAATTAAAATTAATTAATTATTAGTCACATTTAATTAGAATTAATTATGGATTAATTGGAATTAATTAAAGATGAAAGTAGTGAATTGTTATTGTTCAGTAGTTGAACAAAAAAAAGAAGTTCTAGAACCATCCATGGTATTGACAGTTATGGAGGGATTCCGAGGGTTTCTGGAAGCCTCCTGGTTGCTGATAATGAAAGAAATTGAATTGGGATTAAATCTATTATTTAATCAATTCAAATATGGTTTTGCCTGCAAGTTAACTAAACTTGAAATAGGACCCCTTAGGAGCCAAATTTTGTGTACAACCTTTCTAAGCGGCTTATGAACAAAAATTACCTCTACTTCCTCTATCTCCTTTTCATTCTAGGGTTTCTAAGGTTTTAGGTGTGAGTCATTAGATACATCATACTTTTGGTGCTAGCTTTCCAGGATCTACTAAAAGGGATTGAAGATAATTTTTTACTTCAACAATTCAAATGTATGTAACCCTAACCTTGTATTTTCAATTACATTAGGGTTCATGTTAGTTTTTGTTGTTCATTTGTAACATCCCAAAATCCAAGACAAAAAATTTCATTTTTAGTTTAATAATTCATAAAACAAATTATTGAAAACATCATTAAGTTATCTCATATCATGAAAACCCATAAGTCATATGCCTCAATACAAGCCCTAATAATGCCATAGTACAATCCCAAGAACATCATGGTGCGGAAAATAGTGGTGTGATGCGTTGCAGTCATGCCGACTCCTTTCCCTTCGAGGAAGAAGTACCTGAAACCAAAACTGAAAATCGTAAGCACAAAGCTTAGTGAGTTCCCTCATCATACCACATATCATACAATAAACATACTCCAGGTATATATGGGTGCCCAACCTACCCTGCTGAGCATATCTGGGTGCTCAACCTACCCTTTTCAGGCATACCAGGGTGCCCAACCTACCCCTGCCAAGCATATATGGGTGCCCAACCTACCCTGTCAGGCATATCTGGGTGCCCGACCTACCTTCCGGTTTATTTCAACCGATTACGGGGACTATTTCACCCCTATCACTAACACATAATAACATAGCATAGCATACTGTTAGACATATCTGGGTGTCCAACCTACCCTCCGGTTTATCTCAACCAGCTACGAGGTCTAACCTACCCCTCCTACCACTATCACATAATATCATAGCATACTAGCACATAAGCATAACAGATAGTGGCATACCAGACAATTATCACAAATACTATCATCTTAATTATAATCAACTACTAGTGAGTCAACATTGGTGTCTTCGACCCACTTCTACTGGAAGGTAACTCACCTCGATAACTGAGAAATAGTTGCAAAGGCTCCTTCTTTGAAATCAACCCCTCTCAGACTCCTACACATAAGCATTTCCTTTAATTACCCTTTCCATACTCAAAACCCCTTTAAGGGTCAACTTTGGTCAAGGTCAAAGTCAAAGTCAACATCCTGGTCAAAGTCAACATCCTGGTTGACTTAACTCGCCGAGTTGGTCTATCAACTCATCGAGTTCCATGAATCAGGAACCCTGAATCGCGATCCAACTCGTCGAGTTCTTTCACAGCTCATTGAGTTCCTTATATCCATAGAATTGGGACTTTTCGCTACAACTCATCGAGTCCTTCCTTGAACTCGTCGAGTTCTTTAATCTTCAAAACTCGGAAAACCTTAACCAACTCGCTGAGTCATCTCCTAGACTCACTGAGTTTGCTCAGGAATCAGAAAAGGTTGGGGATCCCGATCCAACTCGCCTAGTTGCATGAACAACTCATTGAGTTCCCTTAGTCTACACCCATTCAGTGGTTTCTAATCGAGTTCAATGCTTCCAAACCATAGATCTGGTCCCCTAGGATTAAGTTACTAAGTAAAGTTGCTAACTTTACGTCCATGCATGGTGTCATGAAGCTAGAAACACCAAAACTAAGCTATATAAGAGATCTAGGGCATGGGGAAGGGCCAAGGCTTGATAAACCTGGCAACTTTAACCCTCATTAGCTCATAAGTGCCTAGATCTAAAGTCACAACTTAATGATATACTCAAATCCCGAAAAATGACTTCAATATGGCCCAAAAGTGATAACATATTACCCTAAATGAAGATCTAAGTAATAGAAAGCCAAGGTATCAACTTTATACCTCAAATAAGTCAGAAATGCAACTCAAACTCTAGATCTACTAGCTTCCTCTTGAATCCCTAAGCTTCTCATGTTTGAATAGTGTCCAAGGTCATTAACTATTGGTAATATTTCTAATAATAGCAGGGTCCTTTTGGGTTGCCCTCAAGACCCAAATTGAGTAGAATAAATAAAGGAGAAATTAGTTTATTAATTATTATAGTTAATAATTAATTAGAAACTAATTGGAAATATATTTTGGGAATTAATTAACAGTTTAATTAATTATAGGGTTCAATGTTCATTAATCGATAGTTGGTTAATCAGGAATGTTTCAGAACCTTTATGGGATTAGGGTTGGATGAAAATCACTCCATCCCACATGAGAAATGAGTGAAATTTCGTGGTTAGGTCTCCATCCCACATGGGAAGGATGTGACATCCCATAGGAAAGTTCTTATGGCTAAAACCCATCAGTGGTATCAGAGCCTAGCTTGGTTTTCATTAAATTGTTGCTTAATTGTCTGAAACTAAACTGCAAAATTCGATTTTTTTGTTTCTGAGTCATGGACTCGGCGAGTTCCATAGTGGACTCGGCGAGTTGGCCTGACTCGGCGAGTCACTTGGTGCACTCGGCGAGTCCAAGCGTCAGTAATGACCAGATTCGGGATTTCTTCATGATTATCTTATGGAAACTTACCTTAATCATATTAGATCAACCCTAATCCGATTTTTTGATATATATGACTATTATCTTGATCTAATTAAAGATATTTTTCAACTAATAAAATATTTAATTTCCTTATATGATAATTAATTAATTATTTTGATTATTTTGGTAATTATCTTGCAAGAAATCTTGAATAAATCAAATATAGATAATTAGGAAATTAATTGTTAATTGAAATTATTTGTTATTTGATCCTCCATGCTTTAAATGTTTAAAACTTGTCCTCAAGTTTTGAAATTTATATTTTGTGATTAAAAGTTTTAATTTGGACAATTTAAATGTCAAACCCTAGATTTTAAAAGGTTTAAAATACAACCCTATACTAATATGATATTACAAGATTAATATATATATATATATATATATATATATATATATATATATATATATATATGTATAACTAAAATCTAGTCTTACCGTTAGTAGGCCTCATTCACGAAGCCGATCTATAATGTGGGTATAAGGTTGCGGCCTATAAAATGGCGCTTAATGGGTGTACACTCACACCCACCGCTTGCTTGATCGGTGAAGGGTCGTTAGCCGAACGGGTAGGATAGGGCAACCTCATCCTCTCATTAAAAGTATAATAGGAAATACAAAGTAACTACACATATTTTAAATTTTCTCAATCTTAGTTACTTTAGGAAAAGTGAATTGATGCAATCCCATGAAATTACACTTTGCACCCTTGCTAAGAAGTTAGTGGAGCGTGTGTGGTTTACCGGCACACTAATTGGTTCTAAGCAAAGGTGGCAAAGCGTGATTCATTGTTTATCATAGTTCGATGGAGCGTGTGTGGTTTACCGGCACATCGAATAGGTGATCGTTACAATGAAGGCACCATGCGAATTTGCATGGTAATTCACACCCGCTTTGTGATCCTCGGTATCCCAGTCACAAACAAGAGGGGCATATCGAGATTTAAACATGCCATTGAATAGTTTCAATGAATCTCATCCGATCCTAGTGATATGTGCATATTTAGTGTGTATTTAGTATAGTTTTTTATTCATATATTAGCTAAATTGTTGCATATTATGGACAAAAGGTACTTAAAAGTGTTAAATTGTGTTTTTCAGTCCAAAGATGAAGCTCGGAAGCGAAAGGAAGCAAGAGAAACAGTTGAGAGCTCAAGAGTGGAAAGAAGAAAGAAAACAGCCAAAATAAGGCTTCTACTCGTCGAGTTATCTCTTGACTCGACGAGTCCGGTCGCGGATTCAGAGAGATAAGCATTCGGAAGTCAAGACAGTTATCAGGTTACGACTAATGTGAGAGGGACTCGACGAGTCGCCATATGACTCGACGAGTCGGTATGCATATATAAAGATAACTCTTTAATGCGAAAAGGGGAGAATTCTGGGAAGTTTCAGAGGTGTTAAGCTGCGAATAAGAAGCCAGAAGAACCCTAGAAGTCGACCAAAGAAGCTAGAATCCAATTCCGGGAGTAATTAAGGCGTAATTTCATCATTCTACTTAATTCTCTTGTTTTGTCAATATGATTAAGCAACTTGAACTTATTTGTTTGCTGTTATTAACCTTAGTTATGAACTAATTTCTTTATACTTCTGTTTGGGGATACAAAGTTGACAATATGGTTTGATTGATTGGTAGGATTAATTCTAAGTTGGTGATTAATTGTTATTTTAGCTTGCTAAAGAACCTTGTGTATGAATGATAATTTATTTTCTGTTGATAGGAAGATAGTTAATTAGCATGAACATCTATTAATTATCAACCTCATATGATAAGTGACCACTAAATCATATGTCTAGGATTAATGAATATGAAACTAGGATTAATAAGTAAATTGAGTAAATTCATGTGCAAGCTTGTAAGATGACTATTGAACAAGAGGTTAGTTAAAAATAACAATTTAATTAGCTATTGCAAGTCTAACTTAACCCGAATAATTAATCTAGTAAATATAATTAAGTTAAGCAATTGGCCACTGTTTGAATTAGTTTATTTGCTAAGGATTAGGGTAGTGAACACAACTTAATCACTTGAATCGGTAACCAACGAAAGAATTAATCCATTGCACTATTACCTTAAAAGCAACCATAAAGTTAACCGAGTTGAACTAAACAGAAGTTTCTTTCCCATTATTGAATCTAGTCAATTTGTTCTTTTCTAGCCTTGCATTAGTTTTGTTTAATAAGTTTCTAGTCTTGTAAAACTAGAGAAAAACCCTTATTTGCTAAAGTAATTTAGATAGAATTAGTTTTTAATTTAATTTGCCGTTCCCTGTGTTCGATACCCTGCTTATTTAGCTATACCACAATTGATAGGTTCACTGCCTTTTGTGTGTTATTTGATAATTAAAGTAGGATTAAAACTAAGTGAGTTTTACACACATCACCTAGGAATTCTCAATACATTTAGGACTAATAGTTAGGTTTTATGGTGGAGAATTAGTGAATCGTCATTCACTTACCTTCAATTTATTACATGTTAGATTACGGCATCCCTTTTCTAATATGTAAATGTTGTTGTTGGATCCTAGCCCTAATTTTTCTTATTGGGTGATAATTAGGGATTCATATTCTAATCTATCTTTGTCCTTTCTATTTGTAGATGTCGAACGCCAACAATGTTGCTGCTAGTTCTTTCACGTTGATGAGCCTTTGCCAAAAGGTCACCTTCGATGGAACGAACTTTAGCGAATGGATAAGATACATTCGCACCATTGCTCGCTATGAGGACAAGGAGTATGTCCTTGATGAGAAGCTCAAGAAGATTAACCCCGAAATCGCTACTCCGGCTGAAATTACCGCTTTTGAAACTCATGAGCGAGATGCAAAGAAGGTACATTGCATCATGATAGCCACCATGAACTCCGAATTCCAAAAGTCCTACGAGGACATGTACCCGTACGAGATGCATCAAGACTTATTGGAGAGATACCACCAAAATGCGATACAAGAGCGTTATGAGATTTTCACTAACATGATTTCCGCTAAGATGGGTCATGGAGAGTCTCTTACCGTGCACCTGCAAAAGATGCAAAGGTATGTCGACCGCCTTCGCAAGTTAAATGTTGACTTTGGGGAAGACTTGTCGATCGACATGGTGCTTCACTCTTTGCCTCCGATGTACAGTCAATTTAGGATGACCTACCACATGAACAAAGAGGAGGTCACCCTAAGCAAACTCCAAGGTCTCTTGAGGGTCGCTGAGAGCAACTTCAAAGACAAGTCTGTTGCACCAACTCCCAATCCACCCGCTGCTCCTGTCTTGGCTATTGGTCAAGGAAAGGGAAAGAAGAGGAAGGCTTCATCTAAGAACTATCGCAAGGTAAAAGCCCGAGATGGTGCCTCTTCTACTGGGACCAAAGTTGATCCCGCTAAGCCCTGCCTTAACCCGAAGGAGGCAGAGTGCCACCACTGCCACAAGACAGGACACTGGAAGAGAAGCTGCCCGGAATACCTGCAAGCCATCAAGGAAGGAAAGATCAAGCCATCTTTCGCAGGTATATATGCAATTAAATCTAACGATTCTAATCATGCTATTTCTTGGGTTCTTGATACCGGTTGTGGTTACCACATTTGTTCTAATGTGCAGGGACTAAGAAGAAGTAGGGATGTGGAGCAAGGAAGAATCAATCTAATCATGGGGAATAGAAGATCGTCGTCTGTGACCAAGATTGGAGTGTATTCTTTAGTGCTTAGGAATAATTTATGTTTAGATTTGAACAATTGTTTCTATTCGCCAGAAATGGCTAGAAACATCATTTCATTTCATGGTTTATATAGACAAGGTTTTAGATTTTCTTTTAATAATGAGAATGGTTCTATTTTGGCTTATCTAAATGGTGTCTTTTACTTTGAAGCTATACCATGTAATGGAATTTATGAAACTGTTATGATTGTTGATAACTTAGGAAATGATGTTTTGAACATAGATTCTTCCACTAGTATGGATAAAGCATCCTTGTGGCATTGTCGTCTTAGACATGTCAACAAGAAACGCATAGCCCAACTCCAAAAGGATGGAGTGTTGGAGTCATTCGACCTTAGGGAAGATGACACGTGCGAGTCTTGTTTACTTGGAAAGACGACTAAATCACCCTTCACAAGTACGTGTGAAAGGGGTGAGGGCCTATTGGACCTAATACATACCGATGTATGTGGACCATTTAGATCAACCACGAAGGATGGGAACCGCTTCTACGTGACTTTTACCGATGATTATAGTAGATATGGGTATATCTATTTAATCAAGCAAAAGTCAGAAACTTTTGAAAATTTCAAAGAGTTCAAGAATGAAGTGGAGAATCAATTGGGCAGGAAAATCAAGATGCTTTGATCCGATCGAGGAGGAGAGTACCTAAGTCTTGAATTACACGATTATCTCAAGGAGTGTGGAATAGTTTCGCAATTGACGCCTCCTAGGACACCGCAGTTGAATGGTGTGGCAGAAAGGCGTAATCGAACCTTATTGGATATGGTTCGCTCTATGATGAGTCGTGCTTCACTATCAATCTCTTTTTTGGGGTATGCCTTAGAGACTGCCGCCCATATCCTTAACCGAGTCCCTACTAAGAAGGTTACCAAAACACCTCACGAGATGTGGACAGGGAAAGCTCCCTCGTTGGCACATATCAAGGTTTGGGGTTGCGAGGCTTTCGTAAGACGAGATACACACGACAGGCTCGAACCTCGAAGTGAGCGATGTATTTTCGTCGGCTACCCGCATACATCCTTTGGATATCTCTTCTATAGACCGAAGGACAATGTTGTCTTTGTTGCGAGGGGAGGAGTTTTCCGAGAGCGAGAACTCATAGGCCAAGGAGACAGTGGGAGGCAAATCGAGCTTGAAGAGATTCAAGAGTCGATAGATGAAGGAACCTCTACCGCTGGCACTCAACCCGAGGAGGAAACTCTGGTTGAACCGATTGACGAATCCTTACCTCTTAGACGTTCCGATAGAGTTAGAGTTCTACCCCAGTTTTATGGTTTTCATATTACTACCGAAGGGGACACGTATATTAGTGATGGTACACAAATAAATCTTGATGAACCTAATAGCTATAAGGAAGCCATGGCAGGCCCGGAGTCTGCGAAATGGAAAGAGGCAATGGATAGCGAGATCCAATCCATGTATGATAACCAAGTTTGGAATTTGGTTGATTATGTGCCCGGACGTAAGACCGTTGGGTGCAAATGGATCTTCAAAAAGAAGACCGACGTGGATGGAAACGTACACACATATAAAGCGCGATTGGTTGCGAAGGGCTTTACTCAAACTCCCGGAGTTGACTATGATGAGACCTTCTCACCAGTTGCGAAGATAAAATCTATTAGAGTGATGCTAGAAATTGCCGCATTTCATGATTATGAGATTTGGCAAATGGATGTCAAGACCGCTTTCCTTAACGAAAAGTTGGCTGAGGATGTTTACATGGCTCAGCCAGAGGGGTTTGTGGATCCGAAGCATCCGAATAGAGTGTGTAAGCTTGAGAAGTCCATTTATGGACTTAAGCAAGCGTCTCGCAGATGGAATCTTTGCTTCGATGAGAAAGTCAAAGAGTTTGAATTTGTACGAAGCGAAGATGAGTCTTGTGTATATGTCAAAGCCAGTGGGAGTATAGTAAGCTTCCTCGTTCTATATGTCGATGACATATTACTCATAGGAAACGACATCCCGACTCTGCAGGAGGTTAAGTCCTGGCTCGGGAAGTGCTTCGCTATGAAGGACCTCGGAGAGGCTTCTTACATTTTGGGAATAAGGATAGTAAGAGAAAGAAGTAAGAGAGTAATTGGACTTAGTCAGAACACTTACTTGGAGAAGGCACTAAAACGTTTTAGTATGGAAAACTCAAAGAAGGGAGAATTAGCGATACAAAGTAATGCCAAGTTGAGTAAGACTCAAAGTCCGAGTACCGAAGCTGAGATAGCAGAAATGAGCCGAGTTCCATACGCTTCCGCAGTTGGCTCAATCATGTACGCTATGACTTGTACTCGCCCTGATGTAGCCTTCGCTTTGAGCATGGTTAGCAGATATCAAGGGAATCCTGGCAGAGCACATTGGATTGCGGTGAAGAATATCCTTAAGTACCTTCGGAGGACAAAGGAATGGTTCTTAGTCCTCGGAGGGAGTGATGACTTGAAGGTGCGAGGGTATAGTGACGCCAGTTTTCAGACCGACAGAGACAACTACCGTTCGCAGTCGTGCTGGGTCTTTACCCTGAATGGAGGAGCAGTGACATGGAAGAGTTCCAAGCAGGAAACCATAGCTGATTCAACGTGCGAATCAGAGTACATTGCAGCGAACAAAGCGTCGAAGGAGGCAATATGGCTGAAGAACTTCATCAGTGATCTTGGAGTTGTACCTGCCATAAAGGAGCCCATGGAGATTTTCTGTGATAACGAAGGAGCGGTTGCCTTGACCAAGGAACCGAGGGATCATGGTAGATCACGACATATCGACAGAAAATATCACTTGATTAGACATCGTGTAGAAGAAGGACAACTCGGAGTGAAGAGGATATCATCAGAAGATAACCCAACATATCCGCTTACGAAGGGACTGAGTAGGGTTAAGCACTTGCAGCATGCTAGGGGTATTGGGCTGAAGGATGATATTAGCATAGATTAGATAGTATTAGAAACGTGTAATAGATAAATGTAATTAACATTTGACGATTAAATAAAGGAGTTTTATTTATGAGTAATGTTACTATCTTATGTTAATTGTTTAGCTATTGTTTCACTTTGCATGTTTTGACTTCCAGAATAATTGAGTTTATTAGGAATAATCGAATTGTTCAAATTGTCCACAATCGTTCATATGTTGGAAGTAGATATGAATGAAGATTGTCATGAATCGGTGCGTAGATTGTCTAAATGGTATTAGACATAGCAAAGGGTTGCTGCGACGTTCATGAGTGCTTATGAACTGGTTTTGAGCATTGGAACAAACCCGCGCTTGTTGGAATCACCTTATGGAATATGATATAAAAGGGTGATCGCTAGACAATAATATCATATAGTCTTAAAACCTAGATATATGGTTTGTTATTTGCTAATTGATTGTACATTGATAATGAAAAAACGCATTGGTAACTCAATGTTATAAAACGCATTGTTGTGTATAGAGGATTATTAAATAAGTAAATACTTTTATCTAAGAAGGTAAAAGCGATATCTCGGCCGCTCGATGATTTGATTTGACTTATGTGTCGGGCCCGGTCAGAACTGAATTGATGTGTTCGATTAAGTTCTATGTCAAATAAGCCAGAGATCGAGAAACCTAAATGCTTGACTAACCATTCCATAATATTGTCAACATGATATCTAATAGAGGACTGTACGATCCCTTATCTAAAGGACAAGATTGATTAGATCAGAGTTTGACAGCGTCTTTGAGAGCTACGATTGCAAACCAAATTGTACTTGTGCATATAGTTACTAGACTTATCCAAGTGGGAGACTGTTGGAATAGTGTCTAAGGCTGCAACTATATTAGGCAAGTAATTGACCCGGTTGTGCATGGTCCTTTTGGGTTGCCTTCACCATAGCAACTATATTAGTTACTTGTGCATATAGTTACTAGACTTATCCAACTGGGTTCCTTCAAACCACAACAGAAAAGGGAAGTCAATCCATGGACTCGCCGAGTCCAAGAACGACTCGTCGAGTCGAGAATAACCAAGTCTCATTTCTCGATTTCTGATGTATAACGCTTAACCAAAAGATAGATCTAGGCTTCTAAGATCGATCTAGCACGTAAAGTTACAAACTTTACGTGCATGCATGGGACTATGAGCTCAAATGGCCCAAAATGAGACTCTTAAGATGCATGGGGCTCTCTAAGGCTCCAAAATCAGTCCCTTTCTGCCTTGTAACCTCTCAAAGCCCTTGGATCTGAAGTCTTATCCCCCAGCCATGCTTGCACTCATGATTGGTCACCAAGAATGGCTCCTAAAAGCCCTAAATCACCCCAAAAAGGGATCTAAAACACGAAAGAGCAAGGTATCAGCTTTATACCTCTAAAGAACTACAGACCAAAATGTTATAATTACTTGAATGAAAATACATACCAGGAACTGGGTGCTACAAGAAAAGACTGATTTTTGTTTATGCTTTATAAAAATCAGAGTACCACTTTTAATAAAAATGTTATGGAATTTGTTCCCGGTAAAACATGATAAGTACGTTATCAAAACATCTCCAAAGAAAAGTATTTTTATTCATTTTAAAACATCTGGGATGTCATCGTCAATACATAAACATAAGCCTAAACAGAACTTACATTCATTTACACTAGTGATCTACGCCTCTTTAATCTCTCAGCATAATGTAACTTCGTATCGACACCTGTGATTCAAATAGGCTTTAGTGGGTCAGGTTGGGAAACCTGGTGAGTACATAGGGTTTTCAACCCACAATAATATAATTATTATGTTTAATCATCAAACAATTAACCCAATTACCCATCCACATTATCTTCTTTTGATATTCCCTAAAGTATTACCTTAAGATTCATCTCCTGTATCGTGTTTACCTCTCATCTCTTTACCTCGCATTTCCTTATATGTTCGTTCCTAAGGATCATCGCCTACATCACACAGATAATAATGGTTCAGGGATTACTCCCTCAATACGCACCTAGTAAGGATTGGAGTATCATCACATTAATACGTAGTTACAACATCACCTGAACTCGCAATTCATAGTAAGGGTTAGAGTATCATTACATGAATACATAGTTACAACATCACATGTGAAACGACCCAAAAATTTCATTTTTCAACATAACCAAAAACCATAACCTGAGTGTCATATCGTAAAACCATACATGCTATATCTCAAATAATAATAATAAAACACTGAGCGGGAAACTGTATCATATCCATGTTATATAAAAATCAAGAACTAAATCAACTCCCAGGATAAAAACTGAAGTTGTGGTGTGTGCGATGCCATCAACCCGAGCTCTTTCCTCTACTGGCGGAAGTACCTGAAACCAAAACTGAAACTGTAAGCACGAAGCTTAGTGAGCTCCCCCAAATTACCACATACCATACAATAATATATCAAGCACATACTGGGGCCTTGCCCCCTCCATCGGACCGAAGTCCGAAGCTGACTGACTGGGACCTTGTCCCCTACATCGGACCGGAGACCGAAGCTGACATCGGACCGAAGTCCGAAGCTGACTGGGACCTTGTCCCCTACATCGAACCAAAGTCCGAAGCTGACATCGGACCGAAGTCCGAAGCTGACTGGGACCTTGTCCCCTACATCGAACCGGAGTCCGAAGCTGACATCGGACCGAAGACCGAAGCTGATTGGGACCTTGTCCCCTACATCGAACCGAAGTCCGAAGCTGTCATCGGACCGAGGTCCGAAGCTGACTGATCATAACATAAACGTATCACTTAACATGAACACACATAATCTTGTCTGAGCCACGAAGGCATCAAACATGCTAATTACTGCATCGGATAAAAATCCGGATACTACTGCTAGCTAAACGGGCCGGCATTGTGGCCTTAGACCCGTTCCTACTGAAAGGGAACTCACCTCGTGAACTGGCTGCTGAGTGAATAGCTCGGAGGGCTAACTGCTGCTGCTCCGGTATCTCCACGGCTACAAGTCCATAAACACACTCAATCAAATACTAAACACTGCACTGGGTAAAATGACTCTTTTACCCTTGGTCAAAGTCAACTCTCAGTCAAAGTCAACCCACAGTTGACCTGACTCGCCGAGTTGGGCCGCCAACTCGCCGAGTCCTTATTCTCACTCCTCGACCCTACTCGCTGCTACTCGTCGAGTATGGCATCGACTCGACGAGTACTCATTCGATCCAAGAACTCAGACAATCTTCATCCGACTCGCCGAGTCATATGAACAACTCGACGAGTTGTTCTTGAGCTTAAGAAGATTGCCTTGGACTCGTCGAGTCGTATGAACAACTCGCCGAGTCCCTCCATCACTGAGTCTACCCTCAAACTCGCTGAGTCCACTCCACTACTCACTGGTCCCACTCGACACCGCTCAAAAGGGAAGAAATCGGGGACTCGCGACTCGACTCGCCGAGTCGTTCTTCCGACTCGCCGAGTCACCGCCATGCAACTATTCTACACTCGATTCTGCTCGAATCCAAAACATACAAATGATAGATCTGAGTCCAATAAGCTGATTTACCACGTAAAGTTTCCAACTTTACGTGTACAAACACATGAACAAGGGAATAAAGGCTAAAAGATGCTTAAAAGG
Source organism: Lactuca sativa (assembly GCF_002870075.4). NCBI lineage: Eukaryota > Viridiplantae > Streptophyta > Magnoliopsida > Asterales > Asteraceae > Lactuca > Lactuca sativa. The sequence goes on from NC_056629.2 coordinate 177,672,774, forward strand.
GGTAGATCTAGGGTTAATATGCAAAATAGCTCCATAAAGGCAATAGATCTGGGCTCTACAACTCCTAAATGAACAGATCTAAGGTTATCTCGGCATAAGAGATCTTCCATAACAACATAAAGCTTTGAGAAAGGCATTAACAAGATCTAGAAAGGGTTTTAAGGCATAAAAGAGAGGGAAAACGGAAGAATACCTCAAAGAGCTCTTGTTTTCCCTTGAATCTCTGTTCTACAGTCCTTCCTTGCTCCTTCCTTCTTCTCCTTCTTCAAGCCTTCACAATAGCACACAAAATCACTTAGAATCACTCAAGAACGAATTAGGGTTTTCTCACAGCTTTTGAGGGTGAAGGAGGCGAGATTGGGGGCTATAAGGTGGCTTAAATAGTGGGCAACCTGGGGATTTAGGGTTTCTCCCAGACGGACAGACTCGCCGAGTCCGGAATATGGACTCGCCGAGTCTCCAGCTAACACGTGCTCGAAACCCCGACCCTACTCGGCGAGTCAGGCTATGAACTCGCCGAGTCCCTCTTGCAAAACTTCAAAATAAATACCAAGGAAATATCATACCGGAGACGGGTCGTTACAACATGAACTCGTAATTCATCACCTACAGGTTATGAGCCTGCTGGTGTTTCCACGGGGTTGTCTATAATAGTCCGTGTTCGCCATCTATACTCTGGTAGATGACTACATCTCCAAATTGTCGGGCAAGGTTATAGTATCTTTCATCCTACATCACCGATTCATCATCACATATCTATCCCCACCTAATTATCATCACATTCCTATCATCACCTATCTCTCATCATTTTATTTCACATCAACTATTTCATCTACCCATGTTTTACCCAACATTTTCGTAAATATAAAATACATATACAGTTTAAATCATTTAAAACATGTATGAAATCGTTTCATCTAGCATAGACAGCAAGTATTCAGACAGTATACACACATAGCACGTAATTTATATAAAATACTTCATATCTATGTGTAAGATGAAAGTAACTATGCACTCACCTGATTAGGTGGTGACTCGACACTCGGACAGCACTTCGTTACTCTTAAAATAATTTTTATCGACAAAACCTAGTATCAATATCACTAGGGATTAGTCTAACATTCACCGAGAATAATTAATAGTCTTGCTATTATTACTATTATATAAGTGTTAAACAATACTCTTCGCTTACTATGTACAGACAGGGGCCAGACATGAAACACCAGAGGGCAAGATCATTTTGGCATATAACACTTCTGAATCCAACAACCCAAGTGGCTCTCCAAACCAGATTCCCCGTACCATGAGTGTTTAAAAAGATATTATAATGACATTTATATAACTCATAATAATAACCCAAATACTCATCATAAGTTCCTAATAACTTTACTATATTGAAACATAAGCTATACTAAAGATAGGTTAGGCGTAGCTCACTTACAACGAGTTTTCTCGAAAATCAGGCTTCGTTGGAGCAGCATTCCCGAGCCTAAAGGCTCTTTTCTTGGGGCTTTGGGAGCCTCGAGGCTCCCTACGGGTGCTAGGGGGTTTACCTAGGCTTAGGGGGGGGGGGGGGGTTGGGGGGCCAGAGAAAGAGAGTTTAGAGAGAGAGAGAGAAGAGGTTGGAATTATGTGAAAAATGAGGGAACCTGACACCTCTATTTATAGGCTGGAAAACAGCTCTACTCGTCGAGTAGGTCCTCCTACTTGTCGAGTCCATGCCACATGTCACCTTCTGGTGGCTTGCCTTGGGGAGAAAGCCTTGGCTCATATTCAGCAACGTCACCCAATTTCGCACAGCACCCTGTCGACTTCTAAACCCCGTATTCGACGTTATTTATATCCACACGTAGGTAAAAACAAGATCTACAACTTTCATTTAGACTCCATCGGCTAATTCTCGACCGATCTTAAATTTAACAGTAGGAGGAGATTATATTGTTAAATGTTCGCGTAAAATTCATAACTTCTACATGCGGACTCCGTTTTCTTCTGTCTTTTTATTGTTGAGTTCCTATTAGTGAGATCTTCAACTCTCATTTAGGTCGCGTAAGCCAAAAACCGCTCGAACTAAAATTCGAGTTTCGGGTCGTGCACTGCTATGCCAAATCTTAGAAAATTCATAACTTCCTCATACGAAGTCAGATTTTGGCGTTATTTTTTTTGTATGTTCTCGGTTTAACGTATACTACAACTTTTGTTTACATCACTAAGGCTAAAAAGTCCTCTATCGTAAATTAACTATTTATGTCTCCCACTGACGTGCCGGTTTTGCCGAAAAACTTCGACGGGACATAACTTCTTCGTTATAACTCGGATTTCGACATTCTTTATATGTACGGAACCCTTGAGACATATTCTAAAACTTGGTTAAGATTATTTATTCTAAATAATCTTTTGTCGAAAAGTCATTTTCGACCCCTATTATTTCTAAATTAACTAGCCTGGATCTACGGGCGTTACAAAGGAGTGCTAAACCCTAGGAGGGATTCAAGGATATAAATAGGGCCTTAGAGATTTCATTCCTCCTTGCACCTTGGCTTGAAGTTTCACCACCCCTTCTTCCTCCCCCTCTTAGCGACAATTTCGAACTCCTTTGGGTTTGTGAAATTGACCATTCTCCTGGTTATTTTATTCCACTCTTTGGTGTCATTGGGTGTGATGCCATTAGAGGGATTCTGGTTTGGATCCTTTCATCCAAGAAACTTCATGGAGGTTCAAGATCTCAAGCATGGAGATCAAGGGCTACATAAGAGGTATGTTTTCTTACTTATGTTTTAGTTTTCTAGGGTTGATGTAATTAGCATGAAGCCATAGATCCATAGGATGCATGTACACTTACGTATATCGTTGTTTCGATTTTTCCGCTGCCTAGTTTTAGAGTGTATTTGATGCATAGAAAACCCAACATCTCCTTCCTTCTAAAGCTTCAAAATCACAAAGAATGCACAAAATGGCTCAAAAATCTCCAAAAAGTAGATTAGGGTTTCTTGGCTAGGGTTTGGGTCGATGGAGGCTGCAAATGAGGCCAACCTTTGGAGGTTAAGGTGTTTAAATAGAGTGCTAAACCCTGAAAATTAGGGTTTTATTCTGGCAGCCCTACTCGTCGAGTTGAGTCCCTCAACTTGTCGAGTAGACTTTAAGTTCCGCGACCAATTTACGTTCCTACTCGACGAGTTTAGGGCCTCCAACTCGTCGAGTTCCTGTACAAAAATGAATAAATAGATTTAAAATGCATACTGGGAACCCGACGTTACAAATCCCCCTCACTTATTTTAGACTTCGTCCTCAAAGTTTGTTGTGTCAGGAAATAGCTCTGGGTAGTGCTCCCTCATCTCTTCCTCCGGCTCCCAAGTTCATTTTGAGCCCTTGTGATGCTGCCATTGCACCTTCACTAACTCAAACCTCTTGTTCTTCAGATCCTTTGTCTTTCTATCAAGGATGGCTACCAGTCGCTCGATGTAGTTCAGACTGTCATCCACCTGAATATCCTCTAGAGGCACCACTGCAGAGTCATCTACCAAGCACTTCCACAACTGGGAGACATGAAAGGTGTTGTGGATCGGACTAAGCTCGGCTGGCAGATCTAGTTGATACGCAACCCGGCCCACCTGAGCCAATACCCTGAACGGACCAATGTATTTGGGGCCCAGCTTGCCCCGCTTCCTGAACCAGATGACACCTTTCCAAGGTGACACCTTCAGGAGGACCATATCTCCTACGTGAAACTCCAGGTCTAATCATTGTCTGTCGTCGTATCTCTTCTACCGACTCTGGGCCGTCTCGAGTCTACTCTGGACCTATTGGATCCTCTCTGTCGTCTTGAGCACCACTTCGGTACTCCCCATAACCCTCTGTCCAACCTCACCCCTGTTGGATTAATGTCTAAGTCCATAACTATATTTGGTATGTACTTGACCCGACCCGGCATGGTCCATTTGGGTTGCACTTCACCGACACAATTTATATGGATAATCTTTTGAGAATAGTATGTTTATGATTAATATTAATATATTACAAGTTCTAATATATTAATATGGAATCATATTATTTAATTAGTATTGATCAAGAATTAATTTATAATTAATTAAGTGATCAAAAGGAACTAATTAAATATGGACTCTTATATATATGGAATGGGCCAAGTTCATTTAGGTTGGGCTAAGCTTTCATGGATAGTCCATGGAGTGTTTAACCCATGGATCCTAGGAAATGAAAGGTCATGGGTATTAGGGTTTAACCCTAATCCTCCATACTATATAAAGATGTCTTTGGTTGGTGAAATTGGCACTAGTGTGGACACACTAAGAGGGCTAGCCGATTTCACTAAGAGAGAACCAAGTATTCATATTCTCTAAAGTCTTCCAAGGTGTCTTGGTGATTTGTGATTCCACTTGAGGCTTCCACACTATTGGGGCTAAGCTCTTAAAGCTTGAAGACATTAAGCTACATCAAAAGGTATGTCTTCTAACTAGTACTTTGTAGATTAAGAACATCATAATATGCTAGTTAGGATTAAAGCCTTGGAAAGTTCTTATTTGCATGTATAATAGAGAAAACATAGATCCAAGGTTTATAGGGTTGCATGTACACCATAGGAGTGTTAGAATGTGATTCCACTTGAGGCTTCCACACTATTGGGGCTAAGCTCTTAAAGCTTGAAGACATCAAGCTACATCAAAAGGTATGTCTTCTAACTAGTACTTTGTAGATTAAGAACATCATAATATGCTAGTTAGGATTAAAGCCTTGGAAAGTTCTTATTTGCATGTATAATAGAGAAAACATAGATCCAAGGTTTATAGGGTTGCATGTACACCATAGGAGTGTTAGAATGCTCAAAACCCAACAGTGGTATCAGAGTCACGGGTTGTTTTCTGTTATATTGATGCAAATATTTTATTTTCAAAGTTGAAAAAAAGAAAAGGAAAAAAAACATGAAGTTTGTCAAATTTTAAGATAATTACTTGTTCTTGTGAAAAACTAATTATTTGTAAAATTTGAATAATTTGCTTTATGAGTTGAATTAGGTCAAATTTAATAAAAGATAAAATGATATGATTATTTTATTAGTTTTAAAAGTTTGATCTAAAGAGTTTTATTTTTTGAAACCTCCATAAGTTATGGATATGAAAAGGTTTTAAAAAAAAAATTGATTCAAAGTTTTTATGGAGTTACAAAATTTTGTGTTAATGTTTTAAAGGATTCCATAACTTAAGAATAAGTTATGGATCACCAAAAGTTTTTTGTATTACCTTGTTTTATGAGTGAATTTAGATTAATGAATATATTATGTGATAGTTGGTTTTAATCCAAATTAATCTAAGAATTGATTCTAAAATGTGTTTTTGTAACTTGTCCTCAAGTTATATGAAAAGTCACATTTAAGAATCATAAAACTCATAAAAATTGGCAAAGGTTACAAAAATGAAGAGTCTAGTTCTAATTAAATGGTTTTATGACTCCATAACTTGTCCTCAAGTTATGGAGGACCAAGGGTCTCTTCATTTAATAAACTAAAATAAAATAAAAAAAGGTGTAACATTAATTAATTCCATAAGTTATAAAATAAAGAAAAGTTAATTCTTTTATTAGTTTAAAGTCTTCCATAACTTGTCCTCAAGTTATGGAACTTGAAGAGTTTTTGGATTAAAACTACTTTAAACACATAAGTTATGGAATTAATTAGTTTTGAATAGTTTCAAAACTTGCCCTCAAGTTTTGGAATTTGTAAAGTTTTCTCTTATGAATACTTTAATTCCAAGTTAGCCCTTAGAATTTTAAAAGTTAAAATTCAACCCTTATACTTTATAATATTATAAGTTAATAATATATATATGTATAAGAGTAAAGTCAGTCTTACCGCTAGTACGCCTCATTCACGAAGCCGGTCTATAAGATGGGTATAAGGTTGTTGCCTATAAAATGGCAACTTAATGGGTGTCCACTCTCACCCACCGCTTGCTTGACCGGTGGAGGGTCGTTAGCCGAACGGGTTTGACAAGACTATAATTCTCATTCATTAAAAGTATTAATGATAATACTAAGTAACTAAACTCTTAATAATACCCAATCTTAGTTACTTAGGAAAAATGTGAATAAGGTGCTAACCCATGAAATTACACTTTACACTTTGTCTAAGTCGTTAGTGGAGCGTGTGTGGTTAACCGGCACACTAACTTGGACTTAACAAGGTAGGTAAAGGGTGACTTAATATTTATCATAGTATCGATGGAGCGTGTGTGGTTAACCGGCACATCGATTGAGGGGTAATTTATTAAGGGTACCAAGTGATTTGCATGGTTACTTCACACCTTGTTTTGTGATCCTCGGCATCCCAGTCACAAAAACCTGAAGGGCACACTCGAGATTGAAACATGCCTTTGAACAGTTCAATGAATCTCAAAGATCTAGGAGTTTCAAATCCAATTAAAACCTAATAATATATTTCGTTTATCTTGGTGGAAATTGGTGAATCGTCATTCACCTACCTTCAAATATTTTATAGCTTGGATTACGGCATCCCTCTTCTAAGTTATAAAATAGTTTGTTGGGTCCTAGCCTTAATATTTCATATTGGGTGTCATATTAAGGACTTTAAAATCAACTATCTTGAATATCTCCCAAAAGATGTCTGGTTTAGACATTTATGATCTTCCCAAATCTCTTGAAACAAGCTTTCCTAAATGAAGATGATGTCCCTTGGAAATCATACTTCTTTCACCTCCTTCAATTATTCTCCCTAACCCACAAGTTCAAGGTCACTCAAGTCCTATTGGCAAGGCAAGGTCTAGGTGTGATCACATCTTGGAGATGTAGTCACATATTGACAAGCCGGGAGAGTTGGGTGTCAAAGTCTTGAGAAAGTTGGTGGTTCAATCACTTTCTAAGTCACATAGTGAGTTCCTTTGGGACACCTATGAAACAGACTATGACAAGACCCTTAATGATCTTATCTATTTGCTAAGATCAACTTCCTAAATCTTTATGGACATTGACAATGATGACATTGGATATCTAGTAAAGCTCTCTCTTCCCAGTGGAAAGGAATCGGCCATAGTCAACTCGGTTGACCAAATGGTAAAGAGAAAAGCTAAGTCTGTGATAGTCCCGTGTACCTTTATCAAAGGGTCCATATGTTTATATTGCCAAAGGAAGGGGCATTGGTTGCGAAGCTGCCAGATTTACCTAAGGATGTTAAAGTCAATAAGTTTGACTCTACTTCAGGTAAAGTCCACTATCTAACTCTGTTAAGTTTCTATTCTGAGATTCTTGATACATGATGTGACTGGGTCACATGGTGATGTTTTAAGAATCAAAGAAAAGTGAAGAAACCTAAAGAAAGAATATGTTGAATCTGATCGCATAGATGGATTTCTATCGCATAGTTTGAAAAATCGGATTCTTCAGCTACTTCTTAGGAGTTATGAGATATTGCTTAGGAATAGATAACAACAAGTTTTCATATGGATTGTAAGGATAAGTTTTTCCGCAAAGTTTTAAAATAAAAGAAAATTTTTTTGATTTTATTTATTTTAAAATATCCTTACAATGGCATTTAAGGAAAAATTGTTGCTTATATGATTCCATTAAGAGCAAGAGTGGAAATATGAAATTGATTCTTTCATTTGTGGTAATGTCTAGATTTACCAAATAAGGAAAGATTCTCATCACCCAAGTTTCAAGTGGACCAGAACTTGGAATCATGGAAGTTGTATAGCATGATGAATGAGAACTTTCAAGTATTGGAAAATTAAGACTAATTACTTATTCACATGGATGTGTGAGTCAAGTAATGGACTAAGGGATCAAGTACATAGTCTTGTGCACTGGTCAAGTCCACCACAAAAGATCGATAAGATTATTCGTCATAATTTACAAAAGCTCAGTAAATATGATTATACTTACAAGCTTAAGTGTAACTCTGAGACATTGGAAAAAGGTTCCAATGTATGACAGAGCGAATAAGAAGAATCAAATTAGGCAGAAGGATAAAAATTTCTCAAATCTGAAAAGATGGGAGAGTACTTTCGTATCAGTCTTGTGATCATCTTAATGATTTAGAGACCTTATCACAATTCATCCTCTAAGAGCCTTCTTATAGCTAAGAAGAGGAACTTGAATTGTTGAAATGGTTAAATCAAGAAGATGAGTCATACTTCGTTCCAATACAAGTCTTAGAGTCATACTCCAAGATTGTAACTTGAGTGACATGTCTCAAAAGAAGGTTTAAAACACTTGTCAAATGTAAGAGTAAAAGTTTTCTACTCTAGTACATTTGAAATTGGTAAGTTGTGATGTTTTGGATAAAACAAAGACCAACTTAGGCCAATTGTGTGAAGTGTTTGTCTTGATTAGAATCCGCACTATCTCTTGGATGTTTGACAAGGGAGTCTTATATGTCAAGAGGACAGTGGGAGTCTGAAAGGTCTTGAAAGTCTCAAGAACTAATCAAGAATGGAACCTGAAGTTTTTCACTAGCACACAACTTGAGGTTCATAACCTATCGTGTTGACATATTCTGTGCCCATTCCAGTTAAAGTTGGCTTTGCATATGAGTTCTTAGAGTTCTCAATTTGTTGCACAACAACTTGGAAGCAATGGTAGGCCCTTGAGCTGCCAGGTGGCAAGAAATTAAGATTGAGTTCAGTCCATATGAGTTTGGGTTTGTCATTATCCTTGTCTTGTGACTATGATTTTGACAATTCACATGGATAAGAACACATACACCATTAAATCTAAGTGTCATAAGGTTTCTCTCCGATTCATGAAAATGATGGTGAGGAAACACTTTCACTAAGTAGATTTTAGCTAGATAGCAACTGTGACATTTGCATTCTCAAAGTCGTTAGTGGAGCGTGTGTGGTTTACCGGCACACTAACCTGGACTTGTGAGAAGTGGCAAAAAGGTCTAACCATTATGATTACGGCATACCTCTTCATAATTGTTTAGACACACAAGTGTGCTATCTAAGGGAAGGTGTATGATTTTGATAAAGTTTTATCAAAACAATCTAGCATCAGAAATCTGAACTTTGGTAAGAAAGTCAATGAAGTATTGATTTCTAGAAGTCCAGGTGATTTCTGAGAACATGTCAAAGCTAGTGGGAGCATAAGTGTTATGCTAATAATCATCATGTTAGTGGGAGCATGATAATTATGATAAATATTGCAAGTTAGCAATGTTAATTATAGAAAACAAAAGTTTCAATTGGGAAAAGTTGTTTTGCTATAATTAAGGGAGAGGAAATTATACTTCATCTCAAATCTATAAGCTTAGATCGTGAGGTTTTAATCATTTAGTCAAGGATATATATGAATTTCATGTTGGAATGGCTCAACATAAGGAAATTTTGTATATGGGTCCATTATTTGCGTTCTAAAATTCGATTATGATTACGGCATCCCTTTTCATAATCTGAATTATGAGAACTTGGCAAATAGAAATGGAAATGTTATAGCAAAAGACTGGTTTAGTCTTTATGTGAGACATCATGAATCGTGTCCCATATGCTTCGGATATAGGATCGATTACATGTGCTATAATCATCCGTTCTAAAATTTTCCAAATGCCTGGGGCATTAAGAAGGGAAAAGGTTTAGAACTGGATATGACTAAAAGGATTAAACAATTGTCGAGGACAATCTAAGGTTTACCAAAGATTGTTTACTCAAGGACAATTGGAAGTATAGTGATAATTCTGGAAGGACCATATTGACATAGTCTGTAAGGAGGCAACTCTTGTTCAGAAGTGATAGTCAAAATGGAATCTGGAAATGTTTCAAAGTTAGAATTTTCAATCTGTTTAAGATTAGGAAACTTAATGCAAGAAGGATGTTTCCAAGGAGCTGATCTCCTTTGGAATACTCTGAAATGGTTGTTGTCAAGTCTTTATGACTTTGTACATAATCATTACAAGAGGATCAATGCATATAAGTTTAGAATCTAACAGATTTCAGTAAATGGCATGAATTTGGAATTCTTGCATTTGCAGTAAGGATTTGGGAGTGTGAAAAGAGAATCATTGAAGTTATGTTCAATTGATCTAGCTCACAAAGTAAAGATCATAGACAAACATAGTATGCATACTTGGTGTGTGGCATGACTAGTGTTTAAGAAAACATAGTGTACATGCTTGGAGCATGGGACAACTATTGTTTTAAATTCAAGAATAAAGTTGATAGCTGAAACAATATACAATGAATAATGTGTAATCATATGGTGATAAATAAAAGGTGTTTTATTTATGTTCAAAGGGTTGATACCATATTGGATTCAATTATTATTGTGTTTCATTTTGCATGTTTTGACTTCCCGAATAAACTGGGTTATTCTTCCGGAATGACTAAGTTATTCAAACCATCCACAGTCGGTCATATGTTGGAAGTAGATATGAATTAAGACTGTCATGGGTTGGCTTGTAGAGGTCTAAGGTGTTGGACAAAGAACTAAAACACTCATGAGTGCTCATAAGTTCTGAGTATTGGATTCAACCCGCGCTCATTGGAATCACTTCATGGATTTTATCACGAGTGATCATGAGACGATAATATCTTATATTCTTCAAACCTAGAGATATGAGTTGTTACTATGAGTTGATAGTACATTGATTGCACGAAAACGCATTTGGTAACTCGGTGCTATAAAACGTGCCTTTGTGTATGATTCAACAAGTAGTAAAACAAGCCATATGAGTCGAAGTTTATCCGTTCCTTTTACCTTCGGGATAAAAGCGATATCTGTGGGCCCCTCGATGATTTGATGATGACAAATGGAAGTGCTCGGCCGGGCCAGGACTGATTTGATTTGTTCAATTAGTCAGTCGTCATAAATCGGAAATCGGGAAACAACAAATGGACAGAGAGAATGATTATAATCCATGTCTCAGTCCATATGATATCTAGAATGGAGGAATATATGATCCCTTATCTAATGGACAAGTTCGTTGACAAGATCAGAGTTCGACAGCAGCTTTAAGAGCTACGATTGCCAGTTAGGTTTGAAGTCATACGCAATAATAGTTTTAGACTTATCCAAGTGGGAGACTGTTGGATTAATGTCTAAGTCCATAACTATATTTGGTATGTACTTGACCCGACCCGGCATGGTCCATTTGGGTTGCACTTCACCGACACAATTTATATGGATAATCTTTTGAGAATAGTATGTTTATGATTAATATTAATATATTATAAGTTCTAATATATTAATATGGAATCATATTATTTAATTAGTATTGATCAAGAATTAATTTATAATTAATTAAGTGATCAAAAGGAACTAATTAAATATGGACTCTTATATATATGGAATGGGCCAAGTTCATTTAGGTTGGGCTAAGCTTTCATGGATAGTCCATGGAGTGTTTAACCCATGGATCCTAGGAAATGAAAGGTCATGGGTATTAGGGTTTAACCCTAATCCTCCATACTATATAAAGATGTCTTTGGTTGGTGAAATTGGCACTAGTGTGGATACACTAAGAGGGCTAGCCGATTTCACTAAGAGAGAACCAAGTATTCATATTCTCTAAAGTCTTCCAAGGTGTCTTGGTGATTTGTGATTCCACTTGAGGCTTCCACACTATTGGGGCTAAGCTCTTAAAGCTTGAAGACATCAAGCTACATCAAAAGGTATGTCTTCCAACTAGTACTTTGTAGATTAAGAACATCATAATATGCTAGTTAGGATTAAAGCCTTGGAAAGTTCTTATTTGCATGTATAATAGAGAAAACATAGATCCAAGGTTTATAGGGTTGCATGTACACCATAGGAGTGTTAGAATGCTCAAAACCCAACAACCCCAACATATTGAGGTTTTGCACTTCCTCCTGTTGGGTTATGAGCATTCTAACACTCCTAAGGTGTACATGCAACCCTAAATACCTTGGATATATGTTTTCTCTATTATACATGCAAACTTGAACTTTCCAAGGTATTACCCTAACTAACATACAAAAAATTGATACTTGGGTAATAAAACAAGTTAGATAACATACATTTTCTTGTAGATGGAAACCATATACCTTTAAGAACTTAGTGCCCCAAGTGTTGCACCTCAAACAGAATCACACAACACCGCTAACAATTTGAATAACTTGAGAGAAGAACCCTTTCACTCCATGAAATCGGCTAGCCCTCCTTACCATGACTCCCGGTCACATTTCATGAGCTATGAGGCTTCTTATATAGTGTGCACATTAGGGTTACACCATGTAACTCATGACTTTCCACATTCCTCATGATCCATGGGTTTTAACCTCTATGGAGTATCCATGGGTCGCCACATGGGTTTAGCCCAATATGAAGAACTATGGATCACAAACCCACTTTATAAGAATGAATGATTTACCATATCAATCCCCATTTATTTAATTAGTCTCTTTTGAGCACAAAATTAATTCCAAACTAATTCTTGATCAATACTAATTCAATAACATGATTGCATATTAATATATTAGAACTTATAATATATTAATAAATCATAAATATCCTCTTCTCACAAAAGTCTATCCAAATTGTTCTGATGTCATGCAACCCAAATGGACCATGCTACTCTTGGTTCAAGTATATACCAATAATAGTTATGGGCTTAGACACCTAATCCAACAGTCTCCCAATTGGATAAGTCTAATAAATATTATTGCAAGCATGACTCCAACCCGACTAGCAATCATAGCTCTTAAAAGTTGTTGTCAAACTTTGACCTAGTCAATGATGCGTCCATCAGATAGGGGATCATATATTCCTCCATTCCAGATATCATATGGACTGAGACATGGATTATAATCATTCTCTCTGTCTATCTATTGTTTCCTGATTTTTGATTTATGACGACCGACTAATTGAACAAATCAAATCAGTCCAGGCCTGATGTAATTACTAAATCATCGAGGGGCACACATATATCGCTTTTATCCACATGGGGTAAAAGAAACGGATAAACTTCGACCCAAATGCTCGCTTGTACTTACTTATCAAATTACACACAACGATATGTTTTATAACATCCAAGTTACTGGTGCGTTTACATATGTCAATGTCAATCGGATAACCTTCAATACTCCCAAAACTACTAAGCATCACACGTTTTAATCCCATCTATCACTAACTAATCGGTTCTAGAATGCAAGTCCACCAGCTCATACAATACACATACAAATTCCTCTCTCCTAACATTCTATCATGCAACAACTGAGCAGATCCTTGGCCCGAACTAGCATGCAATTCACCGATTCATAAATCAAGTAACTCCCGTATATCCATGCTAGTCAATTTAGAGATAATATGGGTCGAAAATGACTTTTCGACAAAAGATTATTTAGAATAAATAATCTTAACCAAGTTATAGAATATGTCTCAAGGGTTCCGTACATATAACGAACGCCGAAATTTGAGTTATAACGAAGAAGTTATGGTCCGTCGAAGTTTTTCCGCAAAACCGACACGGCACCGGGAATCGTAAAAAGTGTTATTTGATAAAATACTTTTTAGCCTTAGAGATCTAAATTAAAGTTGTAGTATACGTTAAACCGAGAACATACAAAAAATGAACACCCAAATCTGACTTCGTATGAGGAAGTTATGATTTTTCTAAGATTTGGTTTTTGGCCAAAGCAACCTAAATGATAATTGAAGATCTCATTAATAGGAGCCCAACGATAAAAATACAGACGAAAACGGAGTCCGTATGTAGAAGTTATGAATTTTACGCTGTCATTTAACAGTATAATCTCGTCCTACTGTTAAATTTAAGATCAGTCGAGAATTAGCCAACATAGTCTAAATGAAAGTTGTAGATGTTGTTTTTACCTACGCGTGGATATAAATAATGTCAAAAACTGAGCTTGTATGCGAAAGTTACGCAGTTTAGAAGTCGGCAGGGTACTGTGCGAAATCGGGTGACGTGGCTGAATATGGGTCAAGGCTTTCTCCCCAAAGCAAGCCACCAGATGGTGACACCTGGCAATGGACTCGACGATTAGAGTAGGATTCCGGCCTATAAATAGAAGTGCCAGGTTTCCTCATTCTTCACACCTTCCCAACTTCACTTTTTCTCTCTAATCCGCCAAACCCCCCTAAGCCTAGGTAAACCCTCTAGCACCCAAAGGAAGCCCCGAGAAAAGAGCCTTTCAGCTCGGGAATGTTGCTCCAGCGAAGGCCGGTTTTGCGAAAAACCCGTTGTAAGTGAGTTACGTCTACCCTATCGTTAGTATATCTTATGTTTTAATATATTAATGTTATTAGGACCTTATAATAAGTATTTGGGCTATTATTATGAGTTATATAAGTGTCGTTATAATATCTTTTAACCACTCGCGGTATGGGAATCTGGTTTAAAGGGTCGCATAGGGTTGTTGGATTTCAGAAGTGCTATATGCTAAAATGGTCCTGCCCTTTGGTGATTTATGTCTGGCACTTGTCTGTATATAGTGTTTAAGAAATATTGTTTCATGCATATATAATAGTAATAATAGCAAGACTATTAATTAGTCTCGGTGAATATTAGACTAAACTCTAGTGGTAAGGATACTAGGTTTTGTCAAAGGAAAATTGTGTTAAGAGTAACGAAGTGTTGTCCGAGTGCCGAGTCACCACCTTTTCAAGTGAGTGCATGGTCCCTTTCATTTTACACATAGATATGAAGTATTTAATATAAACTACGTGCCATGTGTGCATATTATCTGTATAATTGCTATCTATGTTTGATGGACGATTTTATACAAGTTTTATATGATTTAAACTGTATATGTATTTATATCTACATAATATGTTGGGTAAAACATGGGTAGATGAAATATGATTTGGATGATTAGTTGAGAGGTGATATAGACCATGAGGTAAGGGTGAGAGGTGGAGGATGTGAGAAGCCTTGTTCCCAAATGATGGCCCCGTCATCTAGCAGAGTATGGATGACAACCATGGACTATTCTAGACAGTCCAGTGGAACACTAGCAGGCTCGCAACCTGTAGGTGTTGTTAGGTGCAATTTGTGCACCTTTTTGCACATCTTTTAGTCCCTTTTCATACATCTATTTAGCATAATTGTTCTTCATTTGTCTTGCATTTCATCATATTCATGTTAGTCTCTAGAACAACCTTATTTGCACACTTTTATGTCTTTTTCAGGTAAACCGGAGGTTGGAACGCGCTGTGGGAAGTGTCGGGAAGCATTGGTGAAGATTTCGGAATGATCAGGCGAAGAACGAAAAAGTTGGAAAAATCAAGTTTGGATTCGAAGTCAGAGGGGTACACGGGCCGTGTTGTGTTTACACTGAAAAATCAACACGGGTCGTGTTGACCAAAATGGGAGCTGTTGACCATGCTGAACACGGGCTGTGTCAGTTTTACTCTATGTCCAACACGGGCCGTGTTTGACCCAGAAACCAACTTTTGGCAGTTTTTCCTATCTTTCATATTACGCGTTAAGGGCCATTTTTCCACACAGACAACATATCAGAGCACCATTGCAGAGGAGAATTCGAAGGTTTTTGAAAGGGTTTGTCCGTTAATCATTTGGAAACATTAATTCTCGTTTTTGTAAGTTGTAATTACACTTAATTTCATCTTTTAGACTTGTGATCTTGTTCTAGCCATGTGTGGCTAGAACCCTAACTTCTCCAACTTCATGTTTTGACTTTTTGGTTGTGAATCAAATCATATGACCTGATGTTTGTGTTTAACTTCTATCTAGTGAAATTGATTTTACTTCAATCGAATGTTTGATTCTAATAATGATTCTTATTGGCCATTTGAATTAGGGTTAGGTCATTCAAGTTATTCATTTTGCAAAATCCGTAATTGTTTTGTGAATTGAACTAAGTAACAAGCATTAAATTGATTTCTTATGAATGAATTTAGTGTAAATCTTTTCACACATTCTTACGCTCCCGAGCTTGTGAGGAGTATTGGGTGTTGTTGGGAACATTCACAATAAGCTTAATGCAATCTCTTAATCTACTTCTAAGAGCTTGTTTAGATTAGGTTAGTAAGGTTAGGATTAATCAAAGAGCTTGTTTTGATTGATTAATGTGGTGAATGGAAAAGTGTTAGAGCTTGTTAACACTTTCAAGTACCAACTTAGATAGAATGAAACAAATGTCTTGTCATCTTTGATTCACATTGCTGGATTGTTATACATGGAGTTGGAGTCCTTACAAAATCTAAGTTTAATTCATTAGTTTAGTTGTTTACTCGTGTTTTATATTGGTTTGCTACATCATTACACTCAACCCCCCCCCCCCTTATGTAATCTTTTGTGACCAAATACCTTACTCAAAGAGGTATATACTAATTATCCCGTGTCTCTATGGATCGACCCTACTTGCCTTGTACTACTTTTCTAGTGCAATAGAGTAGTGTACTTGGAGTCATTTGTACCCCTTTATTTGTTGGGTTTGACACGCATAACAGGTGTTGTGAACGATGTGTTCACTGGTGTACTCTAAAAACCCAATGACATGTATTGCGAGTGGACTCTCAAAAACGATAATGTCAATAAATGACATAACCCTAGCAGATGTGCCCGAGGGACAATACCGGCAGCTGCGCCTCATAGAGAATGTCACAATTCTGGCAGCTGTGCCTAAGTGATAGAACTAGCAACTGTGCTTGACAACTGTGTCATTGACAACGATGGACTTCATACCTATTCCTTAGGATAATCCTTATGAATGAATGAATGAGAAATAGCTGATTCTTAGGGTAGATCCTTAAGAGTAAAGAAGATAATGGGGATGGGTAATTGGGTTAACTGTTTGATGATTAAACATAATAATTATATTATTGTGGGTTGAAAACCCTATGTACTCACCAGGTTTCCCAACCCGACCCACTCTAGCTTATTTATATCACATGTGTTGATATGAAGTCACATTACGCTGAGAGATTAAGGAGATATAAATCACTAGTAATAATGAATGTAAGTTCTGTTTTTGCTTATGTTTCTGTATTTACGATAACATCCCAAATGTTTTAAAATGAATAAAAATACTTTTTTTCGGAAATTCTTTGATAACGTATTTATCATGTTTTACTGGGAACAAATACCGCAACATTTTTATTAAAGGAGTTACTCTGATTTTTATAAAGCAAAAACAAAATCGGTTTTTTCTGGCCATGAAATCGGGATGTCACAGTTGGTATCAGAGCATTAGTTTAAGCGAACTAGGAATATGGATTTATTTCTAGACTTAAACTTAGAATGTTAAGCAATGATTGTGAGGAGTGTGTCTTAGTTAATGCACCTGGACAGACATAAACACTAGCTTATTTAGGGAAAATGCCTAACATGCTTTTATGTGCTAAATTATTTATGATGCTTTATGATACTAAATGTATGATCGGGTCTATGGTTTGTTGCCGACCGGATCTGGAAACTTTATGTGTTCAGATTTCTAAACGTTTAATTACGGTATTAGAATTAGCATGTAACTTTTCGAAGTAATAGGAAATTTACACGTCGATCGTAAATAAAATCTTTCCTATCTAAATTCTAGTCACTGGACACCGAACGTCTGAATGGGTGTATAGATCGACATGGTGAGAACTCGAAGCTGATTGGGAAGTGATAACTCGTAGCTTGAGCCACAAGTGATTGAGCGTGCGCCAAAAGTAGCAGTCGCACCCGAGCCAATCACTATGGTTGGGGTACAAACAATGATCCAGATGATGTTAGATCGTCAAATGGGAGAAACAAGGCGTTTTCTTCAACATAATCGAGATGAACCTACGGTGCCTGTTGAGCAGCCCGAACTGAATGAAGAGTTGTCAGAATAGGGAAATTACAGTCGTACGGTGAGTCAAGTTGGACCCCGAGCAGTCAGGAGAAATGACCCGGACAGAAGGATTGACCAGGATGGGCGCATGTTTAAGAACTTCTTGAGTGTCAAACCACCAAGTCTTGCTGGAAGCCCAAAACCAATGGAGATTATGGACTAGATCTCCGAGATGGTGATGGTACTTGAGAGTTGCGACTGTAGCGATAAGAAAAAGACGATCTTTACAGTCAGACAACTAAAGACCGGAGTGCTAAGTTGGTGGAAGTTGTTGGCAGATACAATGCCACAAGGAGAAGCCATGTGAATGTCTTGGGAAGCATTCGTGGAGCAGTTGAAAATGCAGTACTGCTCATAGATAAATCTGATAGACCTAAACAATGAATTTCAGAACCTGAAGAAAGGAAAGATGAGTGTGGATGAGTTTGCGACCACATTCACCGAGAGGATGAAGCTATTCCTCTACTTGGTGCCTACTGAACTCTCCAAGATAGATAGGTTTGCTAACGGACTGCCCACAGACTTTGGCCCAATGGTCAAAATGGCAGCTACTTTGAAAACAGTTGTTAGAGCAGCTACTTCTTCCTTAGAAATATGCACCCCATAAGCTTCCAACACGTTGAGTTTATGCCATGAACTCGAAGAGATGGCCCCTGAAAAGGGAATTTATTTCCATAATTGACCTTCTAGATTCTGGATGTTACAGTCCTGAAAACGACTCACCATGCTCAGAGCAAATGAGACGTCCAGTCGAGTACATGTCATAGCATACATGATTGATCGTATAGCAAAAGCATATGAGACTCGACTCATTCTATCATGTTCATCATTAGAACTAGGACATTAAGTTTGACTCAATTTGGTGCCATGTTGCATATGTAGAAAAGCTTTCTTGGAGTCTTGCATCTTAAACCTCTTCAAGATATTATCCAGGTATGTATTGTGGATCAGTCATGTTAGATGTTTCGATATATCTCTATAGATCCTACTACCAAGTATGTATGAAGCCTATTCTAGATCCTTCACTGTGACATCCCAAATTCACGGTCATTTTAAAAAATTTATTTATGCTTATTTAAAAATTAGAGTGTCCATTTTAAAGAATAATATTGCAGAATTTGTTCCCGAAAAATATGATAATAGTATTATCAAAGCATCTCTGAAGAAATTTATTTTATTTATATTAAAACATTGGGATGTCATCGTCAATACAGAAACATAAGCATAAACAGACCTTATATTCATTTACACTAATGATTTACACCTCCTTTAATCTCTCAATGTAATGTGTCTTCGTATCGATACCTATGTTATAAATAAACTGAGTGGGTCATGTTGGGAAACCCAGTGAGTACATAGGGTTTTCAACCTATAATAATATGGTTAATTTGTTTCTTCACATACTTCATGTCAAACAATTAACCCGATTACACATCCCTTTTATCTTTATTTATTCTTCCCTAAGGATTTACCCTAAGGGTCATCTCCTACATCATATTTACCTCTCATCGTCTTACATCGCATTTCCTTATATGTTTGTTTCTAAGGACTTTTCCTAAGGGTCATCGCCTACATCACATAGACAGTACGGATTCGGGGATTACTCCCCTAATATGTGTCCAATAAGGGTTAGAGTATCATCGCATGAATACGTAGTTACTACATCGCCTGAACTCGTAATTCATCGCCTACAGGTTATGAGTCTGCCGGTGTTTCCACATGGCTTGTTTAGATTAGTCAGTGGTCACCATTTATACTCTGGTAGATGACTACATCCGAACATCGCAACATCGCAGGTCAAGGTTAGGAAGCAGGTGACGATGCAAGGGATCAGGAGTAAGGATCTATATGCCTGAAGATCGAGATATAAAGTAGCCATATAGATAGTATCATGTGGTGTAACCTAATATAAGAAACATAGTGTAGGGTGAACTTGAATATCTATGTAATTGTTTCAAGAAATAATATAAACATTAGTTATGTTATTTGATATGTTAAGTTGCTATATTATTTTTCTTGTGTGGTGACTTGGAGAACTGAGAGGCAATACTTGTGATGAGTATTAGTAGAGGCATATACTACCGGAAGCACATGAATCACACTTGGATCAGGGAAAGTCACAAGGTTACCAAGGCATCAATAGTTGAGTTTGTTTCATTTGTTTTTGTCGTTACCATCTTTTTGGTAATGACTAAGAAGATTATTGTTATTTCGAACCTAATGGTCGTATCAAATCCAATCCGGCTAAGATAATTATGTTACATGGTTTAGAGAGCCAAGTTTGATGTAGCATCCAACTTAAGCCAGAAGATTGAAGTAAAAGATAATCGAAGCGATCACTAGAAGTATTGTGATCACCGTGAAAGAAAAGAAGCTTGTAGCTAGAAGTGCTACATGCTAGAATGTGATTATACCACATTAGAACATGAAGGAAGGTATCTTCCATTCTCGAATCTGACTCAAAAAGACCCGAGTCTAAGCGTTGCATCTTACGATGAAAGGTTATTAGAACATGACCCATTGGTCTGTTACGGTAATCGAAGTAAAGAACTTATACAAGCCCAACATAGTATGAATAGTGGTTGCAAGATTGAGCACCGTCAGTAGTTAAGAAGTCTAAGAGTTAGATAGTCATTTGAAATGACATAAGAGTTACGGTTATTACCTAGGATGAAAAGATAACATGCAGAGTCATTATACAACCCCTGTAGAACCAAGAGACAAATTTTTCAAGGGAAGACAAGAAGGAACACGTGAGGATGTGGAACGTGCTTTTGGAGTTCTAAAATCAAAATGACACATAGTTCAACATGCGGCACATGCAATTTTAACCTGAGACAACGAAATATTTACATAGAGTCGTTGATATTTAAAACACATGAAAACACTAACAACTTTGAGAAGACTTGGCTGATTATATGTACGATGGTAATGAAGATGAATATTTTATGGGCAAAAATGTAATTTTTTTTTGTGATTTTTTTTTTAAATTGTAAATGTTATGTTTTATTAAAAAAAATTAGGTTTTATATCTAACATATTTTATTAAATTAACTTTTTTTATAAATATTAAAAATCAAATCGAAAATAAATGATGACATGGAAATTAATGGGTGTTATAACATGTTGCTCATTTTCTCACTTGGTGTTATAACCAAGGTTCTAAATAACATAAGGCGTAACTTAGCGGAAATGTCAAGCCTCAAGCTTTTTTTAGTCATGACAAGTCACGTCGTTTGTAAAGCGTGAAAAGAGCGGGAATTTTGTGTGTGTGTGTATGTGTGTGTGTGTGTGTGTGTGTGTGTGTGTGTGTATATATATATATATATATATATATATATATATACTATTTTTCATTTTTTATATACATATGTGACTTAAGGAGCCATGTTGTCAAAGTTTGGCGACAAATACACGTTTTGGAGCCATAGTGAGCTTTTTAAAACATCGGTTATAACACCATGGGTCACATGACATTTTAGGTGTCACTTTTTTGGTGTGTTAACATGCTTAACATGTTGCCCACACCTACTAGCCTAATTTATTTTATATACATGTATATTTATATATACAATTGAACAAAAATATTTAGATGACTAGTTAATTCTAAAATATATCAAAAAATTATTCTTCATTTTATTAGTTCATCGAATAATTAATAAAAAAAACTAAATTGATAAATGATGTTCTAAAATGTTATAAGAAAAACTTAATGTATTCTAAGAATGATATACTTGAAAGTATTGATTGTGAAAAGTTGATGACAAACTTTACTTCCAAAAATGCTAAGAGAGCCTTATGATTCATATAACTATATAAGATTATATATCGTATTATCTTTTTTTAATTGTTTGTATAACATGTATCGGTTTAAAATAGTATTAACGAATTTAGCTTATATACATGAAAATATTATAGTTAGGAACTCAATTTTATTTTTCGTATATGGCCGTCAAAATCGACGGAACTTCCGTCCGTGTAGTGTTAACTAATAGTGTTTTGGTAATATTAAGGTATAAATATCGAGTTTTATGACTAAAACAATAGAAATGTAAATACAAAAAAATAAAAAGTAAAATAGTATAATTTCCACACACAACCAAAAAGAAAAAAAAAAATTGGTTATGGATGTTGAAATAAGATTGGTGGGTGTGATCATGTTATAGCATGTTATCATATCAAAAAAATACCACCTCACATGTCATGTCATATATTCATTTATAACACAAAGTGAATGACAACATGTTATAACACCCATTAATTTTCATATCATTATTTTTTTCGATTTATTTCTTTTTTCAATTTATTTATTTTCGATTTTTTTCAATTTGATTTTTTTTCGCTAGAATATGTAACGCCCCATTTCTGGTATGTGATTTAAATAAAGTAATTTTCAATTCTAGAGGGGTACTCGACGAGTCTATAGCCCAACTTGTCGATTAGAGACGGGTTCTGCACGTGTTTTAAGCTGGCTACTCGACGAGTCCATATTCTTGGACCCGGCGAGTCTGCCAGTCTGGATGAAACCCTAATTTCAAGGGTTTGCACCCTATTTAAACATTATTATGCGCCCCAAACCAGCCTCCATCACCCTCAGAACGTCCCTTACTAAACCTTAGCCTTCCTTTAAGCATTCTTGGAGTATTTCTCATTTTGTGGAGGATTTTGGTGCATTTTAAAGTTAGAAGAAGAAGAGAGAAGAGGGGTTCTCAAGAGAAGCAAAGAAGATTTGTGTTTATTGTGTCATTCTAGCTTCCATTAAGGTATAAAGCTCGAATCTTGGCTGTTCATCTTGTAGATCTCCTTAAAAGCTTGTTAGTGTGGTTTTTGAGCCTTTTCTAGACTTTGAGGTCGATTTATGGGTAGTTAAGATGAATGGGTTTCAGATCTAAGCATTTCAGGACTCCTTAAGCTCAAGGTTGCCACCTTTATTGAGCTAAGAACCCATTCCAAACCTAGATCTCCTCTTTTAGCTCCTTTTTGGGCATTTTAGCTTATTATGAGCATGCATGAACGTAAAGTTAGAAACTTTACGTGTGAAATCAGTCCTAGGAACCCAGATCTATGATTGGATGCATTGGAATCGAGAAAAATTGATTGTATAGTAATGACATGCTTGGGACTCAGCGAGTTGTTCTTCAGACTCGGCGAGTCGAGTCGCGAGTCCTCAGTTTTTCCCTGATTTGAGAGTTTAGGGTGAATCAGTGAGTAGATTAAAGACTCGGTGAGTTAAGACTTGGATTTGGAAGCAGTCAGACTCGACGAGTTGTTCATACGACTCGGTAAGTCAAAGACTGGGTGTGTTCTTCTGTTGAAAGGGAACTCGACGAGTTGTTCATACAACTCGGCGAGTCGGATGAAGATTAGACTCGATGTTAGTATCGAAGAAGAACCCGTAGAGTCTTTGCCAAACTCGACGAGTAGAAGCGAGTAGAGGATTAGAATGGATGATAGGGACTCGGCGAGTTGGCGGTCCAACTCGGCGAGTCTGGTCAACTGAAAGTTGACTTTGACTTGGAAGTTGACTTGTCCAGGGGTAAATAATCATTTTACCCCGAGATTAGTTATCAGTATTTGATTTAGTGTTTATGGGATTTGTAGCCGGGGAGTTCCGGAGCAGCAGTCAGACAGTTTCAGATCTAGCATCTCAGCAGCCAGCGTTGCGAGGTAAGTTTTCCTTCCAGTAGGAGCGGGTCTACGGCCACAATGCCAGCCCGTCTAGTTAGCAGTAGTACCGGAATTCGGTACGATGCAATAGTTCAGTGTGCTTGACGTCTTTGTGATTCAAGCATGTCCTTGTGTTATGTGTTCTGGACTTCGGTCCGATGCAGTATGTAGTATGTGTGTTCATGTTAGTTGATATGTTTTTGCTATGCTATGTTCAGTAAGTTTCCGGACTTCGGTTCGATGCAGGGAACAAGGTCCTAGTCAGTTTCGGACTTTGGTCTGATGCAGTTAGTTCCGGACTTCGGTCCGATGCAGGGGACGGGGTCCCAGTCAGTTCCAGACTTCGGTCCGATGCAGTTTCCGGACTTTGGTCCGATGCAGAGGGCAAGGCCCTGGTTAGTTCCGGACTTCGGTCTGATGCGGTGGGCAAGGCCCAATAGTTGTATATGTTATTGTATGGTATGTGGTAGTTTAGGGGAGCCCACTAAGCTTCGTGCTTACAGTTTCAGTTATGGTTTCAGGTACTTCCGCTAGCAAAGGGAAGAGTTCGGGTTGATGACATCGCACACACCACAACTTCAATTTTATCCTGAGAGTTTTATTCATATATTTTGATATGATTGATACAGATTTGTTTTGACACAGTTACTATGACTTTTGAGTTACTCATTCCATGGTTCTTATTATATATGACATTCGATGTTGTGATTTTTAGTAACATTAAAACAAAAATATTGGGGTCGTATTTTTGTGATGTTTCATAATATTTATAAAAAAATAATACATACAATTTAATTAAATCCTAAATGAAACATAACATTTAAAAACTAAAAATAACATTACACAAAAAAACATTAAACGCACAAAATACGGTAGTTCTAATTTAAAAACATAAAAACGATACAGTAGTCCTAATCCAAATATTTCTTCTCGATCCTCTCATTCATCTTTCGGAGCACTTGTACTTGTCGCGGTCCCATATTTTCCTTGCTAATCTGAAGAATTGTTAAATCCTTCTTCATTTGATCTTCATCCGCTTGTTTTTCTTTCAACTTTTTCTTTTGCGATTAAATTGTGTTGATCGAACTTTTCTTTCATTTCGTTGAGCGCGATTCACTGTGTCACGCCCAACCAATCGAATGGGGGAGATCTCTTTGACGTCGTCGGGGATGTCATCTGCGTCGGCGTTGATGTCGATGTCGATGTTAGTTCGTGCGTCAAAAACCTCAAACAAACTCGAATTAAGAGACCTCTTTGATTGTACCTCTGACGATGTTGGAGTTTTAAGGCATTTTGGATTGCCTCTCACAATCTCCCATATTTTTTCATACTCGAAACCGTGACCCATTCCGACTTAATATTGCTCTCTCACGACTTTCAACACATCGAAATCATTCGCACCACTTTGCTTTTGTGAAGAAACTTTGTTGTAAATCGCATTAAACTTGGTGCACCTATGACTAATTGGAGCCACTTACCACTAAGCATATCGCATTGCGATATGTCAGTCTCTTCATAAGTGTGAAATTTTCCGATCACGGCTTCCAAAATCCAATTATCTTCATATCATTTCCTATAGTTGGATTTTTTGAAGTTCCTCACGACGCCACCGCCAAGTTGTACTCCTCCTCCTGTGTCCACCATAGTGGAGCTTCTTCTTCACTTTTCGCGATCGTTTTTTTTCCTTTCTCTCTACCTTTCCTACTACCTCCCACTTGCGTTTTGGGAACCAGTTGTTGCGTTGGTTGTGTGGGTGGTGATTGTGTGGTTTTTTGCGGCATGGAAGCGAAAGTATTAAAAAGGTTTTGTTGAAGGTTTGGATTTTGTTGCATGTAGGGCGATGTAGGAAATTACATTGGGGGTGAGGCGGGATTAAAAAATTTTCTTTGAAATGGTATTTGGGGTGAGTTTTGAGTGTTGAGTAGGTTCATATAGCTCCTGTATTGTGTGAACCTCATCGAAACGAATGTGTATGTGTTTAGTGGAGGGGTGTTCAGGTTTTGCTCCATAGCTTAGCTGAAAGAAAATATGGTTGATTTTATATAAAATGAAAAAAAAAAAAGAAGAATTGTGTTGGTAAAAAAAATAGGTATATGTGTGCATTTATATGTAAAGTAAATAGGTTTATATATATATATATATATATATATATATATATATATATATATATATATATATATATATATATACATTTTTTTTTACTGTTCCCAACAGTCATTTGACCGTTCCTTCCATTTTGAAGCCGTTACCAATCATGACCATAACAATAGGAGGCAACATCACCGTCCTTAACTGCATAAAGGTAGTGGTGTTCATGTGTTATGGTGTCATGATGGCTGTTCCACGTAGACAAACACAGCTCTTCACAACCCCACAACATGGTCTAAGTTTTTAGAATATAGTGCTTACATAGGTAAATTTTGAAAGTTTGATATTTAAATGAGTATTGGGATTTTCGAAGCACCCATCGGATTAGGAATAGCAATATATTTTTGAAAATCAAGTAATTTAACTCATAAACTCATTGCGGAAAATCATAAGTTCATAATTCATTATTTAAAATGGCATAAGACAAAACAAAAAATAAAAAAATAAAATAAATAAGGTGTTAACTCATCACCTAAAGTAATGCATCTCAAGTAGAAGCTCAACTATTCCAAATAAATAGAAAAAAAAAAATGCTTCAAACTACCAAGGAATATCTTTTAACTCTTGTTTCTTTTATGTAACTTATCTTTTAACTTTTATGTAAATGAAAAGTGATGAAACAAGTATACAAGTTGTAACTTCATATCTCTGATTAATCTCTTATGTCTATCCCTATAAAACATACTAGAATGTAACGTTTTGTCGAAAATAGTTTTGAATTTATAAATACAAACATTTAAATAGATAGACATTTTAACTTAAGTTCCCCACAAGTGATATGAACAACCCACTCCAAAATTTGATATTTGTTTAGAGGGTCCCTACTCCCAACATTGCTTCATCGGTCCAACCGTTCGTCTGCCATACATTCTTCAACCATCTATTTCAAGCCTTTACCAACCAAAAATAAATGCATATAAATCAAACTAACTCCTCAACTACTTGGTCCACAGCCTGACATGTGGATATCGATCCCAAATTGTTAAATCATACATATTTCTACATTTTTTTTTGTTGGGAGCATGTTTAAAGGCTTATACATTAAGCAGTATTAGCGATAATTAAAATTCATTTACATGTGCACCATCGATTGTTTTTCGACAAAGAGTTAATATTATTTTTTAATCAAAACATAATCAACATAATGTATTGTAATTGTTTTGTTACAATAATAGTTCATTTACCTTGTACATATATAGATCTAAGACTTTTGATATGAGTCTCTGTGACGGTTTTCTATACATTAATATCCAAAATTTGTCAAGTTTTTTTTTTCGCTCGTGTTCCCTGTAATGGCAATTTCATGTCATCATTAAATCAAAGTTTGCACAAAAAAAACCTCTTAAGTTTACAAAACTTTTGATCTCTTATCCTAAGTTTTTTTTTTTTTTTTTGTAAAAAATGTATTTATATGTTTAGTAAAAATTTCGTGTATAAATATGTTTTTTTGTATGAATACGTATAATATGATAAAAACGTTAAAAAAAATTGCATAGTCAATGATTTTTACAAATTTAATTTAATGGTAACAATTTACTTATAAACCTACTATTAAAAGTAACAAGGGAAAAAATAAAAAATGAAAATAAATTTAATAAATTTTGAACATTAACAAACAAAAAATCATCATATAGATAAAACTGACAAAAAAATTTCAAACTAAAAGGCTTTGTATCAAAAGCCATTAATTCGTTGTTTCACATTAATATAATTTTATCTATCACATCGTACACTTATTAATTTTCTTGCTTCCTATTTCGCAAAATCCACTGTTATAAACGTAATCATATCATGTACATATACTATTAATCACATTAAAAGTGAAAGACCCGAAATAACAAATAATGAAACAATTCATATATTGACATGCTAATTTCAAAATTTATGTCTTGTTATTCCTATCATCTTGTGGTTTCATGATGATCCACAAGAAAGGTGACATAATTCAAACTCGTTATTTCTTTCTTCTTATTATATTGTAAGGGGGAGCAAAACCCTCTAGTTTCATTTTTAGAGACATAATTCCATTTGGTGGCATATTACTAAAACCCTGTTTTGTCAAAATCTAGATATATAATAAAGTAACAAGTACACAAAATCAAGAGATGTATTAAGGAAAAAAAAAAGTACGACGATTATATTAGCCATTAACAAAAATACTTTAGATATAAATCAATGATTTTTATAATAAACATTTTGACTCCTACTTTATACATAGTCTCTTTTCCATGCTCTCCTGGTGTATACATATTTTGCTTAATCATCCATAAGATTTCTCCATTTGAGCCACGTGTTAAAAATTGGCTAGTCATTTACTTGATCATCTTATATGTTGATAAATAATCTGTGAAGACAGATATAAAAAAAACATATCACTGAATGTGAGGTTTAATCGAAATGTGGAGAGCTTGGTTGTTTCACAAAATTCTCTGTTTCTTTTTTCTATTTATCGGATGCGTTCTCGTGTTGTTTCCCACCTTTTCAGAATAAAAATGATGGAAATGAAATTCAATATTTTCTCTTTTCTCTTCACTTTAATACGAAACAAACAAGAAAAATAAAAATAACTTAGTTTCCCACCTTATGTCTTCACTGTTTTGACCGCAATTCACGTGGACTCGTCCAAAAAAAAATCACCGTGAGGACAAAACCATAAGAATTGTCTCTGTGGTTAAAATTTGTCATTTTTGTCTAAAAATATTTAGACTAGTCTAAAAATATTTAGACTAACATTCGGTCTAAAGTTTTTATTTTATTGTGAGTTTAATCCAATTTCGTTTTCAATTTTTATAAAATGATAGATCTTATACTTCATATGTTCGTTTTTTAATTTGTTTTTATTTATTTTACAGTTTTCTTAAATAAAAATAAAACAAAAGAGAATATATAAAATAAACTATACCCCACCCCCAATACACCCCTTCAATCTTGGGTCTCTCTTTTTTCTCTCTACTGTTCACGAAAAACCACATGTGACACCGTTGGAAACCACCACCATTGTCGGAGAATCAGAATGTTGTCACCACCACTACCTTGAAAACGAGGTGGCGCCACCAACTGTTGGACGCTAAAGAATCAGAACACCACCACCAACTGCTAGGGTCTCTCTTCCTCAGCAAACCCTTCGTCGAATTTCAGGCGAACAACACCATATTCACGTCACCTTCACAAGCGAACATATCTAAACTGAGAACCAACGAACGGAACGGATCAACACCACCACCGAAGTCCAGCAAACACAAGTTTGGAGAGGCGACAACAACACATCGATTCTGACGACGACGTACAGTAGTAACGATCGACATGTCGCTTCATCTTTCTCTTTCGATTCCGACGATGATTTAGATGAGATTAGGAGCAGCTGGTGGTTGGGGCAACATTTTAATTTTTCAACGACCCTAAACCTAGCTTCGTCAATCTTATACGACTCATCCCTCCATTCTGACGACGTTCTCATAATAACCTTAACCCTAGCTCTGATTTTGTATCTTGTAGCTCATAGTCGTCATCAGAGAAGGATAGAGATGAAGTTCGGTGTCGCCGGAGCTACAACAAACCTAAAAGTCGCCGCCATCTTCAGATCTAGCTCGACAGGGGCGGAGGATTGTTAGGGCCAGGAGGGGTTGTGCCCCCCCCCCCCCCCCCCCTATTTCTTTTATTAGAAATAGTCCATGTATTTTGATTTTATACATATTAGACTCAAAAATATAAAATTTTGGCTTTGGCCCCCCCAGTTCACCAATTTTTATACACATTATATTTTCAGCCCCCCAAAAATATATGTTGAAGCTTCGCCACTGTAGCTCGAGGTCGTCGGAGTTTCCATCTTCAAATCGAGAAAGATGATCGTTAGAGCCACAACAAACCATTTGAACACCTTTTTCTCCTAACAGTAGAAGAGATTGGTATAAGCAATTCTGCAGTTGTGTTCCGACGAAAAGGGTGGTGCCAACCGTTAGGGCTGTCAAATCGGGCAGTCGTGACGTGTTTTTGTCTGACACGACACGACACGATAAGGTTTTGTATAACATAAACACGACACGACACGATGTCGTGTTTTCTTTCATTAACACGAAAACGAACCAATTAAAACACGACAACACGACAC
The DNA here is from genome assembly GCF_002870075.4 of Lactuca sativa. Taxonomy (NCBI): domain Eukaryota; kingdom Viridiplantae; phylum Streptophyta; class Magnoliopsida; order Asterales; family Asteraceae; genus Lactuca; species Lactuca sativa. The sequence goes on from NC_056629.2 coordinate 177,702,474, forward strand.
GACACGACAAATATAATATTACATAACTATTTGTGTATTTCGTTCATACTAACACGACAAAAACGACAAACACGAAAAACACGACAACCACATGCTTAATGGTGTCAATTTCATGTCGATTTATGAACACGAACACGACACGACACGAAATCGTGTTTTTTAATCTTGACACGAAAACGACACAAACACGAATTCTAATTTTGATTTTGTCCCGATTTCGTGTCGTGTATTTTTGTCGTGTCGTGTCATAAATTGACACCCCTACCAACCGTCTGTTCACTTCCGATGGACAATGAAGACGGAGAGAGAGATGGGTGGGGATAAATATTTATTTTTTGTTTTACTTTTAATTAGAAAAATATTAAAGTAAATAGAAGAAATAGAAAATATAAATATAAAGGGCAGAATCATCATTTTATAAAAAAATCAAAACAAATTGTGCCAAACTCACAGCAAAATAAAAACTATTGACATTTAATACTAGTCGAAACCTTCTTGGACCAAAATCACAATTTGCAACTAACTATAGAGACCATTCTTGAAGTTTTGTCCACTATCAATTAGTTGGAGAAAAGAAACAAATTTGTGTTATACAATTAATATTCAACCTTCATTATACACAAATTGATTAATAATGTCAGACAATAAAATCTCATTGAATTCGTTTTCAACTTACACATACAATAAAATTAAGAAGAAAATGGTACATTTTATAATCAATAACAATACATTTGGTCACCAACTAGCCACAAAGGATCCGATCGCCTTCCTTGAAAATGTCAATTCCTCGTCCACATTTCACAGGTGTCAAGTGCATGTTAGCTTAAGTCATAAACAGCTAATTAACAACTTCTTTTTTACAACAAAACTATTGTGAAAGTACCATGGTAAGCCACTAGAACGTTTTTTATTCACAAAATACCATTAAAATAATATATATTTAATTAACAAAACATTCAAGTTGCTCACCTTATAATAGTACTTTTTAAAAACAATGGTGTCCAGTAGAAATAAAACAAATAGTTAACAAAACAAAAGCAGAATAATTTGGTTTAGGGTGTAAAGCATGTTGTGCTTACCAATATATGTTGTTACTTTTTAACTTAATTAACTTAATGAGGACCCAACTTAATCCAATAAGCTATACATAGATTCCTTGTGACTTAATGGACATAATATGAACAACACTTAATCTTATAGGGGCTATATACGGGATGTTTCTTTATAGCTTAATGTCTTAATGAAAAATTAACTTCTTAATAAAGAAACCCAAGGAGAAAAAGACTAAATTGCCCTTAATTTTGCTTTCCATCTCCCCAAGTGTTGTTTATATAAATCATTTATCCAAACAACACTTAATGAAAAAAAGGCAAGGCCTAGGGTTGGAGATGTCTTCCATGATGATGATGATGATGATGATGATAGTATGTGTTATGTATGTATGCCCTACAAAGTGTGTCCTTAAAACATACATCATATCTAAGAACGATAATCTCTTACAAAAAAGTACACACATAAATTCTGCCTTTTGTCTATCTATTAACTAAATGCAAATCCAACTCTGGTTCTCTAATGCTGATCTTCTAGTGTCTTGTTGCTGTAAAGGGTATTAATGTCTATTCAACTCTGTGAACCAAAAGTTGAGTGATATGATATGATATCCAGGTGAAGCTAAAGATATGGTGGTGTCTACCTGCCACCATAAGGGTGGTAACGACTGCCACCACCACTATAACCTGCCCTACCACCATATGGCCCACCTGCACCACCATAACCTGAACCTGCACCTGACTCATAACTACCACCACTACCCCCTGCCCCCCCACCATACCCCCCATACCCTCCACCACCACCACCACCACGACCATACCCACCTAACCCACCACCATATCCACCGCCAAACCCTCCACCACTGAATGAACTAAACCGACTAGAGTAACCGAGTGGCGGCTCACCACCACTGCCTCTATAACCACCATAATCACCGCCAAATTCACCATAACGACTACCAAATTCACTTGCACCAGGTCCATATGGCCCATAGTCACCATACCTAGTTGGAAGTGCACCGTAAGACCTATAAGAAGGTGGACCATAACCACCACCACCACCACCACCTCCTACACCACCATAGCCACCATAAGAATCATCAAATCCATCAAAACTATCAGTGTATCCACGTCCCCTAGGTTCCCTAGTGTATGAATTAGGTGCAGGGTTTGAGGGTTTCTTTGGTTCAGCCTTCTTGATCTCAACCTACACCAAATAAACATGTTAACCTTTTCCTTTTTCTCCATATAAAACTATTTATAAACCAAACCCATGGACATATGGACATCCATCTCTAGCAAAGAAAAAAAAGGGTGTCTTTTTTCTACATTGAATAGGCTTATAGAAGATCTTTAATATAACTTACCTGTGTGCCATTCATATCAATCATATTTCCATTGACAAGAATTTCATCAACGGTTTGTTCACTATCAAATACAATAAATCCAAACCCTCGTGAACGTTTTGTCACATGATCTCGGATAATCTCATGCTCAACTATTGTTCCATGTTTTGAGAAGAAGTCTTTAAGCTCATCTGGACACAAAGGAATGGCAAGAATCAGATAATTAGAGCTTTTATATATTCAAGATTTTCACATGCTAACCTTCTGTAACTGATGTGGGGATCCCACCAACAAATATCTTTTTTGTTTTATAATCCCTAGAATCACCAGAGCCTTTGGGAATGGTTCTCTTGATTTCCACCTATGCAAATAGACATCCAAGCAGTTAGTAACAAAATTATTAGCACTGAACTACAAACTATGTATGACTAGAGTCGATGAAATGTCTTTGAGAACACAAAGACTTTAGAAAGTAGGGAACTTGATTCGTATTTGATCTCCAAAATATTGTTAAACTGGAGAGGTCCTAAAGAAGAACATTTCAGTAACTGCATGATTCAACTATTCAAGTCATAACCAATTGGGGAAAATCCACCAAGCAATAACCTAAATTTGATCAATCAATGCAACCTAATAGTTTGTAGTTCTTAGAGTATTTGTTATTTTCTAAGAAAGCAGTCTCACATTACAGATAATCTAAGTGGAGATTGAATTGCTATGTAATTTCAATGCATCTATCAGGTTCTTTCTCAAGAGAACAATGTAAACGGGAATTCAACTGTAAAAAAATGACAGGATTTACTGTTAATATGCTACAATTATGAAGTAACTCACCTGTTTTCCATTTATGACATGTGTCTCAGCAATTACAGTGTCAACGACGGAAGGATCTGCATATGTGATGAACCCAAAACCCCTCGGTCGACCAGTTTGTCGATCTTTCATGATAACCGAGTCCGTAATCTCTCCATACTTCCCGAAGTACTTAACAAAAGTGTCTATATACATGCAACCATAAAGAAATCAGATGCTGTTTCGAGAACTTACGAAAGCACGTCGTAAATGTAGCGACTAACCTATAGTAGTATCTCTCGCTAAACCTCCAATAAATATCTTCCTGTAACGAATTCATCAATCAAGATTTAGGTTCCCATTGGTAATTAGATGTAAAACCAAAGGAAAACATTAAGAGAAAACTTATGGAGTTGTATAGAGATGACGAACCCAGGACTGGCGCCGTCACCAAAGTCAGATCGCTTGGATCCCATTGAAGAGCAGTTACTGAATCAGAAATTTGGTGGTCCGATCCTTCGAAATTAGGGCACCGAAGTGAAGCTATGATTCTTATGGCGAAGCGGCGAGCGTTTTGCGGTGGAAAATAGGGTTACGGCTTTCTAAATTCGGGAGGCACCTTTTAACGTTTACTTCGGGAAAAAGTTAAGTATGTATGTCCCTAAATTTTAACTAATTTTTTTAGGCTAAATGAAGTTGGGTTTTCTCGACTAATAATAATAATAATAATAATAATAATAATAATAACTAGCAAAAAAACTTGCAGCTATGTTGTTTTTTGGGTAATACGGGAAAAATCGACAAACTTTAAAACATATGTGCTGAAAGTGTAAATCACCATGAATATGAGAGAAAGTCAACAACCTTTAAAATTAGATGTCAAAAGTGTACAACAATTAAAAGAAGAGACATTGATGGAGAAAATAAAAAAATGTTGTGGCAATAATGTGAAAGTTGCCAATGTTAGAAAATATGGTGACAAAATTCTAAAGGTGATTTTTTGTGTTTTTTATGTCAAAATGTAAAAATTTTTACTACAATGACAAAAAATGTCAAATTCATTAAAGATTTGTGGCAAAAACACTAAAATATAAAACTTTTCACTGCAATGACGAAAAGTGTCAAAGTTACTAAAAAGTTGTGGCAAAACCCTAAAAGCACAAAACTTAATCAAAACACAAAAATATAAAAGTTTTGATCTTAAGGACTAAAAGTGTCAAATTCACTAAACATTTGTGGCAAAAACCTAAAAAAATAAAAGTTACAATTGCTAACTTCCTTTAGATTTAATATATAATAATAATAATAATAATAATAATAATAAGTTTCGATATTTTAGTTCTAAGAAAACTAAACAAACAAGGCCTAGAAAACCGGTTAAATTAAACAAATTATCCATTTTGTTTCGATAACCCTTTCTTAGTTGGTTTCACATGCTGATGTAGCTTATGTGGAGGTTGAGTCATTAAATGAGAGTTCTCTATTATTAAAATCAAAATAATAAAAGATAGTGAAATAAAACATACGAAATGCTCCAAAAATATATCTATGAATGTAATGCAATCAAGTCGTGCCCTTCAGTTTGTTGTCGAAACAATTTGAAACATTTAGACTTAAACTAGTAAGCGCAAATCTTAGTGAATTCTTCAAAATACCACATACTTGTATGAATGCTATAATACAATCATAGTCTTATACTCACTTCCGTTGCTACAATACCATTATAGTATATATTAGCATAGTTTAATTTCATACAAGTTTTATATTACCACCATAGTCTTTCATATAAGTATTGTGGTACCACCATCGTCTTTCATACAAAAATCACAAATACAATCTAGCATACTATGACAACTAATGTCCTACAATGAGAAGACTCACTTGAATCAAATAGTTGAATCCAAACTACTCGAACTCTCGAAGAATTAGCTACATAAACCACTTAAACCAAAACAGAGGTTAATCCTCAGTCTACGGCTCAAAACCTCCCATTTGACAAAAGGCCAAATTGGTCACAAATTCAATGGTCAGCTGGTAAAAGCCAACAATCAACGGTCAATGCGCTACGACCTAACTTTTGGTTGCGTGCGAGCACAAGGCAACAAAACAATCGAGAACCCAATCGTACATTCGCGTTGCAAACTATCCTTGGTCGTTTCACGATTCCTTTGACATAACCTAATTTTTTATTAAGCACTTAATCTCTACAAATCAAGCCTTGGATCTTCATGTCTGAATCTTTCTAGTGGCTTAATGGATAGATTTTCCAACTATATCCATTCCAAGGCCTATGTCTAACCCAATTTACATAAACTTATGCATGGTTAAACAAGGACACAAGTGCACACCCTTTTCTTTTTCATAAAGGTCATAAACATGTTCTCTTGCAAGCTAAGATTTTTTAGTTGCTCAAACTCCAAGAATATCCAATCAAAGTGACCACAAATAACTAAAAACCAAATGGAATTATAGATCTATGCATAAACTCCAATAAATCAAGGATCTTTGAGACTTACAATGCAGAAGATGGGACTATAATGAGGATTCTTTAGTTGAGAATGGACACCAACACCAACTTCAACACCAAGGAACCTTATTTATTCTTCAAGCACTCCAAAATACCTTACAAATCTCTTAATTTATAGCATATAATTAGTTTCTATAACACCCGTTTTCAGATATAAGTCTTGTGATTTAAATGTTTTGGTTTTGGGTTGTTTCCCATCACCACGACGTGGTAGGGCTTTATCCACGACACGATGGTCATTTAGTGACCACGACATGGTCATTTTCTTGCATGTCATGGTGACGACTGGAGCTCAAAACCCTAGATCTCGGGCCTTGGCGTTATTTAAAGGAAGCGATGGCTAGAGTTTCTCTCACCCCCATCCTCCAACACCTCCAATTACAAAGAACCAAATCCATAGCCTTTTGTGAACATTTTGAGCTCATTTTGGTGATTTATTGCCTCTGAAGGGAGAATGAAGATCTTGTAGAGCAAAGGATCATCAAGCAAGTTCATATACATCTCTTTGTTCAAATTTTGGACCTTTGTAACTTTCCAAACCTTCATCTTTATGAGTGTTTCCTTCTAGATCTAAGTTTTTGGGACTAGTTCTCCTTGTTGGGATGATTTGAGTGGTCCATCTTGATAAAGTTTGCAACCTTATTGATGACTGCAGTCCTAAGAGTATCATATGGTTCAAATATAGACTTCCATGTTGATTATGTGCCATGCATGGGGTTTTGAACCCACTTATCTCGTTTTTTTTTACCTAATTTGGTGTGTGACATGTATTGAACATGCATATTTATAAAGTTAAGATTTTATGAATCAATTGGTTGCAAATAAGCTTTCTGGAAAGTTTGAGTGGTGGACTTAATGGATTAAGGACTTAATAAGAGGGTGGATATGTCATTGTGACCACGACATGGTCAAGTGCTGACTATGGTGCGATGGACTAATCCATCGAGATCATGATAAACCACGATGTGGCCAAGGCCTTGCCATAGTGTGATGGTCTGTAAGTTGACTCTGACTGTTGGTCGTTGACTTTTTTACCATATTGACTTTTAGTCAACTTGATAGTTTTAGATAGTAGACTGATGATATACCTTTTATTCTATAATAAATTGTGTGTAGGACCAGTCTTCCGATCGTACGAACTGTGATGTAGTATACTTTGATCGTGAGGTGAGTTTTCTCACTATACCATGCAAAATGCTATACTGTCTTTGTGACTCTGCCATGTTTGTTATGTATGTTGGGCGGAGCCCATTATGTATGTAGGGCGAGGCTCGTATTGGTATGAGGTATATTAGGAAACTCACTAAGCTTCATACTTATAGTTTTAAGTTTAGATATTTTAGGTATTTCTTATAGTACGGGGAAGAGCCATGATTAATTGCATCGCGTCAATTGGAGTTTCTACACTTCTTTTTGGTACTTTGATATTGTTTTGGAACTACTCTTGAGACTATGATGATCTTTGATGAAATAGAATGAATGGTTTTTTTATCGTTTAAAAATGAAAATTTTTCTATGAGTACTTTTGGGGACGTTTTCAGTTTCGGGCGAAGGAAGTTGGAGAATAGGGGAAACCCTAAAAGTAAGCATCATAGTATAGAGCTCAAGGTTCGTTATCTAGGATTTTGAAGCCAACCGTCATCGCACCGTGCTCTACACTTGACTAAGTCACTATTTAATTACATGGATCGCGCCACGGGTCCTTATCATCCATATCACGACATAAGGTTTTTCCCAAAACCTTATTCTAAAAATCCTTAAGTCTTTAGCTAATCAATCATGAAAACAAGTTTTAGAGGTTTGTCTTTGGGAGAAAGGGTAATATAATGATCAATTTCCTTACTCACCATATTTTGTTGGGAATAAAAATATTGTAATGTTACAAGTTAATTAGCTTTTTAATAATAAAATATATTTGAGGAAAAAAAATTTCGAAGATTAAAATACCAATTTATTTAAATATAAATTTATTTTAACAACATAGGAACTTTAAAAAACAATTAGTCTTTTTATTAAAGCTTATAAACGTTTGATTTACCTCTTTTTTTACAAATATGGTCCGTAAATTATTTATCTTTTTACATCTAAAACAAAAAACACCTTAATCAAAAAGATGAAAATGAATATTTTGAATGGAAAAGGACGTATAAAAAGCCAAGTGTGGGCTAAAATTGTAAGGGAAGTCTTAATAAAGTAAACTTGTAGGTTAAAAAAAATAGTTAAGGGACCAAAACTGTACTTTTTCTCTAAAAAGTAACAAGAAAACATTACACTCCAACACACACAGACTTCCGTTTCGGTGTATTGTTTCCCCTCCGTTTCTCTCTCTCTAAAATAAACCAAAATTCGATCAATCCAAAAACCCTTGCCAAAGTCTTTCCCCATTATTCTTCATCCATCTTATTCACAATCAATCTAATTTTATATCAAAGGATTCAACCCCTTTTGTATGCTATCTTTTTTCTCTCCCTAATTCTTTCGGCGCACAGAGATACATATGCAGAAATTGTCTCTATACATAGATACATAAACATTAGAGAGTCATTATTGTTATTTGTGTGCCAAGAAGAAAAAGATGAGTGGGGGTAGGGTTACCATTCCAAACAATGTACGGAAGACGATCCAGAACATCAAGGAGATCACAGGTAATCACAGTGAAGATGAGATATATGCAATGCTTAAAGAATGTTCCATGGATCCAAACGAGACCGCTCAGAAGCTCCTCTTACAGGGTACTCTTCCCCCTTTCTTAATTTCATGGTGGGATCTATTTTTCTTTGTTCGATTTGTGCGTTTTTATGTGCTTGTTGATTTTAGGGATTTACCTTTCCAATTGCGTGTTCTATGTGCCTGGTTTGGGATTTTTTTTTTGTTTCTTATTCTCTCTTTTAACCCCTAGCGTGCTCGTTAGATTGGTTATAATTGCTCTTGAAGTTTTATCTTTTATGTATTGTTTTCATGTTTATGTATAGCTGATTGGTGCTACCTTTCGTGATCCTTGATTTACAAGCTGAGAGTTCAATGTTTTTAACAGAAGTTCTCACTTTATAGTATATAGTTTTACGGTGGTTACTCAAATAGGAGCTAGATATATGTATATTGTTATTGTTTTCTTCAATAATTTAAGCTTAAAACTTTGAAATTATAGTAATTCAATAGTGCAGAACATGTTTTTGTCATGGAAAAAACTCCTTATTCAAAGAAGGGTGGGCCAAAAGAATGGAATCCTGTGGAAATTATAAAGAGGTGAACCACTTTACAGGCAGTATGACCAAACCATCTTAACCTTGTTGCCTTAGCTATCAACCATTGCCTCCTAACTTTCTTCTATGTATCATAAACTTTTAATGCTATGTCTATATATGCATAACCAAGTTGGATTTTCTTTTTTGACTTAATGGGCTTAATGGGGACATTAGTTAATCCGGTAATTTATATATGGGTCTTTCTTTTTGACTTAATGCAGAGACTCGGACAACAACTTAATAATGAAAGTCAGGGATAACTTTTTACAAAATTTCCCTCATTTATTTTTTACTTTCATTTCCCTAAACGCACTGTCATTTTTCTCAAATATTTGTTAACTAAATTAAAAAGACAAAACTTAACAAAGACCCTGGTGTACACTATGTAATAGGAAAATCATATGTTTGCTAAAATATGTTTTCATGCTTCGTAGTCATCATTGTGGATAAATATAAAAAGATACAGCTACAACAAATACATTATTCTCAAAAGCCCATGTGAAAAAAACAAGTCAGCAAGAAATTCCAGAAGCTAGAACCACCATATTTTTCATTGTATGGAATTGTTTTTTACAACCCTTGTATATCTTCAGTAGTTCTCTAATCAAGAAAATAGACTATGTTGTTGATCATATTGATCTAAAACCAATTTGATTTTTATCAACATGTTCTTTTGGCCATAACTTGGACCTTAGTATTCTTCCATCCTTTGGTATAATAGCTGTATTAGATGTTGTTGACATTACTTATTCCAATGAGCTTTACATTGGTGTTTCCTTTTGACTTAATGTAAAAGGCACTACTTAATGGTGAAAAGCCAGAGAAAGGAGACTCCTGTTGAGTCCTAACTGTTTACAAACTTTTCCTCATTTCTTTTCTTCTATATCCTTGAGCTTGCTGTCATTTCTCAGTTACTTTGTAAACATCATTTATCCAGATAGCACTTAATGGGAAAAAAGAAACTGGGCCTTGGTAATGACATCAATTAACCTATTGGATCTTCATATGGCTTCATTCTTACGAATCTCCTACCTTTTTTAACGAATTCTTACTATTTTTATTAGGAACCTTATATAATTCACAATCATTCTCTTACCTCATTATATGTGATATGTCTACTACAAGTTATTGTTTGTAATCTTTGGCACATTTGACATAATTTAGGATCCTACTTTTCCTTTCCATTGCATTAGCCATTTTTCATATACCATTTTCATCAATTTTTTCTGGTTTCTTCTACAAACTTCTCATTTATATAGCTTCTTTTTTACTATTTAATATCTGCATATGTTCTTAATATTCTTGCAACGATGCAGGTGTTTATAGCATCCTTTTATCTTATCTTGATAGCCTTCTTTTACCTCTATTTTCATGGCAATAGTTATATAGATGCCCAGCCCACATACCCGTTAAAGGGCTGCTCAATGGACTTGTTTGGTGATTTTCATTCTATTTTTTTGCCCTTAACATTTGGTTTGTAATTTGTTATATTTTGAGCATCATGTGCTTTGATTATCTTTCATTTAATTCTTGATCTTCTATTGCATTCCAGTTTGCAACTCCAAGCACATTATGTTTTACATCAAGCAATGTCATTATATATGTATACAAATTATAATAACAACTTTTAACTCATTTTACACAGACCCATTTCATGAAGTTAAAAGGAAACGTGACCGAAAGAAGGAGGTAAAGTCACAATGCATGATTTTTCTGTTAATCTAGAAATATATTTCCTGATTTTTGTAGTATATGAAAGTTAAAATGCTCTCTTTTTGCAGAATCCGAGTAAAGAATCTACAGAGCCCAGATGGAAACCTGGGATGCAGGGAAGGGGTAACAGGGGTGGCAGAGGGAACTACTCATCTCGCCACATGTCTAATGGTAATTCACCATATTAAAATGCATCTTATTTAATCTGATTTTGTTCATCATATTATTATGTTTAAAAACTAAATGTAATCTAAACAATTCTATGGTATATTATTCCCAGATGCAGGTGGTGGAAGAACAGCTCTTTCTGCGAAGGAAAACGGGATAATCAATAAAGGTGCAGAGGAAGGGGCAAATCAGTCAATTCCTCAGGGTCAGAAGAGTAAAGAGACATCTGTCGAAAGTGATAAGAAGCAATCTGAAGTGACTTCATCTGCCTCTAGTAGTAAGATGGAGGGCCAAGTGCCAAAAGTTGTTCCTGTTGAGTCAAGTAAGATCCCAGCTGTTGCCTTAGGGTCTTCTGAAAGTGGACATGTGCCAATCATGTTGACTTCCAAGAACACATCTGCATCCAAGACACCATCAGTATCACCTTCACCTTCACCAGGGGTATATTTGTCCGAAAAAGATCCTATTTTGATGCCATCACAAGATTCACGGCTGTCTGTGGGTACTATTAGACGTGAAGTTGGGAGTAAAGTAGCTGCAGTTGAACAAATTCAAGAGACCCCTCTTGTCATCAAATCAACTGCTTGTGAGAACCTTTTTTTTTTAAATAAAAATTTATTTAATCTCTTTTTCTTAGGCCTGAGATGACATGACATGACACAACAGGTTTCTGTTTGGGACTCAGACTGAGACTGAGTGTCAATGGGACAAAAACTGCAATTTTTTTTTTTTTTTTTGTCTTACCCAAAAAGCTCGTTTGTGCAAAAGACGTGAATGCCCTCTCCTCCTCTTTGTTATTGAAAATAGCCCTAGAATGCTTGTCCAATCTAGTGCTACAAACGTGATCTTAAGGACAAAGAAATTATTTTGTTTTGATGTCTCTGTGATTTGATGTAAATTAATTGTATTTATGAATGGTTAAACATGACAGCTGGCTCTGAGCAAGGGAAGGTGGGACCCGGTGAGCTTCAGGGAGTGGGGAAGAATGTGGTTCCAGAGTCTTCTTCACGACCAGGATCATCTTCTCATGTCTCCTTTCCCATTTCCAGGCCTTCATCAAATTATAATAATAGGATGCAACAAGCAATTGGACCTCAAAAAGGTATCAAGACACCGAAACCTTAAGTTTTAACTGAATGCTTTTATTAGAAGTGAAAAGAGTAGAAGTTAATGATTGCAGAGGTGTAAACCTAGCCACCTTTTGTTTGTAGATGTCAGCCACAACACCCCTTGCCTCCCAAAACAAATTATAATAATAATGAACATGTTTGTGATTTCTTTTCCTACAGTTGGTCCTAGCATGGAATGGAAACCGAAACCAATTGGTCAAAGTCAAGGGTCAATTAAGGTGCCTGTGGCTGTGGTTCCAGTTGAAGCTCATACTCCAACAACAGTTTCTTCTGCATCCTCCACTAATCTTGATTCAAAGGAGGATGAACTTGAGAAGAAGCTGAAAGAGTCCCACATCTCAGATGATAAACAACATGTCATTATCCCAAATCACCTTCATGTTCCTGAAGCCGAAAAACTAGGCTTCTGTTTTGGGAGTTTTGATGCCACTTTTGGTTTTAATAAAACCTCCTCAAACTCAAATGGTCCTGTGAGTGACAAGACTTCTGATGAAACTATAGAGGAGGAGCAAATGCAATCCAGGTTTATTTTCTTTTTCTCTCCATTTCTTACTTAGGTTGTATTGCATATTGTTGGACTAGATAAAATAAATGTATTTTATTGTTTCAGAAATGAAAGTGCTGATGGAGAGGAGGATCATCTTGAACGCCCTCCTACCACATCTTCATCTAATGTACCCGAGAGTTTACCTGACATGTCATCGAATGCGGGACCCGAGTACAGAGAGCCCAAGCAAGAGACTTCTTCTTCTTCTTCTTCACTTCCAACTCCAAGTCATCAATACCCAGTTGTTCATACATCTCCAAATCCAAACTTCAGTTTTGGGTTCATGCCACCAATGATTGGAAGCCAAGTTACATCTTTTGAAAACACTGAGTCTCAGGCACGCGATGCTTCTCATGTCCCAAGCTTTGTAGTAAGACCCTACCACCCTTTTTTATTTATTTATTTATAATCCATTAATTAATTAATTAATTAAATAAAAAATGATGTATTTGAGAAAATTACTTACAGGTTCAGCAACCGTTTGATCCAGCAAGCTATTATGCTCACTTTTATCGTGAGAGTGATGGACGCATGTCACCTTTCCACTCAACCACAAAGTATAACGGAAATGTTCCACAACCTTCTCACTCTTCTCAAGAGGTTTGTTTCTTAAATAAATGCCAACAAATTCATTAACCAAGTTGTACAAGATGAATTGAATTTGCCAATTTATGTCTCTGTTTACTAATTAATTGAAACCACAGGTTGGGAACTCACTAATGTTATCCACCACCAGTCCAACACCAACAGCCGCCACACAAACCATGCAAAGCTCCATATCCGTCACTCAACAACCATTACCTGTTTTCCGGCAGCCACCCGGGGTTCATCTACCCCATTACCCTCCAAATTACATCCCATACGGTCCATATTTCTCCCCATTTTATGTCCCTCCACCAGCTGCTATCCATCAGTTTTTAAGCAATGGGACATTCCCACAACAACCGCAGCAAGGCGGCGGCATGTATCCAGCACCACCACCAGTGGCCGCCTCTAATTCTAAATACCCGCTTCCACAGTATAAGCCCGGAAGCAATAACTCAGGACATATTGGAAGCTATGGACCATATGCTTCACCACCCCCTGCTGGTTATAACCCTGGTTCAGCTGCTGCCAATTCCACCTCTAATGAAGACCTTGGTGGGTCCCACTCCCAGTTTAAGGAAACTAATGTTTACATCACTGGCCAGCAGGTTAGTTGTATCAACTATTATGCACATTTTTTTTTTAAAATAAAAATAAAAAAAAGTTGGTGTAAAAATTGTATGTTTTGTTTTGTTTGTAGAGTGAAGGTCCAGGTGTATGGATAGCGGGACCGGGACCCGGTCGAGACATGTCGGGTTCTTTTTATAATCTGCCTCAAGGTGGTCAAGTGGCATACACCACCCCAACACAACAACCTAACCATGGCCACGCGGCGGCCTTTGCTAATATTTATCACCCGCCTCAACCAGTAACCACCGGTGCGGTTCACCCGCTGGCTGGTGGTGGACCGGGTAGTGTGGACATGGTGGGACCCGCAGCAGCCGCAGCTAGTGTCTATCAGCAGCAACAACCCCAACCAACTCAAATCAACTGGCCTAACAACTACTAAAGTAACAAACTTCAATCAAAACCCAAAACCAGAAAAGGTATGAATGGAATGATTATTAGGGATTTGAGTGTAAATCATCTTATATAGGAGGAAGAGGAGGTTGGAAGTTTTGATAGAAGAGAGTATGCTATTGTTGGAGGATATATATATATATATATATATATAAACAAAAAAAAGATGAATTCCTCTTGTAACCGATAAAGCAACCATTTTTTAAAAGGTAGAGTGATGTGGGTGGAAGTGTTTATTGGGTCTTGTCTTTTTTCTTGGGGGTATATGGTTTTTGGTCATGAGTCTCTGGTGGATGTGGATGATCTTCTATTTTCTGTTTTGAAATTTGAGGTTTTATAGGACTCATGGATTTAGGGTCTAGAGGCTTATTATGTTTTCTTGCTTGTTTTTTTTACCCTTTTGGTGGTGTTGCATGTAAAGTGAATTTTGATAGCAAGAAAAAATGTACTTCAACTGTTGTAATTGGTATTGGGTATAATCGGAAACATCATTCATAATCATTCATTTGGTATTGATGATATGACAGAATCTGATGTATTGATTTTGGCATGCATTGGATTGGTTTTATGCTGATGTCAATTGTTTTGTGTCCCATCCAAATGGCAGGTTAGAATCACTATCTTGTGTAAAAGACAAAAGACATAAATGACCTTATTTTGGTATTAACCTTAGAAAGTTTCTTATTGATCAATAATGGTCCCTATGATCGAATAAGTTATTGAAATCGTTGCTGCAAAAAATTATCTAATGGTTCTTATGTTTGAGAAAAACATAGAAAGAAATAATTGTGTAAAATTTACATTTTATTTAATGGTCCATATGTTTTCGAAAATTATAGAAATATTTATTGCAAAATTATCTAATGGTCTCTATAGGGATCAAGGTTGTAGAACTTGTTACTCGGTACCTGTTTGATCGACTACCGAGTAGCGAGTACTCGGATATGGTAATTCATGTAGAAATATTTTTAGGGAAATTATATATGTCAAAATTACAAGTTAAAATCATAAGTTGATTGAAATATATAACAAAATTAAATACATGTGAATACACAAAAGCTGAAAAATACATAATAGTCTCACTTCGTGAATAATTACCGAAAATTTAAGATATATATGTAATAATAATCACATGTGTGTGTTAAATAATACATCATTAATTATATTATATATATAAATCACCAAGTTGACCGAATTTTACAACACTGCTCAGTTCATTAAGGGGCCGATTGGAAAGTACTCGAAATTCTGTAACTCGCCTCGATAAGGGGCCGATTAGCGAGTACTCGGAGGAGTAATCTACAAACTCTACAAGTTTTACAAAAGTGATAAATGAGCAAAATATCCGACAAAACCGAACTGAACTAAAACCGTATAGAAACCAAATATGTAAATCAATTTGGTTCTCAGTTCTTTGATTTTTTTTTCGGGGTAGATTCATCTCATCCCAATATAAATGAAATTAAAATAGAATTGAATTAAACCGAACTGGAACCATATAGGAACCAAATTATGTAAAGTAGTTCGGTTCTTGGGTCCTTGAATTTCCATTTTTCAATTTTGGTTTGGTATATTTGAGAAAACTAGGTTACAGCCCGTGGAACCACGGGTAAAAGATATATAAAATTTTATTAAACTAAAGTTTTGTTTAAACTTTTATATTGATTATTTAAAATTAATATATTGTTTTATTTGAACATCCACTATTCATTATGTATTTGAAGACATTTAATATTTCTCTGATTTTATAGAACATAATATAAATTTGAATATAGTGTAAAAAACACAATTACTCATGGAAATGACATGCATGAATATACTTTTAATCGTATACGTGTTTATAGAATTTGATTACCTGATTGTGGAAATAGAGTCAGCATCGAGCCTTTTCTTCAACCTTTTTTTTTCATCTTTGTCTCTCTATTAAACATACATGGATACACTTTTCAAGTTATGAGAAAAAATATAAAACCAAACCATAATACGACACATATTTGAACCACTGAAATAAAATTCGTCAATTCCTTTTATATTTTCGAAATTCCATAAATGCCCATGAAGTCTTTTGAGGAAATTCGTTGGGCAATCTTCCATAATCCAATTGTAAAGGATCCAAAAAAACATGAGAACATGAATACACAAGATCTTTTTTTTTAATAAATTGAACTCTACCCTCCAAAAGATCAATCCACACCATCAGGTACCATTCTGAACAACTGAATCTTCTTCTTTTGACATTCTTATACCAACAGAAATCATTGCTAACTTCACAGATCTTCAAGAAATCCAAATCAAGATGGCAGATAATAAGAAATAATAATAATAATAATAATAATAATAATAATAATAATAATAATAATAAAAATAAAAATATGAGATTGCCCTTGCTGCAAATTCTTTAACCGAAATATACTTAGACCCATTAAAAATTATTTATTTATTCTCCTTTTTTATTCCAATAAAACCAACCCTGTAGCAGAAACCCATAAAAAATCTTGAAGTTTTTATGATTAACCAAAAAAGGACCATTATACCCTTGATGACTCTTAGAACAGTAACAACTTCTGCTTTTGGCTTTTTTTATTCCAAAAGGAGATTGATTTCCATAACCGGATAATTCAAACCTTTAAAGTGTAATCATCTTTCATGTTATCCAAGTCGTGAATGAAAGTGATGTTTCTCTCTGTCATTATCAATGTAACAAAACATCAAAGAAGAAAATATTATTTAGTAGAATGTATATAGTTTAATAGAAAAAAATATTGTTAAGTATTTATAAATCGATATGTTACCGTATAAATAAATGAAGTCAATGTTAATGGTTTTGAATATCAATACAATAAGTGTTCAAATGTTAAAATTGCTCTCTTTGCAATTGCAATAATAATACACAATGTAAGACCACGATAGTGAGTTAATGAACATCCTATTTACATGTATAATGAATCTAAACGATCATGTAACCCATTTAACATGTATAATGAATCTAAAAATTCTTGTAACCCATTTAACATGTATTTGAATATCCGCTATTGCAATAATACCCTGTGTAAATAACAACCAACAACCAAGAAATGACCGAACTGACCTTTTAACCAGGTTACTATCCTTTCATTTATGGAAACCAAGGACAAAATTGTCCTTTTAATATTGATTCATTGTGAGTAGATTAGACTAAAGTTCATTTTCATATAAAAAAGAGCATTGCACAGTTAAGAAATCCAATAATAATAACATTTTTGAAGTGTCAGGGACAATTTGGAAATAGATTTCCAAGATGGTTACATGTAAATCGATATGGAAGATGGATAATAATCGTATAGGTATAACATATAATAATTAAACTTTTATTTTACTACTTTGAAGGGATTTTAAAGATTATAAAGATGCAACCAAGAAAAAAACACACCATAAAAAAAATGCAAAACACAAACAGATCATAAGTATTCAAAACATATAATATTCCTTTTACATGTAATTCGTTTTGGAAGACGGATAATATTAACATATACTATTCGTAATAAGTATCAACATTACAGAGTAAAAGGGATTAAGAACATACAGTTGTCTCGACTAATCAGACTCATCTTCTGGAGAAGTTTTTGGACTTGTTTCATGTGGTGGAAGTATGAAAGAGTGGTCATGTAAATTAATGATTAAAAATATATGAATTATATATTGAACTGAATAGGATGAAAAGGGGCAAGTAAATCAACTTAATTGCAATTAATTTTAAATTAGAATATATCATACCTTATCAATTCCTTATTTGCAGGGATTCGATATGAGTGATAATAGTCGTTTCATAAATTTTAAGATGAAATAGAAGAATGAATATGGTAACCAATTAAGTCTTTCCAAACGTGAAGCGGTTTTTCAAATCACACCACATTTAAATTGGATATATAAGTTACAAATATTATGACCTGGACATGTAAGCCATAGTGTGATATGGAGGGGCAAAAATGGGATTTCACATTGAATGAATTTTGAGTTTTAGAAGGGACACGTGGCAGAGAGGATTCTTTTATTAGACAGGGAGATTATAAAAATCGTCTTAAATGATCGCTATGTTACAGCAACATTACATAAATGGTTCGCTGTAAGATAAAATTATAGTAACAATTCTTCTGCAAGACAATGTTACTTAAATCCCTATGTAGTAGCGATATTATAAAATTGGCCATTGTAGTAGCCTAATTAGAGAAATAGTCCCTATCCTATGTAATATCAAAATTACAGAAAGAGTCTCTGTATAAGATAAAGTTACCGTAATGGTCCCAATGTAACAACAAAATTATAAAAATTGTCTAAGAGAATATTACAAAAATAATATCAAAATATCAAAATAAAAAATATGAAATTAATAAATCTACAGGAACATGTCGACATCTTAGTAGTTGAAAAAATAAAAATGAAGAAAAAGAGTGATAAATTTTGAAAATGAGCCTAATATTCTTGAAAAAAGAATCCAATGAATTAAGCTCTGAGGTGAGAAATGGACCCATCTTAATTTTACACTTAGTTTCAAAATCTTTTTAGTAATTTCCTTGTCTGCTCTTTAAATATAAAAATAGTGATTAATTTTTTAGAAAAATGCAATCTAGTATTATTTGAGGTATATAATAATGATTTTGTTGGCATGTTGTCTGTTAAAAGGTAAATATACATGTCTTGTCTTTATCTGAAATGGATTTATATCACTTGTTTAGATTCTCATACATGATTCCTTCCTTCTAAACCCAAATTCCAACAAAATTCCCAATTTTCCTCTTGTGGATTTGGGTCTAAACACTTGTTTATTTGATCTTTATTAAAGCATCTATAAATAATTAAATATTAAACTTAATTCTTGAATTTAATTTTGGTTTATAAATCACAATGTTTTTCCCTTGTTTTTATTTACAAAACTTCTTAGATATGAAACCAACAATGGAACAAATCCAAGCAGATATATACATAATTTGATTCAATTAAAAAAATATAAATAAAATAAAATAGTGTCATTCCAACAACTGGTAAACATCATGTGGGTCCCAATGTTTTTTATTTTATTTTATTAGTAGTATTTCAAGCTTTAAATATTACTTAAAAAATTATTTAATCATATCAAAGGAATGAGGAAGAATTATATCTTCTTTGAAAAAGGACAATTGTAAAACTTCAAATGAGACATGAAATTAATTCTAATCTAATTCAATTAGCCACTTTTTATTTATTTATCATTTGTAAGGATTGAAGTAATGATATGACTAGGTTTGTTTACGTGGCAATTTATTTCTCAATATAGTCAAAATTACATAAAGATCCCGTTCAACGGCTTCAACCAGATAGTAAATCACAATATTCTCCTCCTTCTCCATGGGTTTGCCTTCATGAGTGTTGAGCTTCAAAGACTCATCTAAAATTAATTGAATTGGTCTATTCATGAACTGTTGTTGATGGCAAATGTTCAATTTCATGGACTTTGAATAACCCATGAGGAAGATTTACGAGTTGCTCTGATTTTCCGGTCAAATGTTTCAAATTAGATGCATTTAAAAGTTAAGATTAAATGTTTACTAATATTTATGTTTAGGGTTATTGATTAAACTAAACATAGTTTATACATTGCCATTGTTTCATTAAATAAGCAATTAAGTTTTCCATTGAAAGTCATCTACTATAAGCAATGAAGCTCTCATCGAAAGTCATCTATAACGAGCAATAAGGCTCTTATCAATGATGAGCAATGAATCTCACATCAAAAGTCATCTATAATGAGCAATGAAGCTCTCATAAACCAAATGAAACTATGGTCACAAGCTCGATCTATTATGTACATCTTAACAATATAGTTTTTATTGTCATACAAGCTTCCCATAATCCTTTCGAAAAATCAACGACTCCATTGTATAATTACATACAATGTCATCATTTAACTACTCATAATCTACTAATCGAACTTCATCACTTAACTACTCATAATCTACTAATTGAAGTTTATTTAAACTTAATTAGTGTATTTGATTCTTTAAATACTATCATATCATCTATATAAAACCACTAAAGCGAACAAATGAAGTTTATCGACTCCCGTTAAGAGCAAAAAATATAAAAAAATAGTGTAATATTAATTTGATGTAAAATGGTATAAGTAATATTTTTATTATATTATAAGGGTAAAAACTTATATAATAAAATTTATTAAGATAACAAAAGTATGTTATTTTTTTAGTTAGAAGGTTATGTAGTAGGAATTATTAAATTAGGGAAAGTAAGAATATATGAAAGTAGTGGTGACCGGGATAGCCGTGGAGTAA
Organism: Lactuca sativa; assembly: GCF_002870075.4. Lineage (NCBI taxonomy): Eukaryota > Viridiplantae > Streptophyta > Magnoliopsida > Asterales > Asteraceae > Lactuca > Lactuca sativa. The sequence continues at coordinate 177,722,898 of NC_056629.2, forward strand.
AAATCCCATGGTCCGAAGCTGAATCGATTCCCAGAGAGAAACCAGAAAGAAGAGAGAGGAGAGAGAGACAGAGATAGAGAGATGGGAGAGGAAGATGGGCCAGGGCTATTCCATCACAAGAAACAAACACTAATCGATGAAATCTCCGGTAAGATCATCAACGGCGATCTCCTCACCAAGATTCACGCCGCAAGGGAGATTCGGAGCATGATTCGAAACAGAAATTCCTCCGATAAGATTCGTACTAAGCTCGCTGCTGCCGGCGTTATTCAGCCTCTCGTTCTCATGCTCTACTCCAGAAATCACGATGCTCGCGAAGTTTCCTTACTTGCACTCCTCAATCTCGCCTCCAGAAACGAACGGTTAGAATTTCATCTCTACATCACATGTGTGTTTATCTCCATACAAGCCTCCCAATAGCTGTTTGTATTATCTCAACGTCTGCTCGTTTTAGGGTTTTAGAAAAAATTAACCAGGTCAGAGAGGTTCTTCTTTTAATTTCACGATTTATTATTGTCTGCTTAAATTGCAATTGGTATCAACACTTTGTTCTGCGAAGGTGTGTGTTGGTCTCAAATTTGAAGCGATTGTGATGTTTTGGTGTCTGCTAATTCTGTTTTAGTGCTAACAATTGGGATAATACTAAACTCCTCTGGTTTCTCTGGTACTCACATGTTAGGGTTTTTCTGTCAATCAAGTTGAATGTAGCCTGTGGATTAGGTCATGAAAGATTACTAACTTCATCAAGCTATTATTGTAGAAATAGATGAATACAACCTTTACTAAAACCTGTTTTCATAATATGCAATGGTTTTCTGCTCAATCACAACAATCTAGCCTACTCTTTCACTAAATGCTAGATTCCAACTTCTTCTCTTTTGATGAATTGTATATGTTATGGTCAGTACTCAGTAGATTGCTTGTTTGTGTATTAAACTTCAAAAATCCCCATTGAATTTCAGAAACAAAGAACAAATAGTGACATGTGGTGCTATCCCTCCTCTTGTGGAACTTCTCAAATTCCAAAACACCAACACCTTACGTGAACTAGCCACTGCTTCAATTCTAACACTATCAACAGCCTCACCAAACAAAAAGACCATAATAGACTCTGGAGTCATCCCACTACTCATCCAAATCCTCAGCTGTGGAACCGTTCAAGGCCGAGTCGACTCAGTCACCGCCCTCCACAACCTCTTAACCTCACAACAACCACCATTAATCCCCGATGCTAAAGCCATCCCCCCTCTCATCAACCTCTTAAAAGAATGCAAAAAATCCTCCAAATTCGCTGAAAAAACCACATCTTTAATCCAAATCATCTCACAATCTGAAGAAGGGAAATCCGCAATTACAAACACTCAAGATGGGATTTTAACATTAGTGGAAACGATTGAAGATGGATCTTTAGTAAGCACAGAACATGCAGTTACTACTTTGCTTACAATGTGTGTAAGCTGTAGAAGTAAATACAGGGAACTTATATTGAATGAAGGTGCGATTCCTGGGTTATTGAGGTTAACTGTTTATGGAAGTGAAGAAGCACAAGAGAAAGCTAGGACACTTTTGGATTTACTTAGGGAGTCTTCTTCAGAAAAGAGATTGAGTTCATCGGTTCTTGAGAAGATTGTTCATGATATTGCATCAAGGGTTGATGGATCGGATAAAACTGTAGAAACTGCTAAAAGTTTGTTGCAAGATATGGTTCAAAGAAGTATGGAAGTTGGTATGAGTGAGATCCAAATAAGGGCTTCTTCTTCTTCATCAAGTTAATAGCATTGAAATTACCGTTTGAAGAACTATTTGAGGTATTCTTTAGGCTGTGGTTGTTACCTGTTATGCATGACATAACAGGTTGTACTGTGTTTAGATTTTGGACTGATGTCAATGGGACAAAAATTGCTGCAATTGTTGTTCCACCTAAAAAGGTGGGACAAAGACTTTTTATCGATCTGATCTCTTGTCTGTGCAAAAGGCATGAATGAAAAGTTTGACTGGTCTAGTTCTGTCATGTGTCGTGTCAAAGAGAAGGTTGAAAAAAGGTGAGAGGTGATTTTAACTAATTTTAGAGGGGATTGTAAATCTTTCATAAAGAGGTTTGGAGGAAAACCATGTTTACTTGTATATTTTATCTCAAGTTCTAATGTAGTGAAATGAAAATTTTGCAATTAGCTTCTAGTATATGCATTATCCCATTTCTCATTTTGACAAACTAGTGTTATCAATACATGTTACAAGAACAAAAATTATACTAGTAATTTTTTGTGAAATCCCAAAAAGTGGAACAAAGTGCGATAAAGAATCTCTTTAAAAGTTAAAAGTTTTGTTCTATGCAAATACATAAATCTCTTTTCTAATTCCGGTTTTAAATTAAAAGAGGGAAATAATTGTAGAAAACTTGTTATGGATACACAAGGGTAGTTAAAGATTTTGTCATTAGTGGCTTGATTTTATTTACAAAAAAGTACTTGAAAAAGTGATAAAAAGCATAAAGAACAATATGATAAAAATTCGGAAAACTATTGTATGAAACAACATTATATTATTTGTAACACTAGGTAAAAAGAAAAAATCTAGAAACATGAATTAAGATATGGGATGATCATTCAATATTGTGGCATAAATGATGAAAGAAACAGAATATATCTGTTTCGTCAAAGAAAACTCGATAAACGAGAAAAAAATAACCAAAGTTTATCAGTTTCTCAGATGAATAAACCACCGGAAACCTTACACAATTGATGATATCTACAAAAAGTGTAAGTTTTGATTTCAATTCTTCACATCGGGCAAGTGTTGTTTTCTTCCATTTCTTTAGAAATCATCATGTGGTTTCTACAGAGAGGGCAAGTAATGTTCCAGCATTTTAGCCATTTTTCAAGGCAGGATTTATGAAAAACATGCCCACACGAAAGCTTATTTATCTCTGAATCTGGTTTAAACTCCGTTAAGCAAACGGAGCATTCTTGTTTGGTGGGACGACGGAGGGAGATGTAACGGAGCGACGGCGTCCGGCTTCTGAACTCCTCCATGTACGTCTCCGACGGACTTCCCCGGCGCTCAGAAGCTTCCGGCGAGCCTTGATTGGATGATGATGGCGATGACGCTACACGTAACCCCACCACATGAAGAATCGAACAAACTATTTCCTTCATGATTGATATCGACATAGCTGTGTTAACCAGAATTACGCACAACACTCCTGCATCCGATGGGTTTGAGTATGGCGAGAGCCCCATTTCGTTGCTTAACCTAAAAAAAAGTCGTCAGAATCATTACTTCTAGTTTATCAAGCAAAATGACTAACAATTGAATGTTTTTTCTGCAAACTAAGAATCTGTCAGATGAATCTGGTGCTCAGATTGGTCAGATAGGGAAGAAGATTACAAGAAACCCTAACAAAAGGTACGATTCCTGGCACCTTTTTTATTACGACTGCGTTGATTATTATACATCATACATCGCGAAACGAAATCGAATACCGAAGTTAGATTCAGCTTTGAGTATTTCAAAAAAACATTCACCGATTAATCGATGGAAATTTACGGCGAGATCTAGAACAGATCGAATTAAGCAGATAATCACTTGAAACAGTATAGATTAGAGTAAAAAGCAATGAAGATAGGGAGAAAATACGTACTTTGAAGCGGATTGTGGTTGGAATTGTTGAATTGAGATGGGATTTTAAGAATTTCCAGCAAGAAAGAAGCTGGGAGTGGGGGGGTGTGTGTAAGTGGAGCGGAAGAAGGGGGTGGGTGGGGTATTGCTGATAAAGTGATAATGGCTGATGATGACGGCACTCTATTAAATAGTACAAATCGTCGTGCTCCTTTTTAAAAGATTGGTACCAATATATAAAAGGATTTTTACGAAATTGACAAAATGAATTTTCAAGCATTTTAATTTTTTTTTATTATTTTATAAAAGATCATGTCCCATTTATGAAAATGACTATGCAATCCAAAATGTGTTATTTTGATACGATATACAAAATTAACCTCACGTTTATGGGGTCCCTATATTTTAGAAAATGTGGTATAGGTTGTTTATAATTTTAATGTCCATGTTTGTTTCGTGATTATCCATCATGTAGTTAAAAAAATAAAGCGATGCCCGAAACAACTAAAAACCTTGTTCAGAATCTGAGGAATGTGTAAATATGTATTTTATATACGTATTAAGTTATAATCCGTGTAAATCACGGTCGGTATATTTAAAATTTTTATATAGATAACAAATAATAAATGTAAAAAAAACAAAGATATTGTAGATTGTAAGTAATTATGAATTAATTTATTAACCAAAATAAACATAATAATGTTATTAGGTTTTGATTTTGTATTTTTAAAATTTGAATTTGAATTGAATTTGATTTCTTACTATAAAAAAAGAAATAATAAAAATCATAGAAAAATGTCACATATCAAAGAAACATTCTAAAAAATTGACATGTGTTATTTTTATGTTTCATTTATTAAAAGAGGTAGATGTGTTTGTAGCATTAAGGTGATATTTAAATTTTTTGAAAGTTATACACAATCTCATTTACTATCTTAATGTATTTGTTTGGCAAAAAAAAAAAAATAAAGGAAAAATATATAAACTATAGAACCATAGAAGACATGTCACATTTTATGACATGAAAAAGTCTCGCATCTACTCCAAAAAAAGGGACGAGTTTTTCATTATAAATAAATATTTTCTCTTTCACACTTTTATGTCCGGCTTATTCAAAAGTATAAATTGGTTCTGGTTAAAAAATATGTATTACGGAATGACCGACTTGGGTTCAGTCTTTTCACGTCCAAATTTTATGCATCTTGAATTGAATGTTTTTTTGGTTGAACCTGGTTTTACTTTTTATTAGGTTTGGTTCAACTCATTTAGGAGCAATGTGATTTTAAATTCTAGACTCGCGAGTGGTGGTGATACTGATCGTGGTTATTTTTGTACATTAAATAATATTTCGTTAAAAATTGATGTCTAAAATGAAAACCTCAATCCTTATACTAACTCAATCTTCAAACCAATGTTTCTTCGATTGAAAATGACTTTTAAGGTAAAACTTATTCTAAAACCCGAATTGTGTTACAAAGCGTAGGATTGTAAGAATGAAATTGGACCATTGCATTCAATCCATCATGCAGCTGTAAAATTTTGAGAACTAGATCAAATTCATCCGACAACCATAATTTGTTACTAAGAACTTGATTACAGCCTATGGATTAGATGAGAACCAAAGAAAATATGACTAAGAATTCGATCACAACCATTGGATCAAATTCATCTAATAACCATGGTTTATTCGGTCCTACTATTTTTTAACTGTCCAACCATTTTGTAACTGTCTATACATCACAACCAATGACTTTGGTCCCAAGAACAAGATCTAATCCTTAGATTCTCACATCTTTTTGTATGTTGTTTGGAATTTACATACATGTGAAGATTTCAAATTGTTTGGTGTGTGTCCCAAATCATTTTTGCTATGATTTTTTTTCTATGTATTTTACATAATTCTATAAAAGTGACTCGTGTATGGAAAGATGTAAATAAGATATACATTCACATCCTAACACTAATATATATTGTTCCTATGGATTCGATTTCTACTGGAATTAAAACTCCTATGACATATCGAATATATTATTAGTGTTTCATGGGGGCCTATAACTTTAAAAATGAAAAATTAATGCTATACATAGATATATAATGCATGCATATCATGATATCATGTGTTGTTATTGTTATAAACAGATTCATTGTATATATTAGCTTGTTTTATTATCAAGAATCAAGAGATATTCCGAAGTTACTAATCGTTATAAATAAGTTCATTGTATCACAAGAAAACGATGCAAATGAAAAAAAGCGATGATGCACCTTTCGTTTATGGTACAATGGTAGTGGATGAAATTTAATGGCTAGTGGGCCTAAAAGCCCATGTCAACAACATGTAAAGCTGTAAATTGTGTAAACCTTCACATGCAGGAACATGCTGCTATGCATGCCGTACAGGAGATTGATGTTGGCCCACACACGTCGTTTTCAATATCTCTGGCTTTCCAAAATCTTATTAGTTGTAGAACGATGTATCCATTAGATATTTAGATTGAAAAGACTTCTTTAACTACCCTTTAAGGTTTAACACAATTTAAATTCTTTATATTTAAAAAGAAATAAACTGTTATTACAGATAATCATAAAAGGACAACGTGATTATTTGAAAATGTAGATAATTAATCCAACTTTATGGGAGTATCCAATTTGATCACCATCTCTGAAAAATTGCATTTCGGGCTAATTTGACTTTGTTTCGAGCTAGATTCGTGTCATATCAAAAGCAAATTCTACATCTCATACAAAAAAAAAAAAAAAAATCGGACAAAACAAAATATTTCAGAGTTATTCTTCAAAATTTTAAGGATTTTTTTCGAATTCCAAAATAGTTATTTGTGTTTAATCCTTGGCTCAAATGTGCACATGCCTAATTCATGGCTCAAATACTGTTTTCAAGAGAGTTTTGTGGTTGTAAAATCCGGAGAAGTAAAGTAACATTTCAATTTAAGAGGTTAGATATAATTTTTTTTTTGCAAGAGTTTGGTATTAATGAGACTAGATTATATACTTCCAATACTCGATTTTGGAAATAGAAGTGATTTCGGTAAACTAAAAAAGTTGGGTTATTTACACTAATTTTCAATAATTATTTGGTCAATTTTGTGTTATTCCTTATTATCATCGTTAGAAGTGGGTGGATTGGTGTTCTTGTCATTTCAAAATTTTGTAAACCTTTTCCTGTTTTATTTTTTTCCTAGCCTCGTCGCTTGATAGGCTTTGGGTCTATAAAATTTCGGCGTTTCAAAAAAAAAAATAGAATTAACAAAACATTAGACAACTTATTAATCAAAAAATAGCGGAAAAACTCGGATTTCGTCCCAGACCGTTTTTTGTGTTTTTTATGAAAAAATGTAAAAGTTTTTTACTGTAAGGACCAAAAATGTCAAAATGGATATAGAATTAAAAGGGTTGGAATTAACAAGTTTTCAGAAAATGGACCAAAGTTGTCAATTCCTTAAAGTGTTGTGGCCAAACTTTGAATATTAAAAGGTTCATAAAAAATATAAAAATTTTGATTCTAATGAGCAAAAGTGTCAAAATGACTTAAAAATGAGGGACAAAATTGACAAAAAACATATTAGTTTACTATTCAGAATATAAGGGAACATTCTTTTAATATATATATATATATATATATATATATATATATATATATATATATATATATATATATATATATATATATATATATATATATATATATATATTATAGATCACAATTTTTTTTTTTGAAAAAATCGCACCTTTTATTAAAAATCTGTTGAAATTTTTTTTGAAAAAAAAACCATTTTAAAAAAAATGATTTTTTTATTTTTTTTCAGCTAACTTTTAAATAAATATTAATTCAAATTCAAAGTTAATAAAAATTCAAAATTAATTCAACTAAATTTAATTACAAATTCAAATTTAATAAAAATTAATTCAATTTAAATTAAACCAATAAGGATTAAACAATTTATTTACCATTAAACAATTAATCAAATAAATTTTAATCCTAATCCAATACCTTCTAATTTCAAAATTAGGGTTTGAGATTTACCAAATATATAATTTCAAGACATTTAAAACTAAAAATAATAATAATAAAAAAAAAAAGTAAACCCTACTAAAACCCTAGCAATTTCGAAAAATGAAGAAGGAGGCTATTGTTTCTAAAACCCTTGCCTAAATCGAAAACCATCAAAAGGGTTTTTGATCTTATTCAACTTTGTGCAAGAGCAAAGAGAACAATTGCTCTGATACTGTTGATGGGTTTTATAGATAAAAAATCATATTTTGGCGGAAAACATAAAACTCGAAGTTCACATACACCCTAAATGATCTATGTTCTTACTATGATTTGCAAACAACAATTTGAATTCAAGAACCGTAAAGTACATTGCTATTTTCTATCTAGGAGAATGGATAATAGAAAACATACATTTTAGTTTATTATTGTAAATAAACTAGAAATCCTTCTTTGTAGAACTTTAGAAAGCCAACACCAGAAATCGGGTGCCTCTGATGACTCACACCCAAACCCTAGCAGTTGGAGGCTTATTGAAGAGAGAGGGGAGATGAGAGAATTTTTAGAATTCCTTTGAGGAATAAGAGTGCCAAAAATATGAGAGCAATGGAAGGTTTATATAGGTGACTAGAGGGGGTTGGATAAGGCAGGTGTCCTTGGATAAACCTTACCCCTTTTTGTTTGCCCCCCAAGTTTTCTTAGAGCCCAAGAAAAGCTCTAGAAACCATCTCAAATCCCATCCTAGAACTATCCACCCTTAGGGAGGTTTTAGAATTGGTCAATGCACAATATTTTAAACATTGTCACCTTTAGTCCTTCCACTTTTAATTATTCAAATTAATGTATAATTAAACAATATAATTTTGAATTAATATATTTTTCTCAAAACATATTAATAAACTATTTATTTTGATTTCTGATTAACATTCCAGTCTCTCTCTCTAAATAACATTTCAGTCTCTTACTAGGTTTTGTAGGGGGAATTTAGGGTTTTTGGGGGAAATCTGGATACCAACTTGGATCTTGATGTCACTTTCCGAACTGATATTTCTACCCTATGCTTGGGTTACAAGAAATTCAGCCTAGGATAATCCAAGTTGACACTTATGATGCTAGGCACAGAAATCGTAAGCCAATATGCTAGAGGATTATGTGAAAGTATGATGAAAAACGAGAGCTTAAGTTCGTAACCCTCTTCTGAAGAGGAAGAACTATTTATATATTAAATGAGATTAGGGTTTCATTAGGGTTGGGCCATCATTAGTTGCTTTGGAAGCAAGTCATGATAATATGGATTCAATGAGGATTTAGGGTTACCAAAACTAATGAGTTTCGTTAGTTTTACCATAATCATCCCAGCCAGGAGCTCTTCCCCTTGGACCCCGCTAGGGGTGTTGCCCCTTTGGAAACCCGGACCCACGGGTGCTGCCCCCGGACCCCCGACTAGTCGTTGAACCAGCTTCTAATTTGATCTTATACATGCGTGCATTCCGCACAACCCCGTACATTTATTAGAGTACAAATTATGAAGCCCCTTAGCTCACATGTTAGTTCCAGTTACTTAAAATGACATGGTGACACTAAATTCACCAACAGGTTTAAGGGCAACCCAAAAGGACTTTGCTAATAATTTAAGTTTATAATAATTTAGTTAATAGCTTAGATACCTAATACAACACATACTACATGAAAACTATATCCTCTCATACATATTATATATATACTGGAGCACATAATATAGTGAGAAAACTCACATGAACAGTTATTCAAACAATTAACAACTATCTGGACGATTATGCTGGTGATCCAATCTGGTTGGTAACGCGCCTAACAAGTATTAACCTATAATACTATAACTTATTAATTCCTACGACAATTTGGTAATGGAAGCTAGATCTTTCACTAATCTCAGTGAATGTTGAGAGTTCTTTTAAATAAGGATCAACCAGGCTGGAAAGTTGAGAGGCAGGACCATTTCGGCATATAGCCTTTCTGAAATTCAACAACCAAGCGAACATGATCATTCTAGACACCTCTCCTACAGATCAATCAAAATTATAAATGGAATTACTGATAAATCTTATTTATATATTCATAACAACGACTATGAATGTAAATATAAGTTACACTTAAAGCGTAGTAAGTGTAGCCTAACTTATAAAGAGTTTCTAGAAAAACTGGAAAAGTCGTGGGCAGAACTTCAACCGAAACACTGGCTCAGCTAAAACTTCTAGAATCTAGGGAAAACTTGGACCAATGAAGTAGAAATTCCAGATAAAGAGAGTTCTGGAAGTGTGTGGAAGAAATGGGGGGGGGGGGGGGGGGGTGGATCCTATTTATATGTGATTTTTGGGGGTGCACGCCTCACGTTTAAGGCAACGTCTCCCCAACCTATTTGTGTCACGTGTCAGCTCCTCCGTGGTCCACATTGCCACCTTTTAGAAACGTGTGTCGTGCAAAACATATATTTTGTAAATTCTTTAACTTTTTCATAAGAGCTCTATTTTTGACGTTCTTTCTATCCATGCATAGCTATCGACAAGTAATACGACTTTCATTTAGACTCTATTAGCTAATTCTCACCTTATATTTAGTTTATTATTTTAGAAAACTTAGACGGCTAAACTTCGTTTAAAATTTATATATCTTTTATATGACATCCGTTCTCGATTGTCTTCATATCGACAAAATTGTATCTACGAGATTTTCAACTCTCGTTTAAATTGTTTTAGCTAACAATCGACCGATTTCTGTGTCGCACACTGCTGCGCTGAAATTTCTAAAAATCCTAACTATCTCATACGGAGTCAGATTTGGACGTTCTTTACATGCACACTCTCGGTTTTACGATTACTATGACTTTCTTTTAGATTGCTTTGGCTAATAAGAAACCTATCTAAAATTCACTTTATACGACACACATAGCCGTGTCGGTTTAATCGCAAATTTTTGAAGAAACATAACTTTTTCATATGAAGCCAGATTCGAGTGTTCTATATATCTACGAAAATCGTATTAACGTTTCCTGAATGATTATGACATTTACTTTGGCTAAAAAGTAACATATATGTAGTTTGCATTATATAAATAACGGTTTATATTGAGTTCAATTGGAATGTGAAACGAGATGTTACACGTGATGTATGTAGGACGGGGCCCGTTATGTTTGTGGGAGGGGCCCATATGGTTATGCGGTATTTTAGAGAACTCACTAAGCTTTATGATTACGGTTTTATGTTTAAATGTTTCAGGTAATTCTGGTTCCAAAGGGAAAGACTCGATTTGATCGCACTGCATCCCCTGGAGTTTTGCGTACTATCTCTAGAGTTTTCCGCACTATATATTTTATGACTTTAATCTGATGTTTTGAAAATACATTATATTCTGATAATCGTTTTGAATGATTTAACAAATGGTTTTGGTTGACGGAAAAATGAAATTTTTACCTCGTATATTTGAGACATTACAATAGTCTAAATGATCAATTCTTCTTCTTCTTCTTTAGTCTTTATCAAATGTGTTATGTTGATTTGAAACTCGTTAGATTAAATTTGTTAGATTGAATTAAACATTTCAACTTGTATAATTATTAAAGTGTAAACTCGAACCCAACCTTACTTTACCTATAATAAACTCTAATTACAGATAATATTAATAATTATATTTAATATACTATTAATTTAGTAGTACATGTTGGGACCACAATCCATAATTAGGCATTGTTCTTGTTCAAAGACCAAATTTGTGCACATCATATTCAAGAAAGGAGAGTTAGGTATCACGATTCACGCATATCTACCTTGGTCTAAGCCTACAAAGCAAAAAAGAAAGCATATATATGGATATTAAATGCGTTTAAAGGTATTCGTTTGGTAAAAAAATCATGGGTGGTATCTTATTTCAATATTATGTTGGTTAGGCCATGTGATATTTGATGTTTTCATTTTGTGACTAAAAGAAATATATAGAAATAGCTATCACTCCTCTTTATATGATAATGGAAAAAAGATGCATGTAAATAATGAAGAACAAATAGGGCATAATATGGAAACAGTTACAATAGATTGCAATCGATCGTTTCTTTATATTAATGTTTTATATTTACCTTAACAACTCTTTTGTATATTGTAGAAGAATAAAAGGGTAGTAGAAATATCGAAGTGAAGCGGGGGAATGTGATAATTAAATTTATAACAACTAGATCTATTGGGTTTTTGAAAGTCATGGTCCACTAAATGAATGTGAACTTGTACCAACAACCAAATACCGAAGAAAATGGACCGAAACAAAGGTTCTCCCAACAATAATAGCTAAACGATAAAGGAACAAAGTAAATAATAAGCAACCACATGGGAAAAAAAAACATTTGTGGTTCCACTATCAACATGAAGTTGTCTAGTGTAGTAGCCTCTTGGTGAAGAGTGCAAACCACTTAAATCTCGTGTTCTTTGGGGTTAGCTTAATTTCATGGTACCTTGTTTTGTTTATTGAGTTGTAAGTATTGCATGCATCATACTCATTGACTTGCTATTTTTAATATAATGATTCATGTCTTTGTAGACCAAACCCAAAATGACTTGGATATTAGACTTATAACAGGATATTCCTTACATATTTGACTTATAAGAGGACATTCCTTAGAGTAAATAGTACTTTATTTGTGAAAAACATCAGTAGTGTTATTTGAATTTTGATGATATGTATTTTGGTTCTATCAACAAATGCATGGAAGGTGCTATTTAAATAGACTAAAAGAACAACATGTAAAGTAGAATTCAGAAATAATGAAGTTTTAATCCTATGTTTGACTATATTGTTGAAATTCATTTGTGTTATGTTTGACGTATTAGCTGTTAGCTAAAAAGGTAATTGATAGTTGAAAAGGTAGCTATTAAATAAAAAACTAGCTGATAAAAAATGTTGTTTGGTAAAACTGCCTGAAAAGCTAGCTGGAAAATATAAAATGACATAAAATAACATTTAAAAGAATGTGTTTCTATAATTAATTAAGGGGTATATATGAAAATTCTTAAAAAAAACTCTTAAAAAGCTAGTCTAAGTAGGGATGGCAAAAAGCCCCATACCCAATGGGGAACCCGAAACCCGCATCCGGTTTGACTGGGGAATCCCCAGATTGACCGGGGTTGGGCACGGGGATGGGGAATACCCGAATAAAAAAAGTGGGGATGGGGATGGGGATGAGGATACCCTTAATCCCCGACCCTGGACCCGCCCCCGACATATATTAATATATAAAAATAATATAGAACATATATTTATAGTATAGTTTATAATACATAAAATTTGATCTAACTAATCTAACTCATTAGTAATTATTTGGTTGAAATTATACTTTTTGTCTTTTCTTTTATCTAATTTAAACTCGTGTATATATATATATATATATATATATATATATATATATATATATATATATATATATATATATATATATATATATATATATATTCTCTTTGGTTGATCTATTTTACCTTAAATATCAATTTAATAATTTTTTTCTACTTGATTTTTCATGTATGTATTTAAATTTGGTAGAAAATTTATTTATATTTTTTCTGCAATTTATGGGTACTTATATATTTTATAAAATCTTTAAACTTATGCTGGTAAAACTGAAATATAGAGTTTTTTCTTATGTAAAAGTTTGCATGTTAAAAGATAAAAAGAAATCACTGTTTCCCCGTTGGGGATCCCCAGTCCTCGTTGGGGCTGGAGATGGGGGTTTATTTATATTCCCCGATCGGGATGGGGATGGGGATGGGGATGGGGATGGGGATTGGAATGAGGATTCAGGGATGAGGATGGGGATTGGGGTCCCCTGTGTTTCCTGCCCCCGTTGCCATCTCTAAGTCTAAGTAACTTTAAAAAAATAGCATATAAGTTACTTTTTGGCTTGCCAAACATGACAATTTAAAAAAATGCGAAAAATAAGTTAGCTTATCAGCTAGCTGTGGCGCGCCAAATATAGTCTTGGTATATGATATTAAATCATATCTACATAAGTTAATACTTGGTAATGTTAATAAACTCTAACGCTTCCCATTCATCGAATTGATAAAATCAAAACAAGTTCTTTGAAAGAAACTTAATCTCCTAATTTAAATATAAACAAGTTCTTAGAAAAAGATCAAAAGATTGCATTGAATTCAATATGAAAGTGGGCTCTTCCTCCTCGATTCAAGCAAGTCGACCATTGAATCTATTAAACTGGGCCGCTTCTTCCCCTTCTGTAGGAAGACTTCCTTCTTTCCCTTGCCTTTAGACAAAGGTGCTATTGAGATATTGGGCCCTTATGGTATCTCGTACACATTCCGACGATTAGGCGAGCGAATAAGTCAACTTTAAATTGGATTTGTTGAGCGAAGAGTGCGTTATGACCCGTGGCCGCCTGCCGGTTATCTCAATTTAAGTTTTGTGTGAATGTTCCAAACAACATCTAATACTCCACACAAGCTCGAGAGCGTAAAGATATCTGAACTTGGTTTACATTAAAATCATTCAATGGAATTTAACTTAATTTTTGTTATTAGATTCAATTCACAAAACAATGACAAAATTTTCAAATCAATTAACCTAAATGTTGCAACAATAATTTAAGTGGCCAACAAGAATCAAAATAAAAATCAAACTTTTAATTCAAACAAAACAAAATCCGCTAGATAGGATTGAAAAAGAACATCAAATCACATTACCATAGTTTAGACACATAATTAGAAAGCTAGGGGTTTATCCAAACATGAATAAAATGAATAAACAACTCTAGTAGTGCAAGATAATACAAAATAAAACTTACAAATCCAACAATTAACGTTTCCAAATGTTTTATGATCAAAACCTAGCAAAAGTCTTTGAAATCTCTTATCTCTAGAGGTTGGGGTTCTGAAATGAAACGCCTACGTAAAAATGACCCAAATCCTATAACAAGGCAAAAAAGGAAAACTACTAAGTGGATACAGGCATGCCACAGCGTGTCAATTTAGTGCAAAAGGAACACGACCTGTATTAAGGGTAAAATAAGTTGCCTTATAGAAAGGATTAAAAGAACATCAAAATCCACTAGAAAGGATTGAAAAAGAACATCAAAATCAAAATCAAACTTCTAATTCAAACAAAACAAAATCCACTAGATAGGATTGAAAAAGAACATCAAATCGCATTACTGAATTACAAACCATAGTCTAAACACATAATTAGAAAGCTAGGGTTTTATCCAAACATAAATAAAATAAATAAACAACTCTAGTCGTGCAAGATAATACACCAATAAAATTTACAAATCCGACAATTAACGTTTCCAAATGTTTTATGATCAAACCTAGCAAAAGTCTTTGAAATCTCCTGTCTCTAGAGATTGGGGTTCTGAAATGAAACGCCTACATAAAATGACCCAAATCCTATAATAAGACAAAAAGGGAAAACTGCCAAGTGGTTACAGGCAACACACATCCGTGTCAATTTAGTGCAAAAGGAACACGCCCATATTAAGGGTAAAATAAGTTTCCTTATACGAGTCTTCATCCAAAATCCAATGCTAAAAAGTGTTCATTTCAATTGAACACAACCTATCTCCATTTAGTGTAATTGAACCCAGTCTGCGTCTGCCTACAAGTCAAACTTCTTCTTCGGTCAACATGACTCGTGTCCAACTTCACCACAAAATTTGTGCAAATAAGAATGTTCACCAGAATAACAAGTATTTTCTGAAAATGTGCATGAAATGAAATGTCTTATGCTATTTATGATGCAAATGTTGGTTAAAAGACATGGCAAAATATGCACACAATGCACCCAACAAGTGTAGTAAGCCGTTGAAGTAGAATCTAGCCACAATATGTCCTTGTGTTTGGTTTGCAATTTTATTCCCTATACTTTACTTTGATACATGTGTAGTTATGATCATTCAAATCTTATTACTTGGTTGTATAATTTTGTGTTGCTTAAATAATTTTGTTCAAAACATTAAATCTCCCTTCCTTCTGCGCTCAATGCCCTTTCAAAAACTCATCGGATGATGTTAATGAATCAATAACTCACTAAATATCATCCGAATTTAATGAGGTTTGAACTTGATTAAGCCTAAACCATCGATACTATTAAAACTTAAAACACAAACACTCAAATGTGATACTATTGAATCTTAAAACATAAATGCTCAAATATGCAGTTGATATTCGAAGATTACAATTGAAACTTCAAAATCGATGGTTAATCGGATTTCGATAACCAATTACAAAACTAGCAAAACACATTTTCACATGAGAAGAATCATCAAAACTACCACAAAACACAAAACCCATCCTACAAAAAGTTGTTTAATACTCAAACCCTAATTCAACTTTGATTTACATCTCCCATTTTTTTACATACCAACAAAAACACAACAATTATCACAAATTTTTCTATCTTATCATGCATCCAAATATGCTTATGTAGATACATACATAATTACATCATAAGTCTACAGTAACAATCATCATCCACGGTCCCAACATTTCCACACCCGCCATGACAATACACCCGGTGTTCTTTCAACAAAAAACATTTACCATTTGAAGAAACAAAAACAGACTAAAACCAAGTTTAGCCCGAGGGGTGTTGACATCACGACAAATATTGTTGTTCTTGGAACTGGCGCGAAGATGTGGGAATCAGATGATTCGGATGAATCTTGAAATTGGAATCGGAATCGGAATCATTCCCATTACTTATTTTCATATCATAAAGAAACATGTCAAGATTCTTAGTAGCTTCGAGTTTGACTCATGGGATCATAATCATACGCATCACCAGCTTTCACGAATCGCCCTTTCACACGCTTTCTTACATCTGCCCGTGCCTTTCGTGTTGCATATCTTACTCTCTTCTCAAATCTATAAGACAAAAACAGAAATTTAGGGTTTAGGGTTTAAGATCATAGCCAGGATCTGCTTGGTACTATGGAATGGAATGAACAACGTAACTGAATGAGCAAAGTAATGGAATGGATCATTACATTCCATTATCATGTTTAGTTTGTTGAAGGAATGGAATGAGTCATTTAAACATGTCGTTTGCCATGTATAAGTAAAAGATTAAATTAATAAATAGAAACATAATGTTATTTTTATGAAATAGAATTAATTATCATGAAATCTTAAAACCGAATTATAATCAAAAAGTATTTTTAATTATCTTTAGAAAATAACAAAACATAAGTTAATTCAGCTTTTGAATTTTTTTTATATAGACAAAAGTAATTTATAAATATAATATATCATTCCATTTCATCAAGGAATGAAAAATAAAAACACCCCTCCTCCATGGAATGAAAATCAGTCCAGGAGAAGGAATCACATATTCTGTGAGGGAGGAATCCTATATTCCATTCCGTTATAATGCTCCATTCCATCCCCTCTTCGACTAATGTATACCAAACACTATCTTTTCATTCATATCTCATTATAGAAAGAGTAGTAAGGATACTCACTTTCTCATCTTCTTTTTTTCCCTGTAACGGAGGACAGCATCACTTCTGCTACCAATAGCGGTGGTGGTTTGATCAGAGCCACCACCACCACCACCACCTTGGATGAACCATGGTGGCTCACCCATTAGAAG
Source organism: Lactuca sativa (assembly GCF_002870075.4). Taxonomy (NCBI): domain Eukaryota; kingdom Viridiplantae; phylum Streptophyta; class Magnoliopsida; order Asterales; family Asteraceae; genus Lactuca; species Lactuca sativa. The sequence continues at coordinate 177,740,143 of NC_056629.2, forward strand.
CATTGAAGAAGAAGCTCCACAATCTTGATATTCACCAGCACTACTCTCTCCTGTGAGACTTGAGAATGAGATGTTTGAATGTTGTCTTCCATAACAAGGATTTGGCTCTGTTTTGCAGCTCATTAATGAATCGGCTGATGCTGCATTGCTGCATGCTGGTTGTACTTGATTCCCATGTCCAGTTGATGATTCCTAACCACATAAAAAAAACACATTAAAATTACATCTTTTTTTTAAAAAAATTGAATTAAAAAATTCATGTGTAATTGAGTGAAAGTAATAATACCTTGGCAGCATATGAACCATGACAATTTGATTCAGCTCCACCAAACAAACAATCGATCCCATCTTTTGCAAAAAGATGTTCAGGATCATTATGGCCTACACCAAAGAGTTCTTCATAGTTCTCAATGCTTAAGTCAACTTCATCCATATTAAAGTCAACATAGAATCCATCATCATCATCATCACATGCTTCAGCATCTTTTTTCCCTGAATGTGATACCTACATGTAAACAACACACAAAAATTCCATTACTCGATACATAATAAGAAAGATACAAATGTGAGGGTGTTTACCTTTATCCACTCCAAATCTTTATTCTTTTGACCATAAATAATAATAAAAAAGCATAATCATAATCAGTAGAAAAAGTAACATCACATAAACCGAATCAATTTACCTTTGATGAAGAAGAATTCAACTGTCCAACTTGTTGAACTACATTTTCCTGTTTATCATCAACATGAACACTTGAAGAACCTGTCAATAAATTCGATTCATTTGCAACTACATCTTGATTATTGTTGCTTCTAGAAGGTCCTTGACTATTATCAGCAATGCTCATCGACCCAATTCCTTGTTCACAAGTGGAATCAATAACCGAGGGCAATTCCGTCATAAACGACCAAATAGATGAAAGTTCAACAGCCGAAGGGCAACCCGAGTAACAATTCAATGTTTGTCTACTGTGTGTGGTTGACCCGTTATGACCAACCCAATCACAATTTTGACAAAGTGAGACTTTTTCTTCTACACATCTAACCACTGCAGGTTGTGAATTACATCTATCACATACAAGTGTTCTTGAATGGCGTTTTGATAGAGCATTTGCAGAATGAACAACACGATCACATGATAAACATAAGTAGGCTGCATCTGATCTACAATACACCATTGATCTCGCTTCCCCACAATGATCACATTGGTACCCCATTTTTCAAGAATACCCCTTTTGACCCCCTCTTACTTCAATGGTTAATGTGTTCTATGCAACCTGAATAGAAGATCGATACATGAGAAATTGATTATAAATTTGGAAAAAGAAAATTCTCTTTTGACTGAAAAAGGACACACTTTATTGATTCAGAATATGTTCTAGGGTAACGAAAAAGGGTCAATTGAAGAACAAATTATCTAAGCAATTTGATAACTTATCTTATGTGAAGAATCTAGTAATATTTGTCAAGTAAAGATTGGAAAGGACATTTTTTTTAAGATTAGAGTCTTGATCTGCAGAATGTTAAAGATGCGAAAGGGGTAAAAGTTAAATTGAAAAGGTTCTTTTAGCATCTACAGATGCTAAGCAAAAAGGTGAAGAATTTCAAGAAATCAGATTGTAGTACATAAGTACATGTGAAAATTGTGTATAGATACTATAACGTAGGTAAAATTCATGCTGGAAAAGTAAAATTAATGGCGAAAAGAGTTTCATAATTGCAAGAAATGTATGAATTAGTGTGAATTGAATAAATATGAATAAAGATTGAAAAAGTCAAAGCAAAATGAAGCCGGCCAGATCGAGCTTTAAAATATCAAACCCACGATGAAAATTTGAGCACAATTACAGCACACATCAACAAAATAATCAGGGGAAATAGAACAAGAACAGAAATTGACAAGAAGAGTTCATATTTTTACAAGAAAGCATCGAATTTTCCACAAAAAGAGACCAAATTCAAACCAACGAATCAAACCGACAACTTCTAGATCCAGAAAAACCGAAGGGATCCCGGAAAACCCATCTTTGTAAAGCAAAAACAAACAAAATCATGAAAACTTACCAAATTATAAACCCAAATACACTGAAGCAAAGAAGATGTGTTTCTGTTGCAGGATTTAAAAACCCTAATCAAGATCGGACCTTTCTCGTCTTCCTCCTTGTTTTCTGCGGCTGTGTTGTGAGGTAGGCGTTGGTTGTGGATGTTCTTTACTGTTTTGTTGTGTAAGATATCTGACAACACAAAATTTCATAAAAGAAATTGGCAAAAAGTGCACAGAAAGGAGATTGGGGTGGGGGGGGTTGTGGTGGGGCCTGGTCACTTTCATGACATTGAAAAATTAGGCTCTCTTACCTAATCTTTAGCTCAATTGCAAATTTAGTCCTTGGACATTTGAGAGTACATTATTTAGTAACTCAACTTTGAATTTTGGCTCACTTACTCTACTCGATGTGTAAAACAAAATTTATGTGATATTCATATGGAAATGCTTGCGACATGTTCAAGAGACAAGAACATGATATGAAAGAATCTACAGATGAACTAAAGAAAACTCTAATTTTTATTTATTTATTAGTGTTGTGTAAAAATAACTAGAATTTTTTAAATATATAAAAGGAGATAAAAGGACATCTTTGTCAAATTTAAAATAGAAACATAATTTAAAAAAAAGTAATTAAGTCAATGTGCCAAAATAAAAAATATATAAAAAACTTTTTTGTTAAACGTTATATGAAATAATTTTTTTTATTTGAAACTTTTGATTTAATCTAAAAGCTAGAAGCTTCTATTTCCGAACGAAACTTTTACCCCATGCCTTTTTTTTATAAGTTAAAAGTTAAAAAACTTTTAAAACATGCAATGTCAAGCATGCCATTAGTCTTAATCAACGGAAAGATAAAATGTTTTGTTTTTTGAAATAGTGTTATTACATAGTTATTAGACTAAAGTGTATGATAGCCATGTAATTTTTATAAATATTTTCGATAATTAGTATTTTTGCTCAAATATTAATCTACTTTTCCCGATCTAATTATTATGGTTCCAAATTTTGACAAAATCGCAATCATGATCAATTTAACTACCAAATAATTATTTATTATGACTTTATCTAAATAATTAGCTATATAACATGTGTAAACATCTCATCGATCTCTTTCTTATTTATTATATTAAATTAATAACAAGTCAAGGAGGAAGAAAATTTGAAGTTATTCAAAATGTTTTTTTTTTTTTTTTTTTTTTTAATTTGTACTAAGACATAATAATTAAGACAAAAATACTTTAAAAACATATATATTGAAACAAAAATATATGGGAAGTATTACCCATGTCAATATAATTCAACTTCGATGTACTAATATTTCTTTTACTTTAATAACAATAAAAACAAAAATCACTTCAGATATATTGGAATATTATGAAGGTTACAAATCTTATATATATATATATATATATATATATATATATATATATATATATATATATATATATATATATATATATATATATATATATAGTCAAGATCAAATAAGAAGAAAATTTTTGGTAGGAAGGTAAGAAGTTTTTTTTTCTACATATTTTTTTCGCGAATAAACAAAATGAATCATTAGATGATTCATTTGTAAGATGATTCACAAGAAAAAATTCTCAAAAAAACATCTCGATGATTCATTTATATAATGATTTTGTTATTCACTAAATTGTCACAAAAGCGAATTTTTTTCTTAATTTACATAAAAATGAATCATAAAGATGTTTTTTTGGGAATTTTTCCTTATGAATCATCTTACAAATGAATCATCTAGTGATTCATTTCTTTTGTTCGTCAAAAAAATATGTAGAAAAAAAACTTCTTACCTTCCTACCAAAATTGTTTTTTTACCGGATCTATATATATATATATATATATATATATATATATATATATATATATATATATATATATATATATGGAAAACCCCATAAAAACCCTACATATTTTCTTTTGATTCTTAAAACAACCATATATTATTTTTTTAGTACACAAAAACCATTATATTTTTTGAAAGTCTCATTTAAGTATTTTTGATTTTAGAAAAACCCAATCTATTTTCATCTAAACATTAAAAAAACCACTATATTATTTTTTTAGTACATCAAAACCCTTAAATTTTTTGAAATTTTTTAATATAATGGATTGTAACCATCGAATCATTGAGAAGTGATTACCTAACATTTTTTCTATCTAAGGTTTATTGAACTCAAAGCTTTAAATTAGACATTGTAAAAAATAAAAGGGTTTTAATGTACAAAAAAATAATATAGTAGTTTTTTTAATGATTATATGAAAATGTATTAGGTTTTTCTAAGGTTTTCCCATATATATATATATATATATATATATATATATATATATATATATATATATATATATATATATATATATATATATATATATATATAATATGACCAAATGTAAATTAACACATGTAAAAGGATGAAAATGTAAATTAGCATATGTAGAAGGACCATTGGTGAAATTAAACCCTTTTGCCGATTGCTGAAAATCTATCTGCTATATAGTTTATGATTAAGAATCTTATCCATCCCTTGAATATTTCACTTTTTAAATTTCTTTGAATGAAATAAAAAACTTTTCTTTTGGTGCTTTTTGGACCCACCATCTTGTAAAGGAGTCACTTTTCAGATTATTCAATAGTAATGACTAAATGGGGTCCATTTTTTTAATTATTATTAAATTACTTAATACGAAAGACATTTTCTTTCTTTTTCTATATTTATAGAAAAATAACGTTAGGTGGTTGTCATTTTGTAAATTTTTGTTTTAATTTGAAATTATTTTTGAGAAAATTCCGGGTGGCACGTAGTATATACTAAATTTTATTATCGGATATTTGAAATTTTGTAAGAATTATAATTAATATGAATAAGAAAAAAAAATACTTATATATTGAGTTAAAGGTAAAATTTAATAAAACAAAATTATAACAGCATGCTTCGATAAATTTAACCTTCAATTATCAATTTTCATTAAGATTTAACCTTAACATTTGACTCGAACACACACGTTAGGTCAGAGATCCATATAAATCATAGGTTTACAAGATAGACAATAAAATTAAATAGATAAAAAATTTCAATAGTAAACTATATTAAAATATTATTGTTAATATAGAATAATATTATACTTAAATAAATAAGATTTGAATGATTTAAAATTTTATTTTATTTTTTAACAGAAGATAATCAAGATAATTATAAGATAGTATGATCTAAAAAAGTTATTATCTTTTTATAAGAGGAAAAAAAATAAACATCTTATAGATATAAAAAATAATTAGTTACTTCAATAAATATTTTTATATAATTTGTGTAGAATTATGTCTTTCAAATATAGCAATAGATTAATACTTCAAGGATTTAAGTTGTAACTTTAAAGTTAACAACTCAAAATATGTGAATTTTTTTGTTAAGGTGGACAACATTTGAGATACAAATAAAATATTATATTTAATTATAAGACCACCCACAGACCACTCACATATAGGCTTTCAAGAAATGCTTGCAATGCCACTAATCAAATTTTATTCTCACCGAGGACTTTGTCTTTCAATATATGAAAGACTTGCAAATATCACTATCTATTGTGTGGATGAATGGATCAATCAGAGTTTTAGGAAAAAGAAATTATTGATTAAATGATAAATGGTAGTTTAGTCATTATGTATAGTACATTTAATTATTCCAAATTTAAAATCCCTAAAATAAGTTTGATTTTCCTTAAATACAAATGTCTAACCCTAATGTTGCAACCCAACAACCATATGTTGTCTTCTTCCCATCACAATCGTTCACTCGCAATGGTTCTATTCCATCCATGATCGAAAAAGATACGAGTGCTGAAGTTGGTCTCTTTCGTCGTCGAGGATGGTGTTACCAAGCTTTTTCCTACCTTGCAAAATGGAGCATCAAATTAAATTCTCATTCGCCTTTTATCACCATCCGGCGTCTTCCTTCCTTCCCCACCTCTGGAACCAACAAGCCTTCATCGCAAGTACATAGATGTTCTTCATAACCCTATGTCGTGAATGTAGGCAAATTTAATTCTCCTTCGTCTGCCTTAGAGGTATGTTGTTTAAATGACAATCAGATTTTGTATACTCCTTTTTATAATTGATATCGTCGTCATCATGGTCACTGTTACACATCTAGAACCCTAATAATTATGTGGCATATGGTTTTTTAAATCCCTAGATAATCATTTATGATTTAGTTTTGTGTGTTCAATTGATGGTTTTTTTTATCATATATCAGCCTCGTTTGGGGTTTATATTATTTGATTACGATGCTTTTGTGATAGTCAATTGTCCCTATCACTAGTTCCATTCTGATTCTCAACAAAAAGTGATTTGGTAAAAGTGATAATACTTATGTGATCATTGAGGTCAAGCTAATCAAAAGCACACAAGAAATAAACTTGTATTAAAAGATATATGAGTTGATTTAGAGTGTTCAGGCTAGTAACAATGAAAATAATTATTATTTGTTTAACTTTTCATATGTTCTTGACTAATCTTTTGTATACATTAATTGAATAATTTGACCAATCTTCTATGTGAATGTTTAATTCCTTTATTTATAATTTTTTATTGTAGCAATTCATCTTTTTGAATCAAAACCTAGGCAAATATAATATGTGACTTGGTTTTGATTAATGTGTTCGTTATGTTTAATTTGGTTCCTTTGTTTATGTTTTTTATTATAACAATCAATTTTTTGCCATCTAAACCAACATCAAATACAATGTCACTTGGTTTTGACTAATCTTCTATGTGTTGTTTACTATTTCACTTGAACAAGAAAATAATGTCATGTTGTCAGAATTACTAAAATGGTGCTTAGAATCTAACCATAAGGTATTCATTCTTTTCGAATTACTACAATTTGGTTTATTATTGTCATATAATTTTATTCTTACGTAAATTGATTTCATGGCTTTTATTCTTAAAGAATGCATGTAGGACATGATGATCAAGATTCAAGGGCTGCAGGTTGGATGAATGTGTGTAGGATAGAGATAAACAATGCTCAATGGTCACCGATCTTCCAAAAAGAATGCACTATTCATCATCGCATTCTGGTAGGATAATCTATTATAGAATGATAAGAGTATATGTAATAGTATATTCTGATAGAATAAACATGTTGTATTTGTTTGTTATTAATGAGTGTAACATTATCATAGAATAGTATATAAAGTTTTTTATTTTTTAAGAATGCGAGGAAAAAATTTAACTTGTATCTAAAATTTTGTTATTCTTTAAAAGTTCATTCGATCAAAATATATATTACTAACATTATATACATTCTGGTAGAATAATATTTTGACAAAATATTATAGCATAAGTATCATTCTAACAGAAAAAATTAGAAATTACGTAAGAATTAAAATTGAAATAATTTAAAAAAATTATATTTTTTAAATCAAGAGAATTAATTATCCATAAAAATATGAAAATTTTATTTTTTAAATTTATCTTAATTGACTAAAATACCCTTCAAGTGAAATTAGATGATATTTTTCAATTATTTTTAATTCGGTAATATTTATTAATAACTTTCTTAAAATAGTTAAAATGATTGGTCCACAATCAACTATACATTCACACAATAGATAGTTAGAATACAATAATATATATATATATATATATATATATATATATATATATATATATATATATATATATATATATATATATATATATATATATATATATATATATATAAGCTTTGTTTATTTTGTTTTCGAAATTTCATATTATTTGTGTTCATTGTTTACGTTAAATTCATATTTCAATTAATTATTATTTGATTAACAAATATTAATAACTAAGGCTTATTTAAAAAAATATAATTGGAAAGATATTAAAATCGAAGGAATACAACTATTTAAACATAGACGATAAAATATATATAAAAATACATGAACCGACAATCGAACTGGTTGAACCGATGGTCGAACCGATTGAACCGAAAATTGGTCACTACATCGGTTCAACTAAAAACCGGTTTTTAAAACATTGATATGTGTGTGTGTGTGTGTATATATATATATATATATATATATATATATATATATATATATATATATATATATATATATATATATATATTAGTTATTATTATTTTAAATATATTTAAAATTTATAAATTAGTTCTTGGTGTGTTAATGAGGTCCACAGATGTGGAGTCGTAACAAGGTAGCCGTATTGAGGGCACGGCTGGATTGAATCCTTTCATTTCAAAGGGGGGGGGGGGGGGGGGGGGGGGGGGGCTCATGCTTGTTGGGTATTACCTTTCTTGGAGCCTCTTCTCACTCACACATCATATGATTGTGTGGTGGCCGGCATTGCGGGCCGACCCGAATCGGCGTAGACCCATTGAAACTAGGCTATTCTCGGATATGCTGTTGTCGTTGGGGATAGTACAGTCTTTGAAAAAGAGTTGGTATTGCACGATGTGAGTAGTAATTACAAAGCTTATGTGGTACAACTGAAAGATTAGTGACATTGTATTGATGTGGATGACCTAGGAGATAGAGTATGTAAAATGTAATGATTAATGGTTTCAAAGTTTAAATCATGACTTGGCTTTTAAAATTCAAAATATTTATATTTATATTTATATTTTTCTAAAGTATTAAATATGATTAAATTTTTAAGAATGTCACATGACATCACTAGAGTCATACTTTAGAAATATGTCATTTGACTCTTTTATACATATATATATATATATATATATATATATATATATATATATATATATATATATATATGCTAGGAGTCCTCATTTAAAATGAGAACATTTTTTCTAAATGTCATTTTTTAGAAACACTTATTTACATTCCTATAGCATAGATTACGAGATTTGGAAAAAAAAAATTGCAAATTTTTTTTTTGTTCATATGGATATAACTTAGACATATGTAGGGCTAAAACTGAAACTGAACAAACACGAAGGAGGGTTTGTTTATGTTCGTTCGTTTAAGTTAGCCAAACAAATAAACGAACACGAACGGATAAACAAACAAGTTTTTTTGTGCATGTTCGTTCGTTTAACAAATTATATTGTTCATGTTCGTTTGTTTATGCTCATGAACATGCTAAACGAACAAAGATAAACAAACATAACTTAACATATATGAATATATAATATGATAATATAATCAAACACAATTAAGCATACATAATATAAAAGGAACTTATCCATGAACGTAAAGAAACAATATAAACAAACTTTCACGAACATAGTTGAACGAATAAGATCATTGTTTATGCTTGTTCATCTAAATTTATGGACTAAATTTGTATTCTTCTTGTGAACTTTTTATAATTATGTTAGGAAAGTTTGGGTCTTCTGAAAAAAAAAATTGAATGGCATGAGGTTTTTTGTGATAATGAAATACAGAGTCAAATTGTAAAACTGCCAACTTGGAGTTAACAACCCATAATATGTAATTTCGAAAAACCCCAATATGTTTCTATGTTTCTGCCCTCATAAACAGATTAAAGGCATCAACATAGGTTAAGAACCTTTATTTTCTCTCCATAACTCCATTAATGGTTATTTTACATATATGTAGCCAATTACATTTCATTGATTAAGTTATTTTAGTATAATCAGGTTCCAAAGCCAATTGCAATTTGGGGAGGCTACTTTGATAATAACTCATCAGATTCAGTGCTGCAAGGTAATGCACCAGATTTTTTTTGCAGAAAATTAAAATATTAGGTCCCCATATTTAGTGTAGCAAGCTAATACAACATATTTCCCATGTGAAGAGCATCGAATATAATCATGCTTACAAGATGAAGATCATATCTTTTGTGTATCTTATTGATATTTATGTGTATGATTTGTTGCAGACATATCCAAATCCCCTTCAAGATAATCTTGCATATGTAGTGTTCAAGTAAGTTGACAATCTTGGCGCTTTTAAGCATTTACCTCATTTTTTTTAAGGCTAAATTTGGATCGACTTGATTTTTAATTACTTCTATTCTTTCTTGTGTTTTCCCAGGCAGTATTTTGTAGATATGGATGACACCCTTGCTCGATCAGAAGGTCACTACTTTAATATTTTACATTCAATATTAGATTCTTGAAAGTTTTGTATGAAAGTACGTTAACGTGTAACATATTGCTAATAAAAATATTAAAGACTAACTTTTAATAATTATTTTCTTTTAATAATTTGCCAATTGAGTGATTGATTTTTAAAAAATTGTCATTTATAGTTCTAATAATTATGTTGTAATAGATATATAACTATATATTAATTCCTCTAATACATATGTAACTATATATTAATTCCTTTAGTCTTTAACTATTTTAGAAGGAAGGATGCTATGATAATCTTTTTTTTTTCTGTACAAAGAACAAAATTAACATGTGATATCCTCATTCAATACATATTATAAGCTTAAGTGCATCCACAAACAACTTATCAAACATTCAGAAACAATCTGATGAATACGCCGCATTGATCAATTTTAATCAAAACTTTATGTTTTTGAATGTTTCATGGTTGTATTTCTTTATTTTTCAAAGGCTTGTGGAAGGATCAAAGAAGCTATCTCAAATCTTCCTATAGCAACAAAAGATGCTAACATAGAAGAAGATGCAGCCTTGAAACATGATTCAAAAATGGTGGAATCATAGAACAACATTCTTCCTTATATCCTACATCTAAATTAAGCATGAAGGAAAAGTTTGATCCCTTTTGACTCTTTGCTTCAGATTCCTTTTTATTATTTGATTTTGATGCCCTTTTCCTATTTGCATTTGGTTTTCTGATTACTTATCCCAATTTACAGACTTCTAAACATGAGTTCAAGAATCCAATTATTGTTTTGATTTTGTTGGCTTAGCTTTGATTAGTGATGTGGAATAAGGAGATGCATACCACTGAGAGGTAATTTCTGATTTGTTTTGGTTAATGTAACGGGAATTAAATTGAATTATAGTCCTCACTGTAGCCATAATCAAATCAAATGAGTTCTTATTAATGTAAATTGAGTTCAAGAATCCATGCACTTCGGAATTTTTTTTTTTTTTTTTAACAGCATAGGGCACAACTCACAAACATGTGTGTTCACCTCAGTTACATAATTGCAGTTTTAGACTTTTTCTTATTTGCATATTATACTTTGAAAAATCTATCCAATTATAGAATTAACATGATTTTGGTTAATCTTAAATAAATGTAATGTCCTTTTCTATTTGTCCGACCTACACCATTAAATTATTTTGAATTTGGATAATTTTATTATACTTTGATAGATTTTTCAAACTAAAAAGTTGTTGCGTCTTTATGCATTCTTTCATGAAAAATCACAGTGTATTTTAGTGTGCTTCTATGCTTAATTTGATGTTACTTGGTATATAGATACATTGGAGAGTGCTTTGTATGATTGTTCCAAATATGATATCAAGGAAAGACAGATTAAAAATTCCGATAACATTTGAAGATTGTGATATATCCAAATTGTCATTTTACAACCAGTTTCACATATAACTGCATTATGTTTACCCATTGAAATAAAAAACAAAACCCCTCTGATGGATCCTTCCTTAATTATCAATCAAATATTTATATTGTTTATAAATGATAACAAGAGGAGAACTTTTTCAAAATGAATACTACACAATTACTAATTAACAGTAAATTAAATTTAAACTAACATAACTTACAAAGTGAGCATCTATATTAGATAATAGAAAAGAAAATTATTTTTAAAACAAAGAATTAATTAAATTTGCAAAAAGAAAAAAAGAAGAAAACAAGTTTTGCAACTAATAGCATCACGATTGAAATAATAATTAATTATTCATAACGCCGTTCATGATGACGAAAACCAACGTCACATATTATTTTATAAATGTTGAATATATTTATGATATTAAAAGTCACGTTTTTAAGCTTAAAAATCAAATAAACTTTTCTACATAGTTGAATATTCATTAAAATAAATATATAATTCAAAGACTTTAAATCTGAGCGTTATTTTTTGATATTATTTATTAGATTACTTAAGACATAAAGACCCCTCAACGAATTAATACTAAAATGTTCAGATCCTATAATTTTTTTCAAAACCCCCGAGAATCTCATATTTTGTTGAAAAAAAACATGCAACCTTCTTTGCCATCCTTTTCTCAGGAAAAAAAAACTACATAATCTAATTATATTTTTTTTTCTTATTTATGGTTTTTCAGAAAAAAAAACTACATAATTTAATTATATTTTTTCTTATTTATAACTATTTATATATAATAGAGGTCGTCAATTTTCGTTCTAAAACGTCACTGTGTCCGCACATGTAGGCCAACAATCAGTCCAATTTAACTGTTCACATGTTCCTTCTTTTAGGTCCACATGTTTCAATGAGATGCATAAAATAAAAGGAAGAAAAAGGTATAAGGTAGATAAAAAGTTACGCAATACATGTTCATGTGAATCTAATCTTAAATCCTCATAAAAGTGTCCAATACTCGATTTCTTTCCATGACAATGTTGAAAAACTAAAGCAACTGAAAAAAAAAAAAGGCCAAGTTGAGTGAAAGACTAGTACACCTGAAAAGGCAAAGGTGTTTGTTTTTATTGGCCATCAACTCTGATTTATTCCTCGTAGAAGATAAGCATACATCATCCTCATTCCTCACTAGTAGTCCATTCAAAGCGTGCACTCATGTTTTTTTTTACACATTTACACCAATTCCATCATCACAAATTATTTCCCACTACAAGACCATAAAGACTAAATCTTAAAATTACTAACCAATCTACTAATATTTTTGAATTTTGATCAAATTTTTTATAGTATATAAGTTAATGTTTGTAAATGGTTGTTCGATACATCTCTTACTGGGTGTTCGTGGGTTTGATTTGGTCAGTTCGGTCAAATTCGGTAAACATTTACACACCATGTGTTTTTTTTTAAATATATAAAAGAAAAATATATTGAAAGTTACAACTTTTGTAATAATTAAATACTAAAAAGATATTTTGTAAAATTTTCCTTGTGCATTTGGTACAGTATTTTATGCTTACTTTTTTTTGGATCATTGTTTCATATATCGAAGATCAAATATGGAATTTGACATCAATGGTTTGTTACAAAAAGAATGATTTGGTGAAGTGAAATTTTCATAACGAGAGTATGAGTTGCCTTTTTTTTTTTTTTGAAGAAATAAGATAATACTAAAAGAAAGTAGATCACCGATTTGGTGAAGTGATTGTTATTATACATGTGAATAAATAAATAAATAATACAAATTTTGGTATTCTCTAAGTCTAAAAGGGAACATGGTGTTGACTACAAAAACTGTCTCTCTTTCTCGATCTATAATTTAGTATTTACCTTGTTGGAAATGCAACTGCATACCCGTTGAATCCTTAAAAATCCCGTTTTAAGATTTTTAAGTGTTGCTGTAATCTCATCCGCAAGTATTGGTGAGGATTTTGATTGTTGATTGGCTGGAATGTGAATTTGATATGGAATGATCTCGGATGGATATATACCCCTGTTAAAAGTTTCATTAACCAAGTCACATTCTATAATTGAAATTAGCCCTATATATAAAAATAAAAAAAATTGTAAATTAAACCTTTTTAAACATGAAAAGTTTAAAGTGACTGTTGCCTTCATGCGATGTTTTGGATTAAAGAAACAGAGCTCTAGGTCAAGTTGATCCGCTGCAAATCGAGATATTAATTCAGAATTTGGTTTGATGCTAATGTTTAATGTAAATTAACAATTTCCTATTATGCCCTTGGATGGCTATAATAGATTTGATTATAAAATGAAGGGAGAAAAGGGATAGGAATTACCTAAGGGTGTGCGAAATCTTGTAGAAATTAGGTTTTTAAGCTGTATTCTTGAATGTTGTATTTCTTCCATTACATCTAATAAATTACCAAAAAGGGCACCAGTCACCTATAGAAAACAACATGAAGATTAGAAGAAAATTGATCCTTTTGTTTGATGGAATTGAATTTACAAATCTTGAAGTAATATGATTAAATTATGTAAGAAGTAGTTAAAACTATACATTGAATTCACATATTATATAATAATAAATTTATATGAAAATTCATTTTGTTTCCAGTATGAAGAGGCTTACTTGAGTTTCTTTTGCCAAGTTTGTCCCATCAACATGCTTCTGTGTTGCTCCACCATTAAATACAAATCTAAATGCAGTGCAAGCTTCCATATCTTTGAAGATCTACATGAAAAAAAAAATAATAAGATGTAAATAATGCAAATTATATAAACATTAAACAATAAAAACTTCATGGTGAATGTTCATTTGCAAATATATAAAAAAGTCTGACCTTGCTAATATTTACATCATTCAATTCATAAGAAATGGAAACACTCGGGACTCGACCAGCATTTAGTGATAACCTGTAAATCACATAAATAAATAAATATATAAAAAGATTTAACTCAAATAGAAGAAAAACTATATATATTTTTTTTAAAAATCCAACAAGTTTTCATTAGGAACCTTTGAGTCATTAAGTCAAGATAATTGAGATCAACACTGTGGCAACCGTTCCTATTCTTCAGATTGTCTACAACCCAAAGCTGAAAGTGGAGAGGGTATTTTCGGGATTAAGAAAAGTTTCATCGAATGAAGAGCATCATTTAACATAATTAATTTAGTAAATTTAAAAACCTGAACATCCTTTCGTATGATCTGGCAGCATGCTTGCTTCCTCAAATGATTATTAACAAATGTGATGGTATCAAGGGAGCTCAGTTCTTCTTTCATCTTACATGACTTGTGAAAAGATTTGGTCAAACTTTCAATTTTTTGGTCAATATGATTTAATTCCAGTCTTGTTGAAGACACTTTGTCACTCTCAATTTGGCTCTGAACAAATCATGCAAAGGGTAAGAACGTAAAATACTACATAAGATTTAAAAAAAAAAAAAAAAGGGGGGGGACAAGATTAGGGTTTTGTACCTCTTGAATGTCCTTCATTTTGACTGACATTGACTCACTTGAAAGTTTTTTTGGCGGGAAGTTTGACTTTAATTCTTCAGACTCCGATATTCCAGATGCAAGTGATTTTACCCTTTTCTACATAATAAAGAGAAATAAGAAGAAATGAAAGATATTTACATTGCTAAATAGATGAGGGTAGTAAATAGTAAATACCAGTAACATCTCTTGTTTCACTTGCATTAACTGCAACTTTGCTTTCTCATGTACAAATTTGCACAAGAGCAATTTTATTTCTGAGGCTCTGAAATTTCCATTTGTTAAAAAGAAAACTCAAGTTTAGAAATCAAAATCAAAATGGAAAGAGTAAAGTTACCTTTTATGTTGTAGTTTTTTGCTGATATCTACACTTTTCTGTATATAATAAAAAAAAATCTCAATCTTGGCAAGTAAAAAACTAGTTGCAGATTAAAAAAAGGTCAATCAAAAGCTTTTTAAAAAGTTATTATGTAGTCTTTTATTATTGGAGTCTAGAGATCATGGCTTATTAAAAAATTTGTATCAACTACTTCGTGTATTAAAAAGAATTTGTCAAGAGGATCAAATGACACCAATATCAGATACTAAAAAGGGATAATCACAAAAAACAATAAACTAGAGGAAGATTTATAAAACGTTTGAAATAGATGAGGGATGAATGTTTAATTGTCAGAAAAGAAAAAAAAAAATTGCATTGGAGAGGATCTTTAAAGATATGTTTTTGTATGATAAAGTTTGTTAAATAAAATTATTACTTTGCCAACCTGAGACTGGATTTCATCAGAGAGAAGCTGATATGTTTTTGACATTAAAAGTTGATCCACAATGTCTGATAAACGATCAATCTGCATAAAAAATAAAACTAAATATTAACATTTATCAATGTGATTGCTTAATATAATAAGATAAAGAAGCATACCACATGCAAATTAAACTTATCAACAGATTGAGATAAAAGTTTCTTCATTTCAATAGAAACCATTGTCTTTATCTGCAAAATAGAATCACAAATAAACATTAACAACTCAAACTAGAAAAATCCTAAGAAAAAGAGAAGCAAGTTTCAATATACCTCATTCGGATTGTTTAATTTTTGCACAATTGTTGATATTTCATTTCCATTTAAGATTTCAGGGTCTACATGAGCTTTTGGACTTGTGTGAGTTGTAGCAGTTATCTCAACCATCATATCTTCATCTTGCAGTGAATTGTTATTGCATGGCTGTTTATTTGAAGGGCTTTCACAAAACTGATCATGCAAATTCTGAATACCATGAACAAGAGTCAAACTAACTTCAACAAATATAAAAACTTGCTGCACTTTCATTAAGTTGTAAAAAGCCAAGATTAACAGCTTTCAAATTGTCAAGAGAATAGACTTTGCATATGCTAAGTCAAATTTTAAGGCATGGAATGGAATGATGGGTGTGTTTTATTAGCATTGAGAATCTTTACTAAAAAGAAAGAATTAAAGAAAAAAAAAAACACTATATTTTGGAGAGTATTGCGGTTTAACCACTATTACTTTATCTTTTTCAAATTTAACATTTTGTTTTATCATGTTTCACCAATATTCTGCTTAAAACATTATATTTCTCAGTAGTTAAACACTATATTTCTCAGTAGTTAATGTGGCATTTTAAAAAAAATGGCATGAAAGTTATTGTTTGGGAAAATGCCACAAATCACAATAAAAACATTATATTTCTCAGTAGTTAAATTGCAAAGCTTCCAAAATGATGTATAGGAACAATATTTGAAACTAGTGGTTAAAACACAAAACTGTCCACAAATATCATGGTCTTTTTTGTAATTTGCGTTAGTAAAATACAATAAGAACTGACCTTCTTCCAAGATTGTTTATCTGTCCCTTCATCAAAAACAGGAGAAGTTCCTTTCATCTCTTCAAGAACAATGTCACTTCCCATAAACTTATCTTCAAACTTCTCATGTTCTTCATTTTTCAATAAGATTGTAGGGTTATCTTTAGTTTTTGAGTCACAACAAACCTCATGAAGAGAAACCTCCCTAATATCCACCATTTCATCTTGAGTGGAAGAAACTAATGAACCAGATTTTTCTATCCTCAAGGGGCTGCTTCTAAATTCTGTTGTATTTACAACCTTTAACCTTTTCTGTGAAGAAAAATCCAAACTTTGAGGCAAAACAGTTGTGTTTTTAGAGTGTGTGCTTTCATGTGGTATCAACAATGGTGATGCAATTTCAACAATCTTTTGCAAACGAGTCACAGGGACAATATTATTTGGTGTCTCAAACCTAATATCATCCATGTTTGTTGAACTTTCTCTTGCTCTCTTTTTCTGAACATCAGATGATAAATGACCACTGTCTTTTATAGAATTAAGTAAAGGACTTTTGTCGTTTTTCTCCAACAAAGCATTCAAAGGAGTCATCTTAGAGGGTCTGGTGACAGATTTGATGATTGAATCTTCAAGTTTAGCACTCAAAGCAGCAGAAAAGGGAGAAGCTTTAAGCATCTTGAGTTTGGAAATGCTTTTTTGCATGGATTGAATACTCAAAACATGTTCTTGATCTTCTGTTCTTACAAAAACACTTGAATGATTATGAGAAGGAGTCACATACATTGGTGATTTAGATGGAATAACATCATCTATAAAAGGAGATTTATGTTCCTTTCCAATAACATCATTTATATAAATTGTGGTTTTAGGACTAGGATTGCCTTGACCAATTGTAGAGAAGCCTAAGTTTGACTTTATCTGAAATGCATCAACATTGACCAACTCATGACCACTAATCCCTTGTAAATCATTATCTTCATTACAACTCAAATCCATGAGGTTATCCCCATTTTCCATGGTTGCTTCAACATTTCTTGGTGATTTCAAGATAGAAACACCAGAAGGGTCTGCCATGAGTGCATCCAATGTAGGAGATAGTTCTCCATAGTCATACTTATAGTGATATTCTCCAACAATACTCATATCATTCGACTCAGATGCAGTGCTTAATTTGGAGGTGGATAAAGAAGGTCGATAATCTGGCTTCTTAGCTAGTGTCATTAACATTGAATTTCCTGTGTTATTGGGAACAGAATCATGAGTTGGGGTTTTCTCATCAAAGGAAAGGTGGACCCCAGTTGAGGTTTTCAATTCCACTTCTGAGTCTGACCTAGCAATGCTACGAAAATGCATTGAAAAGGCTGTTGAATCCATAGTTTGATCATGATTTGCATCTGAAGCTGAAGAGTCCAGTAAATCTCGTCTGATAAAATTTGCTGATACAGGACCAAAAAAATTATCTTCTGCAAGCAGAAAATTACCTTGTTATTGATGAAAATGATGATAGAAACAATCTAAGCAAACAATAAAACTAAAATGGAAAGCTCAAAGAGCTGAAATTTCTTAGGAAATTAACTTTTAGTCTCAAGACAAACTATAGACATACATATCAGCATTAGCTAAAGACATAAATTAGAGCTGATGTTTCATGTTTGGATATACGCTTGTCCTTAAACATTATTGTTTTGGAAATATAC
The DNA here is from genome assembly GCF_002870075.4 of Lactuca sativa. Lineage (NCBI taxonomy): Eukaryota > Viridiplantae > Streptophyta > Magnoliopsida > Asterales > Asteraceae > Lactuca > Lactuca sativa. The sequence continues at coordinate 177,758,723 of NC_056629.2, forward strand.
ACTAGAAAACTACAGATTAAGAATCAGGGAAATTTGACCATGCAAGAAGATGATTTGAAGCGAGAAAAAACTTACCGTCGTTGGAGTTAGCAGAGCCAATTGTACTTCCACCGGAGGACGGAGACCCAATAAACCGCAAAAACGGACTCCTTGATCCGGGCTCATCCATGTCATCATCTTCGTTATTGTTATCATTATCATCTTCATCTACATTCCAGAACAACTGGCCCCGTTCATGATTGAGCTCACCCGAACCTAATTCATCTGATGGAGAACTAGGAGGCTTAGGCTCCAATGGAGTTCCTGAGTCTTCATCACGGTCAAATATGTGAACAGATGTGTTCTCTGCAAAGCTCACGCGCCGAGCCCGCTTCTTGTGAAACGCCATTGTTCCCTCCTCTGATTTCGTATTGGAGTTATCGTCGACGGGCACCAGCGACGCCATTGCTGAATCTAAATCCCGGGGGGAGGGAGGGAGGGAGGGAGTGGATTTGATTTCAGGGAAATTTTGGGATTGTGGACTAGGGTTCACTTCACTCCCTGGAAATCTTTGCGGGAACTTTTCAAATATTGATAAATGAAAAAAGATATTTGGTTGGGACCTAGGGTGTTTGAGACAGGGTCAAATGTGATTTGTTATCGTGTCTAACCTATTTTTATTTTTTTCTTTTAAAAGATAAAATAGAGTAAAAAATTAAGATAAATAGTATTTATTTTCAATTCTATTTTATTTTTTACCTTAAAATATAATTTATATTTCAATTCTTCCAACTTATATGGATTTGTCAAAAATATAATTTATATTTTTTTCATTACAATAATATGGAAAAACCTTATAAAAACTCAATATATTTTCATCAAAATCTTAAAAAAACAACTATATTATTATTTTGTACGTTAAAATCCTTATATTTTTTAAAATGTATCATTTAAAGCATTGAACTCGGTAAATCCTAGATAGCCAAAAATTGTAGGTAATCGATTCTCATTGTTTTGATTGTTATAATTCACTAGATTAATTTTTTTTTTAAATATGAGGGTTTAAATGCACTAAAAAGAATAATATAAGGGTTTTTTTAATCCTCTCATAAAAATATATTAGGTTTTTCTAATGTTAGAAAACATTATATAAGAATTTTTAAAAATATAAGGGTTTTAATGCACTAAAAAATAATATAATGTTTTTTTTAAACATTTAAAGAAAACATGTTGGGTTTTTCTAAGGTTTTTCCTAATAATATTAAATAAATAAGATTATATTAATAACATATTTATAAGCTTTTGTAAAATAGCTTATTGTTTTTCAAAATCTCAATATGTATTTAGCTATTTATAAGAATTTGATGAACAAAACACGAACTTTATATTTATAATTAGTTAATATAATTTAATATGTAACAAAATATTATAAGTATTAAATATTACATTTAAATTATAATTAATAGGTAAAAATAAATTTAAAATGTATAAATATATAAACAGAGAGACTAAAACCGAAAACACAAAGTTCATCCCTATTTTAAGAGAAATAAATAATATAACACCATATTTAGTGTATCCCCAAAATAAGGGAATAAATGAGGATGGGTTGGAGAAGAATAGGGATAAAAATAGGAGGGAAATGGAAATGGTAGTGGGTTAGAGATGTCCTTAGAGGTTTTGTTTTTGTGGGAGGAAAATCTAAAAAGTTAATAAGTTGATTTTAAAAAATGTTTGGCTTAGGGTTGTTTGAAGTTATGTTTAGGGGTAAAATGGTCAAAAAAGATTAATTATTAGGGTAGTTGAACGGGTATATATGTAATTTTCTAGTTAAAAAAAAACATAAAGTGGCTTTTTGAAACTCATTTATTTTGCCTACCAAAAAAAAGTCGTTAAAATGCTCTTTTGAACGATCCAGAGACTTTTTTGTTTATCGGTTTTTTAATATGTCAATTTGAGAAACAAGTGTCAACCACTTACCCATTATTAGAGTATTGAGGTAAATTTGTGGTATGTTTTATTGCTTTTTAACACGACATATAAAAAATAAATAAATAAATAAATTGAAAAAGTTTTTATATTATAGTTATATGATGACTTTTTCATTTTAAGAGCATCCATGGTAAAAGAGTTTTTTGTGGAACATTTGCATGAAAAATATTTACTATATATCTGATAAATTTTAAAATACACTTATTCGTGTATTATTTGAATAAAATTGTCTATTTATAATTTGTTAAAAATAGGTTCAATCCATAGGATGCTCCATGGAGTTAACCCATGGATTGAGAAATGAATAGTCATGTTACATTAGGGTTTTACCTAATGCAACACACTATATAAGGACCATGTGTCTCCCAAAATCGGTTACACTAGTGATACACATGCATACTTGAGGGTTAGAGCCGATTTTTGAGTGTTATACATTCTTTCCAAGTTTACTCCATAGCATTTGGTGTTGTGTAAAGCATTTGAGGCATCACACTTGGGGTGTTAGGCTCACAAGATTTCAAGGATCAAAATCAACAACAAGGTATGTAGTTCTATCTATTATTCAAGTTAAAATTGTCCCCATGTATGCTAGATATGATCATAGCCTTGGAAATCAACTTTGCATGATAATTATACAAACATAGATCCAAGGTTATTAGGGTTGCATGTACACTTAGGAAGTGTTAGAATGCTCAAAACCCATCAGTGGTATCAGAGCCAGGTTTGTTTGTTTGTTATTTGTGCTAAATAGTTGAAAAAAGTCGATATTTTTGCAATCTGCCTGATGAACTCGCTGAGTCCATGGGGGGACTCGCCGAGTTCATGTGTATCTTCAACCTACTCGCCGAGTAGGTTCATGCACTCGGCGAGTAGAAGCCTCAGAATGCAGATTTTCGACTTTAGTTGCTGGAAATGGACTAGAAACATTACCCTAAACTGTTTTGGTACTTGAAAACCCATTTTAGATGGTGTAATGTGTTTGCTAATCCATTTACAACAACAAGTTATCAAAATTACAAAGTTTTAAATGTAAGTTTTGATTCATGAAAGTGTTCATATTCATGTTCTTGATCTTATGATGTTTAGATGATCATAGGAATTATTTGTAACCTATGTGGTAGATTAATTTATGATTATTATGTGTTTTAATGGAGTCCATAACTTGTCCTCAAGTTATGGAAAAACCAAAAGTCACTTTGCTTTAAAACCATTAAAAGAACACATGGGTTATAAAAAATGAAGCGTCTTCTTTTTTAATACCCTAATAAACTCATAAGTTACAAGAAATGAAAAGTTTTGAAAGTTTACAAAACTTGCCCTCAAGTTTTGGAACAAGTAAAGTCTTGATTAAAACTTTAGTTCCAACCCTTAGAATTTTAAAAGTTAAAATTCAACCCTTATACTTATAGTATTATGATTTAATAATTATATATATATATATATATATATATATATATATATATATATATATATATATATATATATATATATATATATGTATAAGAACAAAGTCGTCTTACCGCTAGTACGCCTCATTCACGAAGTCGGTCTATAAGGTGGGTATAAGGTTGTTGCCTATAAAATGACAACTTAATGGGTGTCCACTCTCACCCACCGCTTGCTTGACTGGTGGAGGGTCGTTAGCCGAACGGGTAAGACAAGGACTTATAAATTCTCATTAAAAGTATAATGATTATTATAAAGTAACTAAATGTTTTATAAATTCCCAATCTTAGTTACTTTAGGAAAAATGTGAATAAGGTGCTAATCCATGAAATTACACTTTGCACCCTGTTTAAGTCGTTGGTGGAGCGTGTGTGGTTTACCGGCACACTAACTTGGACTTAACAAGGAAGACAAAGGGTGACTTAAGGTTTTTCATGAGGTCGGAAGGAGCGTGTGTGGTTTACCGGCACTACGATTAAGTGTAAAACATTAAGGGTACCAAGTAATTTGCATGGTTACTTCACACCTTGTTTTGTGATCCTCGGTATCCCAGTCACAAAACATGAAGGGCACACTCGAGATTGAAACATGTCATTGAAAAGTTCAATGAATCTCAAAGAATCTAGGAATTTCTAAAAGCCAAATAAAACCTAATAATTTATATTTCGTTTTCATGGTGGAAATTGGTGAATCGTCATTCACCTACCTTTCAAATATGTTATAACTTGGATTACGGCATCCCTCTTCTAGGTTATAATATATTGTGATTGGATCCTAGACTTAATATTACATTTGGGTGTTTTATTAAGGACTATCCCTATATCTAAACTAAACTTACTTTCTTCTTTTCAGATGTCTTCCAACAATGCTACTCCTCGCTCAAACCCTACTGGCTCCTTCTTTCTCATGAACCTTTGTGGGAGAGTCATCTTTGATGGATCCAACTTTACCGACTGGAAGGAGACATCCCTAAAACGGCTTTCCGAACACGCAATGGTCACTACGAGTTTGTAGTAATGCCCTTCGGGTTGACAAATGCTCCAGCAGTGTTCATGGACTTGATGAACTGGGTATGTCGCCCCTTTCTGGATAAATTCGTGATCGTGTTCATAGATGATATACTCATCTATTCAAGAAGCCAGGAAGAAACAGCCAACATCTCCGCCAAGTCTTGGAAACATTGAGGGCAGAGAAGCTATACGCGAAATTTTCAAAATGCGAGTTTTGGATTCGAGAAGTAGATTTCCTAGGACACGTTGTAAGCAAAGAAGGAATACACGTGGACCCTTCCAAGATCAAGGCAATAGAGAGTTGGACTACTCCAAGAACCCCTATAGAAATCCGGAAATTTTTGGGACTTGCTGGGTATTACCGAAGGTTCATACAGAACTTTTCAAAGATTGCCAAACCACTTACCACCCTAACCCAAAAGAGTGTGACATCGGCTGGGGAGAAAAACAAGACATCGGGTTTCAGACACTAAAGCGAGCCTTATGTAGTGCACCCATCCTAACATTGCCAGAAGGAACAGAGGACTTCGTGGTCTATTGCAATGCGTCAAACCAAGGACTTGGGTGTGTCCTGATGCAACGAGGGAAGGTCATCGCCTACGCCTCAAGGCAACTAAAGACGCACGAAGTGAACTACACAACGCACGATCTTGAGCTAGGAGCAGTCGTCTTCGCTCTAAAGATATGGAGGCACTACCTCTACGGCACCAAATGTACGATTTTCACCGACCATAAAAGCCTCCAACATATCCTCAACCAAAAGGAACTCAACATGAGACAGAGACGATGGGTAGAACTACTAAGTGATTACGAATGCGAAATTCGATACCACCCCGGGAAGGCTAATGTAGTGGTTGATGCCCTCAGCCGGAAGGAATACTCGGGCCGCCGAGTAAAGTCCCTAACTATGACAATCCATTCACACCTGTCCACGCAAATCAAGGAAGCCCAAATAGAAGCCTTGAAATCCGAAAATGTGACAAGAGAAGCCCTAAGGGGGATGGATAAGAATCTTGAGGCCAAGAGCGATGGAGTTCTTTATTTCATGGATCGAATCTGGACACCAAAGTTTGGTGGATTCAGGGAGATCGTCATGGACGAAGCCCATAAGACTCGATACTCCATACATCCCGGTTCTGATAAGATGTATTTGGACCTCAAGAAGCTGTACTGGTGACCGAACATGAAAGCCGAAATTGCTACCTACGTGAGCAAATGCCTGACATGTGCCAAAGTCAAGGTGGAATACCAAAAGCCTCCGGGTTTATTACAACAACCAAAAATACCCGAATGGAAGTGGGAGTGGATAACCATGGACTTCATAACCAAATTACCCAAAACGGCAAGCGGACTCGACACCATCTGGGTAATTGTCGACAGGTTAACTAAATCAGCGCATTTCCTACTGATCAAAGAGACGGATAAATTGGAGAAGTTAACAAGGACATACCTCAGAGAAATTGTACGACTGCATGGTGTGCCCATATCCATTATCTCGGACCGAGATCGTAGATTCACCTCAAGGTTCTGGCAGTCGCTACAAAAAGCTTTGGGGACAAGATTAGACATGAGTACCGCTTATCACCCACAAACCGACGGCCAGAGCGAAAGGACCATACAAACCCTAGAGGATATGCTGAGAGCTTGCGTAATCGATTTTGGCAAGGCATGGGACACACACCTACCCTTGGTCGAGTTCTCGTACAACAATAGCTACCACACCAGTATCAAAGTTGCCCCGTTCGAAGCCCTCTATGGCCGCAAATGCAGGTCGCCTCTGTGTTGGGCTGAAGTGGGAGACACACAACTAGCAAAAGGACAAGCAACAGACAACACGCTCACTGGACCAGAAATCATAAGGGAAACTACGGAGAAGATTGTTCAGATCCGGGAATGTCTAAAAGCATTAAGGGACAGACAAAAGAGTTACGCAGATAGAAGACGGAACCCCTTAGAATTCCAGGTTGGAGATCAAGTCCTGCTAAAAGTCTCGCCCTGGAAGGGGTTAATACGCTTCGGAAAGCGTGGGAAACTGAACCCAAGATACATTGGACCATTCGAGATCCTTGCCAGGATCGATCCAGTGGCGTACAAACTTTGATTACCTCAGGAGCTCCACAACGTACACCCTACCTTTCACGTATCAAACCTAAAGAAGTGCTTGTCCGATGAGACCCTTGTCATCCCTTTAGACGAAATTGCAATAAATGAAAATCTCCAATTCGTAGAAGAACCAGTAGAAATCATGGATCGGGAAATAAAAATGACAAAACAAAGCCGCATACCGATTGTAAAGGTTCGCTGGAACGCCAAGCGAGGACCTGAATACACCTGGGAACGCGAGGATCAGATGAAACAAAAGTACCCACAACTTTTTCCTAACCTGTAAACTCTATCTTCGATTAAATTTCGGGACGAAATTCCCCTAACGGGGGGATGATGTGACAACCCTAAATTTTCCAAAAGCAGTGTAACACTCAAAAGACAAATACAACGAAATTAACGTCAAAAATAAAAGTGTTTAAATATCTAAGTTGGGATGCATCGAATATTAGATATCGTGTCAAGGTTTCCAAAAACATAAAGAACGTTCAAAACCGGGTTATATTGAAGAAATTATAATCACTCGTATATTTACGACACCCCGTTAAAACGCTATTTAACGTAAAAAGTGAAATTTCAATAAAATGCATTTTAGCCTTAAGTATCTAAACAAAAGTTGTAGATTTCGTTAAATGGTGAGCGTGCATAAAAAGATCGCCCAAAATGGACTTCGTATGAAGAAGTTACGAATTTTCAAAGTTTCGTAACGGTAGTAGAGAGCTAAAAACTCGAATTTAAGATCGAATGATATTTAGCTAACGCAACCTAAACGAGAGTTGAAGATCTCAACAATAGGAGTAAAATGATAAAAAGACAAACGAAAACCGACGTCGAATAAAGAAACTATAAATTTTTAACGGACTTTAGCAGTCCCGGCCTATTAAAAATATATCATTAAAAATAAAGTCAAAACTAGCCGACGTAGTCTAAATGAAAGTTGTGGAGCATAATCTCACCTACACGTGGATATAAAGAACGCGAAAAACGGAGCCCGTACGCGAAAGTTACGAAATTTAGAAGATGGGAGACTGGATTACGCCCTGCGTAATCCAAGATTACGCCCCGCGTACTAGACCCAGTGTAAAGTCCCATCGGCTCGAGTGCTCTACGCTAGCTAGACCGGAGTCGTAAGCCGTGACGCATTTTTACGCCCCGCGTAACCGAAGTACGCCCCGCGTACCGAGTACGCCCAACGTACTCCGGTAGTACGCCCCGCGTACGCGGATCCTCCAGCCCTATAAATAGAGGGTTTGAGCTACGGGTTTTTGCACAATTTCTCAAACTCCCAATCACCCTCTCATACTTTCAAGCTCCAAAAACCATCCCGACGCCCTCGGTTTCCGTACCCGAGCCCCCGACGAAAGATCTACGCTACCGAGATCCCCGAAGAGCCCGAAGGCGCAGCTTTCCGCGATCGAAGTTCTGCTAAACTCTAGCCCCTCTCTCTTCAAACCAAACGGGTGAGTTCATACCCCTACCTTTCAATTTTTTTCATGTTTTAGGGGGGAAATACAAGTACATTACAAGTTAAAGTATCATTTTATGTAATATCTATCTTATAGAGTATCGATACAAACATCTGTTGGATTAGTGTCTAAGTCCATAACTATTTTGGTATGTACTTGACCCGATGGTGCATGGTCCTTTTGGGTTGCCTTCACCAAAGCAACTTGAATGGAGAAATAAATAAAGAGAGAGAGGATAATATGATTTATTAATATGTTATAAGAATAATATATTAAAGGAGAAATCATATTTGTTTAATTAATATTGGTCGATAGTTAATTAAGAATTAGTTTTGTGATCAAATGTAATTAATTAAACTAGAGGGGCTGATTTGTAATTATGTGATAGTTACAAAATAAGGTAAGGATTATCTTATAAGGGTGGTGAACGAATTTAAGGTTGGAAAGCCTTAGAATTTGAGTATGATAAGGATTCAAGGATTATCTTATTGGTTGCTTAATGGATAATCAACTAGATAAGGATAATGACTGAAACCCTATCTCTACACCTATATAAACAACCCCAAGGCCATGAATTCGTGTATCCCTTCCCAAGAAGTCCAAAATACGAATTCTAACCTCCCTCCTCTCTCTATATACCTTCTCCACTTGCTTATGGTGTTTGTAAGCCATTAGAGGAGTGACACTTGTGACTCTCTGCTTTCCAAGGTCAATTCAAGGAGGAATTGGATTGTTATTGCTATATAACAATCAAGGTATGTTCTTAAACCTAACTACATGTGAATTCTGATTTCCATATGCTAGAATTAGGGTATATAGTCTTGGATTCAAAGTATGTACAATAGAGAAACCTAGATCCGAGCTTTAGGGTTTGTATGAGCACATAGGATGTCTTATGCCCAAAACCCATCAGTGGTATCAGAGCCATGATTGGTTTCTATTGTATTGATGCTTGATGTAACTGAAAATCGTGTTTTGGCCTCACTGTTCGACCTGACTCGGCGAGTCACTCTTGGACTCGGCGAGTCAGCCCTACTCGGCGAGTTCCAGAGGGTGACTCGGCGAGTCGGTGCGTCAGACAGTGCTTATCTCGGGATTTCTTGCTGTTTTTGCATTGGGATAATTACCTTATCATGTTAGATCAATATTAATCCGATTATATGATATATTTGACTATATTTTTGATCTAATTGAAGATATTTATCAATTAATAAGATAATTGTTTCCTTATAAGATAATTGATTAATTATTTTAAGTAATTTGATAAATTGTTTTGCAAAAAATCATTAAATAAATCAAATATGGATAATTATGTGATTAAATGTTAATTTGAATTATTTGTTATTTGATCCTTGTAGTTATGAAAAGTTTCATATTTTGCCCTTTAGGTTTTATAGTTTAAATTTGAACCCAAAAGTTTTGTTGTTTTGAAATTTAAATAGTTGAAACCCTAATGTTTTGAAAAAGGTTTCGAAACTTGCCCTCAAGTTTTGGAATTTAAATTTTGATTAAATAGTTTAATTTTGATGCATATTTAAATTCTAAACCCTAATTTGTTAAAATGTTTCAAAACTTGCCCTCAAGTTTTGGAATTTAAAAGTTGATTAAAAGTTAATTAGGAATGTTAAATTCTAAAACCCTAGTTTTGAAAAAGTTCAAATACACCCTTATGGTTTTATTAATTAATTAAGGTGTATAGTTAAAGGAGATTTAATAAATCCATAAAAGTTTAGGTTAACCATTTAATTAAAAGTATAATTGTTATAGTTAACCACATAGTATTTTAAAAGTTATAAAATACACCCTATACTATATATAACATTAAAAGTCTAACATTATATATATGTATAACTAAAGGTCAGTCTTACCGTTAGTAGGCCTCATTCACGAAGCTAGTCTATAAGGGGTGTTTAAGGAAATTGCCTATAAAATGGCGATTGAATGGGTATCCACTCTTACCCACCGCACTCTTGACTAGTGGAGGGTCGTTAGCCGAACGGGTAGGATAGGACGAAACCTTCCATTATAAGTATAATGAATTACTAAAGTAACTAAATGTTTTTCGAAATTCCCAATCTTAGTTACTTAGGCAAAAGTGAATTGATGCAATTCCATGAAATTACACTTTGTGCCCTTGCGAAGACGTTAGTGGAGCGTGTGTGGTTAACCGGCACACTAAATGGGTCTAAGCAAAGGTAGCAAAGGGTGACTCAATGTTTGTCATGGTTCGGTGGAGCGTGTGTGGTTTACCGGCACATCGAATAGGTGAATGTAACATGTGAGGGCACCATGTAAGTTTGCATGGTTATTCACACCCGCTTTGTGATCCTCGGCATCCCAGTCACAAACAAGAGGGGCATATCGAGATATAAACATGTCATTGAAAGTTCAATGTATCTCAAAGGATCTAGGAGTTTTCATAGATTTAAAACTTAAAATTTCTTTTTCGTTTTTCATGGTGGAAATTAGTGAATCGTCATTCACTTACCTTCAAATATTCTGCAACTAGATTACGGCATCCCTTTTCTAGGTTGTAGCGTATTGTGTTGGGTCCTAGCCTTGGAATTTCATTTGGGTGATCTACCAAGGACTCAATCTATCAACTAACTTGAATTCGTTTTTCTCCCGTTTTGTAGATGTCAAAGTTCGACAACTATGGTCTTCCAAAATCCCGTGGAACAAGCATTCCACATGAAGATGGTATTCCACGATTCAATCGAGGAACGAGAAATCATGCTTCACTTCCTCCTCCTCCTCCTATTGTTCTCCCTAACCCACAATATCGAAGAATTGAAAGGTTCAATATCACTAAAGCCCTATTGGAAATGAAACATGAAGATGGTAAACTCGTGTGTGCCCACGTTCTAGGAATGAAATCACACATTGATAGGTTGATAATGTTAGGTGTGTCATTCCCAGATGACTTGGCTGTGAATTGGGTTTTGCAGTCACTTCCCGAATCATATAATGAGTTCAAAAGAAAGTATTATATGATGAATCATGACGACAACCTCATTGACCTAACTTACATGCTCATTGCTGCTGAATCAGAAATGATTTGGCGAAGCAATGGAGCGTATTTGTTGGAAAAATCAACCGACCATGCTTCCGAGGACATTCTAGGAGAACCGACCTGCGTTTGCTGCCAAAAGAAAGGGCGTTGGATACAAGTCTGCCAAAAGAGCCTGAAGAGTCCAAAAGATGGGAGAGTCAAAGAGTATGGTTGCGCTTCAGGTAAAATCCACTATCTAACTCAATTAAGTTCCTATTCATTGATTCTTAACACATGATGTAATAAGATTGCATTTGAATGTTTTGTAGGGTCGGTAAAAAGAAAGGAAGCTTGATAAGAGAAAGCAAGATGAATCTAATCACAAGAGATGGATCTCGATCGCATAGACTTGAAGATTAGATTTTGAGCTTAGAAAGTTATGATAGAGTTGTTAGAAATTTTCTTTTGAACATAGTTTTTTGCATTGTAAGGACAAATTTTTCCCGCTGCTTTTATAAATAAAATAAATTTTGTTTGACTTATTTATTTAATTGTTTATTTCCTTACAATGAAATCATTATGAAAATCGATGTTTGAATATTTCTACAACGAATGGATATGATTCTTGTTTATGGAAATGTCAAGAATTTACCAAATAGGGAGAGTTTCTCATCGCCCAAAGTTTCAATCGGACAGAAATTTGGAATCATGCAACTTGGTTGCATGATGAATGAGAAATTCATATTTGGAAATTAGATCAATTCATTGACAAAGTGTCAAGTGAAGGACTAGGAGATCAAGTACACAAAGTAGTGTGTTGATCAAGTTCACCATAAGAATAACAAAGATATTCGTCATGATTTACTAAAGGCTTAGTAAATATGATTATACTTACAAGATTAAGTGTAATTCTAAATTGATTAAAGGGTTTAGATCATTAGTAGAACGAATAAGAAGAATCAAGTAGGCAGAAAGATAAAAGTTACTCCATTCTAAGATGAAGGGAGAGTACCTTTTATGCTTTATGATAGGTCTTAATGATTAAGAACCATATCTCAATTGATCCTCCAAGTGAATCTTAGTACAATTGTATGTCTAAGAAGAGGAATCAAGAATTGAAGAAATGGTTAAATCAATAAGTCAATCATACTTCGTTCCAATAACAAGTCTTAAAGTTAAGATTGTGACATTGAGTGAAAAGTATTAAGAAGGTTTAAAACATTCATTAAATGTGGTAAGTTGTGATGTCTTGGATAAGACAAAGACCAACTAGGACCAATTTATGAAGAGTTTTGATAAAAGCTACACTAACTCTTGAATATTTGTTTGTCAAGAAATGTTTTGACAAGAGAATCTTATATGTCAAGGAGTCAGTGGGAGTCTTAATGGTCTTGAAAGGTTTCAAGAACAAATCAAATAAACCTTATCGATCATCACTAGCACACGAGTTGAGGTTTACAACCTATCGTGTTGACATTATTTTGATTCTGTGCCAATCCAATCGAGTTAATTATGCATGTGAGTTCTATGAGTTCTCATTTTGAACGCATAAAAGGCAAAGCACCTTAATCAGTGAAAGGTACATTGATAGGAAAGGGTGAGCTGCTTAACTACTTGGAAGACATGGTGGGCAGCTGTGCTACCATAAAGGCAAGAAATCGAGATCAAGAAAGTTCGATCCATAAGAGTTTGAATTTGTCGTAAACTTTGGTTTCGACAAATTCACATGGATAGGAACACATACACCGCTCAAATCTAAGTGTCATAAGATTTCCTCCTTCATGAAAATGATTGTGAAGAAATACTTTCACTAAGAGAGATTTTAAGAAGATAGTGATTGTAAAATTGCATTCTCAAATTCAATCATGGTTACGGCATCCCTTTCCATAATTTGAATTGTGAGGTTTGGCAATTAGTCTTAATTGTTTAGACACACATATGAACTATCGAAGGCAAAGGTGTATAAGTTCAAGAAGCATTGATAAAGGATTATCAAAGCACTAAGTATTAGAAACATGAACTTAAGAAATTCAATAAGTATTGTTTTCTGAAAGTTAAGATGTTTATGAATACATGTCGAAGCTAGTGGGAGCATAAGTGTTATGTTCATGATAGTGGGAGCATAAATGTTATGATTGTATGATTATTAAGGAAAGTATTGCAAGGTTAGCAATATTAATTATAGAAAACAAGAGTCATACTTTGCAAAGTCGCAATAGTTGAAGAGTTGTTTTGCTATAATTAAGGGAGAGAATATTATGCTTCATTTCAAATCTAAAGGTTTAGGTTGAGAAATGTTAAATTTAGTCAAAGGTACAAAGTGTGTTCTTAAAATTTCGATTATGATTACGGCATCCCTCTTCACAATTCGAATTTTGAGAACATAGCAAATAAAACATTATGCGTCGTGTCCCATACGCTTCGGGTATAGGATCGATTGCAAATGCTTTAATGTTTGAACATTCTAAAATTTTCCAAATGTCTAGCGCATTTAGAGGGAAAAATGACAAGAATTGGTTTTGACTAAAACAATTAAACAACTGTCAAAGGACAACCCAAAGTTCGACGAGGATTGGTCACTTGTGAGTAGTTGGAAGTATAGTATTGGAAAATATGGAAATGGTTCCATATTGGATGGACCGTATCGACATCATTACGAATAGATAAGATTCTATTAAGAATGAGTTGTCATATGGAACATATGGAAGTGTGTCCATATTGGGAATTGAATATTGAGAAATCTATGACTAGATTAGAAACTTCTATACAAAAGGATGTTCAAAGAATGTACTTTGAGTGAGAGACATCACGTCTATGGAATTGTCTTGTAACAATCTCCGATAGAGGACTTTGTAATATCATTGGCAATAGTCTTTGTGACTTTGGTGCAGTGACATTACGAAAGGATAGTTGCATAGAATGTTAGAATCTAGCATATTCTATAAGTAGCAAGAATTGGATATTCTTTAACTTATGGAAAAAGGATTTGGAGTTGAGAAATGAGAATGATTGGAAATGTGTTCAATATGATCTATTTCACAAAGTAAGAACCATAGGTAAACATTGTGTGCATGCTAGGAGCATGGGACAAGTGTTGTAATTCAAGTAAGAAGTTGATCAACCGAAACGACAAATAATGAGTAATCAATATGGTGATAAATAAAAGGTGTTTTATTTATGCTCAAAGGGTTGAGGCCATATGGGATTAGTATTATTCTTGTGTTTCACATTTGCATGTTTTGACTTCCAGAATAATTTAATTGGTTAAGAACAGTCGAATTATTCGAACGGGCCACAGTCATTCATATGTTGGAAGTAGATATGAATGAAGACTGTCGTGAATTGGTGTGTGGATTGTCTAAAGAGCATTAGACATAAGCAAATGTTTGCTGCAACATTCATGAGTGCTTATGAATATGATTTGAGCATTGGATTAAACCCACGCTCACTTGGATCACTCCATGAATTGTATCACAAGTGATTGGTGAGACGATAACATCTTATATTCTTGAAACCGAGATGTGTGAGTTGTATCTTGCAAATCGGTTGCACATTGATAATATGTAAACGCACCAGTAACTTGGTGTTATAAAACATATTGTTGTGTGTGATTCGGTGCGTGAGTACAAGCGAGCATTGTATCAAAGTTTATCCATTCCTTTTATTCAAAGTAGGATAAAGGCGATATCTTTGGGCCCCTCGATGGTTTAGTGATGACAAACGTAAATGCTCGGCCGGGCTAGGGCTAATTTGATTTGTTCAATTAGTCTGTCGTCATAAATCAGAAATCGAGAAGTAGTACAAAGAGAATGATTTGAAATCATATCTCATATGATATCTAGAATGGAGGAATATATGATCCCTTATCTAAGGACACGCGTATTTGATATGATCAGAGTTGACAACGGCTTTGGAAAGCTACGATTGCAGATCGGGATCCGAAGTCATACGCAGAATAGTTATTAGACTTATCCAAGTGGGAGACTGTTGGATTAGTGTCTAAGTCCATAACTATTTTGGTATGTACTTGACCCGATGGTGCATGGTCCTTTTGGGTTGCCTTCACCAAAGCAACTTGAATGGAGAAATAAATAAAGAGAGAGAGGATAATATGATTTATTAATATGTTATAAGAATAATATATTAAAGGAGAAATCATATTTGTTTAATTAATATTGGTCGATAGTTAATTAAGAATTAGTTTTGTGATCAAATGTAATTAATTAAACTAGAGGGGCTGATTTGTAATTATGTGATAGTTACAAAATAAGGTAAGGATTATCTTATAAGGGTGGTGAACGAATTTAAGGTTGGAAAGCCTTAGAATTTGAGTATGATAAGGATTCAAGGATTATCTTATTGGTTGCTTAATGGATAATCAACTAGATAAGGATAATGACTGAAACCCTATCTCTACACCTATATAAACAACCCCAAGGCCATGAATTCGTGTATCCCTTCCCAAGAAGTCCAAAATACGAATTCTAACCTCCCTCCTCTCTCTATATACCTTCTCCACTTGCTTATGGTGTTTGTAAGCCATTAGAGGAGTGACACTTGTGACTCTCTACTTTCCAAGGTCAATTCAAGGAGGAATTGGATTGTTATTGCTATATAACAATCAAGGTATGTTCTTAAACCTAACTACATGTGAATTCTGATTTCCATATGCTAGAATTAGGGTATATAGTCTTGGATTCAAAGTATGTACAATAGAGAAACCTAGATCCGAGCTTTAGGGTTTGTATGAGCACATAGGATGTCTTATGCCCAAAACCCATCAACATCTTTATGTATAAAGGGCTAGTACATCACCAAATTATTTTCACCAGATAGAACATACTTTCTGAAAAACTATAATGGGTATAGTTAGTAGGTCAATCGTACATTTTACATATACATCTTGAAAAACGAAATACTTTCAAAAGAAGTAAATTCATTCTTATTGTAAATCTATTTATACTAAGCAATGTGAGATATTCAAACTTCAACGTACACTTATGTATGCATTTCAAGTCTTGTATTATATACCATAATCTCTTGGAGGGAGAGCGTGATACTTGTGTATAGATCTATACGGGATTGACAACCCCGCACCTAAACTATTAGCTATAGTTAGACCGGCAGGTCTGGGGTGACAAATGTCATAACACTACAACACCTGAAGAATGTTGTTACAGGCAGTCCGTGCCAATAGCATGGTTATAAAACTCACATAAAAGTATAAAAACAAGTTTGATTTACGAGATTCATATATGCATTTAGTTTTCTACATTAATTTGAGCATAAAGTTTATCTTTATCATTCAAGTACGAAAAATACTAACGCACTTCAACTCTGGGATCTTTTCAAACTATTTATAGAAATTATTGGATTTTCTGAAAAACTTCGTTCATCGATTTGCAACCAAAAGGACATAATTTTTCATACAAAACACTTATGAACTCACCAACTTAATTGTTGACACTTTTTCAAAACCACTTGTATTTCTCAGGGAATCAGTAATACAGGTAACCACCAGCTTTTGAAGAAGGAATGCTAAGGACATTTATTATAAAACATATACATCATCATATTGTAATATTCTTTTGGAAATTTGTATAACACAACAATATACGTTTTTATTATATATATGATGGTTGTGTTACTTTCTTTACATTATTCAATTGTTATGATACTACATGAAGTCATCCACCCTCGAATGTTTCCGCCATTCTGGTTCGGGGGTGTGACAAACTGCTACTCCTGAGGAGTTTGCTGAATATGAGGCACATGAAAGAGATGCAACCAAAGTGGCATGCATCATGATGGCCACCATGACAGCCGAGCTCCAAAAGTCCTATGAGGACTACTATCCTTTTGAGATGCACCAGGATTTGATGGACCGCTACCATCAGAGTGCTCGTCAAGAGCGATATGAAATCATCTCCTCTATGATCACAACCCGAATGAAAGATAGAGAACCCATCACAAGCCACATGCAGAAAATGCAAAGGTATGTGGATAGATTGATGAAGTTGAATGTGAACTTCTCCAAGGAGTTAGCAATAGATATTATTTTGCACTCCTTACCTTCGTGTTATGATCAATTCCGCATGACATACCACATGAATAAGGAGGAAGTTACACTTAGCAAACTTCAGGGACTCCTAAAGACCGCAGAATCAGGTCTTAAAGGTAAGTCGGTTGTGACCACTCCTGCTACTACTCCAAACTCAGCACCTGTCCTGGCAATCGGGAAAGGTAGAGGGAAGAAGAGAAAGAGCCCTTCGAAGGGTACCAAGGGTAAGACCCTTGATGGCTCCTCTTCTAGCGAAACCAAGAAAGGTTTCGTTACACCTTCTTCTGATCCCAAAGAGGCTGAATGATTCTACTGCCACGAAAAGGCGCACTGGAAGCGTAACTGCCCAAAGTACCAGCAAGACTTGAAGGATGGGAAGGTTAAACCCAATGTCACACCCCCAAACCAGACGACGGAAACGTCCGGGGGTGGAGGACTTCATTTGTAGTATCACAACACATGTATCATAGTAATCAAAGTACAAACAACCATTGTATTTAAAAGTATAATATTACATTTGTTCAATCATTGTATATTGAAACCAAAACAGTTATACAAAGGAAGAAGATAAGACTCATAATGGCTCCATCTTCTCAAAAAGCTCTGGGAGTACCTGTTATTATTTCCCTGAGAATACAAGTAATTTGAAAAGAGAGTATCAACGATATGTTGAGTGAGTACATAAGTCTTTATGTTTGCATGGGTGTCTTTGTATTTTGAATAAGAAAACTGTTCTAGAAAATCCCATATTTTCTGTGGTATGTGAAAAGTAGTTTTATTCCCATAAAATCGTCCTAATTGTAAACCAATGTATTTGTAAAACTTGTAACTGAGTGTGTTCCTGGTTTCACCAGCTGTTATTGAAAACTGTAGTATATCATTGTACTTTGTATTTTGTAAACTGGTACTTTGAAGATGTACTTTAGTTGTTTATACACTAACGTGTGGTTAATATCTTTTTAATGAGTTATTATAACCATACTAAAACATGAACGCCTGAAACAAACGCCTTGTGAGCGCTTAAACTGTTGATAACAATTGCCACTCATTGGCGTGTATGCCTGACTGTAGCTAGCAGCCTGAGTGCGGGGTTGTCAATCTCAATATAGATCTACACACAACTTGTTTCGATCCCCGGACTGGAGATTCTGATTATAATGTCAGGGCTTTACCTTGGTTGTCTAAACTGAATCTAAACAGCTTGAATTGAATGTCTCATAAAAAGCATATAAACGTTACATATATATTAGTTATGAAAATCCAATCATTCTGAAATAAATGATTGACAATATGTTCTTGACTTGGTATCCCGAACATGTAATTGATAAGTGTAAACCATTGATTTGTTTTGAATTAAAACCCATGTTGCATGTAAAACAATGTATTCATATGAATTATTGCTCTATGGATCATAAATTATACCTATTATAATTTATATGTACTTTATGAATTGGTAAATAACTATTTTTGCATGTAATCCTTTGCTCAACATGTTAAAAAGGGTGATTAAACTGATGAAATAACTTTTAATTTTATATACATATACAATTTTATATATAAGTAAAATTTGAACGACCTTCGGACAAATAACTGGTACTATAAGTCCACATCCAAACAAGGAAAAGGACCTAGAATGAATTATTAGTCCTAAGCCTTTTAAATCTTATTTATATTAAATTATATATACAAATATGTATATTTGGGAAAAATATAAGTTTATAAAAGAGTTCAATATTTAAAGTATTTTTGATGCTTTAATATCATTTTATCGTGATTTGAAATCATTTATTTACAACACAAAGTTGTTGTGTTATACTTGTATTTCCCCCCTTAAAACAGTAGAAATTATGAAAATACGGGGGGTATGAACTCACTTGATAGGTGGTAATTCGGACAGAGTTTCGTTTCACGAAAAGGAGTTTATTTGTCGAGAAACCGACTCAAATCGGACAAAGTTTTGACAGGAGAGAGGATGAATTCTCGAGAATTTTGGGGCTTCACGTCTTACTTCGGGCTCGAGTCTTGATACCGGGGCTTTAGGGGTTGTATATGAGCTTAAGGGAGTGGAAAATGTGAAAGAGGGTGAAATTTAGGGTAAAAAGTGACAATAATTCAGAAACCCTCGCATGTTATATATAGCCCGAAGGCTCGGACCCGAAGCTATGCGAGGATGACACGCGTCTGACAGGTGGCGAGGCGAAGGAAGTTCTTCGGACCGGAGGCTCGCTGCTGGCTGGCTCGGATTGGACAAACCATCGGTCCAATGGAAAGACGACACGTGCGAAGGGGGTTGGTCCGAGGTGTGCGAGGGGTGTGCGAGGAGCATGCGAGGGTGAGGTCCGGTGTGTCTCATGCGAGGCTGTCCGGTTCTTACTGGACCTCGGACTTGGTTGAATTAGGAGGTGACACGCGAGACATCGGTCCACTCAGCAGCCGACACGTGGAGGCCTCGCATGCGAGGGTGACGTGGCAGTCACTGTTCATGCGAATTTTCCCGGTTTTTGGTATTTTTCTTTATTTTTTTGCCAAAACTTGTAAAATTCATAACTTTTGCATACAAACTCCGTTTTTGACGTTCTTTATATGCACGCGTAGGTAAAATTATACTTTACGACTTTCGTTTAGACTTCGTTGGCTAATTTTGACTTTATTTTTAATATTATTATTTTAAACAGACCGGGACGTGAATCCGTTATAAATTCATAACTTCTTCATACGACGTCCGTTTTTTTCTGTCTTTTTACCGTTGTACTACCAATGACGAGACCTTCAATTCTCGTTTAGGTTGTTTCGGCTAAAAACCACTCGATCTTTATTTCGAGTTTTTAGCTGTACACTGCTATACTGAAACTTCGAAAAATCATAACTTCCTCATACGAAGTCAGATTTTGGCGTTCTTTTTATGAAAGTTCTCGGTTTAACATAAACTATAACTTTCATTTAGATTGTTAAGGCTAGAAAGCCTTTTATTAAAAATTCAGTTTTTACACTGAACAGTGTTTTGCCGGTTTTGTCGCGGATTTTCGATTGGTCATAACTTCTTCGTTATAACTCGGATTTTAGTGTTCTTTATATTTTTGGAAACCTTGTTACAATCTCTATCACTTGGTTCAACCCAATTGAGATTATTTAATAATTTATTTTTGAGGGTCAATTATGTAAATATACATAGTATGCCAAAATTTCTCTTTATTAATTTACAAATAAGTACAAATTGACCTACTATTACATAGGTTTGAAATAACGGTTTGTTACATTATCCCCCCGTTAGAGAGAATTTCGTCCCGAAATTTACTTTACAGATAGACTAGGGAAAAAGATGTGGGTATTTTTGTTGCATTTGATCCTCCCGCTCCCAAGTGAATTCAGGTCCCCTTCTTGCATTCCAGCGAACCTTCACTATCGGGATGCGGCTTTGTTTGGTTTTCTTAACTTCCCTGTCTAGTATCTCTACGGGTTCTTCCACAAAATTGAGGCTCTCGTTTAACTCGATTTCCTCGAGTGGTATCACAAGAGTCTCGTCGGAAAGACACTTTTTCAAGTTCGAAACATGGAAGGTAGGATGAATGTTACTTAGTTCTTGGGGTAATCGAAGTTTGTAAGCTACAGGGCCGATTCGGGCAAGAATCTCGAATGGCCCTATATACCTTGGGTTCAGTTTGTCACGTTTTCCAAAGCGTATCATGCCTTTCCAGGGTGAGACCTTTAGCAAAACTCGGTCGCCAACCTAGAATTCCAAGGGCTTTCTCTTTTTGTCTGCGTAGCTTTTCTGTCTATCTCTGGAAGCTTTAAGTCGTTCCCGAATTTGTATGATCTTTTCGGTAATTTCTCGAATAATTTCTGGACCAGTGAGAGCATTGTCAGGAGTTTGACCTCTAGCTAGCTGCGTGTCACCCACTTCAGCCCAGCACAGAAGGGATCTCCACTTGCGGCCATAGAGGGCTTCGAATGGAGCAGCTTTTATGCTAGTGTGATAACTGTTGTTATAAGAGAACTCAACAAGGGGTAAATGAATATCCCATGCCTTCCCAAAGTCTATCACGCAAGCTCGTAACATATCTTCTAACGTTTGAATCGTCCTTTCACTTTGTCCATCGGTTTGCGGATGGTAGGCTGTGCTCATGTCTAGCTTAGTTCCCAGAGCGTTTTGTAAAGACTGCCAAAAACGAGAGGTGAATCTACTATCTCGGTCTGAAATAATAGATATTGGTACACCATGTAGTCTAACAATCTTCTTGAGGTACGTTCTGGTTAGCTTTTCCATGTTGTCGGTCTCCTTGATTGGTAAGAAGTGTGCGGATTTGGTTAATCTATCGACGATTACCCAAATAGTATCATAACCACTTGATGTCTTGGGTAACTTGGTTATGAAATACATTGTAATCCGCTCACACTTCCATTCAGGGATTTCAGGTTGTTGTAATAAGCCTGAAGGTTTCTGGTACTCTACCTTAATTTTGGCGCAACTAAGGCGCTTGCCCACAAAGGTAGCGATTTCGGCCTTCATGTTAGGTCACCAATATAGCTTCTTAAGGTCCAGATACATCTTGTCTGAACCTGGGTGGATGGAGTATCGGGTTTTGTGTGCTTCATTCATAACCACATCTCTGTAACCACCGAACTTTGGTGTCCAGATCCGGTTCATGAAATAATAGACTCCATCATCCCTGACTTCGAAGTTCTTATCCATTCCTCTTAGAGTTTCACCTGCTACGTTTTCGGGTTTCAAGGCTTCAAGTTGAGCTTCCTTGATCTGCGTGGACAGATGCGAATGGATTGTCATGGTCAACGACTTTACCCGGCGTCCCGAGTATTCTTTTCTACTAAGGGCGTCAGCTACTACATTTGCTTTACCAGGGTGATAACGAATTTTACACTCGTAATCGTTCAGTAGCTCTACCCATCGTCGTTGTCTCATATTCAGCTCTTTATGATCGAAGATGTGTTGGAGACTTTTATGGTCCGTGAATATTGTGCATTTCGTGCCATATAAGTAATGTCTCCAGATCTTCAGAGCAAACACCACTGCTCCTAGTTCAAGGTCATGTGTTGTATAATTGACTTCATGTATCTTTAACTGTCTTGAGGCATAGGATATAACCTTTCCTCTTTGCATAAGAACACATCCAAGCCCTTGATTAGAAGCATCACAGTACATTACGAAATCCTCTGTCCCTTTAGGGAGAGACAAGATTGGTGCACTACACAATGCTCGCTTCAGCATTTGGAACGTTGTTTCTTGCTTTTCTCCCCAGCTAAAAGTTACACCCTTTTAGGTCAGAGTAGTAAGAGGCTTAGCTATTCGAGAGAAATTTTGAATGAATCTGCGATAATAGCCAGCAAGACCTAAAAATTGACGGATTTCTGTAGGTGTTTTGGGTGCTGACCAGTTTTCAATTGCCTTTATTTTGGAAGGGTCGACGTGTATTCCTTCTGAACTGACCACGCGACCTAGGAAATCTACCTTCCTGATCCAAAATTCACACTTTGAAAACTTCGCATAGAGCTTCTCCGATCTAAGTGTTTGTAATATTTGACGAAGATGTTGGCCATGTTCCTCTTTGCTCTTTGAGTAGATAAGGATATCGTCAATGAAGACTATAACGAATTTGTCCAAGAATGGACGACACACTCTGTTCATTAGGTCCATGAACACTGCAGGTGCATTCGTCAATCCGAATGGCATCACTATAAACTCGTAATGACCATAACGAGTTCTGAATGCAGTTTTGGGAACGTCTTCCTCCAAAATTCGTAACTGGTGATACCCGGATCTTAAGTCTATCTTCGAGAAGTAGTTTGCCCCTTGAAGTTGGTCGAACAGATCGTCAATGCGAGGCAGAGGGTATCGATTCTTGATGGTAAGTTTATTCAGCTCGCGGTAGTCTATACACATACGGAATGATCCATCCTTCTTCTTTATGAACAAAACCGGTGTTCCCCAAGGTGAGAAGCTTGGTCTTATGAAACCTTTGCTTAGGAGTTCGTTAAGTTGGCTGGATAATTCCTGCATCTCGGAAGGTGCAAGACGATAGGGGGATTTGGCTACGGGGGTAGCTCCAGGGATTAAGTCGATTCTGAATTCGACTTGTCGTTCTGGAGGCACCCCTGGAAGATCATCGGGAAATATATCGGGAAAGTTGCAGACCTCAAGAATGCTTGCGATATCTTTCACTTCTTTCTTTTTATCTACCACATGAGCTAGGAATGCACAATACTCCTTGCGAAGGTATTTCTGTGCCTTGATGCAAGAAATGATCTGAAGGTTCGTTCCGGGTTTGTCGCCATAGATAATAAGAGTTTCGTTAGTTGGCAAGTTTAAACGAATAGCTCTTTCATAGCATAGGATGTCGGCATGGTTGGAGCACAACCAATTCATACCTATTATGATGTCAAAACTTTTGATAGAGACCGACATAAGGTCTATTGGGAAAGACAAGTCATTTAAGGTAAGGGTACATCCTATGTATATATCATTGGTGGATTCAGATTTCCCGTTAGCCATTTCTACTGTGAAGGTTTCATTTAGTGGTTGGGAGTTTTGATTTAGTAGATGTTTAAAGTTATGGCTCACGAAGCTCCTCTCAGCACCACAATCAAAAAGAATGCATGCATAAGTATTGTTGAGAAGAAACGTAACTGTGACCACTGCAGGGTCTGCCACCGCTTCTTCGTGACCTAGTGCTAGAATTCTCCCAACCCCACCGGCATTTCCAGCTTTTGGACAATCTCTCTTGAAATGCCCCACATCACCGCATTGGTAGCATGCTCGACTTACTCCCGCGGCAGGTACTTGGTTAAGGGGTTGAGGCGGTGTTCTACAGAATCGGGCAGTATGCCCTATCCTGTTGCAGTTACGGCACTGCATTTCAGGGCAATTTCGGTGTGGTGAAAATTGCACTTGTTTCATTTAGGGAGGCTACCGGCATAGGGCTTAGTTGGTGCGGGGTAGTTAGGGGCAACAACAGGTGCAGTAGTAGGTATGGTAGCAGGCACAATAGTAGCATGGACTGCCACTATTTGTTGCTTCTTTGAAGGTTCCAGAGGAGATTTTCCCTTTCTTTTGTTCCAACCCTTGTTGTTGTTGTTGTTATTGTTCTCCCTAGGTTGTTCTGGGGCAGTAACCACACAGTTTTGACAGTTTCCGTGGTCAATAAGTGACTATGCCAGTTCCTTGGCACTGTCAAAAGTGACAGGTTTAGATACAATGACACTTGCTTGTATCTGGGGCGACAGTCCCCAAATATACCTTTCAATCTTTTTGCTCTCTGGAGCAACCATCTCCGGACACAGAATCGCCAAGTCACAGAATCGATTCGTGTAAGTCGTTATGTCGGCACCGGCCATAGTAATACCCCAGAGTTCTTGTTCCAGTTTCTGAATTTCCCCTCACGGGCAGTATTCACGCATCAACATGGTTTTTAGGTTCTCCCAGCTTATAGTATTAGCCACTACCAAAGTTAGTGACTTAACATGGCCATTCCACCATGTTAGGGCCCTATCTAAGAAAGTAAAGGCAGCAAAGTTAGTGACACTACAAGAAAGTTGGGTCTTTACTTACACATATTATGTGTGGGTAAAAGCATCATATGTGATGGTATTCATTATTACCTACACATACATTAAGTGTAACTATGTGTAGGCTCATGCCTGTTGATACAGATCATTACCGACACATAATTTATGTGTAGATATAAGATTATCTATACCTACACATATATGTGTGGCTAAAAGTAGTACATATGTGTAGGTAGATGCATTCTGATTTGTTTGTGATGTCGATGATGTGGCTAATGGCGTGGACACTGATGTGGCGGATGATGTGGCTACTGACGTGGTCAATGATGTGGACTACACATGTCATTAAAATATGTGTGGGTAAGAGTATTTTTATGTGTAGGCATTGATTTTGATATGTGTTGGTAAAAATATTTTTATATGTGGGTATTAAAAATGACATGTGTAGGTAATACAAAATAAATGCAAACATTTGTATAAATAGAAACACATGCATTAGAAATAGCATTATAAATTGAAAATTGTCGAACATAATATTTCAAACCAAAAAAATTACAAGTCTCAAAACTTGAAATACTTAAACTACCAAAAGATCAACTAGTTATGAGTAGCTACTTGAAAATACTAAAAATTTTAGAATGTTCATTGCATATCATCATATATATCCATATTTTCATCATGAGACTGTCCCGAATGAGTGTGGTTAGATGTACCACACTCGGATGTATCACCATGTGATCGTCCTGATGATGTGCTAAGAGGAGGAGGCATGATGTTTTTCTCGATCAATATTTGCTACATAGCTTCATGTTCTCTTTTAATTGTTTCCAACTCATCCACCAATTCATCGTAACTAGGACACTTAGATTTCTCAGTAGAACCTACGATGTTACCAGCGACAACAGGATCACGTCCCCACCCGAACAAACGAACAAAGCTTCGTCCAAGTACCTTATCTAGAATCAACTTGTCACTCATTGATTCCAAGGAATGCTCGTTTCTCATCTTTTTCATTTCTTCCTGTTAGCATATAAAAATAAGACGAGTACATTAAATAAATTATTTACCAAATAATATATATTCAACGGTAGAAATGAGCAAGTACACTTACATATTTTGCAGCCATATCTGTAGATTTCCAACCTTTTTCTTCATCCCAATGTGTAAGCCGCCAAGTCTCAATATGACCCGATGAAGAATCCACATCATGTCCAAGCTCAACATGATAGCGTATTGTACTCTTCGACCCATTTCTTGTCTCCATTTTACGCTTTCCGCGAGCAACAACCTTCTTTTTGCAATTTCCTTCAAGGACATACAACCAAATAATACTAACAAATATTATACTGAATTCAACAATATTAATTAATTCAATAGCTCAAATATTTTTAAAACATTACCATGTATTTTGGCTCACACCACATGTCACATAGATACTCCCAGTCTTCTTTGCTACGAATATATGAAGGGGGTTTAGTCTTTGCCTTTATTGGGTCTTCTGGCCCTCCAATCTCTTTAAAGTATGTATGCAACTCAGCTCGAAAATTTCTCCATGACCTTGCCATGTAGCTATCGATAACTTTGCAAACATTCTCATTTTCCACATCAATATCAAAAAGCGTCTTCAAATAACAAACACAATTAACTAGTTAGTAATGAAGATGTTAAAGTCATACTAAAAAAAACTTACAGTTAGCTTGTGGCGTAATGGAAACTTCTCTTCCTTCGATACAAGCCTCCACTCTTTGTGTTGTAGGCTACAGTTCTTACGTAAAATATAGCCACACTCATATGTGAAAGCTGATTCATTGTTACATATTACTCGCCTTGCTACCAAATTAAATTCTACAGGCAATCTCTTCTTAGACGCTTTCATTGCCTTTCGAGCACCTTTGCCACAAGTGATGCCACGCTTTGCAATTGTAGCATTACTATCACTTTCTTGCTCGGTCTCAAAAATTGTGTCTATAAGCAAGTACAAGTAGATTTACGTTAACAATATCGCATACTACAATATATTAACAAGTGATTTAAACATACTAACTCGATTGTTGCTCTCTTTGATATTGTTCAGCATTAGTAACTACTTTTGTTGTAGATGGGTATGTTTAAAAAATTGAAAATGTAGTAAGGATTAACATCATAAGATTAAGAGAAATGACAAAAAAAAAGTTCTTACTTGTACCCGAGATTGGAGAGATTAGATCTGGCCGATTGTTTGAGATTAAGGGGTTTGTATCTGGTGATAGTGGTAATCAAAGTAATTAATAGAAAAAAAAGAAAAGAATTATTGGTTAAGGGGTTGCATGTTTTAAAAAAAAAACTACATAAATGGCCCATGTTTTAAAAAAACTACATAAAGGTCCCTGTTTTTTTTAAAAAAAAAAAACTACATGAATAGTTCATGTCTTAAAAAACTGCATTAATGGTCTCTATTTTTAAAAAATATTACATTAACAGTCCTTTTTTTACAAAAATTGCATTAATTGTCATGTTTTAAAAAAACTTCATAAATGATCATTGTCTAAAAAATCTGCATTAATGATCCTGTATAAAAAAAACTACATAAATGGTCCCTATTTTTTTCATAAATAAAAATGTACGTTTTTTTAATCTAAAATATTGATTTATGAAAATATATCAAAATCTTACCCAGAACTGATGTGTTGTAGGGAGTGGTACGTCGTCCATCTTCTCTTCCTAGTCCACCTCGTTTACCGCGTCCACCCATTTTTGACATTATGCTTTTTGCAACTATAAAAACACATTTATAACTCAACACGATACACTACTAGAAAAACAGCCTTTTACGACGCTCATTGCGCGTCGTAAAAGGCTCAGACAACGCGCAAATGCGCGTCAAGGAAGGCCCTGTCATAAAGAGAGACGACGCGCATTCACGACGCTCATTTACGACGCGCATTTACGACGCGTGTTTACGACACGCAATGCGTATCAAGGAAGGCCCTGTCATAAACGAAGACGACACGCATTTGCGTGTCGTAACCTTACGACGCGCGTGTTAATGACACGCAATGCGTATCAAGAAAGTCCCTGTCAAGAAAGGCCATGTCATAAATGAAGATGACACACATTTTTGCGTATCATAATTTTAAATGTTTAAAAAAATATATTTTTTTATAGATTTACTAATTTTCAAATTAATTTTGCATTTAATGTCTCATAATAGAAAATAAAATATCATATACAAAAAATATAATCCATTTCATAAAATTTAATGTCATACAAAATATCATATACAAAAAATATCCATTGAATAATATTTTATTACAAATTTGACATTTTTGTGTTTCCGTACTTTGACAATTTTCCGGAGCCAATCCGCGACTGCATTCCAGAGCTGATTCAATTTGTGTTGCTGCTGATTCCGGAGCCAATAATGTTCAATAAGAAGCCTAAATAATACTTATAGGAAAATTTTATAACAACCAAGACTTACAAAGAACACCATGAGTTGTTATTCGTCTTTTGGGGTCTTTAATAAGCATTTTCCTAACCAAATCTTTAGCACTTTCAGAGATACTAGGTCGTGGATCTTAGGAAAAGTCGAGTTTACCCCTCAAAACCTCTTCAAAGATCTCATTTTCAGATTCTATCATGAAGAAAAAAAGAACATAAATTCAGTCATGGTTATCCAGCTTCATAATGATATCATGCCAAAATATAGAAGGGAGAATACCCACGAAAGAAAACATATTGACCAGTCAAATTGTCAACATTTCCCCTTCGCTGCAGCAGAACCAACTGTGGGAGAATAGCAATAGCTTCCAAATAGATAGAAAATGCCCAACATATCTGCACATTCCTAATAATATTAAAACTATAATCACAAAATAAAAAGATTTAACTTGAGTGGAAAATCCTAATGCTTACTCATTAAATAGACCATGAACATCAAGATCATTTCCCCTAGCTTTGGGCTAGTGTTGTACCGTCCAACCACATGCTCCTTAGCTGCAACAACAAACTTCAAATTTTCAAAAACAACTTTAATGCATAAACTAGGAAAAAGATGAATTATAACCATATCAATAATATATCTTTTCTTGGTTATCTTTATCATTTATAATATTGATAATTCTTGACAACTTAGTAATTGAAAAGATCATTATTTATCATTTTCCTCTTAGTTGCAGTAACTTTTGGAGCTTCACTTAATGTGTTGTGAATACATGGTACTCTCTAATCATATAACCTAAAATACCCTTTGCATAATTTCTAATATTGTTCTTTATTTAGTTTTCAAGGTGCGATTAACAGGGGAGCAATCTCAGCAAACCCAATTTACTTTAATCTGAATACACATTAATCAAACAATGTAACTTTGTCAAGCCATGGAAGTAACTTCATATTAAAGTGGGAGAGGTAAACCAACAATCAGATCGGAAAATGATCGGATTTCTAGACTAAAATCCTTAGGAAATTGTATCAAATATTTTAACAATTTGTATCAAATATTTTAACAATTAAGTTAGAGAAAAGGTTTTAATTATGAAAACTATGGTGAAGAGCGAAACACAGAAGATAACTTGACAAGAGGAAACACTCAAATATAGAAGCCAAGGAGAAAAATATACCTGCAATGGTAAAGACACAGCATTGAAGGTCGATTTCTAGGGGTTGTACTTGAGACAATTGTGATGCCAGGAGACAGCATAAATACTAGAAATGAGAAAGGAATTGAGGACTTACATTAGGGTTTGATTTCGAGGAGAAATTACAATCATACCCCTTAACAAGGTGTGGTGAATGCACGTGACTTCACATGTGATCATCGTGCCTCCACCGGTGAATCAAAGCTGTATCTGAGCATATAATTCCTGGTGTGCATTTGTATAATCAGAAACTTCATATATAGTATTGATGACTTACTCTATATGTCTAGATTATATTCAACTCAGGAGAATAATGGCAAAATGATTATGGAACTCAAGTATATGATTTTCAATAAATTGTAAGACTTCCATATGAAATATATCCATGCCATGATTTCAATTGGAAAATCAGGATTGAAATAATCAGTCGACTACACATGATGACACGATAAAGAAAGTACCTGGTAAATGATGGGATTCACTGCAAGAAACAAATAGCATAAGCTCTGCATTGAAGTAAACAGATCATAGAATGCTCACCTCCTACAAGTAAACCAAAGGAAATGTTCATAACAAGATACCTAAACACACACACACACACTCAATCACTAAAAGACCAGACAAATAAGAAATGGCAAAAATGGAACACAAAAATTGTATCATAGTTTTTTAGGGGAGGCAAACTAAAAAGAGCGCCCCAAATTTGGAAATTATGTTAACTTTAGAAATAGAAAGTACAATAAAATCCCAATCTTAATAATATAAGTAACAAAAAAATCAAAGGAATCATGGAGATCTAATAAGTAGCTTAACTTTTGATGATGGTTCACCAGGGTGATGAGTCAACTGGTGGCTCGATTCAGGTAGGTTTGAGTTTGCCCAAAAGATTGCCAGGTCAAACCATCTAACAAACATCAGGATGTTCATGCAAAACCTATAAGACTGATTAACAAGAGACATTTTCCCTAGTGACAAATATAGACTCCAAAGTCTTACTTATTATATGTGTATTATGATTGGAAACATATTGAAAATCTTGTTTAGATGGAAATTTGAAGAAAGAGGTATTTATATCCATCACATAATATAACAAGATACAAACCAATAAAATAATTGTAAGGCTGAAAGAACTATGTTTGAATTCTTACAGAAGATGGTCAAACTTACCGGCTACAATCAAAGTCAAACAAATCCCGCCATGTTTCTTTGAGGCATTACAATGAGTTCTTGAATAAGATATTTCTTTGAGGCATTTCTACAAACAGGTTATTGGCAACTGACAAAATGTCATTTGTATGAACATATGTCACCTCTCGCCGTCCCCAGTTCAACAGTTTGAACCTCCATATGTCACCCGACGCGTTGTCTAGAGAGAAAAGTAGCAACAAAATCGAAGAGAAAGAAAAGAATTAGACGAACTCGGTATAGAAATAAAAATCAAACCTTGAAAAGCATAAGACATGGCGACTGGAGCTCTTAATAGAGGGTGACTCGACAAAAGGAAGCAGAGGCAGCGAGGCACGTTGCATCGGCGCTTCGAAGCAAGCAGTAGGTGGCAAGAAGTTTTGGGGGAAACGTCGACGCCAAGAAACAAAACCCACCGAGAAGTCTCCTGCCTCTTCTTGAGTCGACGACTTCTTTTTCTTCTGATTTTCTGGCCAGGCGAAGTAATAGGGCGAAACCAAACTCGTATTAAGAGGTGAGTCGGCTATTTGAGGGAAAAGAGAGATGAGTTGTCTATTTGAGGCGGGAAAGGGGAATCAGGTGGAGAATGGAGCTCTATAGGTGACTCGACAAAGGGAAGCAAAGGCACGTTGCATCGACGCTTCAAATATGTAGGCGGATGACCGGGAATTGCAAGTCTACTGTTGTCTTTATTGACGGATGGCCGGGAATTGCAAGTAACGATGGTCGAAGTGAGAGGGAAGAAGTAGGCGGCGTCCATAATTTGGGCAAGAGGGAAAGGAGAAAAAAAAGGAAGGCGGGGTTTTTAATTTTTTCAGAATTTCATTTCCCCCTACTGTTAAAGGATGGAACGCGCGTTCCATTAAAAATTATAAAGCGACATCCTTAGACGACGCGAATTTTATTATAGGTGCCCTCCGTGTTTTTTTTTTTTTTTTTTTTTTTTTTTGTTTAGACACTAATTTAAGGGCACGCAATAATGCGTGTCCTCTATTGTTAAATTTTTTGAAGAGATGACACTTTTTTAATGTCACTCTCTTTTGCGTAACATAAATCAACGAGTGTCGTGGTTTGCGCGTCGTAAAAGGGTCTTTTTCTTGTAGTGATAATACTAAATTTAGCAGAAAAAAGCTTTCTGTAACTATAAAAAACATATTTATAACTCAACATGATAACACTAAATTTAACAAAAAAAAAAGCTTTTTGCAACTATAAAAAGCACATTTATAACTCAACACGATAATAATAAATTTAAAAGAAAAAAGCTTGTTACTAAAAACTAACCTATATGTATCCTAACACTTCCTAAGTGTACATGCAACCCTAATAACCTTGGATCTATGTTTGTCTAATTATCATGCAAAGTTGATTTCCAAGGCTATGATCCTATCTAGCATACATAGGGAACAATTTTAACTTGAATAATAGATAGAACTACATACCTTGTTGTTGATTTTGATCCTTGAAATCTTGTGAGCCTAGCACCCCAAGTGTGATGCCTCAAATGCTTCACACAACACCAAATGCTATGGAGTAAACTTGGAGAGAATGTATAACACTCAAAAATCGGCTCTAACCCTCAAGTATGCATGTCTATTCAAGAGTGTAGCCGATTTTGGGAGATACATGGTCTTTATATAGTGTTGACACATTTAGGGTTACACCATGTAAACCCTAATGTGTAATGACTCTTCATTTCCATGACCCATGGGTTTGTAACTCCCATGGAGCCTCCATGGAGCATCCAATGGGTCCAACCCAACTTGATTATCCATGGAGCCTCTTAGCCCACTATATAAGTTATGGATGATTTACATAATCAACCCATATATTTAATTAGTTATCTTTTGATCACCTAATTAATTCTAAATTAATTCTTGATCAAACTAATTAAATAATATTATTAATATATTAGAACTTATAATATATTAATAAACCACAAGTGTTATTTCTCTCATTTAGTCTATCCAATTGCATGGTGCCATGCAATCCAAATGAACCATGTCGGGTCGGGTCAAGTACATACCAGAAATAGTTATGGACTTAGACACCTTATCCAATAGTCTCCCACTTGGATAAGTCTAATAACTATAACTGCAAGTATGACTTCAGGAACCGATCGGCAATCGTAGCTCTTTTCAAGGTTTCTCGGAACTGAGAAGATGATGGTACGCCATTTCAGATAAGGGATCATATAATCCTCTATTCTAGATATCAGCCGGACAAACACATGGAACATAGTCTTGCTTATTGTCCAGCAGTTTGTTTCCCGATTTCCGATTTGTTTGACAAAGAACTTAATTGAACACATCAACTTAGTTCTGACCGGGCCCGGTACATAGGTCAAAACAAAATCATCGAGGGGCCCAGATATCAGCTTCTAATCCAAGAAGGAACAGATAAACTTCGACTCATATGCTTATTCTACTACTTGTTAAATTACACACAAACACACGTTTTATAACATCGAGTTACCAATGCGGTTTCGCACGTTCAATGTATAACTAACTCATAGTTAACAAGTCATATCTCTAGGTTTGAAGACTTATATGATATTACCGTCTCGCGATCACTCGAGATAAATTCCATGAAGTGATACCAGCGAGCGTGGGTTGAATCCAATACTCAGAACTTATGAGCACTCATGAGTGTTGAGGCCATGTCCAACATCTTAGACCTCTACAACCAACTCATGACAGTCTTACTTCATATCTACTTCCAACATATGACTGACTGTGGATAATTTGAATAATATGTAAAACAACATAAATATTCTGGAAGTCAAAACATGCAAAAGAAATAATAGTAAACGATTGACAAGTGATAGCAACACTTTACTCATAAATAAAACACAACTTTTATTCATCATCAAATGTCG
Organism: Lactuca sativa; assembly: GCF_002870075.4. Lineage (NCBI taxonomy): Eukaryota > Viridiplantae > Streptophyta > Magnoliopsida > Asterales > Asteraceae > Lactuca > Lactuca sativa. Next base: position 177,791,969 of record NC_056629.2, read on the forward strand.
ATTACATTTTACAAATTTCAAAATTATCTAACTACTAAAACTAATATCATCCTTCAGCCCTATGCTCCTAGCATGCTGGAGATGCTTAACCCTACCCAGTCCCTTCGTGAGGGGATCTACCGGGTTCTCATCCGATGATACTCTCTTTGCCACGAGAAGTCCTTCTTCTATACGATGTTTGATGAAATGGTATTTTCTGTCGATGTGTCTGGATCTCCCATGATCCCTTAGTTCCTTTGCTAAGGCAACTGCACTTTCACTATCACAGAAAATCTCTATGGGCTTTGATATAGCTGGTACAACTCCAAGGTCTCCAATGAAGTTCTTTAGCCATATAGCCTCTTTTGCCGCTTCGCTTGCCGTTATATACTCTGATTCACAAGTTGAATCAGCCACTGTCTCCTGCTTGGAACTTTTCCAAGAGATTGCTCCTCCATTTAAGGTAAAGACCCAGCCCGACTGAGAGCGGAAATTATCCCTATCAGTCTGGAAGCTAGCATCACTATACCCTACAACTCTCAAGTCATCACTCGCACCAAGGGTAAGGACCCAGTCCTTAGTCCTCCGCAGGTACTTGAGAATGTTCTTTACCGCTGTCCAGTGAGCCTTACCAGGATTCCCCTGATACCTGCTAACCATGCTTAAAGCAAAGGCTACATCAGGACGAGTACAGGTCATAGCATACATGATCGAGCCTATTGCCGAAGCATAGGGTACCCGACTCATTTCTGCTATCTCATCTTCAGTACTTGGGCTCTGAGTTTTACTCAGTCTAGTGTTACTCTGGATGGGTAACTCTCCTTTCTTGGAATCTTGCATGCTGAATCTCTTCAACACTTTGTCCAAGTAGGTACTTTGACTAAGTCCAATTAGTCTTTTACTCCGATTTCTCAAAATCCTTATTCCTAGAATATAGGCAGCTTCACCTAGGTCCTTCATAGCAAAACACTTCCCAAGCCAGGACTTAACTTCCTGCAGAGTTGGGATGTCATTTCCTATGAGTAGTATGTCATCCACATACAGTACCAAAAAGCTAACTATACTCCCACTAGCCTTGACATATACACAAGATTCATCTTCACTCCTAGAGAAGCCAAACTCTTTGACCTTCTCATCAAAGCAAAGATTCCATCTGCGAGGTGCTTGCTTTAATCCGTAGATGGATTTCTCAAGCTTACACACTCTATTAGGGTACTCTGTGCTGACAAAACCCTTTGGCTGATTCATGTAAACATCCTCAGCCAACTTTCCATTAAGAAAGCGGTTTTGACATCCATTTGCCATATTTCATAGTCATGAAACGCAACTATTGCTAACAATACCCTAATAGACTTAATCTTGGCTACTGGAGAAAAAGGTCTCATCATAATCCACTCTAGGAGTTTGAGAGAAGCCCTTTGCTACCAGTCAAGCCTTATAAGTGTGTACATTACCATCCATGTCGGTCTTCTTCTTGAAGATCCATTTGCACCTTACAGTCTTACGACCTGGTACATTCTCAACCAAGTTCCAAACCTGATTGTCATACATGGATTGTATCTCGCTATCCATTGCCTCTTTCCATTTAGCAGACTCAGGGCTTGCCATGGCTTCCGCATAGTTGTTAGGTTCATCCAGACCTACTAGTGTCTCATCACTAATAAGTGTCTCACCTTCCGCAGCAATATGGAAACCATAGTAATGCTCAGGTACATTCCTAACCCTTGTGGAACGCCTCAGAGGTACAACTGGAGGTATAATTGGATCAACAGGAGGTTCCTCCTCAAGTTGACTGCTAGGGTTTGAGGTTCCTTCACCACTTGACTCTTGAAGTTCTTCAAGGTCAATTAGCCTCCCACTGTCTCCTTGGCTTATGAAATCTCTTTCTCGAAAGACAGCCCTCCTTGCTACAAAGACCACATTCTCACTAGGTCTGTAGAAGAGGTAACCAAAGGATTTTTGTGGGTAGTCGATGAAAATACACTTCTCGCTTCGAGGTTCGAGCTTGTCATGAGTCTCGCGTCTCACGAAAGCCTCGCAACCCCAAACCTTGATGTGGGCTAGACTAGGAACTTTTCCAGTCCACATCTCGTGAGGTGTTTTGGCAACCTTCTTTGTAGGGACCAGATTAAAGATATGGGTGGCAGTCTCTAAGGCATACCCCCAAAATGAGATTGGTAGCGTAGCTCGACTCATCATGGAACGAACCATGTCCAACAAGGTTCGATTACGCCTCTCAGCTACACCATTCAACTATGGTGTCCTGGGAGGTGTCAATTGTGAGACAATCCCACATTCCCTTAGATAGTCGAGGAACTCAGTATTAAGATACTCACCACCACGATCGGATCGAAGCATCTTGATGTTCCTGGCCAATTGATTCTCGACTTCTTGTTTAAACTCTTTAAACCTTTCAAAAGTCTCTGACTTATGCTTGATTAAGTAGATATATCCATATCTACTATAATCATCTGTAAAAGTCACATAATAACGATTAGCATCCCTTGTGGCATGTTTGAAGCGTCCACACACATCCGTGTGTATAAGGTCTAACAAACCTTCACCCCTCTCACAAGAACCTGTGAAGGGTGACTTTGTCATTTTTCCAAGTAAGCATGATTCGCAACTATCATCTGACTTTAGGTCAAATGACTCCAAGACTCCATCCTTTTGGAGTTGGCCTTTGCGTTTCTTGCTTATATGTCCAAGACGACAATGCCATAATGATGCTTTATCCAAGTTATTATCATTAGTAGAATCAATACACAATACATTATTTCCTAGGTTATCTACAACAGACACAACTTCATACACACCATCACAAGGTAATGCTTTAAAATAAAACACATTATTAAAGAAAGCATTTATTCCACCAGTTTCATTATCAAACGAAAAGGTAAAACCTTGTTTATACAAAGCATGAAAGGAAATAACATTTCTTGCCATTTTTGGCGAATAACAACATTTATTCAAATCTAAAGTAAATCCACTACTAAGCAACAACGTATAAACTCCAATCTTGGTGACAGGTGAAACTTTCCTATTCGCCATGATCAAGTTTATCTTTCCATACTCCACATTCTCACTTCTTCTTAGTCCCTGCAATTCAGAACAAATATGAATACCGCAACCGGTATCAAGGACCCAAGAGTTAGAATAGAGTGAATTATTAGACGAGATAGTGTAAATACTTGCACGGTTGGGTTTAACCTTCCCATCCTTCAAGTCTTGCTGGTACTTTGGGCAGTTATGCTTCCAGTGCGCCTTTTCGTGGCAGTAGAAGCATTCAGCCTCTTTGGGATCAGAAAGAAGGTGTAACGAAACCTTTCTTGGTTCCGCTAGAAGAGGATCCATAAAGGGTCTTACCCTTGGTACCCTTTGAAGGGTTCTTTCTCTTCTTCCCTCTACCTTTCCCGATTGCGAGGACAGGATGAGTTTGGAGTAGTAGCAGGAGTGGTCACAACCGAATTACCTTTAAGACCTAATTCTGCGGTCTTTAGGAGTCCCTGAAGTTTGCTAAGTGTAACTTCCTCCTTATTCATGTGGTATGTCATGCGGAATTGATCATAACACGAAGGTAAGGAGTGCAAAATAATATCTATTGCTAACTCCTCAGGGAAGTTCACATTCAACTTCATCAATCTATCCACATACCTTTGCATTTTCTACATGTGGCTTGTGATGGGTTCTCCATCTTTCATTCGGGTTGTGATCATAGAGGAAATGATTTCATATCGCTCTTGACGAGCACTCTGATGGTAGCGGTCCATCAAATCCTGGTGCATCTCAAAAGGATAGTAGTCCTCATAGGACTTTTGGAGCTCGGCTGTCATGGTGACCATCATGCTGCATGCCACTTTGGTTGCATCTCTTTCATGTGCCTCATATTCAACAAACTCCTCAGGAGTAGCAGTTGGCTTAGGCACCTTGAGCTCCTTGTCAAGAACATATTCCCTGTTCTCGTAAGGAGTGACCATCCTGATGTTTCTGATCCAGTCGGTAAAGTTGGATCCATCAAAGATGACTCTCCCACAAAGGTTCATGAGAGAGAAGGAGCCAGTAGGGTTTGAGCCAGGAGTAGCATTGTTGGAAGACATCTGAAAAGAAGAAAGTAAGTTTAGTTTAGATATAGGGATAGTCCTTAATAAAACGCCCAAATGTAATATTAAGGCTAGGATCCAATCACAATATATTATAACCTAGAAGAGGGATGCCGTAATCCAAGTTATAACATATTTGAAAGGTAGGTGAATGACGATTCACCAATTTCCACCATGAAAACGAAATATAAATTATTAGGTTTTATTTGGCTTTTAGAAATTCCTAGATTCTTTGAGATTCATTGAACTTTTCAATGACATGTTTCAATCTCGAGTGTGCCCTTCATGTTTTGTGACTGGGATACCGAGGATCACAAAACAAGGTGTGAAGTAACCATGCAAATTACTTGGTACCCTTAATGTTTTACACTTAATCATAGTGCCGGTAAATCACACGCGCTCCTTCCGACCTCATGAAAAACCTTAAGTCACCCTTTGCCTTCGTTGTTAAGTCCAAGTTAGTGTGCCGGTAAACCACACACGCTCCACCAACGACTTAAACAAGGTGCAAAATGTAATTTCATGGATTAGCACCTTATTCACATTTTTCCTAAAGTAACTAAGATTGGGAATTTATAAAACATTTAGTTACTTTATAATAATCATTATACTTTTAATGAGAATTTATAAGTCCTTGTCTTACCCATTCGGCTAACGACCCTCCACCAGTCAAGCAAGCGGTGGGTGAGAGTGGACACCCATTAAGTTGCCATTTTATAGGCAACAACCTTATACCCACCTTATATACCGGCTTCGTGAATGAGGCGTACTAGCGGTAAGACGAATTTGTTCTTATACATACATATATATATATATATATATATATATATATATATATATATATATATAATTATTAAATCATAATACTATAAGTATAAGGGTTGAATTTTAACTTTTAAAATTCTAAGGGTTGGAACTAAAGTTTTAATCAAGACTTTACTTGTTCCAAAACTTGAGGGCAAGTTTTGTAAACTTTCAAAACTTTTCATTTTTTGTAACTTATGAGTTTAATAAGGTATTAAGAATGAAGACTCTTCATTTTTATAACCCATGTGTTCTTTTAATGGTTTTAAAGCAAAGTGACTTTTGGTTTTTCCATAACTTGAGGACAAGTTATGGACTCCATTAAAACACATTATGATCATGAATTAATCTACCACATAGGTTACAAATAATTCCTATGATCATCTAAACATCATAAGAACAAGAACATGAATATGAACACTTTCATGAATCAAAACTTACATTTAAGACTTTGTAATTTTGATAACTTGTTGTTGTAAATGGATTAGTAAACACATTACACCATCTAAATGAGTTTTCAAGTACCAAAACAGTTTAGGGTAATGTTTCTAGTCCATTTCCAGCAACTAAAGTCGAAAATCTGCATTCTGAGGCTTCTACTCGCCGAGTGCATGAACCTACTCGGCGAGTAGGTTGAAGATACACATGAACTCGGCGAGTCCCCCCATGGACTCGGCGAAGTTCATCAGGCAGACAACAAGTTTTTCGACTTTTTTCAACTTTCTTGCACAAATAACAAACAAACAAGCCTAGGCTCTGATACCACTGATGGGTTTTGAGCATTCTAACACTTCCTAAGTGTACATGCAACCCTAATAACCTTGGATCTATGTTTGTCTAATTATCATGCAAAGTTGATTTCCAAGGCTATGATCCTATCTAGCATACATGGGGAACAATTTTAACTTGAATAATAGATAGAACTACATACCTTGTTGTTGATTTTGATCCTTGAAATCTTGTGAGCCTAGCACCCCAAGTGTGATGTCTCAAATGCTTCACACAACACCAAATGCTATGGAGTAAACTTGGAGAGAATGTATAACACTCAAAAATCGGCTCTAACCCTCAAGTATGCATGTCTATTCAAGTGTGTAGCCGATTTTGGGAGATACATGGTCTTTATATAGTGTTGACACATTTAGGGTTACACCATGTAAACCCTAATGTGTAATGACTCTTCATTTCCATGACCCATGGGTTTGTAACTCCCATGGAGCATCAAATGGGTCCAACCCAACTTGATTATCCATGGAGCCTTTTAGCCCACTATATAAGTTATGGATGATTTACATAATCAACCCATATATTTAATTAGTTATCTTTTGATCACCTAATTAATTCTAAATTAATTCTTGATCAAACTAATTAAATAATATTATTAATATATTAGAACTTATAATATATAATAAACCACAAGTGTTATTTCTCTCATTTAGTCTATCAAATTGCATGGTGTCATGCAACCGAAATGAACCATGCCGGGTTGGGTCAAGTACATACCATAAATAGTTATGGACTTAGACACCTTATCCAACAGTCACGGAAGAAATTCATGCAAAAGCTTGTAAATTTACGAGCTACTTGAAAAAATCTTTTAATAACTTTTTTTTTTTAATTTTCAAAAGCTTTTTTTTGTTATTTTTGTTAGAAAAACTTATTGAAAAAACTTCTATTGGTGGATGTTCCAAACGTTTTCATTGAAAAACTTTATCAAAAAGCGTGCACATCGTCGATGCTTTAAACATGAAATTAAAAACTACATAGACTTTGTATGTAAGTATTTGATACAAAAATAATTATCAATCATAATTGAAATATTATGAAATTTATGAATTGTTGCAAAAAGGATATATATATATATATATATATATATATATATATATATATATATATATATATATATATATATATATATATATATATATATATATATATATATATATATATATATATATATATATATATATATATATGAACAATTGACTCAACATTTATTCATTCTCAAAATGATCATCAATATGGAAATGAGATAGCTTAGGTTTTTGGATGATGTATAATACACGTTTATTAAAAAAAATTCCACCTCATAATTTGGAAATGTTTAGTTTCCACGGTTTTTAAACATTTATTAAAAAAAATTTCTACCTCATAATTTTGAAATGTTTAGTATCAACGGTTTTTCAACTACATGATGTCCTTTTATATCCTTGTATTATAATCTAACTTGTTTTTGTTATGCTTCATTAGTTTTTTGTTGGATTTTAGAAAATTTTCATATCTGTTCTTCATGTTTCGTGCATGTTTTTTAAATTTCAAAATAGATTTTTAATTTGTCCAAAATCAAATCTAAAATACACTTTATTGTAAATGTACTTTTGATTTGACGTAAAACTAGTTTTGAAACAACATTAGTCATTTACATATATTCTCCATAATTATTTATGTGGCACACGATAGAACTATGTTAAAATTCTAATAAGACTGGTACATATTGATGTATGTGATCCTATTGTAATATATAAAAATGATTAAAAAATGGTTGCTTTAACACCGTATAAAAAATGATAAAAAAAATGTCTTAACACCATCTTTTGAGGATTTTCTTCAAGTATGTAGTACATATTCTCAACTAACGACAATTGATGGATCATTGGCAATGTAACCATTAGTATAAACTTAGAAACATCTATATTGTGAAAATTACAAGAAAAACATTATGAATTTCAAAAAACACCTTATAGAAAGTAATTTCAAGAAAACACCTTATAGAAAGTAGATGTCGAAATAGAAAAAAAAAATATCAAAAACAAAATTCAGTAAGTTAAAAAATGTTAGAAAATATAAAAATGGCTTTTAAAAAACCTTTTCAATCAACCTTTAAAAAAAGAAGATTTCAAACTTTTCAAAACCACTGTAACTTTTTAAATTGTTAAAGACAAATCCCTTAAACATATATAAACTATAACTTTTTAAGTTGTAAAAGCAATTTTTATAGAAAATATGAAAATTGCTTTTAAAAAAACTTTTCAATCAACCATTAAAACCCCCTATAACTTTTTAAATTGTAAAAGACAAATTGTCTTAAACATATATAAACTAAGACAAACATTAAAAAAAAAAAAAAAAAAAAAAAAAAAAAAAAAAAACAGCTTATTACTTGTTGATTTCTCTCACCACAAAAACTAATCCAAATATTTTCTTAAAAAAATTCATTTTCTCACCACTATAAGTCAATAAAAACTTTTGCCTAAAAATCCATCTCAATTCAAAATGAAATCCAAAACAAACTCTAAGACAACATTTAATTATTAGAATAAGTGTGAAATGACGTAGTATGAGTACAAGAACATGGTCATTAGATGATTATTAGATTAAAAAGAAATTGTCACAATAAAGTAATAGAATTATAAAGTATGTTGCTATTTGTGAAATAAGAGCATTAAATTATTTGTGAAATAAGAACATTAAATGGTATGTTATACTTGCAAACCATAACGATGTAATTATTTTAGTATATAGTGAACCTTAAATGATAAATAATATATTTGGCTTTGCAAAGTTTGCATGACATTCTAGTTCAAAATATGCATCATTCCATTGAGATACAAAATAACAATTAAACATTTATGGTCACACAGAATTTGAATATTCAATCTCACCCCAAAAATTCCACAAAAAGAAACAAATGAGAAAGCTGCCTAAAACCCCAGCTTCTCAAAATCACAAGAAACCTTCTAAAAAACTTATACTCCATGCATTGCCATCTGCAAATGTCTGTGTTGAATCCCTTGTTACCTTCTCCTTTACAACACACGAGCCACTTTCCAAATTCCTGTCAAATACATGAAATGGTTAATGGATAAAAATGGAAACAGGATGCTCATAACAACAATCTAGATATGCAATGCAGTGTAACTAAGAATGTATAGCACTATCAATCTTGCAATGTGTAACTTGTACAATCAAGAGCTGGTTTTGTGCCACTTTAAGCTTTTCATGTTGCAGCTGTATTAACTTACTGGCTGGCAGTACTTGCACCAGTCAGTTCGGCCAGTTGCCATGGCATCATCAGAGATACTATTGAAACAATTGGACTGAAAATAACAAATATGATATGACAGGTATTAATCTACTTGCCCTAAAAATTGTTCAAATTTTCGTATTACAACTTTTCCAGTACTTGAAGAAGAAGTCTATGGATTCAACCTAAGCTCGAGATACGAAGTCATGACATAACTGGACTGAAAATAAACTATTACATACAAGCTCTGAACCACAATAACGCTCAATTGAGTTACGTATGAGAAAAAAAAATAGAGATCGAATAAAAACTCATGATCAAAGAAACAATACCTGCGTTGAAACTAACAGAGCGATTCGATGTTTCCAAACGATATGGAGAGAGAAATTTACTCCATGCCGATCCAGTGACTGATTGAACAACTATTCTATGTGAAATAGATGAACAGAAATGAAGTAGGGCATCTGGCTAGCGATGATGCACCCGGAGTGGCAAATGTAGTCATAGTTGCTTATGGCGAAACTGTCGTAATCACCTGCAACTTCCGGTAGCAAGAACTAGGGTTAGCGGTGGTGTTGTCTTATAACGGGCGATTAGGTTTTCGGTCCTGCTTTAAATATGAAATCAGAAAACATTGAATGTGAAACCGGACCGGACTTGAGTTTTTATGGGCCGTATATGGGCTGAACTTGGGCCAGGGAAAACTTATATTTCTTGTTAATTATTTTTCAGCAAATAATTACAAGCTTAGGAAGTTTAGAAATACTAATTAGATTATTATAACTATAAATCATAGTAATTAATATTTGGTATTTAGATTACGATGGAAAGTTATTTCGAATAATTAATTTTAAGTTGTAACAAAGATGTCTATCAAATGAGTTACATTTTTTATTTACCTCCGATTATTCTTATTTCTTTTAAAGATTTTTATTCACTTTCTCACCGACATTATCAATTCCTCTATTGGCAAAAAACAGAAATTTTCAGAATTATAAATGATAGCTTTTAATAAGTTTGATACAAACAACTTATAGAAATTTTATTTTATCTTATTGAAAATAAATAACCATTTAAATTTAATATTTTCTAGAACATGTCGACTTCAACAATTCCTAAAAATATATTTTCTCTATATACATTTATTGGTTATATCTATAAAATAGTGAAAATATGTTTTGTTATTATATATTTTATTTTGATTAGAAACCGAAACTGGATAAGGAGAAACAACTATATTTTAACGGTTAAAAGCAAAGTATCTTTATCAATAGACAGTGACAGACACATGTGGAGCAAATGGGGTCCCAGGTCACTACTTCAATTTTGTCCACAAGTGTAAAAAAAATTATTTTTTATTTTATATAAGTGCACCTGCTGTCCAAAAAAAATTATAGGAGCAACTCTAATGTTTAAGGCTAGGTAAGTCCACCACCAAAGAAATGAAATATTAGCTCACATCCAACTTAAACCCAATACCCAATTATTTAGTTATGGGTGTAGCCATAAGCACAATCGTACAAAGCAGGAAAAAAAGAGTTCATCTCTGCCTCTATGTGAAGTTGTGACGGAAACATCAATAGGAAAAGAAAAAAAAATTCCAAAAAATATGTACTGGCAAATGTAAAATTTAAATATTAAGATGTAATAATCGGTTTAATGTACTATTACTTTAAAAAAAATTATGTTATTATATTTGGACAAATTTTTTTTGTGCCACTGCTATTAAAAATGTCTGCGTCCGTCAGTATCAATAGAGATATAGTTATATGATTAATTTGATGATATATTTTTTATAGTTATTTTATTATACTTTGTCTTAAACGGTTCGTAAAATGTAAGTTAACAATGAACATGACAGAAACACAAAAGAACATGGCCATATACTTTTTTATTTGGTAAGTATGAATCCTATAGTTCTAAGGTCATCCACAATGGGAGTTGTATGATGATTTAATGGAATAAATGTGAATATAATATAGAGGAGAGAAAGAGTGGAGTTGAATGACCATTGAACGGTGGAATGAAGTTGTAATTGAAAATTTATTAATTTTTTAAGAATTAAAGTGAATGTGTATATTATCTTTCCTAGTTGGAAATCTATACAACTCTCCATGGATTTAATTCATTGGAGATGACCTAAGATCGAAATGTGGGAAACGCTCCTATTTTTTGTGGGACACAACATTCTTTCTCTCACTTTCCTTTCCTTCCCCTAAACCCAAGGAACGAGTGAGAAACTTCTCTCACTATTTTTTTTTAAATATATTTCTTACAAATATTATACTCATTATATATATATATATATATATATATATATATATATATATATAATTTTTAGTAGGTATATAATTTAATAAGTATTAAAAAAGGTAAAAAAAAAATTGGTCAATAGTAATAGAAGATAGAGTGAGGGAATGGGCTCCCTCATCTCCTTCCCTCACCACCTTTCCCTCAATCAAGATGTGGTGTTCAACTGAGAGGGAAAGCTTCCATCACCCTTTCCCTCGCCCACACCGTCCGACCTAATATTAGGATGATCTGATGTCATCAAAAAATCAACCTATATGAACTTAGTTAATGCCTCGATAGACAAGGTTAAAGCATGTACGTAACAAAATATTATCGAGCTATAAACTTCCATATTAAGAAATAAAAATATAAAATTCACTTATATTCTTAAAATATATACGGATAAAGGTGGACATAATCGTTCTCGTCGAACCTGCTGAAGTCGGTGAAGCTGTCGAACCCATTGTAAAGGGAGTTGTGATCTTGCTGAACCCATCTAATCCAGATCCCTCCCAACATACTTTTCCTACTTTCCTTCTTTGTTTCCAACCTCCAGTAGTTTCTTGAACCCACAACACTCCTCTATTTCTCTCTTGATCTTCTTATGTCGATCCCTCTCCTCATCAGGTCAAACCCGCTCAACCCCTCCATCTCCACCCCACTACGATTTCGTCCACCCTAACAAATTGTTTTAACTTAACTTGTAAGCAATATGACCGTAAACAAACCTAACGAACACGAACAATGATTGTTCATGTTCGTTCATTTAAGTTGTCCGAATAAACAAATGAACACAAACGGATAAATAAAACGAGTTTTATTGTTCATGTTCGTCCGTTTAACAAATTACATTATTCATGTTCGTGAACATGCTAAACGAACATAAATGAATTGAGATAAACAAACATAATTGAGCATACATGAACCTAGACGAACATATAATATATTAATATAATCAAACACAATTGAGTATATATAAACATAAAATGAACTTAAATGAACAAACATAAATGAATGTAAACGAACAATATAAACAAACGTTCACGAACATAATTGAACAATCGTGACCATTTTCATGTTCGTTCGTTTAACTAAATGAACGAGAACTTATGTACATGTTCGTTCATTTATTAAATAAAACTAACATAAATGAACTTCTGACCAAACGGTTCACAAATAATTCGCTGAATGTTTAGAAGTACTGATCATATGTATAACAAATTACCATTATTTATTACCTTTTTGGAGATGAAGGAAGTTACAACACACTTGTATGTTCAATCAATTATCTTTGTCATTAGAAAAAAGTGTGTAGATAAATACCACTTTGACCGATTATTGCATGTTTAGCCGATTTACATGTTCAAAAACACAATTAAACTCATATTTGTTATTAAAACACCATTAAGCTCATGTTTGTTGTTAAAAAAACACTGGCAAACTCATATGTGTTTACATGTTTTACTATTAAACTAATTTTTTATACACATTTAATAACTTTCATCTTTTATTTTCCGGTCATATTATCCGACAACACAACCATATGTGAATACACCTAGATATCAATCGTAGAAAAACAAAAAACATCACCGAAGAACTTAAATGGGTCACAACGAAGCTTCACATTCACACCTAGGTTTTATTTGACAAAAATAAATTAGTTTATTGTAATTTACTGTTATATAAAACCACAAAAATAACTTATTTTAGCTTATTAACTAACTTATAAGCTAGCTTTTGATAAGCTACTTAGAGATAGTTTTTGATAAGTTTATAAAACTTTTTAAAATATATTTCAAATATGCCCTTAATTATATCTATCTTTTTTCTTTTAGTTATACATCTAAATGTCCATTTATGTCACATTACATTACAATAATACAATCTAGCTTATAAACTAACTTTTACCCAACATTATTTATTTATAAGTTAACTTCTCAACTACTATCTAGATTTTCAACTAAAAGGTAGTTTTTGCCAAACATTGTCTTACCATTGATACCATACATGCAATGTTCAGGACCCTTTGTAAACTTCATTGAGAACCATACAACAATTAGATTGAAATTTCATTACTCTCTGCCTATGGTTTGATATTCGTTGTGTACCAACAAATCTAACATGAATAAACCAATTATCGAAAAACTATAACTTCAGATGATTGTCGAACGAGTTGAGCCCAGGTAGGTCTCGGTAGATTTTGGAAAGCAGCCAGGTGGTAACGTACTGCTTCATGCATATCAACGTTTGGGTAGTTCAGCGTTTGGGCGGTATTATTTTTGTGTTTTGGGTTGCAAATACGGACGAAATAGCCGGGTTATTGGAGAGTGACATGTCAATTACGGTGGGATTAGCTGAGCCTTGGCCAAGTATAAGTAACATGCAGAGACAATTGGGCTTGTGACCCTGAATTATAGTAGGGACCTCAGGTTATTGAAAGATGGGTAGCTGGTTGAAGGATATAGTGGGCTGGGTCCAACGAGGATGATTCAGTATGAGTGGTCTGCCAGGGATTCAGACTATCTCGAGACATTAGATTCAGACGGAGTAGATGTGATCTTGTTGTGAGAGATTCGTTCATCAACGGATATTAGGGCTTTACGTAGATGGGACACAGCTACCCTGGGAAGGCTAGGGTGTACCCAGAATGGTGACCATATTACTTGAGTGGTTTGGTGCATAAGAAATGGTAAGAAATGATTTCGAGGACGAAATCTAATTTAAGTGGCGGAGAGTTGTAACACCCGTTTATTTATTAAATAAATAAGTAAAATAATGAATGAATAGTGGCCCTAAAATTAATAATTATATACCAAGGTGTTAGTTTTGGGAAGACAAATGCCTTAAGTTGGATATTTTGGGTGCTAAAGTATAAGTTCGAGATTTATTTTGTAAAGATTTTAGAAGGCGGGGGGATATTTGGTAAGTATTAGACTTAATATGTAAAGGATTTCAGGAGGCAGGGTTAAAAAGGTAATTGTTGGATTTGCTTCGTAAAAGATTCTTAAGTGGAGGGCTATTTGGTAAGTTTTTGGACCTAAAATGAAAGGAAATTATGGTATTAGGGGCTAAAGGGTAAATGTTGGATTTAATTTGAAGAAAATTATGTGGAGGAGGGACTGAACACGGCCAAACGGAGTTAAGTTTGAAATGGGACGGGGGCTTATAACCCGTTACCATGCTCATAACCTTAAACCCTAATGAATGTATCAACCGCCACTTTCCTTCCTAACCTCCAACCGTCACCTTCTTCGTTATTCCGATCAGGCGAGACCGGCGAGTTCCAGCCGACTGCTGCCGCTGCTTCGCCATCCAAAAGCCACATCCACTGCCGGTGACGTCGTGGGCAGCCGAGGGAGATCATTGAAGACTAGGGATGGGAACGTAAGCCATTTCCACTCCCGTTGAAGATGTCGCGGTCGCTAGATGTCGCGACTGCTCCTTTCCAATGTCACCCCCGACAGTTTTATCGCTACCACCACTCCCACAACTGTTCCACTGCCATTGTTAGCCGTTGTTGTTACCACCCCAAAGGGGGCTGCTGTATGTGTTCGTGTGTGTTTTCATATCTCAGCCAATGTTGTGCTTGTTTCAGTCGTTACCGCAGGAGTGAGTGGGCGAAGGGTTGGCTGGAAAACGCTAGAAGGCTACCATGGCAGCCAACCACGGTGGTGTCGCCGGGAATGTGTTTTTCTGCCGCCACAAGCCATCGTGAAACGTGGTTGTGGGCGAGTTGGGTTGTTTGTGTTCACTGGTTGTGATGTTATGAAGCTACATGAGCATTCTGGCTGGAGATTTGAAGATAGACCCCACAACCACCATCGTGAGGTGGTGGCTGCCGCCATTCGCCACCGTCGGGCGCAACTAGGTTGTTATGTATATGTGGTTGTATTAGTGTGTGTGTGTGTGTGATTATTTGGCGCAACTAGGTTGTTATGTATAATTGGGCCTTGATGATCGGGTTATTAATGGGCCATCCAAAGTCAAGCAAATAGACTAGAATAATTTAATGGGCCTGGGGTAAGGCCCATGTACGGGATGTGGGCCCAATTTGGAAAATTGGGCCATAAATGAGCCATAGTCTGGGCCTTAATGATTATATGATATTGGGTCATTAGAATGTCAAATGTGGGACTGGAATAAATGGTTGGGCCTTAGAGTGAGACCATGTAAAGGTTTGGGCCCAATTTGGAAAATTGGGCCATATGTTGGGCTTTGAGCCATAGTTGGACTTTTGGGCCTTTGGATTGGGCCTTGGGCTTAAATAAGCCAAGCCTAGGGTAATGTAGTAATTATCCAAATGTGTATTATGGTTATGTGTTGGGACCCAATTATTAATTGGGTGTTGCTTTGGTGTTGACAGTTCGGGAATCTGTCATCCAACAGTTGGGGATTGAGCCTGCGAGACTTCAACAGTGTGGGATTGTGTCTATGGGACTTCAATAGTGTGAAACGAGTTACCTTCCAATAGGGGTGGGTCTAAGGCCACAATGTCGGCCCACCAACAGGGGTAGTTGGTAGATAATTATCTTTGTGATAATTATCTTGGTATGCTTATGTGATATGCTTATGTGATATGCTATGTGTGTCAGTGGTATAAGCAGGGAATAGTTCTTCCCTGACTCGGTCGTTAGGATCGAAGGGTAGGTCAGTACCCCAGATATGCCTGACTGTATGATTATATCATGTTATTATATGGTAGTGGTAGGGGTGAAATAGTCCCCGGTTACCAGTTAAAAGATACCGATGGCGGATACCGGTTGAAAGATACCGAAGGGGTACACATAACCTATGCAATGCTTATCTGCCTGTTTATTATATGCTAGTATATGATTAGCATGTTTATGATGTTAGTACGTGATCAGTATGTTTATGATATATTATTATGTGATAGTGGTAGGGGTGAAATAGTCCCCGGTTACCGGTTGAAAGATACCGATGGTATTATGTGGTATGTGGTATGATGGGGGAACTCACTAAGCTTCATGCTTACGGTTTACAGTTTTGGTTTCAGGTGCTTTGTTTTCAAAGGAAAGGAGCCGGCTTGGTCGCAACGCATCACACTATGTTTTCCGCACACGAGATCCATGGGATTACACTCTGATATGGGTTCATGATATTATATTTTGATTATTAACACTTTGATTTTATGTAATAACTCATTTAAAAGGAAATTTTTGGCCTTGAATTTTGGGACGTTACAGTCCCTGGTGGGCGCGAGACTTTCACCGGGGCGCTAGCGGGAGCTGAGTCCGCTTCTCTTGGCTCGGCCAGGGCGCCAGGTTTCTTGGCCGTGCGTGACTCTTCCGTGCCGGCTTAGGCACGTCATCATCATACTCTCCGCTTAACACAACCACATGTGAATACACGTATATATTAATCGTCGAAAAACAAAAAAAAAATCACCGTAGAACCTAAGGTGTTGTTTGTTTTTTTGGAAAAAACCTCTTCAGACCTCTTATTGCTGCGCGACGCAACACACACACGCAACACTTTTCATTCCGCAACTGTTTGTTTTTCAGAAGTCTTCAGATTAAAAAACCTCTGCGTGTGTTCTTCTTGGCGCAACACTTGTTTTGCCTCTTCGTACCTCTTCCAACCTCTTATTCTTTTTTTTTTTTGCTAAAATATTGATTATATATTGTTGAAATCTTATTTCACATTTTTTTTTCGTTTTTTTTTTGTTTATCCTTGTTGATTTTTTTTTTCTTTTTTATATTGAATAATAATAATTTGTTGATGAAATATCATTATTTTATGCTAAAATATCTTATTTTTTTTTTGATAAAATATCATTATTTTTTGCTGAATCATTATAAATTTTTGCCGAAATGTCATACATTATTAAATTTTCGGTATTAAAAAACTATTTTCGGATTATAAAATCAGTTTATTTTAATTTTTTAATATCTGTAGCAACATGCAGATGTTAAAAAAACAAACACGTTTCTTATTACAGCCTGCAGCCGTTTGGTCCACCTCTTCTACTGCAGAAGGTTGCAAAGGTGGTCCGCAGACTTTATGGATTTTTGCTTAAAAAAAAAAACAACACCTAAATGGGCCGCAATGAAGAGTCACACTTAGGTTTTGTTCGACAAAAATAAACTAGTTTATTATAATTTACTGTTTGGTAAAACCATAAAAATAACTTATTTTAGCTTTATTAACTAACACACTTAGGTTTTGTTTGACAAAAATAAATTAGTTTATTATAATTTACTGCTTGGTAAAACCATAAAAATAACTTATTTTAGCTTTATTAACTAACTTATAAGTTAGCTTTTGATAATCACTCTAAAATAGTTTTTGATGAGTTTATAAACCTTTTTAAAATATATTTCAAATATGCCCTTAATTGTATCTATCTTTTTTTTTTCTTTTAGTTATACATCTAAGCGTCTATTCATCCATTAATTTTTCAGCCACCATCTAAATTTTCAGCTAAATGATAGTTTTTAGCTGGTCTAGCAAACACTATCTTACTCCTAAATACCATACATATAATCTTCGGGACCCTTTGTAAACTTCATTGAGAACCATATGACAATTAGATTGAGATTTCATCATTTCTGCCTCTGGTCCAATCTTCATCGTGTAACAATGAACTTAACGTGAATAAACATGTTACCAAAAAAACTATAACTTAGTTGTTTTTATGTCAAATAATAGAAGACACTATTTGTTGTTGTTGGTAGCGAGACGAACAATAGTGATGGGTGTGGATAGTGTTGAATAGGAAAAAATACCGTTACATAGTTTAATGAAAAATAATATATAAAAATATAATGATAAATCATGTAAAAGATTAAGATTGTATATGAATAAAAATATAAAATGTGAACATATACAAAAATAACAATTTATTTACATACAAGGCAATTTTCACATTAAATTAAAAAAATATAATAATCACAGGTAACATTGCCACTCTCGCATTCAGCAAAAAAGAACCCTTCCTAGTTCACCTGTCGAGCAAAAGCTGGTACAATCCACGTTGATCGATAATTTGAGCGGATCTCCGGCATCGTAAATCACAAAGAGTTTCTCAAGCAAATCTCCGGCTGACAGTAACTGGAAGTAGTTCGGAGTTCTACAGACAAGAAACGATTATGCATAAAACGGCGCAATCGTGGTTCACCGGAGGCCCGAGCCAGACGAACAGCGATCTGCTAAAGCAACCTCCTTCTCTTCTTGCTGATTGGAACGCTTACGCATCATCTTCACAATCTAACCAAGATCTAGATTCTTCCAACCTCGGTTTCGATCTCGAAGCCGCAGTTAGGGATAAGGTTTCCGGTACTTTCAACGTGTAAGTCGTTTATTGTGGCCTACTTTGATTTTGTACATTGGATCTAGACTTCATTATCTCTTTGAATCAGTTTAGCTTCAGTAGGTTGCCTGCATCTTTCTTGATCATGGGAGATGTTATGTATTAAAACCTAATAATGGTAATTTAGGCTAAGCTCATTGGATCTGAGAATTGATAATTGATATGATTAACTTTGGATACTTGTCATATAAGAACTACACATATAAATGCACAACAAATTCGATCTCTTTAGGGTTTAGCGAATTTGTATGAAGTATCACAACAGGAGATTGCATAATTTGACCCAAAAAGTTAAGGCACAACAAGAATAGTCTTAGATTGAAAAAGTTAGATCATTTTCAATGCCTTCGAATTGTAGGGGTGATGCTTTAGGATTAAAGTTGAAGCTAAAGTTGCACACAAGCAAGTTCATGTCAAGGGGCATTACCACAACCAATGCACATAAGGGGCATTTCTTTGTTAGACAATTGCACATTTCCACATTTTTTCCTGATTAATTTGGACTTCATGCCTCTTGTTTTCTTTGTTAGTGCCTTAGGGGGTGAGGTTCATCAGCATCTGATAAGCTTATTTAGACGATCAGAGTCTTTTTGGGGTTGAAAGAATTCTTGTTGTGGATTAGAGCTTAAGGGTAGAACAAAATGACAATTAGGTTGAAGCATGTTTCTGTGCCTTTAGAAACAGAAATAAGTAAGAAGATGAAAAGACAAGTATACAGATACGAAATACATTATTTTCATGAATCATGAAAACCAATTCACTCTCTCTTTCAACTTGTTATAATATAGAGTTTCAAAGGGAGTGAGAGACATACCTGGAAGCTTGCAATCAGCCACCAGCAATGTCCCAACTGGAAAATCCTTTATGACATTTGGCATACTTCTTGCTGTTGGGATCTTTCTTGTCTTCATTGCTATCACTGTGTTTCTACCAGTCATGGTGCTTGTTCCTCAGAAGTTTGCCATATGTTTCACTATTGGATGTGCCCTCATAATCGCTTCCTTTTTTGCCCTCAAGGGATATAGAACTCAGTTTGCACATATGACGTCTAAAGAGGTAATTCAACCATCTGTCAGTTTTTTCTTCTCTGAAATTCAAAACTTACATGCTTATTCCTTCTTGTTTCAGAGACTCCCTATTACATTGGGGTTTATTGGTAGCATGTTGGGCACCATTTATGTGTCAATGGTGCTTCACAGTTATGTTCTTTCTGTCTTCTTCTCTATTTTACAGGTACTAAATCCAACTTCTGTATTCTTGTACAATTTCTATATTTTATTCTATTGCTTATATAGCCTTATATTATGCTCATGATACTTCCAACTTTTCTGCCAGGTCATCTCTTTGTCCTATTATGCAATTTCCTACTTTCCTGGAGGATCAGCTGGCTTGAAATTCTTCACTTCTGCAATTACCTCTTCAATTCTGAGATGCTTTGGGAGGTGATTTTTGTAACTAGATTACATGTCTATATAACTTTCACTCCAACTAATTTTTACATAATCCTTGTGATATTAAATGATATTTTCATTCTTTTATGAATTCTTCTATGTACCCTTCTTTATCTTTTCACTGATGTATGTTGACATTAGGCAACTTTTTTGTAGCTATTGTTAGTTATGAATGCATTTGATCCTATTATCTCTTGCTGTAACACCATGGTTACCAAAACTATCATTACCGAATAAACATTAACTTAATCCATTTTGTAAACCCCAAAATATGGGATATGAATTTTACACTACAAAACCTCGACTTTATAACCAAAAAGATGTAGTTCAAAGGCTTCAGGGACATAATCTACCTGGAAAATACATACATAACCATACGCTAACAACCCCAAAAGCTATATCTAAATATATATACCAAAAGATCTACTTGAACTTGATCCACCACCATTCAACTAACAAACCTTCTCTTTATCTTTAACAACCTTTCCTGAAAAAAAAAATGTTAACCACTAAAAGGATAAGGTAAAAGCTTAGTGAGTTCATATGGAGTTGAGTGGAAAATATATATATATATATATATATATATATATATATATATATATATATATATATATATATATATATATATATATATATATATATATATATATATATATATATATAGACACACACACACACAATGGTACAATCACACAAAATACCTTTCGACATGAATTCACATAAAAAAGGTTCTAACTGCAAATTGTCATATACCGAATGTCTCACTCGTGCCATGGGGTTGTCGACCTTGGTATCACAAAATGTCTCACCTAACTTGACTTGACTTCTAGGGCTGTCAACAATGGTATCATGCTAGTCTTACTTGCCCTCCTAGGTTAGTTGACCATAATACCCCTCATTGACTCACTCGAACTCCCCCTCCCTTATTCATCCTGTAAGTCCCTAGTCTTGGGACTATTGACCACTCACCAATTGCCCGCATCACACTAAGTAGCACCACATATTTTTAGTATCGAAGGACAAATAATGAAGTAAAGGCAATGGGATTCATATTATATATGCACATACAAAAGTCAACAACAATACAATCATATAAAATACTTTTCAACATGAATAAAAAAAATTGGTTCTATGTGGTAATTTTCGTATCTTGAATGTATCACCCGTGCCACGGGTTGTCAATGTAACATCCCGAAACTCAGGTAAGCTTTATAACCCCTCTACTTTTGCAAATTGTCAAGATAAGTCCCTTAAGTTGAGCATTGGACTTATGAGTACGCTGGGCGTAATTAGGTGTATGCCGCGCGTACTCGCGCGCTTAATTTGGACGCAGACTCACTTGGGTACGCTGGGCGTACCCAGGGTTACGCTGGGCATAATGCGCCCAAATGCAAACCCTAATTATGGCTTGTGCATTATAAAAGGAACGTTAAGTCCTTACCCCCAGCCAGCGTACTTCATTGAGTGAGCCCTAAGAGAGCAGAAAAACCTGTTGTAAGCTTGTGTGTGTGTTCTTAAGCTTGAAGGTGCCTTCTTAAGGTGAAGAAGGAGAAGACGAAGCCATTGTTGGAGCTAGAAGTTGGAGAGCAAGAGTAGATCCGAGTTCTATAGAGGTTGGAGCTCCTTTTTGAGGTAAAAAGCTCAAAGCTTTCCTTGCATTTCATGAGTTTTGTTTATGAACCCGTTTTTAGGGTTTTTGGTTCAAGGTGGAGACTTTTTGTGCAAAGGGTCTCCATAAGCTTAGATCTGGCCTTTCCCAGTGTATTATGTGATGAAAGTTCATAAAAGTCCAATCTTGGTCGTGGATGTTGAGTCATGCATGAGATATGGACTTAATATGGAAAAAGGAAAGGTATTTTGAGGGTGTAAGGGCCTTTATAGCCATGCAAAGACTTAAAGGTTCCGACTTTATGGAATAAGAGGTTCTGAGGGAGTCATATATGGAAGTTGGAGAAGTGGCTTAACCGTTTAAGACCAAAGTCCATAAAGTAGCTGAACTGGGACTTACGCTGGGCGTAATCCCAGTACGCGCAGTGTAAGGGGTCGCGCACCCCGATTCTATGAAGGCACCGGGTACGCGCAACGTAACCCGAAGGGTTGACTTTTGTTGACTTTTAGGGTTTGGTCAACTTTAGGGTATTTAAGCCACGAGAAGGGGTAAAATGGTCTTTTACCCTCCTGAGAATGATAGGAAAGGAAGGAGTCTAGCCTTTGGGAAATGTATTAATGTGAAGTGTTTGTTATGATTAGGCGGAGGCTAGACCCGATTCACAGAGTTTGAGATTATCCGAGATACCGAGGTGAGTCTTCTCACTATACTGTACCTGGAAGGGTACCTATGTATGACCAGAAGGTCTTGTATGATATGATGTATGTGCTATATGCGATTATATGATATGTATGTGCTATGTATGTTATGTATGACGAGGACCGAAAGGTTAAGATGACATTTATGTGTTAAGTATGTTATGTATGATAAGGACCGGAAGGTCAAGACGATATGGACCAGAAGGTCAAGAGGGTATGGACCGGAAGGTCGATACGGGTAGGACCGGAAGGTCTACCGGAGTGCGGGACGGAAGTCCCCTGAGACACCTGGATCGGAAGATCCCACAGAGTATGGTCTGGAAAGGCGTATGTGTGGTAGGCCTGTCGAAAAAACCCGAAACCCGTTCTACCCACCCGACCCGTTCCGAATTCGGGTAGAATGGGTCGGGTAGAACGGGTAACGGGTATGAAAATTCGGGTAATAGGTTAACCTGATAATAATATAGGTCGGGTTTTAGGTATGAATATTTATTTTCGGGTATACCCGAATACCCGAATTCGTTTTTTAAATAATACCAAATATACAACGCAATCACATACGCACACTTCAAATAAAACAAAACTCTTCGTTTCCTTCTTATGAACGACGGCTCGACAGTCGACGCAAATTTGCAAAGAGAATATGACGCTGAAGCTGAAGTCCTGAACCGTCATCATAATTCTCAATTTCTCTTTATCGCACGTAATGGAATTAAAAAAGCACATAACATATTATAATGATTTGTATTGTTATTATAGATGTACTTGTTAATTGTATGAAGTATTTTCCTATCCGATTCTTTATTAAACCAACCAACATGTAATAAAAAATATATCAATAAGTGTCATTTAAGAAATTTTCGGGTATACCCGATAATTACCTGACCCGACCTCAAACCCGAATACCCGAAACCCGAAAACCCGAATTACAATATAGGTCGGGTATCAAGTATTATTTTCTTAAGGAAATACCCGTTCTACCCGAAACCCGAAAATTTTACCCGTTCGACACCCCTAATGTGTGGTATGTGGTATATTGGGGAACTCACTAAGCGTTTATGCTTACAGTGTTGTGTTATGTGTTTCAGGTACTAGCGACGATCGCGGGAAGGCGCCGACTTGACTCGTACACACACCGATGGATTTGGATATGTTTTGATCTTGGGATGTAATGTTATGGATTGATATTCTGGTCATTATATCACTTCAAATAAAAATTTCCAACAATGCTGTCAAAAAAATATGTAAAGACATACACCCCTGTTGTCATTATTTAAAATTTTCTATGATCAAAAGTCTGAGTCTCTGTTGGTGTTCAAAATTCCAATAGAATGGGGATGTGTAACCTGCATAGTAGGTTATCTATGATAATAACATCATGTAGAATATTGTCGTTGTTCCAAAAAAAATGATAATGACATGTACGCAGATTATTGGACTAAAAAACACGGGGCGATTTCCTACTATTTGATTTGAATAAAATCTCATGCGATAAATTTTTCAAAGATGTTTTGTAAGAGAACAACCAACTATAGAATCTACAATCATATGCAGGCTGGTGAAGTCAGAAGTTTAGAAGTTTGTGTCTACTAAACATTAATCTTCCGTCTTTAAGGTGTCAAAGGTTTTGTTCTCTTCAAAAAAAAAAAAAAATACACTATTTGAGTGGAAATATGATTTAAGATTTATTTATATGATAATTAGCATGTGCAACTTAATACAAAACCCTTCATTTTTGCTACAAGAACTTTGCAATTATCTTATATATCACCAAATAGCATATGACGTAGTGATATAAGGAGTTGTTGGAAAGGATCCCTCAACAAAATAGTTTGAGGGTTCAACTCTAGATTTAAAAGTAGATTAGGAGTGTGAATTAGTCGTTCAAAAAAATATGTTATACATCAATGCAATTAAGTTGTAATACTAAAAACAAAGAAAATGATAAAATAGAAGGGAAAACAAGTCTTTTTTACATGAGACTTAACCGACAATACTAACGGTGTTAGGAAAAATGACCAACCTTGATAGATTTTGAAAAATGAGGATTATCTAATATCCATACCAATTTTTCATAACTTGGACTAGACATGTGCAAACCATAATGACCAAAACTATAATTTACTCTAAATATTATATTTAGAACATTTGTCACAAAGATACTTGTTTTTTATTCAGCACTAGATTAGACAGAAGAAAAAACTATCATTTACCATCATTTAGATATTTTATTTAGTTAAAAAAGAAATAAATTCTTTATAGCTAGAACACTTCATCCAAACAAAATCATTTATCTGGATAACAATTCATAGAAATATGAAAAAGATCGAACCCTGAGTTTCTATTTTTCACTTTCCACATATCAAGTTTTGAATTTTTTTGATGCAGTCATCAAATGACAGAAGGTTATGAAAATCAAAATAGAAGATCAACTAAAGGTAAAAGTAATATATATATATATATATATATATATATATATATATATATATATATATATATATATATATATATATATATATATATATATATATATATATATATGGAGAGGATCAAATGAGAACACCTAAAAGGTTGAGAACACGAGAACAGTTCTGGACCAATCATTTTATAAGGGTATATTAATAACTTTATATAAATATTAATTAATGATTTCCTAAAATCTAGGGATAATGATTTTAATTACCTAACAAAATTAATATTTCCTTTTTGTTAATGAAATATATATAAATATTTTTTTTATGATTTTTCCCAAAAATTATTTATGACCGTTTCAAAAAAATCACCTAAAAAATTTAATATTTCCTTTTATATTAAATCTGAAAAGAAAATCTTAAAAAAATATTATTTTCTACTATTTCACGTTTTTTGTTTTTCAAAAAAAAAAAAAAAATGAATAGAAGTCCAATCCCAACTCAATACACTTCCAATCATAAATGAAAACACATCAAATTACAAATAATTCAATGCATTTTTCATAAATTGAAAATAAAAAATAGTGTAAAAATTATCATTTTTTCCTAAAATGAATACCTCTAATCATAAATAAATACACCCATTCATATGAATACACTACTATTCATAAATAAATACAATCATTCACATACGAATACATTGCTATTCACAAATGAGTACACTGTTATTTATAAATTAATACACATTCTATCGTAAATGAAGACACGTGCTATTCATAAATGAATACAACCATTCACACCTAACTACAACGTTATTCATAAATGAATACACATGAATAAATTCATAGTAGAATGACTACAAAGCCCCTGCTTCCAAGAATTGACAAAATAATAAAAAAGAACTTCATTTAAGGCCTGCCACATAAGAAAATCTTCAATCCTATCACCTCGCATATCAAACCAGGCGCAAAATTCATCAAAAAAACTTATATATTCCAAAACTCGCTCTTTATCCTCCCTGTACAGTTAAAAAAATCTTTAATCCTTGTGAACCCACCCATCTTCTTGAATCTATGTCTGCTAATCTGAGTCAACAAGAACCAACCCACAACCACCGCCATAGAATTCTTAACCTTATTCCCAAAATACCCTTCAGTCAAAAAATCCCCATATCGATCTCGCCTTAAACAATTAATTCTTCCCTCTTACGCCATATAATTCTGAGCCAACCAATCAATAAAGCCATCAGAAAGATCAAACCAGAACCAAACATGTTTAGAAAAAGAAAAGTACCAAAAATGCCCCTGGTTAATACCACTCCCAACCGAACGCACATAATCATCTACTTATATTTTTCTTCCCACCCCCAGGCACCTGCGACAAAAAGAAAGCATCGACATCACCCAAACACCCATCTACACCTATTACAGCATAAAATCCAATAATTAGCTAGTCGCTTTGCTGGTTTCCCAACCCCAAAAGAAAAATAAAAACCTTCTTCTAACACATGAGATTTAATGCAGTTCTGAGGTTCAAAAAATTGAACAAAGAAATAACTAGTAAATCTGTAGGTTGATAGTGGCTTCGATATCGATTGAAGATCAGAAGGAGGCAATTAGCGGTGGTGACAAAAGATCGGTGGCGGCGTTCCAGTATTGTTTGAAGATCAAGAAGCGGCGATTGGCGGTGACGATTGAAGACCAGGTAGCAGCGATTGAAGATGTCGATTGAAGTGGATGTCGACTGAAGTCAATGAGAAGAAGGGCTAAGAAACGAACGAGGATTGAAGATAGTGATGGTGACTGCAACGTGAGATGCAGTGGTGAACAGATTTGAGTGGTGTATGGACGATGGAGGCGGAACTATTGATGAAGCCCTAGGTATCCAAGGCAGAAATAAAGATACGGGAATAGAAAAGGAAATAGACGAGACTTGAGAAATTTTAGGAGTTAGATAAAGATTTAATTACTATTATACCCTTATGACAATTTTAATGTTACAATTTAATCCCTGTAATTTTAAGAGTTTGCATAAATAACCCATTGGATAATAACCTTAGATTTAGTTTTTTAAATGGTTCAGATTTGTTCTCGCGTTCTCAACCTTTTAGGTGTTCTCATTTGATCCTACTCCTATATATATATATATATATATATATATATATATATATATATATATATATATATATATATATATATATATATATACTAAATTATCTTAAAACATAACAAGAATAACCAGTTGTTTTTAACATTCCAACTTGTATTAATTTCAGAAAAAGACAATAGTAATTCAGGTCTTAATTAATTTAATTTTTTATTATTAATACGCAAATAAACAGAAGTTTTTTTTTTTTTTTTTTTTGCTACATATTTTTCTCTTCTGGTGGTATTTTTTTTCTTTGGCTCTGTTAGTTGACTCTTCAGATACATTTTCTAGGTTCTCCTTAATTTGCTCATACCCATGTGACATCTTATCTAGTTATGTTGGAAGGTAAAAATTAACTTGGAGATGGTCTATATAATGATCATCGAACATTGAACATTACACATCCACAAACAATTAAATATCAAACCTTTCTTTCATGGCTCCATATATGAATCATTTCAACTTGTTGCAAACCATCTCCCTTTTATACTTTTTGTTCACACTCACCTGCCTTGGATCATCCCTAAGCCATGATAAGGAATGCTCAGCCTTGTTTCAGTTTAAGCAAAGCTTAATTCATCAAGATGATGAAACGCTTTGTGGTGCTAGTTGGTTTCAAACATTCCACTCCTGGAAGCCCACCAGTAATGCATCAAATGCTCGTTTTGATTGTTGTTCGTGGTATGGGGTGGAGTGCAGCAATGAGCATGAGTATGGTCATGTCATTGGCCTTGATTTGCGCGAATGCTCTCTTTGTGGGCATATTAATTCTACCAGCGCCATCTTCAGTCTTGTTCATCTTCAAAGCCTAAACCTTGCCATGAACAATTTTTTTGAATCTCAAATCCCATCTGAGATTGCTCATCTAAAGCAATTAAGAAGCCTGGATCTCTCTGATTCTGGGTTTGGTGGCCAAGTCCCGAATGAGATATCACAGTTGATGCAATTGTCTTCCTTAGATCTGTCAATGAATCCACTAAAGCTTCAAAGTCCTAATGGCTTCAAGAATTTAGTGCAAAACTTAACAGGACTCGAAGAACTGCATCTGTCAGGGGTTGACATTAGTTCTTCTGTACCTCATTTCTTGGCCAACTTTTCTTCTTTGAGGTCAATCAGGCTACAAAACTGTTTGCTTGAAAATGAATTCCCTGCGGGCATTTTTCAGCTACAGAAGTTGAAAAGTCTTGATTTGTCATTCAATACCAATCTTACAGGTGCCTTTAGTGAATTTCATAACAGCAGCTTACTTGAACTTGTGATGATACATTCAACAAGTTTCTCCGGGATTGTACCAGAGTCCATTAGCAATCTAAACAATTTGAGTGTCTTGTCCCTTGGCGATTGCTCTTTCTCAGGGCATATTCCAGGATCACTCTCCAACATGACAAAACTCACTTACTTGTCTCTTGGTAATAATAAGTTCACAGGCTTTGTTCCTTCTTTGGTAAGTCTTTCCAAACTCATCATTTTAGATCTCAATGGTAACAGATTTGATAAGGGAGCCTTGCCCAACTGGCTTGGCATGTTGGCTGAACTTAATCAACTGCTTGTATACAATATGGACATACACGGTGAAATAACACCCTTTCTCGCAAACCTAACCAAACTTAGGTCTTTGGGAATGGGAAATAACTCTCTTGCTGGTCATATACCGTCCTGCTTTTTCAACCTCACCCAACTAGAAGAGTTAGACCTTCAAGAAAATCAATTGCAAGGACCAATTTCAAGCTCATTTTCCAACTTGAAAAGTCTTCAAATTCTTCATTTTCGTTACAATAATTTCAGTGGGAGTGTAGACTTAGACACGTTCCTAGGACTCAACAAACTCGAAACTCTCGTCTTAGGTCATAACATGATATCATTAGTGGCTACCAACAACTACACCATTAGTACCTTACCACACTTGAAACAGTTAGAATTGTCATCATGTAACTTGAAGGAATTCCCTGGCTTTTTGCGCTTCCAAAATAAAATAGAACTCTTGTCTCTCGATAGCAACAAGATTGATGGCCTGGTACCGGTGTGGATCTGGAACAACAGCAAGGAAACATTACTAGCGATTGACCTTTCCAACAACTACATCACCGGCTTTGATCAGCATCCTCAAGTTCTCCAATGGGGACATCTAGAAGAATTTGACATCATGCATAATCAGGTACAAGGACCGCTTCCAGTTCCACCACAAACCACAGTTATTTATGTAGCCTCAGAAAACAATCTGACAGGAGAAATACCACCTCTGATATGTGAAGTGAAATCTCTTCAAGTGTTAGCTTTGGCATCTAACAACATGAGTGGAACTCTTCCTCCGTGTTTTGGCATCTTAAGCAATTCGTTATTGGCATTAGATCTGGCCGGAAATAACTTTCACGGCATAATGATGAATGCGTTTATGCATGGAAGCCCGTTGGAAACTATTGGTTTGAGCAAAAATCGATTTACGGGTGAGCTACCAAGATCATTGACAAATTGTACCAATTTAGAGTTTCTCAATCTTGGAGATAACTCGTTCCATGACCTCTTTCCTTCTTGGTTGGGAAATCTTCCCAACCTGCAAGTTCTTATGTTGCAGTCTAACAAATTTTATGGTCCAATTCAATCTTCAACAACTGTTTTGTCACAATTCCCTAAGTTGCGGATCATAGACCTCTCTAACAACAACTTTAATGGTCAGTTGCACCCCAAGTACTTCCAAACATGGAATGCCATGAGATCGGTTAATGATAGCGAGTCATCGGTTATGGAATTAGATTTGTCCTTAAAATCGTTCACTGAAAAGGCTACATATAGCATGACAATGATATACAAAGGTGTGAGAAGAAACTACGAAAAGATTTTAACCATATTCACGGCTATTGATCTCTCTTGTAACAAGTTTGAGGGAGAAATCCCGCATTCCCTCGAAGATCTTCGAGGCCTTGAATCACTTAATCTTTCTAACAATCATTTTACTGGGCGTGTCATGAAATCATTGGGTTACCTAAAGAATCTTGAATCTTTGGATCTTTCCCAAAACGAGCTATCCGGAGAAATTCCTCAAGAGTTGGTGCAACTCAACTTCCTTTCCATTTTCAATGTGTCGTTCAACCATCTTGATGGGCACATACCCCAAGGCCAACAATTTAGTACATTTGAAGACGACTCCTACATGGGGAATCCTGGATTATGTGGAAAACCTTTATCCAATGAATGTCAACATTCAAAGGGCTCAATACTTCCACCAGCAAGCAGTATGTCTGAGACCGAGTCTCTCCTCCCTAGAGAAAGGATTGATTGGATTTTTGTATTCTGTGGAGTTGGAAGTGGGCTGGTTGTTGGGGTTGTCATTGGAAACTTTCTATATGAAAGGTATAAAGATCGGTTCACAAAGACCAAGGACAAATGGGTAAGGCCACTTCCTAACACAAGGAGAAACCAAGGTACGACAACTACTTCAAAGCAGCCTCTATAAGATATTTGCATGTGATATAACTTAGATACATATGTTTCTCAACTTTGTCTTATTAAACTTACTTTAATTTTTTTTTTTTTTTTATCAATAATCAAAAACTTCAATCTCAAACTATATATATATATATGCATTTTAGCAATGAAAAAGTATTAGTAAGATATTTTAACTTTGAAGATACTAAAAACAATAATTTGTATTTTAAGTTGGATTTGTTATGCGTCTAGTTACGTCATGTTTCAGCATGTTATTTGTTTACAATATGTTTATCATGAAGTATATGAAATTAATATAATATGGTACTGTTTAAAGCATTTTGTAGCAATCAATATTTATGCCTGTGGGTGCAGTATTTTCTGTAGATTAAATAACTGTGAACTTACCTGCATAAAACTTACATTATCATGTATCTCAGGAGGTATCATATTCTCACGTTCAAAGGGAAAGGAGAAGATGTAGAATAGCTTCAATTCAAGGGATTTTAGTTTGTTTTACCATTAAGCTGCATGTGTGTTTTAGGTTTAACACTGTGTTGGTTTCAGTTAGATTTCTGTGAGTTCGATTGTCATTGCTATATCATTAAGTAAGACTCCATTGTGACAGTATGAGATTCACATGTTTTGTTATAATACACATTTTCAAAAAAGAATAGTAAATCTCATCATTAGTATAATATACAAATATTCCTGAACAATTAATTTCTGTTATAACATTTTTTTTGAAAAACATAGAACTATTTATAAGGAAACTTGATTACATTTATGATAACAATTAGCATATACATCAACTATAACATTTAGCCGTAAAGTTTTCTCATTTCTTCATTATTAGGCCAAACTAAATTTTTTTTTTTATTTCAAGCTTATCAGCTATCAACTTACGTAACAACTCAAACTGCACCAATTAGCAAATACTTCTCAAGGTTTTCAAGCTGAATTAACACATACTTTTAAAGTTCTAGCAGGGAATTCAGTTTGTTTCATCCATGTTATTTCATGGTTTTAAAAAAAAAACTTCATGAGCCTTAACTCCAACAAAGCGCTAAATTCATTTCAGCACATGATCAATTTCTACATCAAACCAACAATTACCCTGCTCAACCGAGTTTTACACTCTGACCCAGATCGAGCATTAGCTCTGATATAAAATAGGTCGATTGCTGAGCTACTTACTTCCAATTGCTGAGTATTCTTCCATATCTTCGTTTCTCTCCTCAATTGAAGTCCGATGCATACTGGTGTTAACCTCCCTCCATCACTGGAAATCTACGAAAGAATTCCGAGGTTAAATTCTTAAATTAGTTATTATACGTTTGCTCTTCAACAAATTACACATTGGTCCTCATATTTGAATTTCATTCAATTAAACCTTAACACTTCTTATGTTATTACTTAATACCCCTATTAACATTTCACACATAATCAAGTCGACCACTTGTTTTCGGTATTTTTAACAAATTACATAAATCCAGCTAAATCTTTTATATACTTCATTACTTATATGCTTATTCCAAATGATAATGCTTTGAAATTCCACAGGGTTTAAAATTCTTATGTACTTGTTGGCTATGAAACAACTAAAACATATCTACTTGAGCTTATCTATATGAAGACATAAATGAATACTGTCTCAAAAGGATTATAACTTTCAAGTAGAATTAAGGTCTTTTAGTATTCTAGATAGCTGCAATTTCAGAGGGCCTCTTATGGGGAATAGTAAGCAGCCCAACCTGACACACATATCCTACACTTTCCTTTGCAAAGTATTTCATTGCCTATTTTCCTAAGGTCTCTTCGAATGGAAAAAAAATGAACGTCCATCTATTACAATGCTCTACTTTTAAGCTTCTACTATATGGTTTAATAAGTAATGGCCAATTGCAGGAAATAACAATGTACTTTACTCCTTTTACAAACATAGGTGATATACTTTACTTTTACCCGTATTAGCAATTACTTGCATACATTTATATATAATGTCAATATGCTTACATTTTTTAAATATGTAATTCATAACAACGTACTTTGCATCTTATTTTACATAGTAACCACACACTAATAATTGTTTATCGAAAATAGTAATATATAACAATTAGGCAGGATGATTATGTTTATAGCAAAATGTAAGTATAGTCCTATTATTACTAATAAACAAAGTACATTGCTCATATTGACCAAGATTTAAAAACTTAGTTATTTGATACTTCCCTCCAATGAATTTGATTGAAGGAACTTTTTTGACCGGTGGCAAGCCTATCAAAACTTAGTTATTTGAAACTTCCCTACAATCAAATTTACCATCCAAATAATCAAAATTAACATGCAAACATGTAAAATATTGCTTTTTCATTGAGTTCATATTATCACCATTTCTGATCAACGGAACAAGTGAAAATAAAGGCTAGAAACAATTAATTACTTGCATACATTTATATATAATGTCAATATGCTTACATTTTTTAAATATGTAATTCATAACAACGTACTTTGCATCTTATTTTACATAGTAACCACACACTAATAATTGTTTATCGAAAATAGTAATATATAACAATTAGGCAGGATGATTATGTTTATAGCAAAATGTAAGTATAGTCCTATTATTACTAATAAACAAAGTACATTGCTCATATTGACCAAGATTTAAAAACTTAGTTATTTGATACTTCCCTCCAATGAATTTGATTGAAGGAACTTTTTTGACCGGTGGCAAGCCTATCAAAACTTAGTTATTTGAAACTTCCCTACAATCAAATTTACCATCCAAATAATCAAAATTAACATGCAAACATGTAAAATATTGCTTTTTCATTGAGTTCATATTATCACCATTTCTGATCAACGGAACAAGTGAAAATAAAGGCTAGAAACAATTAATTACAAAAATAAAGCAAGATGTTGATCATATTAAGGCTAACATACAAGTAATTCTTTCCGATTCTTATCATTCATAATTAAGACCATTAGCATAAATTCTTTGCACCATACTATGAGATCACATACAAGCACATACTATGATACAAAATTAAGAAGATGAAACTATATTGTCTTTGTTTGGGTGTACAAGCTTTTGAAGAATTAACTTTACTTAAAACACACACACACACACACACATATATATATATATATATATATATATATATATATATATATATATATATGTGTGTGTGTGTGTGTGTATGTATGTGTGTAACATCCATAAAATTCATGAAAATTTAAAACTTTTTCAAACGTCCAAAAATCAATATTTATTACAAAATGATTTCAAAATAGTTTCATATCAGAGTATCCTAGAAATCAAAATCATAAAATGCGAGGAGGTGCACGATTAAGCCTTCGTCTTCCCACGACCATCTGAAGTACCTGAAACAAAATCCAAAACTGTAAGACCGAAGCTTAGTGAGTTCCCCCAAAATACCAACACCATACAAACCATAACCATATCATAACAAATAGATAACATGCATATAGAGTCTACAATATGACTGGACCGCTCTCACCGGGCCTTCAGTCTATCTGGTCCACTCTCAGAACCTTCAGCATGTCTGGTCCGCCCTCCTGGGCCTTCAGCTTGTCTGGACCATTCTCTGGGCCTTCGGGCTAATTGATACGTCCTAATGGGTCTACAGTCTATCCGGACTGCCCTGGGTTTGTTGGCCTAGAGCACAAAGCAGGACCGCCTCAACCCATCTCCAAACATACAATCAACGTACATATATATATATATATATATATATATATATATATATATATATATATATATATATATATATATCAAATGCTAGCTAGCATGTACAGATAGTCAAACTGATCTAACAAAGCACTAATCATATCATCAT
Organism: Lactuca sativa; assembly: GCF_002870075.4. Taxonomy (NCBI): domain Eukaryota; kingdom Viridiplantae; phylum Streptophyta; class Magnoliopsida; order Asterales; family Asteraceae; genus Lactuca; species Lactuca sativa. The sequence goes on from NC_056629.2 coordinate 177,826,101, forward strand.
CCTATATACCAGGATACCGACCTAACAGATCACTAACATAGCATCATCCTATATACCAGGATACCGACCTAATAGGTCACTAAGCATATCATCATGCGATAACCAGGATAACCATCCAAAAATGGTCGACATTGATGCCTTCGACCCTATTAGTATAGTGAGGAAAACTCACCTCATAAGTAGTGCTGAACAAATAAAGTCAAATCCCAACACACAGCTCCAAGCTCAACCGCCTGTAATCAACATATAACTGTTTCCATTAAAATCCAAAATTAGTAAATTATCCACAGAAGTCAAACTTGGTCAAAGTCAAAGTCAACTGTCAAGGTTAACAGTCCATGTTGACCCAACTCGTCGAGTTCATCTACTGACTCATCGAGTTCCTTTAGAACTCAGAAACTAAATACTCGAGTCTAGTCATCGAGTTACCAGAGTAACTCGTCGAGTTCTTCAGTGTCTTGAAGACCGGGAAAACCCTAACTAACTCGCTGAGTCATCTCACCCACTCGTCGAGTTCACTATAAATCTAGAAGGCGGGTGAACCCCATCTAACTTGTTGAGTTGGCTATGCAACTCATCGAGTTCCTTCAGCCCTTTTCTCATCTAGACGCTTTTAAGCGAAACCAAGTCTCCAAACTATGGATCTACCCTCCTAGGGTGTAGTTACCACGTAAAGTTGCCAACTTTACGTGCATGCAAGGCCACAAAGGGATTAAAACACTAGAACCAAGCTTACTAAGAGGTTTTGGGCATAGAAAAAGGCCAAAGCTTGCTAAATTTGAGAACTTTATGTCCATGAGGGCCTAGAGGATTCCAGATCTGAACTCCTCAGTTCAAAACGTGCCCAAAACCAGAAATGCTTCAATAATAAGCTAGAAATGACCCTAAACTTTTGAGTGGAGAGATCTAATAAGAGAATGATCAAGGTAATGACTTTTTACCTTCAAATGAAAGCCAAAAAGAAGTAGGTGTTGGATCTACAAGCTCCTTCTCATTCCAAGCTTTACAATCTTCAAGACTCTTCAAGAAATGCACCAAACACACACACTTTAGCCTCACACACACACACACACACTCAAAATAAGAGGTTAGATCGATTAGGGTTTGTTTCTAGACGTGAAGGTGATAAGGGAGACTTGAAAGAGGACTTAAGGTCCTTTAAATAGGGTGAAAACCCTAAAAATTAGGGTTTCCATTCACAGCCTCAACTTGTCGAGTTGGGGTCCTCCAACTCGTCGAGTAGGTCCTAAAATTCACGCGGCCTGATTAGATGGGCGGCCAACTCGTCGATTAGGTCCAAAAATATGAATATAAAAGCTTCAAATTTATACCTAGGAGTCAGGATGTTAGAGTTCTCCCCCACTGGAACTAGATTTCGTCCTCGAAGTCTGCTGCAGAAAACAAATCTGGGTAATCTCAGACCCCGACTCCCAAGTCCACTAGGATCCTTTCTGATGTTGCCACTGTACCGTTACCAAAGGTATCTCTTTGTTGCGCATAACGTCTATCTTCCTCTCCAATATAGTCACCGACTGCTCAACATAATTCAGGCATTCATCGACCTGAATGTCATCCAAGGACACCACCGCCTCCTCGTTCAATATGCACTTCCACAACTGCGAAATGTGGAAAGTGCTATAAATCTTACTGAGCTCCTCCGGAAGATCCAATCTATATGCTACCTTGCCAACCCTGGCTATAACCTGAAAAGGTCCAATATATCGGGGCCCAAGTTCCCTCTCTTTCAAAAGCGTATCACACTCTTCTAGGGTGAGCCCTTCAGTACTATCATGTCACCAACCTGAAACTCCAACTCATATCAGCGTCGATCGACGTAACTCTTCTGTCGACCCTGAGCAGTCTGCAACCGCTGTCTGATCTGCTGGATCTTCTCGGTAGTCTGCAGAACTATCTCGGTCCGACCCATCACCCTGTGACCGACCTCACCCCAACATAATAGGGGTATGGCATCTCTATCCATATAACAACTCAAAAGGTGGAGCATGTAACACTAGTTAAAATAGGTCAATAGACTATCACATGTGATTATGCCAATCATGTAATGTGATTATGTTAACCTAGTAATGAGGTAAGAATGTTATGTAGTTCATGATAAATTCTAATACAAACATGAACTTTCTTTATGATACAACTCAAATTATACATCCATACGATTCCAAAAATATAGAGAATGTCTGAATCTGACTTCGCATGAAGAAGTTATGATAACCGAACACTATAAATCTCTATAATAAGAGGAATTTAAAATAGACTTAGAATTAGCTATTTAAGTCTAAAAGAGAGTTGTACTCGTAAATACCTACGCGTGCATATAAAGAACGTCAAAAACGGAGTTCGTATGCAAAAGTTATGGCCTTCCGAAGATTTAGCTTGTAAAAACCCTAAACTAGCTAATTCACGACGTGAGTTTTATGACACTCACGGCCTGAGGAGTCATTCTGTCATAATACGTAATCTAGAAGGTGCGAGAGGATAGGATCCAAATTCACGACGTGAGCTTTATGACACTCACGACGTGAGGAGCCATGGTCACCTTCCGAAGCTAGGGACGCAAATGGCAAGTCTATGGAGTGAATCAGGTAGACTCACGACGTGAGTCTTATGACACTCACGACGTGAGTGTCATAAAATCTTACTATAAATAGCAAGATCGACCCATTCACTTCCTTACACCATTTCTCTTCTTTCTCTCTCGTTTGCTGGAGCCGTTTCGCTTCCTGAGCCCCGACGATCTCGCACGCTGACTGTTTTGCTTAGATATCATAAAATCACGCTACTAGGGTGAGTTTCACGGCCCCACTTTCTAATATTTCAAGTGAAAACGCATGCTAGTCATTGTATATATGTTATTATTATGTCTATATGATAGTATATTAGTATCAACATAGATAGTTATAATAACCGGGATATAGTTATTTCGTATCTGAAAATATACAAATATCGTAACGTTGTTAAAATGTTATTGTTATAGTAGTATATTAATGTAGATCTTGAGTTATACTTAGGATTATATATATATTTTGTGTGCGATATAGTTCCGAAGTTATACTCGGAAGTTTTATATGTTAAGTTATAAAGTATGTTGCTATTATTGGTTTTATGTCAAGATAAAACTGGATATGTTATAAGTTGTTATTGTTAGTTTTATGTTAAGATAAAACTTAGTATTGTTATTGATAGTTTTATGTCAAGATAAAACTAGGAACGTTATGTGTTGTTATTATTGGTTTTAGGTCAAGATAAAACCTGGTTATACTTCAAGATATAGCTGTTATACTGCCTAAATATTATAAAGTTAGGAGTAATGTTTAAAAGCAAAGTCTAGTAACTTAAGGTTTTAGACATGAAGATGCTTTTGTTGTTAGAGCTATAGGAAGCCGTCAAAGTCTACATGAGTAATTGTATTCATCAACTAAGATTGGGGATCTTAGCGGAAATCCTCTGAACTGTAACCGTTAATCCCGTGTGAGCGAGGAAGTCGTGTATAATTAGTATACGAGCTGACCACCCCACTTGTGACTGTTAGCTACAGTCAACCAAAACAAGTGATGAACTATCCTTTTATTTGTTATTATTCCAGTGTCGATGAAGTGTACGGTGTTGTTTCTCATGTTAAATCATGAGTGTATTTGTTCTCATGGTAAATCATGAGTGTATTGTTATATCAGAGGTATTATGTTATAGCAGCGGTTACAGGCTCATGGTAGCACATTGTTAGAAACATTATACCTTGTCGTTTACAAGTATTAATGGTAAGTATAAGTTTTCCCCTACTTATACCTTAAGATTAAGAAATGTTTAGGTATAACACTTCATTGATAAGTATATAATTATACCTAATGTTGGAGAGTCAAAATGATACTTTCAAAACTATACTTTTGAATGTGTAAAAATGTATTATTTTATGGAGTCAAAACCTGTGGACTCACCAACTTTATGTTGACGTATTTTAAAATGCATGTGTTTTCAGGAACTTGAAAAGCGGGTATGTATTCGAATAGGAGAAGTTTTACTAGTATCTTTCTGCTCTTTAAGAAGTATGTCATAGTCGGATATTATGTAATAAATACTAGGAAAAACAATAATGTAACTTTCAATCATCAATAAAGGTATGTATTTTCTTTAAGTATTGTTCAATGTATGTTATATAACTGTGATATGAAAAATGACGTTACACTACCCGGTGTTTCCGCCGACGGTCGGGGTGTGACAGAGCACTAATGTTGTAATGAAAGATGTTGTTGTAGGAGAACTCTGCAAGCGGTAGGTAGGAATCCTAGCTCCCACCGAAGTCAATGACACAAGCCCTCAACATATCCTCGAGGGTCTGTATGGTCCTCTCATTCTGTCCGTCTGTCTGTGGATGATAAGTCGTATTAAATGCAGCCGCGTACCCAGATCCTCGTGGAACTTCTGCCAGAACTAGGATGTGAATTGAACATCACGATATGACACAATAGAGACCAGCACCCCGTGGCGAGCAACGATCTTACAAAGATGCACATCGGCTAACTTCTCGGCCGATGAACTCTCCCGAATAGCCAGAAAATGGGCGCTCTTGGTCAGTCGATCCACGATGACCCATATAGAATCATATCCCTTTGCCGTCCTTGGTAACTTGGTAATAAAATCCATCATGGTATGCTCCCATTTTCATATGGGAATCTCTAGAGGCTGAAGCTTGCCATGCGGCCTCTGATGCTTGGCCTTGACCATCCTACAGGTCAAGCATTTTTGATGTACCAAACGATCTCTCACTTCATGCACGACCACCAGTAACTTAAACTCAGATCCTGACACATCTTGGTGGCCCTAGGATGAATAGAGAAACGAGACTTATGATCCTCCTCCAGTACAATCTGTCTGACCCCACCAGACATCAGAACCCAATCCCAACCGGAACGGGTCAACAATCCCCGACTATCCTGCATGAATATGGTGATCTCACCCCTAATCCTCTCTAACTTCCAGTTCTCCTATCGTACCACCTCGGCCTGAGCTTCCTTGATCAAGCTCACATGTGGAGAATCCACTAATATCCTCATACATACTGCTGAGATAGAAGATCCATCCGTCTTGCGGCTCATAACGTCTGCAACCACATTTGCTTTACCCGAATGGTAAAGGATCTCACAGTTGTAGTCCTTGACTACGTCCAACCACCTGCGCTATCTCATGTTCCGTTTCGGTTGATCCATGATGTGTCTTAAACTCTTGTGGTCCGTGTATATGGTATAGCGGACCCTATAGAGGTAATGTCTCCAAATCTTGAGAGTGAATAACACCGCTCACAACTCCAGATCGTGTGTGGGATATCTTGTCTCGTGCGGCTTCAATGGCCGCGATGAATAGGCTATCACTCGTCCTCTCTACATAAGGACTGCTCCCAATCCGGTGATCGATGCATCATAGAACACCACAAAATCCTCAACTCCCTCAGGGAGTGTCAAAACTGGCGCCTCGCAAAGTCTCAAGTGCAGTCTGCTGCTCTGGGCCCCACAAAAAATCCACCCCTTTCCTCGTTAGACGAGTGAGGGGTACCACAATATTGGAGAAATCTTGTATAAATCTCTGGTAGTACCCTACCAATCCCAAGAAGCTCCTAGTATCCGAGGGAGATTTCAGAACCTCCCACTACATAATCGCCTCGATCTTGGTCGGGTCGACCTAAATCCCCTCCTGGTTGATGAGGTGTCCAAGGAACTGAACCTCTCATAACCAAAAATCGCACTTCAAGAACTTGGCATAAAGCCGCTCTCGCCTCAAAACTCCCAATAGTTCATGGAGATGCTCCTCATGCTGCTCCCCGGTCTTGGAGTACACCAAGATGTCATCTATAAACACAACGACTGAGCGATCGAGCATCGGTCTGCATACACGATTCATCAGGTCCATAAAAATTGACGGTACGTTGATGAGCCTAAACGGCATCACCACGAACTCGTAACGTCCATAACAAGTCTGAAACGTTGTCTTCTCCACGTCCTGCTCCCTAACCCTGACCTGATGGTATTCAGACCTCAGGTCTATCTTGGAGAACCAAGATGCTCCCTGAAACTGATCGAAAAGATCATCTATCCTCGGGAGTAGATAACGTTTCTTCACTGTTAACTTGTTCAACTCCTGGTAGTCAATGCAAATATGGTGTGAACTATCCTTCTTCTTGATGAAGAGAATCAACGCTCCCCATGGAGAGCTGCTCAGACGGATGAACTGCTTGCCCAGTAGTTCCTGTAATTGAGATGACAGCTCCTGCATCTCGGGTGTTTCCAATCAGTATGACGCCTTAGCGATAGGGGCCGCACCTGGCACTAGGTCGATCCTGAACTCGACCTGCCTCTCAGGAGGCACTCTGGGTAACTCCTATGGAAACACGTCAGAAAAATCTCTAACCATTGGAACCTCAAAAACTGAGACCTGATCCCTAACCCACGTGTCTGTCGCATATGCCAAATAAACCGCACAACCGTGCTAAATATACTGTCTAGTCCTGGCGGATGAGCAAAACCCTGAACCCAATCCGGTGCCCTCGCCATAGATAACCAGTACTCCCCTACTTGGGGTTCGAACCACCACCCGCTGACCCTCACAATCGATCATGACACTGAAACGACTAAGCTAGTCCATACCCACAATCACACATCCATCCCCCATGGGAATGAAAACCAAGTCAATCGGAAAGGATACCATGAAGATCTCTAAAACACAACCCTGATAGACTGACGAAGCAGAAATCCTGTGTTCGTTGGCGATAGAGACTCACAACAGACACTCAAGCTCTCCTACAGGTAAACCGAACTCCCTACTGAACGATCGGGAGACAAATAACCGAATTGTCCCGGAGTCAAATAATACCAGAGCAGGTAAGGAGTTCACTAAGAATATACCTAACATAGGTACAAACATATAAGCACAAAATAAATATAATCGATAAGATAAAGGATAGAAACATACCAGCCACCACATTCGGTGCTGCCCTGGCCTCCTCGGCTGTAAGATGAAAGGCGCATCCCCGAGCCCTTGGGGGCTCTGCGCTACCCTGACTCCCGTCACTAATCCTCAGTGTAGCTGACGTTGGAGCTTGCGCTGGCTGGGCAGCAAGCAATAGACAGTTGGTCTTCACACACTACCAGATCTACAAACTCCAGAATGACCCTTCCCGTACTTCCCACAAGTACGGCCGCGCTGACCCCTAGACCTAGAAACAGCGGTCTTGGACCGCTTTGGCGTAGGTTGCGATTGCGCCGGGGCCTGCCTCTACTCCCGTAACTGTAACTCAATCTCAAGCTCACGCCACCTAGCGGCCTCCTCTAACTCTAGCGGCATATCACAATGTTGGGTAGCAACAAAATGTCAGATGTCGATCTTGAGCATGCTCTAATAATGTGTCATCTGAGCCTACTCGGAAGCAAACTCTGGGAAAAACATTGCCCTCTCAGTGAATATATGGGTGATCTCCATCACCAACTCCGTAACCTGTCACAAATCCAAAAACTCATGTGCCAGCCGCTCGTGCTTAACCCGCAAAATGTAGCGAGCACGGTACATCTCCCTGAACTGATACATAACCGCAACTCTGTGATCATCAGTATACCACCCTATCATCAATCTCCACCAGTCCTTTGCTCTGGACCTCAGCAGGTTTAGAGCACACCAGACCTTTTGCTCAGTAGGACACGAGCATGTGAAAAAAGCATCCCTCAATGTCAGATAGCCACCTCATGGCTATGATCGGGTCCTGAATCCCATCAAAAGTCGGGGGTTTCGTGTTATCGAAGTCCCAATATTGAAAAGCCCGACTGGTCCCACCACCAGTGGTTGTTACAGCTGCGGAGGCTGCAGTGGCAACCGTCTCAACAATGGCTTCATAGCGCTCATCAAACTACTCGACCATAGCGGTCTTGATATACCCAAATATATCCGACAACTGTGCCCAAAACAGTGTAGCAACCTTATCATGCAGGATCTCGGGCACTGCTGATCCACCCTAACTACCAGCTCCTGATCCTGACCCGGTTCCGGTCACAAATTGCCTCGTAACCACCATGATGAAAATATAACAACAATATAGCAGACATCCCATATAATAGCGGGGAACCAACTCCCAAACAAAACCCTGGGGGTTGTGACTTCCTCGTTACGCGTATGGGTCCTGTGCTTTCAGTAGTATGGGCCCATACTACCTTCCTCACCTACCCATATTTGCATCAAGTATCATCACAATTCCTTAAGAATATACATAAGCATAGTCGAGCACTCAATCCTTACTCCTATAGGAAGGCAAAATATCTCATAACTGGCCGACTGACCCTGCACAACTCCTCTATCCTACCACTAACTGCCACACGACCGTTTATTGATGCCAGATAGTTATCACATGAACGTTATCACATACCCCATGACTTAAACAACCCTAGGCTAAAATATTCAATCCCACAATGGTTGGACTCAAATAAGAGCTGCGTAGCAGGACCAAAACCTCTAAACTAGAACCATTTAACCCATTAAGTATGTGACTTAACGCATTCATCCAATAACTAATTCACACACAAAAGAGTCACACAACAATCAATGAGGTAGTATACACAAGCTAAGGCATCAAAGATCAGGCAATTATATCATGCAATTCCTGAATACCCCTAGCCTATCACTAGCATGATGTTCTAACATATCACATTATCGAATAACCGTATGGTATTTTGGGGTCTACTTACTCGCTCCGGCTAATCGTACACTTTGAACCATCCTTTAGTATTTTGAAAACCTTTTGAAAATCTTTTCCTTAGTTTGATATTGGATTCACATGAGTGTACATCCAATTCACTCAAACCAAGGCTCTGATACCAACTTGTAACATCCATAAAATTCATGAAAATTTAAAACTTTTTCAAAAACCCAAAAACCAATATTTATTACAAAATGTTTTCAAAATAGTTTCATATCATAGTATTCTAGAAATCAAAATAATAAAATGCGAGGAGGTGCACGATCAAGCCTTCGCCTTCCCACGGTCATCCAAAGTACCTGAAACAAAATCCAAAACTCTAAGCCCGAAGCTTAGTGAGTTCCCCTAAAATACCAACGCCATACAAACCATAACCATATCATAACAAACAGGCAACATGCATATAGAGTCTACAGTATGACTGGACCACCCTTACCGGGCCTTCAGTCTATCTGGCCCACTCTCAGAAAACCAAGGCTCCAAACTGTAGATCTAGTCTCCTAGGGTGTAGTTACCATGTAAAGATGCCAACTTTACATGCATGCAAGGCCTGAAAGGGATTAATACACTAGCACCAAGCTTAATAAGAGGTTTAGGTCATGGAGAAAGGCCAAAGATTGCTAAAATCGAGAACTTTATGTCTATGAGGGCCTAGAGGAGTCCAGATCTGAACTCCTCACTTCAAAACATGCTCAAAACCAGAATGCTTCAAGAATAAGCTAGAGATGAAACTAAACTTTTAAATGGAGAGATCTAACAAGTGAATGATCAAGGTAATGACTTTTTACCTTCAAATGAATGTCAAAATGAAGTAAGTGATGGATTTATAAGCTCGTTCTCCTTCCAAGCTTCTCAATCTTCAAGTCTCTTCAAGAAATGCACTAAATACACACAATTTAGCCTCACACACACACACTCAAAGTAGGATGTTAACTCGATTAGGGTTTGTTTTTTGATGTGAAGGTGGTAAAGGAGGCTAGAAAGAGGATATAGGGTCCTTTAAATAGGGTCCAAACCCTAAAAATTAGGGTTTCCATGCACAACCTCAACTCGTCGAGTTGGGGTCCTCCAACTCGTCAAGTAGGTCCTAAAATTCACGCGGCCTGATCGGTTTCTACACGACGAGTTGGGCAGCCAACTCGTCGAATAGGTCCAAAAATATGAATATAAAAGCTTCAAATTTATACCTGGGAGTCGGGATGTTATAATATGTGCACTTTGACTTGTCATACATATGTTGGGTTTTGAGCATTCTAACACTCCTAAGTGTACATGCAACCCTAAATACCTTGGATCTATGTTTTCTCTATTATACATGCAATTATGAACATCCAAGGTATTATCCTAATCTAGCATACAAAATAATGAATATAACAAGATAAAATACATACCTCTTTGATGTAAAATGTCTTCATGAAGCTTGAGTGCCTAGTGCCTCAAGTGTGACACCTCAAATGGTTCACACAACACCAAATACACTTGTAATAACTTGAGAGAAACTTGAACACTCCTAAAATCGGCTAGCCCTTTCTTATTATTCATATTGCCGATTTTTCCAAAGAATATGATCTTATATAGTTCTTACAATTAGGGTAAACCCTAATTGTCATGGATTTCCATTTCCTTGGATCCATGGGTTCAAATACACCATGGAGCATCCATGGACCATCCTATGGGTTTTAGCCCAACTTGATTATCCATGGAGCATTAGTCCACTATACAAGTATGGATGATTTACACAATCAACCCATATATTTAATTAGTCTTCTTTTGATCACTTAATTAATTCTAGATTAATTCTTGATCAATACTAATTAAATAATCCTATTAATATATTAGAACTTATAATATATTAATCAACCTTAAGTGTTATTTCTCTCATTATAGTCTATCCAAGTGCATGATGCCATGCAACCCAAATGGACCATGCCGGGTTGGGTCAAGTCTTACCAATTATAGTTATGGACTTAGATATTAATCCAACAGTCTCTCACTTGGATAAGTCTAAAACTATTATTGCGAATGACTTCAAGAACCGACCGACAATCGTAGCTCTCAAAAGCTTCTGTCAAACTCTGACCTTGCCGATGATCTCTGACCTTTGTCAATGACTTGTCCACTAGATAAGTGATCATACATTCCTCCATTCTAGATAGCATATGGACTGAGATATGGATTGTAAATCATTCTCTCTGTCCATTTGTTGTTTCCCGATTTCCGATTCATAATGACTGACTGATTGAACAAATCAAATCAGTCGTGGCTTGGCCAAGCACTCACATGTATCATCATTAAATCATCGAGGGGCCCACAGATATTGCTTTTATCCCGAAGATAAAAGTAATGGATAAACTTCGACTCATATGGCTTGTTCTGCTACTTGTTGAATCATACACAAATACATGTTTTATAACATCGAGTTACCAATGCGGTTTCGTGAAATCAATGTATAACCAACTCATAGTAACAACTCATATCTCTAGGTTTGAAGAATATAAAATATTATCGTCTCATGATCACTCGTGATAAAATCCATGAAGTGATTCAAATGAGCGCGGGTTGAATTCAATACTCAGAACTTATGAGCACTCATGAGCGTTGTAGCACAACTTTGTCCACCAACTTGGACCTCTACAAGCCAACCCATGACAGTCTTGATTCATATCTACTTCCAACATATGACCGACTGTGGATGGTTTAAATAACTTAGTCATTCGGAAGAATAACCTAGTTATTATGGAAGTCAAAACATGCAAAGTGAAACACAAGAATAAATGAATCAAATATGGTATCAAACCCTATGAATATAAATAGACAACTTCTATTTATCACCATACTGATTACTCATTATTCATTGTTTCGGTTTTATCAACTTTATACTTGAATTAAAAACACTAGTTGTTCCATGCTCCAAGCATGTACACTATGTTTTTTCTAAATAATAGCTTTGCCATACACCAAGTATGCACTCTATGTTTATCTATGATCCTTACTTTGTGAAATAAACCAATTGACTAAACTTTCAATGATTCTAATTTCACACTCCCAAATCGAAATCTTGTTTGGATTTAAACTTAAATGCCCTACCCTTTTGAAATGAATGTGTACAAAGTTACAAAGGCTTGTCAACAACCATTACAGGGTATTCTAATGAAGACCTACTCCATGGACACAAAGCCTTATTTTCAAAGTATGCATTGCTTTGAACATGCTTCTTGCACTAAGTTCTTTCTAATCTTACACAGATTGCTTATATCTATAGAGACAACTCTATATTCCCATTTTGACTACTACTTCTGAACAAGAGTTGCATCTTTTCAGACTATGTCAATATGGCCCTTCCAAAATTCACACTATACTTCCAACTGTCCTTGAGCAACCAATCTTTGGTAAACCTCAGATTGTCCTCGACAATTGCTTAATCACTTTAGTCATATCCAATTCTAGACATTTTCCTCCTTAATGCCCCAAGGCATTTGGAAAATTCATAAAGAATAACTATTATAGCACATGTAATCGATCTTGTACCCAAAGTAAATGGGATACGATTCATGATGTTTCACATAAAGACATGGTTCTAGACCAGTCTTTTGCCATAATAATTTTTTTTGTTTGCCATATTCTCAAAATTTTACTATGAAAAGGGATGCCGTAATCATAATCGAATTTTGAGAACACAATATATAGAATTTTCTTAAGTTGAACCAATCCAACATGAAATTCATATATATATATTCTTGACTAAAGGTGATTACAATCTCAATATAAGCTCCTTTGAATGATTACAAACTCAATCTAAGCTTTTCATAATTGAAATGAAGTATAATTTCCTCTCCCTTAATTATAGCAAAACAACTTTTTCAACCCCTGCAACCTCACGAATTGAAACTTTTGTTTTCTATAATTAACATTGCTAACTTGCAATACTTATCATAATTATCATGCTCCCACTAACATGATGATTATTAGCATAACACTTATGCTCACACTAGCTTTGACATGTGCTCAGAAATCAGCTGGACTTCTAGAAATCAATACTTTATTGACTTTCTTACCAAAGTTTAGATTTGTGATACTAGATTGCTTTGATAAGACTTTATCAAAATCATACACCTTATCTTAGATAGCTCCCAGGTGTGTCTAAACAATTTCAGAACTATGAAAAGGGATTCCGTAATCATAGTCTTAATTGTTTAGACCTTTGCTATTTCTCATAAGTCCATGTTAGTGTGCCTACTAACAACTTTGAGAATGCAAAGATTACTATCTACTTACAAATCTACTTAGTGGAAGTGTTTCCTCACCATCATTTTCATGAATCGGAGAAAAACATTATGACACTTAGACTTTTATGGTGTAAGAGTTCCTACCCATATGAATTTGTCAAAACCTTATTCACAAGACACGGATAATGACAAATCCAAACACATATGGACTGAACTTATGCTATTTTAACTTCTTGCCACCTGGCAGTACAGGGCCTGCCATTGCTTCCAAGTTGTTATGCAACCAATTGAGAACTCTAAGAACTCATATGCAAAGCCAACTTTAACTAGAATGGGCACATAATATGTCAACACGATAGGTTATAAACCTCAAGTTGTGTGCTAGTGAAGAACCTCAGGTTTTATTCTTGATTAGTTCTTGAGACTTTCAAGATCTTTAAGACTCCCACTGTCCTCTTGACATATAAGACTCTCTTGTCAAATATTCAAGGGATACTGTAGATTCTTTATCAAGACAAACACTTCACACAATTGGCCTAAGTTGGTCTTTGTTTTATCCAAAACATCACAACTTACCAACTTCAAATGTACAAGAGTAGGACACTTTTACTCTTTACATTTGACACGTGTTTTTAAACCTTTCTTTAAGATATGTCACTCAAGTTACAGTCTTGGAGTATGACTCTAAGACTTGTTTTGGAAACGAAGTATGACTCATCTTCTTGATTTGACCACTTCAACAATTCATAGCTCATCTTCTTAGCTATCAGAATGCACTTAGAGGATGAATTGTGATAAGGTCTCTTAATCATTAAGATGATTATATAACATGATACTAAAGTACTCTCCCATCTTTTCAGATTTGAAAAACTTTTATCCTTCTGCATAATTTGATTCTTCTCATTTGTTCTGTCATACATCGAAAATTTTCCAATGTATCAGAATTACACTTAAGCCTGTAAGTATAACCATATTTACTAAACTTTAGTAAATCATGACGAATAGTCTTATTGATTATTTGTGGTGGGCTTGATCAGTGCACATGACTGTGTACTCGATCCCTTAGCCCTTTACTTGACCCACACATCCATGTGAACAAGTAATTAGTCTTAATTTTCCAATGCTTGAAAGTTCTCATTCATCATAGCATACAACTTGGATGATTCCAAGTTCTGGTCCAATTGAAACTTGGGTGATGAGAATCTTTCCTTATTTGATAAATTTAGACATTACCACAAATGAAAGAATCAATTTCATATTTCCAGTCTTGCTATTAATGAAATCTTATAAGCAACAAAAATTTTCACAGATGCCATTGTAAGGATATTTTAAAATAAATAAAATCAGAAATTTTCCTTTTATTTTAAAAACTTTGCGAAAGAACTTATCCTTACAATCCATATGAAAACTTGTTGTTATCTATTCCTAAGCAATATCTCATAACTCCTAAGAAGTAGCTCAAGAATCCAATCTTCAAACTATGTGATAGAAATCCATCTACGCGATCAGATTCAGCATATCTTTTCTTTAAGTTTCTTTACTTTTTCTTTGATTCTTAAAACACCAAGATGTGACCCAGTCAAATCATGTAATAAGAATCTCCAAATAGGAACTTAATAGAGTTAGACAATGGACTTTACCTGAAATAAAGTCAAACTCATCGACTTTACCATCCTTAGGTAAGTTTGACAGCTTCGTAACCAAAGCCCCTTCCTTTGGCAATAGAAACATATGGACCCTTAGGTAATAGTACATGGGACTATCTCAGACTTAGCCTTTCTCTTTACCATTTTGGCAACCAAGTTGACTATGGCCAATCCCTTTCCATTGGGAAGAGAATGCTTTTCTGGATTTCTGTGTCACTATTGTCCCTGTCCATAAAGTTTTGGAAAGTTGATCTCCTAATCACATTTGCTTTACTAGCCTTCCAAATCATTGCTGATTCAGCAGTACCAAGCAAATAGATAAGATCATTAAGGGTCTTGTCATAGTCTATTTCATAGGAGTCCCAAAGGAACTCACTATGTGACTTAGAAAGTGATTGAATCACCAACTTTCTCAAGACTTTGACACCCAACTCTCCCGACTTGTCAATATGTGACTTCATCTCCAAGATGTGATCACACCTACACCTTGAACTTGTGGGTTAGGGAGAATAATTGGAGGAGGTGGAGGAAGTGAAGTTCCAAGAGATTTGGGAAGATCATAAATGTCTGAACTAGACATCTTTTGGGAGATATTCAAGTTTAGTTGATTTAAAAGTCCTTAATATAACACCCAATATGAAATATTAAGGCTAGGACCCAACAACCTATTTATAACTGGAAGAGGGATGCCGTAATCCAAGTTATAAAATAGTTGAAGGTAGGTAAATGACGATTTACCAATTTCCACCATGAAAAATGAAATATAATTAAGTTTTAATTGGATTTGAAACTCCTAGATCTTTTGAGATTCATTGAACTTTTCAATGGCATGTTTCAATCTCGAGTGTGCCCTTCAGGTTTTGTGACCGGGATGCCGAGGATCACAAAACAAGGTGTGAAGTAACCATGCAAATTACTTGGTACTCTTAAATGTTTATCACCCAACGGATGTGCCGGTAAACCACACACACTCCACGGGCCTATGATTAAACTTTAAGAAACCCTTTGCCTACCTTGTTAAATCAAGCTAGTGTGTCGGTAAACCACACACGCTCCACCAACCGACTTAAGCAAAGTGCAAAGTGTAATTTCATGGGTTAGCACCTTATTTACATTTTCCTAAGTAACTAAGATTGGGTATTTATAAATGGTTTAGTTACTTAGTATTTATCATTAATACTTTTAATGAAAGGAGAATTCTAGTCCTTATCCTACCCGTTCGGCTAACGACCCTCCACCGGTCAAGGAAGCGGTGGGTGAGAGTGGACACCCATTAAACTGCCAGTTTATAGGCAGTAACCTTATACCCCCTTATAGACCAGCTTCGTGAATGAGGCCTACTAACGGTAAGACTGACTTTACTCTTATACATACATATATATATATATATATATATATATATATATATATATATATATATATATATATATATATATATAAATATTATTAACTTATAATATTATAAAGTATAAGGGTTGAATTTTAACTCTTTAAAATTCTAAGGGCTTAACTTGGAATTAAAGTATTCATAAGAGAAAACTTTTTCAAATTCCAAAACTTGAGGGCAAGTTTTGAAACTATTCAAAACTAATTAATTCCATAACTTATGAGTTTAAAGTAGTTTTAATTAAAAACTCTTCAAGTTCCATAACTTGAGGACAAATTATGGAAGACTTTAAACTAATTAATAAAAAAAATAACTTTTTTTTATTGTAACTTATGGAACTAATTAAGGTTACACTTTTTATTTATTTATTATTTAATGAAGAGACTCTTGAACTTCCATAACTTGAGGACAAATTATGGAGTCATAAAACCATTTAATTAGAACTAGAGTCTTCATTTTGTAACCTTTGCCAACTTTTATGAGTTTTATGATTCTTAAATGTGACTTTTCATATAACTTGAGGACAAGTTACAAAAACACACTTTGGAATCAACTCTTAGATTAAAATGGATTGAAATAAACTATTTCACACAACTTTTCTATTAATCTAAGAACAAGATAATTCAAATCATCAATCTTCAAGAAATTAGCATGAACATACAAACTAATACAAATCTTGAAATTATGACAATTATCTTAGAAATTGGATCAGCATGAACATTACCACATCAAAAACAAGTTTATAAGTCCAAAAACATCTTAGGGTAATGTTCGTAGTCCAATTCCAGCCAAAACAATCGAATATATGCTGTCAGGGGGTCCAACTCGTCGAGTGCACGAACCAACTCGGCGAGTCTGCTGTGCAGACAACATCAAAACTCAATTTTTTCAGCTACTTTTGCAAGTATAACAAGAAAACAAGCCTAGACTCTGATACCATTGTTGGGTTTTGAGCATTCTAACACTCCTAAGTGTACATGCAACCCTAAATACCTTGGATCTATGTTTTCTCTATTATACATGCAATTATGAACATCCAAGGTATTATCCTAATCTAGCATACAAAATAATGAATATAATAACATAGAATACATACCTCTTTGATGTAAAATGTCTTCATGAAGCTTGAGTGCCTAGTGCCTCAAGTGTGACACCTCAAACGGTTCACACAACACCAAATACACTTGGAATAACTTGAGAGAAACTTGAACACTCCTAAAATCGGATACCCCTTTCTTATTATTCATATTGTCGATTTTTCCAAAGAATATGATCTTATATAGTTGTTACAATTAGGGTAAACCCTAATTGTCATGGCTTTCCATTTCCTTGGATCCATGGGTTCAAATACACCATGGAGCATCCATGGACCATCCTATGGGTTTTAGCCCAACTTGATTATCCATGGAGCATTAGCCCACTATACAAGTATGGATGATTTACACAATCAACCCATATATTTAATTAGTCTTCTTTTGATCACTTAATTAATTCGAGATTAATTCTTGATCAATACTAATTAAATAATCCTATTAATATATTAGAACTTATATTATATTAATCAACCTTAAGTGTTATTTCTCTCATTATAGTCTATCCAAGTGCATGATGCCATGCAACCCAAATGGACCATGCCGGGTCGGGTCAAGTCTTACAAATTATAGTTATGGACTTAGACATTAATCCAACAACATATACGTTCAACAATCTCACAGTATGTATGTATCGATTACAACGCTTCTAGCTTTAGTCTCAAAAAACTAGTGGCGTAGCCAGGATTTTGTTTTTTGTTAGGCCAAATAATTACAAAATATGAGCAAGTAGCAAGATACTGAAAATGGTAACAAAATGTAACACTATATGATTTTAAAGTAAATTGTTCATTTAAATTGGAAGTAACTGATTAATTAAGATAATAAAAAAATATTAATATACAAACCTAATGAATGAGTAACTCACTATGGAGATTGAAATGCAAGTTGATCTATTCAAAAAATTGTTGTCTTAACTCTTTAATCCATATGTCTCAACATGCAAATTATTTCATTCGGTATGAATTTTAAGTTTAGAATGGAGTGAGTCATGTTACAATTCACAGCTTAGCAGTTTTTATTCAAAAGAAATATAAAATCCATATATTATATATTTCACCTCAATTTTGTGTGGGGTGGGCCAACGCCCACGCTTGCACCCATGTAGCTACACCACTACAAAAAACCAAACAAGCATGCATTAGCCACACATACAAAATCAAAAGACACAAATTCACATGAAAATAAGATAATACTATTAAAGTTAAAGCCAACACAAGCAAAAGGAGAATGACAACCAAAATGTTTAAACAACAAACTGCAAAATACAAATCCATCACCAGTTCACAAAATGTTGAATGGTTTCAAACCAAAATCCACATTGACTTGTTATAAATATATCTATGGCTCTTGGTGTAAGAGATGAACACTTAAACAATCATGTGGAAAGTACCGCTTTGACCTAACATCTTTTGGGTTAGAGAGTGTGAGTGACCACCATGACTTTCAAACTCCACTAAATGAAACAAAATCAGTGATTCTGAGTTGCATGATGACTAAAAAAAAGCACTCCATGGTTAAGAGGTGACCAAGTTGCTGAATAAACATGTTAATTCTCTTCTTCGCCCTCCATGGTTAACAAATAACTTTCAATCATGCATCTGTCATGGTATACTCATCGATGAAAAACAGGCCATTGATCAACATGGTTGTTGGTTATAGTGTCATGGTATACCCATGGATGACAAATTAGTCAATGGTCAACATGGTAGTTGCTTATAGTGTCATGGTATACCCATGGATGACAAACGGGTCATTGGTCAACATGGTAGTTGCTTATAGTGTCATGGAATACTCATGGTTGCACGTCATTGGTGAACATGGTAGTTGCTTATAGTGTCATGGTATACTTATGGATGACAAGCGGGTCATTGGTCAACATGGTAGTTGATTATAGTGTTATGGTATACCCATGGATGACAAACGGGTTATTGGTCAACATGGTAGTTGCTTATAATGTCATGGTATACTAATGGATGACATACGAGTCATTGGTCAATATGGTAGTTGGTTATAATGTCATGGTATACCCATGGATGACAAACGGGTCATTGGTCAACATGGTAGTTGGTTATAGTGTCATGGTATACCCATGGATGACACACGAGTCATTGGTCAATATGGTAGTTACTTATAGTGTCATGGTATACCCATGGATGACAAATGGGTCATTGGTCAACATGGTAGTTGCTTATAGTGTCATGGTGTACCAATGGATGACATACAGGTCACTAGTCAACATGGTAGTTACTTATAGTGTCATGGTATGCCCATGGATGACATACAGGTCATTGGTCAACATGGTAGTTGGTTATAGTCTCATGGTATACCCATGGATGACATACGGGTCATTGGTCAACATGGTAGTTGGTTATAGTGTCATGGTATACCCATGTATGACAAACGAGTCATTGGTCAACATGTTAGTTGGTTATAGTGTCATGGTATACCCATGGATGACAAACAACATGGTAGTTGCTTATAGTGTCATGGTATACCCATGGATGACAAACGGGTCATTGGTCAACATGGTAGTTGCTTATAGTGGCATGATATACCCATGGTTGCGCGTCATTGGTGAACATGGTAGTCACTTATAGTGTCATGGTATACCCATGGATGACAAGCGGGTCATTGGTCAACATGGTAGTTGATTATAGTGTTATGGTATACCCATGGATGACAAACGGGTCATTGGGCAACATGGTAGTTGGTTATAGTGTCATGTTATACCCATGGATGACAAATAGGTCACTGGTTAACATTTTAGTTGGTTATAGTGTCATGGTATACCCATGGATGAAAAAGGTTCATTGGTCGACATTGTAGTTGGTTATAGTGTCATGGTATACCCATGGATGACAAACGAGTCATTGGTCAACATTGTAGTTGCTTATAGTGTCCTGGTATACCTATGGATGACAAACGGATCATTGGTCAACATGGTAGTTGCTTATAGTGCCATGGTATACCCATGGATGACATATGGGCCATTGGTCAACATGGTAGTTGCTTATAGTGTCATGGTATACCCATGGATGACAAACAGGTCATTGGTCAACATGGTAGTTGGTTATAGGGTCATGGTAAACCCATGGATGACATATGGGCTTCAATATTAATGAACATAATACTAAGTTTATTCAATTTGAAGCAATGGAAGTTACTTTAGTTTAGCTGGAAGATGCGTCTTACTTCTTAGCCGAAGTCGCAGGTTCGAATCCTACATCTGTCAATAATTTTATTTAACTTCGTCTTTTTAAATTTAAACAATAATTTTATTTAACTTCGTCGTTTTAAATTTAAACTATCAAAATTCCACATTGAACTATAAAAAGTTATAATGTTTGAATGATTTATTTTTACACAAAAGCCCGAAGGTATTGACAAAAATACCCTAACCATTTACGTATTAACCTTTGTATGTTTAAGGGTAATTATGTCAATTCATAGTCTAAACATTTAGGCGCCATAATTTGGGGTCAGATTCATCCCGTCGTTTCAGTTTATCGGTAATAGATCAACTACAATCCATTCCCAACCATTAAACTTCCGACACTTTGATCAATAAACCCTAAAATCATTGTTGTTACATAATTTGAATTACACTCGAAGCAGTTCAACATAATGGCAGCGAGTTCTTCATCAGAAAGAATGTGAAGAAGAAAACAAGGAACAAGGACCACTGCTTTGCCATCACACTTGATCGAAATAATAGTAACTACGGTTGGGGTAAAATCAACAATCGATACTTTTAATTGCCAGTTAGTGTAAGTATGGTGTACATTACTTCTATTATACTTGTATACATAGTTAATATAGTGTTTAATAGACGAATTTTGTTGAATTTGTGAATTATAGTTGAAAACTCTTTAGGGATTTTGTAACATCAGACAAAATATATAAAACCATAGATACAATTCGATTAATGTTTCGTCCATTTAGTGTTCATATGTATGAAGTATTACGCAGATGCAGAAAGTTGAACAACCCACACATACTCTTCAATGATGGAATGGTAGTCTTTTTTTAAGCATACAAATAATTACGAATGTAATTAGTTTTCTATATTTGTATTATTAAAATTGTATGATTACTTATTGTTTGTTAGGAGAAGTATTTTTTTGTTAGGGGAAGAAATAGTAGGGAAATAGTTGCTTCAAGATGCAGCCGATAAGGGACAGTTGGATGCGATCTTAGTTCTGGGAATGATGTTGATGGCCGCAGGCAGTGAAAGGAAGCAAGAAGCTCTAATTATGTTGAATAATGCCTACATTAATACGAGAAGAAGTTGGAATCTGAGACAAACCTGTTACAAGGTTCGAAGCCACTTGGTAAGGAGTTCAAAGCATATACATTGCCATGACATACATAAAACTTGTGCAAAGCATCCTTCTGTGAGCAGTTATATATGGAACAACTTTTATGCATCAATACAATTGGTTGTTTAATATTGATATTTGTTTTTGGGATGCATGTTTGGTTGAGTTTGCTACGATGTTTGGCATTAGTTTAGAGTAGTTATATGATGGTTGTTTGATTCACACAATTAGTGATGCATATTATATATGTATTTTGGTGTGACGTGAATACATACTTTAAATTTGATTAAATGTTAATATATATTAATTTGTAATTTTGTTTAATATCAATAGATAAATGTATGCTATTTTTGGATTTGATAATTTGGTGTAATATCAATACATTAATATATACTAGTAATTTGGTGAAATGTTAATTTAAATGTATTATATTATGAATTATGATATATATGTTATTTTTGTCTTTTTCATTTCAATAACCAAAAATCCATTGTGACCCATAAAAGGTTATAATGTTTGAATAATGTGTTTTGACACAAATACACTTAATAATCACATATTTGGAATGATTTCAAGGGTACTTTGGTCTATTTGCAATCTCTATGGAGAAGGCGCCATTTTTGTTATGGACATAAAAATAAGTGTGTAATCAAGTCGTTATTAAGGAAAATATTCTATATAGAATATATATTTTAATTAGCTCTATATCTATATTTATTATGAATGTTATTTAAATATATAATTACCCGTATGCTACATGAGTTTTAACCTGGTATTGAATAATATCGACCGGATAATTTGACCTATTATACATCCAACACAGCGAAATCAAGGGTTGTCGAAGGTCCCCTGATTGAGACACACTTTGTTTGAATATGTGTTTTGCAAGTGTCCATCTCAATTAGACCATTGTACTAATATTCTAAGCCATTATCCAATTATCAATGTTATTCAACCATTCAAATTAGAAAACTTTGAAGATTGGTTCAACATTCGGTCGTTAGCTTTGTGAAACGAGTTGTTGTTAAGGTACCTTTGCAATATTTATATTGTAAGTATATATTTACTTCAAATGTCATTTATTAGTTCAAAGCAACATTAATGAACATATAATATTGTGTTATTTAAATTTATACTTTACAGATTTAACACAATGAACAATCCAAATAGAAAGTGGATGTATGAAAGAAAAGATAATTGTAGTTGTGTATCGCTTGTTTTCGTACAAGGAGTGAAAAAATTTATAGATTTTGCTACCAGTCAACATAGGTTCATGGACGAAGATAAAAGCAAATGCCCATGCATCAAATGTCGTAACATACCATATCGAGACGTTGATATTGTTAATCATCATTTGTACAAGTCAGGTTTTCTTGAGGAATATTGGTTTTGGGATAAACATGGTGAAACATCCATTGATGATGACAATATGTTTTTAGGGGTGGATGATTCGAACACAAATTTTAATGAAGGTGCATGTTCTTATAGAGAAATGGCCATAGATGCAATGGATTCTGATTTAAATACTAGTAATCCTAAATAGGAGCCAAATGCACTAGATAAAAAATTCGTTGATATGCTACATGAAGTCGATAAAGAATTGTGGTCTGGATTAACAAAAGTGACACAGATATCTGCTGTAGCTAGACTATTGAATATAAAATCAGAGTATCACATACCTGTGCAAAGTTATGATGTTATCTACCAGTTGATAAATGATGTGTTACCAGAGGGGAATAATATGGTAGGTAGTTTATTCGAGAGCAAAAGGTTAATACAAGCACTAGGTTTGCCTATGGAGATGATTGATTGCTGCAGGTATGGATGTATGATATATTGGAGGCAAGACAAAGTTCTTTATCGGTGCAAATTCTGCAATGCAAATAGGTACAAACGGTCAAAAAATTTGGCCAAATGTTCTCACGTATCCTTTAAGAAAATGAATTACTTTCCTTTGACTCCAAGGTTGAAGAGACTGTATGCTTCACAAGCCATAACCGCTTCCATGCGATGGCACTCCGAGAATCATGGACATGATGCTAGAGTAATGTGCCATCTATCCGATTCAGAAGCTTGGAAGCACTTTGACAAAATTCATCATTCATTTGCAACAGAAATACGTAATGTTAGATTAGGCCTAAGTACAGATGGGTTTGAACCACATGGAGCATTTGGAAAACAATATTCATCTTGTCCTTTTATTATGACACATTATAACTTGCCACCTTCTGTCACACCCCCGAACCGTCAGAAAAACAATGGCGGAAATGTCCGGGGGTGGGTGACGTCATACGTAGTATCACAACAATCGTATCATAACAATCAAAGTAAGCACAACCATTACATTACAATATGAATATTTACATATGTTTTGAGAACATAGTTTGTACATAATAGTATATAGCAAAAGATAAAGACGAGACTCCAAAATTGCTCCGTCTTCTCCAAAAGCTGGCAAGGTACTTGTCTATCGTTGTCCTGAGAATACAAGCGGTTTTGAAAACGTATCAGCATAAATCCGGTGAGTTCATAAGCATGTTCTTGTGTATTGAAAAACTAGTCACTGAATTTGTATAAATGGTTTATTTCCATTACAAGTAAATGTCGTTTGTATCGAAAACCTTAGTTACCAAGTTCTGAAATGTATATGGATGTTTTCCAAGAAAATCCAATATTTTCTAACATGTTTGTTGATTTCTGTATGAGAAATATCGTTCCGTTAGAAAACCTTGGTTACCACCACTATGTTAAATCTGTTCGAAAACCCTGGCTATCACCAGTAAGTATAGTAGTTTTATTATTACTTAAAATAAAACCAAAGGTTGTATCCCTGGAATACCCTCCAGTAAGTAGATAGGTAGTTTTATTACTTAAAATAAAACTATAGGTTGTGTGTAACGCCCCGTTCTGGGTACGTATTTATTTTGATTAAATGTTTCTTTTTGGAAGAGCTACTTGGCGAGTTGTAGCCCTAACTCGCCGAGTAGATGTCGAGTTGGATGCGGGCTTTAAGTGATCTACTCGGCGAGTTCACTCCTGGACTCGGCGAGTAGGCCAGTCAGGAGGAAACCCTAATACTTAGGGTTTGCACCCTATTTAAATGTCCTTATAGGCCCATCTCAGCTTCCATCACCCTCAGAGCATTCCTTATCGAAACCCTAGCCTCCATTGGTAAGTTTGAGTGATTGTTGCCTTGTGAAGGGACTTTTGGTGCACTTTGGAGCAAGTGGAAGAAGGGAGAGGTTGAAGAAGTCAAGGAAGGGGACTTAGATCCAGAACACATTCGTTTGTGGTCATCCATTCTGGTAATAAAGTTTCCATCTTGATTATTGATCTATTAGATCTTGTTTGTCCCTAAATTGTTGCTTTTAAGCCCTAAAACCCCAAATCCTTTGTAGAGAAACCTTATGGTTGAGTTATACTTCAGATCTGGACTCTCATTACCTTCTAGATGTGTTAAGTTTCAGTCATATTTGTGATTAAGGTCCCTCTTGAGCTTAGAAACCCATTAAGAGCTTAGTTTGGACATTTGAAGCCCCTAAAGCTATGCATACACGTAAAGTTTGCAACTTTACGTGATAAGCATGCCCTAGAAGCCTAGATCTGTGGTTTGGAGCCGCTGCATGGCTCAAATCAAGTCTGTATGGAAAAAGGACTGAATGAACTCGACGAGTAGAATGTTGGACTCGACGAGTCCTATGAAGATAGCCGTGAACTCGGCGAGTTGGATGAGCAACTCGGCGAGTCCGATGAAGATTGCCTTAGACTCAACGAGTTGTTCTTCAACTCGGCGAGTCAGATGAACTTGGACTAAGTATGTGTGCATCGAAGAAGAACATGTCGAGTCTTCGCTAAGCTCGACGAGTAGAAACGAGTATAAAACTAGAACAGATGAAAGGGACTCGGCGAGTTGGCGAGCTAACCCGGCGAGTCCGGTCAACCAGGAAGTTGACTTTGACCAGGGGGTAAAATAGTCATTTTACCCTAAGATTAGTTATCAGTATTTGACTTAGTGTTTATGGAAATTATAGCCGGGGAGTTCCGGTTCAGCAGTCAGGCGCTCAGCAAGCAGACTTTCAGCAGCTACTTCGAGGTGAGTTACCTTCTAGTAGCAGTGGGTCTAAGGCCACAATGCCGGCCCACTAGTAGGAATTGTATGATTAGATGATTGTCTCTGTGATATTCATCTAGGGTTGCCACTACCTGTGTTATGTTTATGTGTTTATGCTATGTGCTAGTGATAGTAGGGGAGATAGTCCCCAGGTTACCGGTCGATAGGGCTGAAGGGGCAGTCATGCCCAGCCATGCTAAACAGATTATGTGATACGTGTTATATGGTAGTGTTAGGAGGTGAAATAGTCCCCAATATCCGGTCGAAAGGACCGAAGGGGAGACCAACACCCAAATATGCTAGTCAGTATCCGGTCGAAAGGACCGAAGGGGAGACCAGCACCCAGATATGCTAGTCAGTATCCGGTCGAAAGGACCAAAGGGGAGACCAGCACCCAGATATGCTAGTCAGTATCCGGTCGAAAGGACCGAAGGGGAGACCAACACCCAGATATGCTAGTCAGTATCCGGTCGAGAGGACCGAAGGGGAGATCAGCACCCATATATGATAGTCAGTATCCGGTTGAGAGGACCGAAGGGGTAGGTCGGGCACCCAGATATGCCTGACAATATTTGTATGTTATGTGGTTGTTGTTGGGTTTTGAGCATTCTAACACTCCTAAGTGTACATGCAACCCTAAATACCTTGGATCTATGTTTTCTCTATTATACATGCAAATAAGAACTTCCAAGGTATTATCCTAATCTAGCATACAAATCAATGAATGTAACAATATAGAATACATACCTTTTGTTGTAGCTTGATGTCTTCAAGCTTTAAGAGCTTAGCCCCAATAGTGTGGAAGCCTCAAGTGGAATCACAAATCACCAAGACACCTTGAAATACTTTAGAGAATATGGATACTTGGTTCTCTCTTGTGAAATTGGCTAGCCCTTCTTAGTGTATCCACACTAGTGCCAATTTCACCAACCAAGGACATCTTTATATAGTGTGGAGGATTAGGGTTAAACCCTAATACCCATGACCTTTCATTTCTTAGGATCCATGGGTTAAACACTCCACGGACTATCCATGAAAGCTTAGCCCAACCTAAATGAACTTGGCCCATTCCATATATATATATATATATATATATATATATATATATATATATATATATATATAAGAGTCCATATTTAATTAGTTCCTTTTGATCACTTAATTAATTCTAAATTAATTCTTGATCAATACTAATTAAATAATATGATTCCATAATAATATATTAGAACTTATAATATATTAATATTCATCATAACCATACTATTCTCAAAAGATTATCCATATAAATTATGTCGGTGAAGTGCAACCCAAATGGACCATGCCGGGTCGGGTCAAGTACATACCAAATATAGTTATGGACTTAGACATTAATCCAACAGTCTCCCACTTGGATAAGTCTAAAACTATTATTGCGTATGACTTCAGGAACCAACTAGCAATCGTAGCTCTTAAAGCCGCTGTCGAACTCTGACCTTGTCGATGAACTCTGACCTTTGTCAATGACTTGTCCATTAGATAAGGGATCATATATTCCTCCATTCTAGATATCATATGGACTGAGACATGGATTATAATCATTCTCTCTGTCCGTTTGTTGTTTCCCGATTTCCAATTTATGACGACTGACTAATTGAACAAATCAAATCAGTCCTGGCCCGGCCGAGCACTTCCATTTGTCATCATCAAATCATCGAGGGGCCCACAGATATCACTTTTATCCCGAAGGTAAAAGGAATGGATAAACTTCGACTCATATGGCTTGTTCTACTACTTGTTGAATCATACACAAATGCACGTTTTATAGCATCGAGTTACCAAATGCGTTTTCGTGCAATCAATGTACAACCAACTCATAGTAACAACTCATATCTCTAGGTTTGAAGAATATAAGATATTATCGTCTCATGATCACTCGTGATAAAATCCATGAAGTGATTCCAATGAGCGCGGGTTGAATCCAATACTCAGAACTTATGAGCACTCATGAGTGTTGTAGCCCTTTGTCCAACACCTTAGACCTCTACAAGCCAACCCATGACAGTCTTAATTCATATCTACTTCCAACATATGACCGACTGTGGATGGTTTGAATAACTTAGTCATTCCGGAAGAATAACCTAGTTTATTCGGGAAGTCAAAACATGCAAAATGAAACACAATAATAATCGAATCCAATATGGTCTCAGAACTTATGAATATAAATAAAACACCTTTTATTTATCACCATATGATTACACATTATTCATTGTATACTGTTTCAGCTATCAACTTTAT
Organism: Lactuca sativa; assembly: GCF_002870075.4. Taxonomy (NCBI): domain Eukaryota; kingdom Viridiplantae; phylum Streptophyta; class Magnoliopsida; order Asterales; family Asteraceae; genus Lactuca; species Lactuca sativa. The sequence goes on from NC_056629.2 coordinate 177,853,904, forward strand.
TCTTGAATTTAAAACAATAGTTGTCCCATGCTCCAAGCATGTACACTATGTTTTCTAAACACTAGTCATGCCATACACCAAGTATGCATACTATGTTTGTCTATGATCTTTACCTTGTGAACTAGATCAATTGAACATAACTTCAATGATTCTCTTTTCACACTCCCAAATCCTTACTGCAAATGCAAGAATTCCAAATTCATGCTATTTACTGAAATCTGTTAGATTCTAAACTTATATGCATTGATCCTCTTGTAACGATTATGCACAAATTCACAAAGACTTGGCAACAATCATTACAGAGTATTCCAAAGGAGATCAACTCCTTGGAAATATCCTTCATGCATTAAGTTTCCTTAATCTTACACAGATTGGAATTTCTAACTTTGAAACATTTCCAGATTCCATTTTGACTATCACTTCTGAACAAGAGTTGCCTCCTTACAGATTATGTCAATATGGTCCTTCCAGAATTATCACTATACTTCCAACTGTCCTTGAGCAACCAATCTTTGGTAAACCTTAGATTGTCCTCGACAATTGTTTAACCCTTTTAGTCATATCCAGTTCTAAACCTTTTCCCTTCTTAATGCCCCAGGCATTTGGAAAATTTTAGAAAGGATGAATATAGCACATGTAATCGATCCTATATCCGAAGCATATGGGACACGATTCATGATGTCTCGCATAAAGACTAAACCAGTCTTTTGCTATAATATTTCCATCTCTATTTGCCAAGTTCTCATAATTCAGATTATGAAAAGGGATGCCGTAATCATAATCGAATTTTAGAACGCAAATAATGGACCCATATACAGAATTTCCTTATGTTGAGCCATTCCAACATGAAATTCATATATATCCTTGACTAAATGATTAAAACCTCACAATCTAAGCTTATAGATTTGAGATGAAGTATAATTTCCTCTCCCTTAATTATAGCAAAACAACTTTTTCAACCCCTGCAACCTCACGAATTGAAACTTTTTGTTTTCTATAATTAACATTGCTAACTTGCAATACTTATCATAATTATCATGCTCCCACTAACATGATGATTATTAGCATAGCACTTATGCTCCCACTAGCTTTGACATATACTCAGAAAGCTCGACTTCTAGAAATCAATACTTTATTGACTTTCTTACCAAAGTTCAGATTTCTGATACTAGATTGTTCTGATAAAACTTTATCAAAATCATACACCTTCCCTTAGATAGCACACTTGTGTGTCTAAACAATTATGAAGAGGTATGCCGTAATCATAATGGTTATACCTTTTTGCCACTTCTCACAAGTCCAGGTTAGTGTGCCGGTAAACCACACACGCTCCACTAACGACTTTGAGAATGCAAATGTCACAATTGCTATCTAGCTAAAAGATTATCCATATAAATTATGTCGGTAAATTATGCCTGAGAACATGAGCTTAGCATTGTATGCTAGTACAGTTTCCCCATTATGAGGATATAATTGCTTGAGTAGTCTCCTATGTCTGAATGTTGCTTGCTTTGTGCTTTGTGGGACTCTAAGTGATGGGAGTTAGCCATTAGGTGAATGCGTCACGTCACATGCGAACAGGGTTGAATAATCTCAGAGTGCTAGACTTGGCCCTATTGCGCAGCTCTTGTCTGAGTCTAACCGTTGTAGGGACAAGCCTTTTACTTGAAGGATTATCTGAGCCTTGCCGCATGTGTTGGTATTCAGGTGATGGCTAATTGGCATCACAAGGAGGCTTTCAGTAGCTGAGGACTGGATCGGGTATAGTCAGAGAATTCCCTAGGGCAAGCCTAGGATGGGAGTAGCAGAGATTATTAGCAGTAATAGTGACTTGGTGGAGTCAAGGCAGTACTTGAGGAAAGTACGGATAGATGTGGAAGGTAGTATGGGCCCATACTACTGGAAGCAGAGGATCCGTACTCGAATCAAGGAAAGCTGAGATGAAATCAGGAAACTTGTGGTAGTAGTGATTCCTCGAGATATATCAGTGTTCCTGACGTTTATTATGTTGTGTTTCAGAATGGTGGTATTACGCCCTAGACCAGCAGTTGGTAGTTCAGGAGAGGGATCGGGTTCGGGATCAGGTTCCGAGCCGGTGGATGAGGGGCTACGCGATTTCATCACGTCAGAGATCACCAGGGGCATCCTTGAGTCGACCCCCATTATCTTCTGGTCGATCAAGGAAGGGATAGTTTAGCTGATGGAGGATCGCCTTCGGGCATTCAGGAGCGACATGACATCTGGCCAGTCGGGATCTCGCACATTGTCCTTTAAGGACTTCAGGGGCAGTGGTGCGCCGGATTTTCACGGGGTGAAGGATCCCATAGCTGCCAGGCGATGGATTGCAGACATTGAGTCTGCACAATTGACTAGCTTCTGCCCTGAGGGGTCGAAGGTGAGATTTGCAGCAGGATGTTTGAGGGATCGAGCTAGGGATTGGTGGGAGTCCGTTGGTGACTCGTTGGGAGCCTCGGATGTTGAGGCTATGACCTGGTCGGACTTCGTGACCAGGTTCAGGGCAGAGTTTGCACCAGCTGTCGAGCTTCAGCAGCTGGCCAGGGAGTTTTTAGATATGAGGCAGATGCCGGAGACTGTGGCGAAGATCACCGCCAAGTTCCGGGAGAGGGCGTTGTTGGTGCCCCAGTACGCGGGTGATGAGAATATGAGGAGGACCCGCTATCATGACATGTTACGAGCTGATATTAAGGAGCATGTCAGTTTTTCAGCTTGCCCTACCCTGGACTCTATGATTGCTAGGGCAAGGGAGAGGGAGATAGATCTGGAGCACATTCAGAAGAGGAAGGTGGAAGAGGGTCATGTTATGGGGGCTTCGGGGAAGAAGCCCAAGGGACCAGATGCGGGGCCGAAAGGCCAACAGGGGCGGGGCCGTTGCAGGAAATGCGGCAAGGCGCACGAGGGAGCATGCAAGTTGGGATCGTCAGGCTGCTATAAGTGTGACAAGTCAGGGCACTTAAGCAGGGATTGTACCGCCCCTGCGCCTGTGATACAGACGTCTGAGTTGCTATGTTTCCATTGCAACCAGAGGGGCCACAAGAAGGCCAGTTGCCCCCAGTTGACAGCAGCATCGGCGCCAGTAAAAGCACCAGCTCCAGCAACCCTGCGGATCACTAATGGCCGATAGGGCATGGCAGAGGCTCCAGTGGTGAGGAGCCGGGCGTTTCAGCTGACTACCGAGGAGGCACGCGCCGCACCCGATGTGGTGACGGGTATGGTTCTTTTCCTCTATTTTATTTATATGATGTTACGATATTGATGTGTGCTCTGTGTATATGCATTAGGATCGTTCCATGTTAACGGTATCCCAGTTCAGGTGTTGTTTGACTCGGGTGCCACCCGATCGTTTGTTTCTCTTGCGCTTAGCAAGAAGTTTTCTGAGTCTTCGGGCATGTTGGATTGCCCTCTAGAGGTAGAGATTGCCGATGATCGATCGGTGCGAGCATCAGCAGTGTTCATGGATTGTGTTCTAAGGTTGTTGGAGGAGCGCTTTTTGGTGGACTTGGTTCCCATTTCGTTGCGTGGGAACAAGGTGATCATATGCATGGATTGGTTGAGCCTTAATGGGGCGGTGATAGATTGCGCACAACAGCTGGTGCGGATCAGGACCCCAAGTGGGGGAGAGTTGGTGATCCACAGCGAGAGGCCACAACGTGGACCCACAGTATGTTCAGCAACGAGAACTAGGCGCTACCTTCAGCAGGGTTACGCGGGATATGTCGCATATGTTATGGATACCCGGGAGGCGGGTAGGGCGACGATGAGCGAGGTTTTAGTGGTATGAGACTACGCATATGTGTTCCCAGAGGAGCTTCCTGGGATACCTCTGGAGCGTCAGGTAGAGTTCAGGATTGACCTAGTCCCTGGTGCGACTCCGATAGCCAAGGCACCGTACCGGTTGGCTCCTCCCGAGATGCAGGAGTTGTCTACGCAGTTGCCGGAGCTGCTAGACAAGGGATTTATCAGGCCGAGCAGTTCACCCTGGGGAGCCCCGATTTTGTTTGTGAAGAAGAAGGACGGGGCGCGTCGGATGTGTATAGACTATCGGGAGCTGAACAAGGTAACGGTGAAGAACCGTTACCCACTCCCGAGGATTGATGATCTCTTTGACCAGTTACAGGGAGCATCTTGGTTCTCCAAGATCGATTTGCATTCAGGTTACCATCAGATGAGGGTCAGAGAGGGGGATGTGCAGAAGACCGCGTTTCGGACGCGTTATGGCCATTATGAGTTCGTGGTGATGCCGTTTGGGCTCACCAATGCTCCTGCCGCGTTCATGGACCTCATGAACCGCGTGTGCAGACCGATGCTGGATCGGTCTGTGATAGTTTTCATAGATGATATCTTGGTTTACTCCAAGACGCAAGAGGAGCACAAGGAGCATCTGAGAGAGGTTTTGGAAACCCTAAGGAGGGAGAGCTTGTACGCCAAGTTCTCCAAGTGCAAGTTTTGGTTGCGCGAGGTGCAATTCCTGGGGCACCTTGTCAACCAGAACGGTATACTGGTTGACCCGGCCAAAATAGAGGCCGTGATGAGATGGGAGATTCCGAACTCTCCATCTGAGATTCGGAGTTTCCTAGGTTTAGCGGGTTACTATCGGAGATTCATTCAGGACTTCTCCAAGATAGCCGTACCCCTGACACGGTTGACTAAGAAAGCCGTAGTCTTTCGATGGGGGCCTGAACAGCAGGCAACATTCGAGGTTCTGAGACAGAGATTGTGCGAGGCGCCAATCTTAGCACTGCCAGAGGGCGTAGAGGATTTTGTGGTATATTGTGACGCGTCCATTTTGGGGTTGGGCGCAGTAATGATGCAGAGAAGGCACGTCATTGCCTACGCTTTGAGGCAGATGAAGCCTCACGAGGCGAACTACCCGACGCATGATTTAGAGTTGGGGGCGGTGGTCTGTGCCCTCAAGATTTGGCGACATTACCTCTACGGGGTTCGGTGTACCATTTACACGGACCACAAGAGTTTGAGGTACCTTATGGATCAGCCGAATTTGAACATGAGGCAGCATCGGTGGCTTGATGTGGTGAAGGATTATGATTGTGAGATCCTTTACCACCCGGGGAAGGCCAATGTGGTGGCCGATGCGCTTAGCCGCAAGGCGGCGCTGATCAGGGATATTTGCATGCGGATGACAGTGGATACTCCGCTTTTGGAGCGGATTCGGGAGGCCCAGCAGAAGGCCCTGAAGGAGGAACATCGGAAGAGTGAGCGCATAGTGGGTCAAGTTTCCTCCTCCGACTATGACAGCAGGGGATTATTGACATTACACCGCAGGGTATGGGTGCCATACCTCGGAGGCGTGCGCCAAATTTTGATGGAGGAGGCGCACAATCCCGATTCTCCATTCATCCTGGGGCGACGAAGATGTATAGGGATCTTCGTTTGGACTATTGGTGGCCCTGCATGAAGCGGGATGTGGCTTGGTTCGTCGAGCGGTGCTTGACCTGCAGGAAGGTCAAGGCCAAGCATCAGAGACCGCACGACAAGATGCAGCCGTTGGAAATCCCGTTGTGGAAGTGGGAGGATATTACGATGGATTTTATCACGAAGCTTCCCAGGACCGCGCGAGGAGTGGATTCTATATGGGTCATCATGGATCGATTGACCAAGAGCGCCCATTTTATCCCGATTCAGGAGAGCATCTCAGCTGAGAAGTTGGCCGACATCTATATCAGGGAGATAGTGGCGCGGCACGGGGTGCCAGTGTCAGTGATTTCAGACAGAGATGTGCGTTTTACTTCCAGTTTTGGAAGAAGTTTCATGATGAGTTGGGCACTCGTCTGCATTTTAGCACCGCCTTCCACCCGCAGACAGATGGTTAGAGTAAGCGGACCATCCAGACTCTTGAAGATATGTTGCGGGCATGCGTGCTAGATTTCGGTGGCAGTTGGGATACGTATCTTCCGTTAGCGGAATTTTCGTATAACAACAGTTACCATGCGAGTATTGACCGCCCTCCTTTCGAGATGCTCTACGGGAGGAAGTGCAGGACCTCGATTTGTTGGGGCGAGGTCGGTCAGCGTGTCATTGGGAGCACCGAAGTGGTGCTCAAGACGACATAGTTGATCCAGCAGGTTCGTAGTAGACTGCAGACTGCACAGAGTCGGCAGAAGAGTTACGCCGACAGAAGGCGTTCAGACTTGGAGTTTCAGGTGGGTGACATGGTCCTCCTGAAGGTATCACCCTGGAAGGGTGTCATTAGGTTCCAGAAGAGGGGCAAGTTGGGCCCCAGGTTCATTGGTCCTTTTAGGGTTTTGGGCCGGGTGGGTCGGGCCGCCTATCGATTAGATCTTCCAGCAGAGCTTAGCCAGATCCACAACACTTTTCATGTTTCTCAGTTGAGAAAGTGTCTGGTGGACGAGTCAGCAGTTGTACCCTTGGAGGATATTCAGGTTGATAGCAACCTAAATTATATCAAGAGACCAGTTGCGAGTAGGCCAGTCAGGAGGAAACCCTAATCCTTAGGGTTTGCACCCTATTTAATCGTCCTTATAGCCCCATCTCAGCCTCCATCACCCTCAGAGCATTTCTTATCGAAACCCTAGCCTCCATTGGTAAGTTTGAGTGATTGTTGCCTTGTGAAGGGACTTTTGGTGCACTTTGGAGCAAGTGGAAGAAGGGAGAGGTTGAAAAAGTCAAGGAAGGGGACTTAGATCCAGAACACATTCGCTTGTGGTCATCCATTCTGGTAATAAAGTTTCCATCTTGATTATTGATCTATTAGATCTTGTTTGTCCCTAAATTGTTGCTTTTAAGCCCTAAAACCCCAAATCCTTTGTAGAGAAACCTTATGGTTGGGTTGCACTTCAGATCTGGACTCTCATTACCTTCTAGAAGTGTTAAGTTTCAGTCATATTTGTGATTAAGGTCCCTCTTAAGCTTAGAACCCCATTAAGAGCTTAGTTTGGACATTTGAAGCCCTTAAAGCTATGGATGCACGTAAAGTTTGCAACTTTACGTGATAAGCATGCCCTAGAAGCCTAGATCTGTGGTTTGGAGCCGCTGCATGGCTCAAATCAGGTCTGTATGGAAAAAGGACTGAATGAACTCGGTGAGTAGAACGTTGGACTCGACGAGTCCTATGAAGATAGGCGTGAACTCGACGAGTTGGATGAGCAACTCGGCGAGTCCGATGAAGATTGCCTTAGACTCGACGAGTTGTTCTTCAACTCGGCGAGTCAGATGAACTTGGACTCAGTATGTGTGCATCGAAGAAGAACGCGTCGAGTCTTCGCTAAGCTCGACGAGTAGAAACGGGTATAAAACTAGAACAGATGAAAGGGACTCGGCGAGTTGGCGAGCCAACTCGGCAATTCCGGGCAACCAGGAAGTTTACTTTGACCAGGGAGTTGACTTTGACCAGGGGGTAAAATAGTCATTTTACCCTAAGATTAGTTATTAGTATTTGACTTAGTGTTTATGGAAATTGTAGCCGGGGAGTTTCGGTTCAGCAGTCAGGCGCTCAGCAAGCAGACTTTCAGCAGCTACTTCGAGGTGAGTTACCTTCTAGTAGCAGTGGGTCTAAGGCCACAATGTCGGCCCACTAGTAGGAATTGTATGATTAGATGATTGTCTCTGTGATATTCATCTAGGGTTGCCACTACCTGTGTTATGTTTATGTGTTTATGCTTTATGCTAGTGATAGTAGGGGAGATAGTCCCCAGGTTACCGGTCGATAGGGCCGAAGGGGCAGTCATGCCCAGCCATGCTAAAGAGATTATGTGATACGTGTTATGTGGTAGTGGTAGGGGTGAAATAGTCCCCAGTATCCGGTCGAAAGGACCAAAGGGGAGACCAGCACCTAGATATGCTAGTCAGTATCCGGTCGAAAAGACTGAAGGGGAGACCAGCACCCAGATATGCTAGTCAGTATCCGGTCGAAAGGACCAAACGGGAGACCAGCACCCAGATATGCTAGTCAGTATCAGGTCGAAAGGACCGAAGGGGAGACCAACACCCAGATATGCTAGTCAATATCCGGTCAAGAGGACCGAAGGGGAGACCATCACCCAGATATGCTAGTCAGTATCCGGTCGAGAGGACCGAAGGGGTAGGCCGGGCACCCAGATATGCCTGACAATATTTGTATGTTATGTGGTTGTTTGGTATGCGGTACGATGGGGGAACTCACTAAGCTTCGTGCTTACGGTTTTTAGTTGTTGTTTCAGGTACCTCTTCAGCCAAGGGGAAGGAGCTGGCTCGGTTGCGGCATATCACGCACACGTTCTTGTTTTTCCGTATTATGAGACATTCTGGGATTTGTACTCTGATATTATTATGATTTACGTTCTGGTTTACAAACGCGAGACATGTTTTATTAAATGATATGGTCGAATGATATTTTGTTACAAACGTTTTGCAAATCACTTAACTAAAAAAATGAAATTTTTGGCCCATAATTTTGGGATGTTACATTGTGTCCATGGAATACCCTCCAGTAAGTAGATAGGTAGTTTTATTACTTAAAATAAAACTATAAAAGAAAGAAATCTCGTAAACAAATGTTAGTTTATGCATATTGTGAGTCGTATAATCATACTAATATGACTGGTGACCTCCTTGAAGTTTCTTCAGGCGTCGTACGATTACAAAATTTGTCACCCTAGGCGTGCCTGCCTAACTGTAGCTAACAGTTCAGGTGTGGGATTGTGGGTCCCAAATAGATCTATTCACAAATTTTACGCTCTCCCTCCAGAAGACTCTGGTTATACTACCGGTGAGGATTTATTGGTACCCTGAGGGGCATAACGAAGATAGGTCTCACAATCCTGTAATAACTAGTTTATGTGTCGTTCGGTTGTTTTCAAGTTCGGAATCATTCGTAACGGCGTAGAGTATAAATAATTATACACAAAACAATTATTTGGCAAGATACTCTACTTTTGTATTCGTAGTAATGGATAAACTAAATATGATATAGTTTATATGTTTGACTTTGCATGAAGTTTGAATTTGCAAGACTGGTAATGAAATCCCAAACTATACCCATTATAGTTTGAATGGTTTGTTGCGTTCAGGTACTGTTTTGAAAACTATGCAATTATGATTAGAAAACGTCCCTTATGCTCCGCATACTACAAAAGGGATAATTGTATCTAAATGTTTGATATAAAACCGTTGTAATTGCATCAGTTTTTAAGTTATGAAAACCTTTAGGTTTAGCTTGTATTCCCCCCCTGAAAACATAAAAAACTCGGAAAAGTGTAGGGGTATGAACTCACAGTTTAACGTAGGATTCGAGTGTACGATCGATATGAGTGCTGAGTGTTAACCGATGTTTCGTCCACAAGTGGACCCTATTAATCATATGGTAACACATATACGTATTAGATTAGGGTATTTCATGACTAACCATGACGAGAAACCACCCTAAGGTCTTGGAAATGCTTTTACTAAGTGTTCTAGGTCCCACACTTAGTGATCTTTGCAAGTTTAAGGCCAAATATGAGCATTAAAGTGGGTGTATGGCCAGTAAGGTGGGTGTGCGCCCAGGGTGTGTGTGCGGCTGCACACAAGAGTGTGCGGCCGTATAGGGTGGGTGTGCGGCTACACACAGGTGTGTCTGGTCGTACACTCTTCGTTTATGCTCCAAAAGTCGATTTTCAAGTGTTTCAAGGCTCAACCAAGTCCAACTAGGAGATAGAGGGCCAAAACTCTCACTTTGGAGGGTTTTTGAGGTGTGTACGGCCACCTTATGAAGGTGTGCGGCCGTACACCTTCAAGTGATGAAGAACATGATGAATTTAGGCTTAGATTTAGGTGTTTTACCTGAATAACAAGTTAAATGATGGGGTTCTTCACGTTTTTAAGGCCCTTAGAGTGTTCTTGGATGAGATTTTTAGAGAAAGAAGGAAGAGTGAAGCCAAAAGAAAGGAATGTATGAAAGGGTCACCCCTATATATAAAAGGGGAGTGTGCGGCTGGGCATGAGTGTGCGGCCGTACACACCTCTTAGGAGGGTGTATGACCCGATTTTGCTTTTTTACGACATGTTGACTCATTCCTAATCTCGTTCCGGGCTGTACTCAGGCTTAGAACACTTAAACGGACCCTTAAATGGTGTTAAAAGTGTCGAAATCGAATTTAACATTGATAAAAATTGACCAATCGTATAGAATGAAAGTTTCGGGTTGTCACACCTTCTATGTGCATGAAAGAGCCTTACATGTTTTTGACCACACTTGTGCCAGGACCGTCCAACCCTAAGCATAAAATAGATTTATTTTTGCAACCAGTTATTGCAGAGTTGGAGAAGTTATGGGAAGAAGGCGTAGTAACATATGATATATCTTTAATACAAAATTTCCATTTAAGAACAGCTTTGATGTGGAAAATAAGCGATTTTATAGCATATGAAATGTTGTCTGGATGGTTGACAGCAGGTAAGATGGCATGTCCACATTGTGGGAAACATACACATGCATTCAGACTAAAGAATGGTAATAAGATGTCATGCTTTGACTGTCATAGAAGACTTCTACAGGTAATTCACCCATATAGAAAGGATAAATATAAGTTCAAGAAGAATCGTGTAGTGACAGAAGGTCCTCATCTAAGTAAGAATGATGAACAAACTTTAAGGGAGATTGAACAATTAGGTTTGGTAAAAGTGACTGAACTAAATGTTGATGATGTAAACAACAAATGTGGCGATCATGGTTGGAAAAAGAAAAGCATATTTTGGGATTTACCATATTGGAAAACAAACCTCATTAGACATAATTTTGATGTTATGCATATTGTGAAAAAATATATTTGAATACTTTTTTTACACAGTAATGGATGTCAAAGGGAAGATGAAGGACAATGTAGCAGCCAGAAAAGATCTGAAGCTCTATTGTAGGAAGGGAAAAGGAGTCGAATATAATGAAAGAGCTTACTATGCTCTGGACAAGAATCAAAAGAAAGTCATATGCGAATGGGTGGAGAAATTGCGTTTCCCCGATGGTTATATTTCTAAATTGGGGAGGTGTGTTGATTTAATAGGGTGTAGACTGTTCAGAATGAAAAGCCACGATCGTCATGTTTTTATGCAAAGATTGATGTCAATTGCATTCCATGAGATGTTGCCAAAACATGTGTGGGAAGCATTAACAGAGTTGAGTATTTTCTTCAAAACATTAACAATAACATTAATCAAAACAAAAGACATGGAAAGGATTGAAACCGAGATCCCAATAATTCTATGTAAATTAGAGACCATCTTTGTCCCTGGTATTTTTTACTTCATGGAACATTTACCAGTACATTTTCCATATGAAGCGAAGATAGTCGGTCCCGTCCAATATCGGTGGATGTATTTATTTGAAAGGTTTGTATGTTACATCATAATGTATGTTGCTATTTTTGTAAGCTAATTTAAATAATCTTCACTATAGATATATAAATCAGTTGAAAAAATATGTGAAAAATAAAGCTTGAGTGGAAGGCTCCGTTGTTAACGTGTACTTGCTACATGAAGCATCCATATTTTGCTCTCATTATTTCGAGACCGCTATCCCCACACGTAATAGAAAATTGCCTTGAAATGATGATGGAGGAGGAGATGAGCAACTGGATGCTAACAACGAAATGTTAGATATATTTTCATATCCTGGGCGTCATTATGGAAGATTCAGGAATATAATGATGTTTGATGAGGAAGTGCATGCTGCCCAAACTTACATACTCCTTAACGAAGATAAGATCAAACATTACATCAGGTACATAACATATGCATTACTTTTAATTATAATAATCATTTGTTGTGTAATTGCTCTGAATAAAATTTACATGCATGATTTTGTTTATTACATCATAGTAACTTTAAAAATGTTACTCAAATGGTGATACAGAATATTTGAAGAAGATATGATCTAACTTATTCGGTATATGGATGAACATGAGCTTGCAGCTGAAGTTGAGAAGAACTTTGTAGTATGGTTTCAAAACTATGTGGGTGTTATTTTTGTATTTTTTTTAATTTTATTATTTTTTTGTTATGGTTATAATTAACTCTACTTAAGTGTTTTACCAATTTTCATATAGGCACGTAAGATCCGGATAAACAACAAGTATATATATGACATTTCCAAAATGTCATTCAAAAAAGTGAAATTATATAGTGTATACTTTGTCAATGGTTACAAGTTTCACACAGAAGCTCATAGTCTGAACAAATCAACAACCAATAGCGGATTGTGTGTTAGTAGCCAATGAGGTGATTATTATGGTAAGGTAGAGGAAATTTTAGAAGTCGAGTACCTTGGTTACCCAATTAAAACCACAATTTTGTTTAAATGTCATTGATACGATCCAACACCTAACATAGGAGTTAAGGTTCACAAACAATATAACTTGGTCGAGATAAACATCAAAAGAAAATACAACAAGTTCGAGTTGTTTGTTTTAGCCATGCAAGCCACTCAGTGTGTTACATTCCTTACCCAAGTTTGAAAACAAACAACTTGGACTAGCGGGCTATATTTAAAGTTAAACCTCATGGTTGGACCAATGAAAATCATCCTTAGAAAGACTTTGCTTTCCAAGAAGATGAAGTTGAATCAAGTGAAATCATTATACCAAGTACAGCCGATACTGACAATTATGATGATCACGACATGTCAAGCAGTGGTTCAGGTAATGAAAATAACATTAATGAAGAAGGTGAAATTCATGAGGACGACAATGATGTTATTCCTGACAGCGAGGGTAGTTATGAGTATAGTACATCGAGCAATGAAGAAGAAGATGATGAAGAAGAAGAGGAGGAAGAAGATAATGACTAGATGTTGTTGTTTCTTTACAAAAGGATGATTACATTGTATAATTTTTAGTTTTGCATGCGAATTGGTAAATGTGATGTTATGTATTAGTGCCCTTCATGATAATTAATTAAATAAAATGAAATTTTATTATTCTTTGGTACACTGAGCATTTACTAAAAGGGGATATGTGTTTTTGAGATATTTGTATGTACAATATTTTCATTAAATATCCAGTTAAGTAATTGTTCATGTTATAATCAAGTTTTTTTACATTGAAATGCTAAAAGAATATTCAAGATAACATAAACATATATAATAGCAAATGTTTTTTCTTTCCTATTATTAAATACATATAAAATACAATAAAATAAAAAAATATATTACCAATTCAAAAACATATCATTCAAACCATATCTTACAAATTTCATTGATCATAATAATAATTCATCCATAGAATAAGAAAATTAATTAAGCATACACGATCCCAACAAAGAAAAAAACCATACATACATACCATCATGAACTTGATGATTCCATGGGTTTTATTGACGGTGCAAATTTCCAAAGGTAAATATCTATGAAATTGAACTACTCCTTATCAACGTTGCTATGGCATATACTTTCATAACAAATGCCGTCACAAATTAGCTAGGCTTATTGTTCCATAGCACAACAAGCAAACGAAATCAAATTCCATAACAGAATTCCCTAGCAAATACCTACGAATGACACTTCAATAGCAAATCAACTATGAAATTGGTTTCCGTCACAAACTCCGTTGTATAGTAACCACGATAATTAATTTCATAGCAGCAGTACAACAGAAAGTGATTTCGTAACAACTGTCACTGGAAAATTGCTACAAATTTTTGTTCCTTAGAAATATCGGTAGCATAATACCAACGAATATGGAGTCGGTAGCATTTTCCCTAGCAAATCCCATTCTCGCTACCAGAAATAAAATCCGTAGACAATGTGGTAGCAACATTGCTATCGAACAACATTCTATAGCACGATTCATTGTAGATTAACAATGAAAGCACGTTCCATAGCGACCTTCCCTAGCAAAATTGCGTTTTTCTTGTAGTGACATAAACGGTGAAATACCGCCTTTTCTTGCAAACCTAACTAAACTTAGTCTTTTCGCAATGGGAATAAATTTCTTCATTGGTCATATACCATCCTGGTTTTTCAACCTCACCCAACTATCATTTATAAACCTTCAATGAAACCAACTACAAGGACCAATTTCAAGTTCATTTTCCAACTTTAAAGTCTTTAACTTCTTCAGCTTAGTTATAATATTTTTAGAAGGAGTCTAGACATAGACATGTTCCTAGGACTCAATAAACGAGAAACTCTCAGACTTAGGTCATAACAATATATCACTAGTGGCAACCAACAACTACACCAGTAGCACCTTACAAGAACTCAAAATCCTAGGACTGTAGACATGCAACTTGAAGGAATTCCCGACCTTTTTGCAGTTCCAAAATAAAATGGAACTCTTATTTCTCGACAGCAACAAGATTGATGGCATGGTACCAGTGTGGATCTAGAACAACAGCAGAGATACATTAGAGATGATTAACCTTTCCAACAACTACATCACTGAATTTCATCAGCAACCTCAATTTCTCCCATGGAAACGTTTAGAAGAATTTAGCATCGACAATAATCTGTTACAAGGGCAGCTACTAATTCCACCACAGACCACAGTTGTTTATATTGCCTTAAGTAACAACCTGACAGGAGAAATACCGCCATTGATATGTGAAGTGAAATCTCTTCGAGTCTTAGCTTTGGCGTTTAACAACATGAGTGGAACTCTTCCTCCGTTTGTTGGTAACTTAACCAACTCGTTGGTGCTTTTGGATCTCAGCATAAATAACTTTCACAGCATAATGATGAATGTGTTTATGCATGAAGCCAATTGCAATATATTTATTTGAACAAAAATCAATTTACGGGTCAGCTACCAAGATCATTGACAAATTGTATCAATTTAGAGGTTCTCGATCTTGCAGAAAACACGTTCCATGACGTCTTTCCTTCTTGTTTGGGAAATTTTCCCAACCCGCAAGTTCTTGTATTGAGGTCTAACAAATTTTATGGCCCAATTCAATATTCGACAACTGTTTAGCCACAGTTCCCTAAGTTGCAGATCATAGACCTCTCTAACAATGGTTTTAGTGGTCAACTGCATCGAAACTACTTCCAAACTTGGAATGCCATGAGATCAGTTTATGGTGGTGAATCATTTGTTATTGAATCAGAAATGTCCATCAAACCATCTGGTACAAATGATACATACGTAACGGGTATATTTAAGTTACCGTATGACAATAATACACAAAGGTGTCAGAACAGAGTATGAAAAGATTCTAACCATATTCACGGCTATTGAACTCTCTTGTAACCATTTTGAAGGAGAAATCCCACCATCACTCCAAGATCTTCGAGGCCATGAATCACTCAATCTTTCCAACTATCATTTTAGTGGATGTGTCTTGCCATCTTTGGGGTTCCTAAAGAATCTTGAATTTGGATCTTTCCCAAAACGAGCTATCTGGAGAAATTCCTCGGCAATTGGTAAACTCAACTTTCTTTCCATTTTCAATATGTCATTCAACCATCTTGATGGGTGCATACCAAAAGGGAAGCAATTTGATACATTTGAGAATGACTCCTACATGGGCAATCCACGATTGTGCGGAGAACCTCTATCCAAAGAATGTCAAGGTTCAAAGGCGACAACGGTTCCACCAGTAAGCAGTATGTATGAGTCTGACTCTCTCCTCCCAAACAAAACAATTGATTGGATCTTTGTATTCTGTGGAGTTGGAAGTGGACTGGTTGTTGGGGTTGTTATTGGAAACATTTTATATGAAAGATATAATGATCGGTTCACAAAGAGGAGGGACATATGGGTGAGGTCACTTAGTTACACAAGGAAATACCAAGGTACAATTCCTTAGACGTGCATCTGTTCTCAACCCCTCAATCTAATTTGATTTTTGTTGTGTGTTAAAAGTCATTTGGAAAAATATAATACTCTTAAAATATACATATTTTTTTATTTTTATTGTTTGCTTTAAAGCAACCTTTACAAGATAACTGTGATATTTTCTTAGATACATATGTTTCTCAAATTTGTCTTAAAAACTTTATTCTCAAACCATATAGGCATTTTAGCAATGAAAGTATTATTAAATATTTTAAGTATAAGATACTAAAAAAAATATATTTTGTATTTTAAGTTAGATTTGTTATGTATCTAGTTATGTGAAATCGATCTATGTTCCACCATGTTATTTGTTTACAATCTGTTTATCATGATGTTTATGAAAGCCATGTTTGTTTTAAAAATATTCTAGTATAGTACATGTTGACAGTATTTTGTAGAAATCAATAATATAACCATATTTTCTGAAACACATTTTATGCCTGTGGGTGTGGTATTTTGTATAGATAAAACCCGTGAATTTATCCGCATAAAACTTACATAATCATGTATCTCAGGAGGTATCATATCTTCACGTTCAGAGGGAAAGGAGAAGATGTAGAAGAGATTCAATTCAAGGGATTTGAGTTTGATTTACCATTAAGCTCCATGTGTGTTTTAGGTTTAAGATTGCTAAATTTATGCGAGTTCAATTTTCATTGCTATATCATTAATTAAGAATCCATTGTTTTGTTTATCGCGTGACCTTGGACTCTCACAATTAATTTATGTTATAACAAACTTTTGAAAAACATAGAACTATTTATAGTGAAACTTGATTACATTGATCATAACAATTAGCATATACACAGATACTAGATCAATTAAATATCAACTATAACATTTAACTAGCGGTAAAGTTGTCTCATTTCTTCATTTTGAGGCCAAATTCACAAAATTCTACTTCAAGCTTATCAGCTATCAACTTATATAGTTATATACCAACTCAAATGGCATCAATTAGCAAATATTTCTCAAGGATTTCAACTGAATTAACAGGCAACAGGTACACATACCTTTTAAAGTTATAGCAGGGAATTCAATGTGTTTCATCCATGTTCTTTCATGGTTTTAAAAAACTTCATGAGCATTAATTCCTACAAGGTGCTAAATTCGTTTCACAACATCAATTTCTACATCAAACCAACATTTACCCATATGTCAAAGAACTCCCAAAATCTGACAAATTCTAGGTCAAATATTTAGCGACATCCTAATCTATTTTGGGTTGATTCCAAGGCATGATTTTGGTTATATGCTAACTATTACCATACTTATATCATCAATTTTGAAAAATTAAATCGCAATACATACCCTGCTCAACCGACTATTGCATTGTGACCCAGATCAAGCATTAAAACTGATACAAAATAGGTTGATTGCTGACCTATTTACTTCGAATTCCCGAGTATTCTCCCATATCTTCGTTTCTCTCCTCAATTCAAGTCCGATGCATACTGGTGTTAACCTCCCTTCATCATTGGAAATATATGAAAGAATTGCGAGGTTAAATTCTTACATTAGATATTTATACTTTTGCACTTCAACAAATTACACATTAGTCCTCCAATTTGAATTTCATTCAATTAAACCCTAACACTTTTTATGTTATTACTTAATATCCCAATTAGTATTCACACATAATCAAGTCGACCACTGATTTTCCGTATTTTTAACAAATTACATAAATCCAGCTAATCTTTTATATACTTCGTTACTTATATGCTTATTCCAAAAGATAATGCTTTGAAATTCAGCAGGGTTTAAAATTCTTATGTACTTGTTGGCTATGAAGCAACTAAAACATATCTACTTGAGGTTATCAATATGAAGACATAAATGAATATTTTGTCTCAAAAGGATTATAACTTTCAAGTAGAAGTAAGGCCTTTTAGTATTCCAAGTAGTTGCAATTTCTGAGGGCCTCTTGTGGGGAATAGTAAGCAACCCAACCTGACATAGGTTATGGCTATTAATAAGGGTTTATGAACGATAGATGGTTAGATTCCATTGTTCAAAGCTCAACACACATATCTTAATACTTCTCATTTGCAAAGTATTTCATCGCCTATTTTCCTGAGGTCGCTTCACATGGAAAAAAAGGCATGTCCATCTAAAAAATGCTCTCCTTTTAAGCGTCTACTCTATGGTTTAACAAGTAATGGCCAATTGCAGGAAATAGCAATGTACTTTACTCCTTTTACAAACATAGGTGATATATTTTATTTTTACCCGTATTAGCAGTTACTTGCATACATTTATATATAATAGCAATATGCTTACATTTTTTAAATATGTAATCCATAACAATGTACTTTGCATCTTATTTTACATAGTAACCGTGCACTAACAATTGTTTACCAAAAATAGTGATATACAACAATTAGGTACTATGATTATATTTACAGCAAAATGTAAGTATAATCCTATTATTACTAATGAACAAAGTACATTGTCCATATTGGCCAAGCTATAAACACTTAGTTATTTAATACTCCCCTCCAGTGAATTTGATTGAAAGAACTTTTTTGACCGGTGGCAAGCCTATCAAAACTTAGTTATTTGAAACTTCCCTCCAATCAAATTTACCATCCAAACAATAAAAATTAACTTGCAAACATGTAAAAAATTCCTTAATTTAATGGAGTTCTTATTATCTCCATTCCTGATCAACATAAAGTAAAAATAAAGGCAGGAAACAACTAATTAACAAAAATAAAGCATGATGTTGATCATATTAAGACCAAAATGCAAGTAATTATTTCCAATTCTTATCATTCACAATTAAGACCATGAGCATAAGTTCCTAGCACCATACTATGAGATCACATACACACATACTATGATACACAATTAAGAAGATGAAACCAGATTGCCTTTGTTTGGGTGTACAGGCTTTTGAATTATAACGTTACTCAACACATATAAATGTACAATTTGATTTGTCATACATACGTTTAACAATCTCGCAGTATGTATGTTTCCATTGTAATGGTTCTAACTTTAATCCCAAAAGACCAACCAATTTTGCATTAGCCACACATACAAAAGCAAAAGACACAAAATCACATGAACATAGGATAATACTCTTATGGTTAACTTTCTTCCTTCGGACTCCTCTAAGAAGCATTATTTCTTATAAGGTCGACTAGTAATCTATATCAACAGGGGTTGTCTGGATGCCATAAACATGTTCCAGTTAGAGAGTGCAAGTGACCTCCAAGAATTGCAAACTCCACTAAATGAAACAAAATCAACGATTCCCAGTCTCATCATGATAAAAAAAGCAAATCATGATTAAGGTCTGACTAAGCTGCCGATTAACCCTTGTTAAACCTCTTCTTGGTAGGTGAAGGTGCATCATCATGATTCTGGTGTCTACTCATACTCCTTGTCATGGCCATTGCTGCACTTGGAAACAAAACATTGAACACTCAAATTCATTTTAAAATACAGGATTCACAAAACAAGGCATATGCATGTACATTATCAAAGACACTAACATTGTCATCATCAAAGTTTACAAAATGTTGCAAAAAAATAAGACACTTCATATCACTTCCTATCTTCTATGTGACCAATTCTTTCCGTGCATATCTACTACATATTATTCAAGTCATGGACCACCAACTTCATACTTATCTGATTATCTCCCCCATTCTAAAACACATTATACTTTGCAGTTCCCGTTTTGATGTTCCCTATTAATTTTTTGGCTTATGGAGTTAGTGGTCCATTTGACTTCTCAATCACTTTGTTGGGAATTAGCGATTATTTTCATTAAGTACTCCTTAATATATCATAAAGCTGTTATGATGGGCTTGTCTCTCCTATCTATCATTTTTTATTCAAAACCTACATATGTTATTGAGCACAACACATTACATTGTTCTATTCCTACCTCATGGAAAAAGACTACTGTAACACCCCAAAGTTTTCAAAATTTTAAGACTTTTTCAAAGCTAAGGTTATAAAATCATTTTGGGTGTTAACCCACATTTAACAAAATCCGATCCCACAAAAAAAAACATTTACAAATTAAAATATTGGATGTTACCATTAAACGTCAATACAACCATAGTGTGCAAATATGAATTTCATCAATATCATTAAAAAGGAACTTGATAAGCTCCCTCCATTCTCTTTCTCTTAACTTCTAACTTCCATCTATTACATTTTCTCCTTATAAGTACAACTTGGGATACATGGCATTACAAAGAGATGCGTAATATAATATTGTCTCGTGAGCTACGTGGGTTTGTGACCCAAAACATTTCTCACATTTTCATCATAATCATTTCATCTTTGCGAAACAAGTTTCAAATATACATTTTCCACATTCCATTCTATATCAAAACATTTCATTAGTCATAAAAATAATTCAATACACATTTCTTTTCACATTCCATTCCTTTTTTCATTAAGGGCTAATCTTGGTGTTTGAATTGTTGTCATTTTTATACTTAGGGCCTAGCAATATCCCTAAGTTTATACCAAGGTGCAAAGATCAAAATCAGTCCACCAAGACATCAATTCTATTAGGACATCTATATCATGAAGGGTAGGCGCCACCCCGATAGATTCCACTATATCTCGTTACGTGGACATCATGGCTTGAGTAATATATTCATTTTATTACATTCCATGCTTTACATATTTAATACATTATTATATTTTCCTTCCATGCTTTACACCTTCTATGCATTAGTATCAAAATACTTATTTCAAAAGTAAAGCACATATATTTTCAAAACATTTCCGCACACATTACCAAAACATTTGCTTCTTCAATACATTCATTACTTTCAAAAACATTCTTACCTTTAATACATTCTTTCAAAGACATCTTTAACTTTCAAAAATGTTCTTTCCTTCAAGGCATTATTTCAAAACATTCTTTTGGAAATCATGTTAATACTTTCATTTCAAAAGATTTCATATATGAAAGCATTGGTATTTCATTATCATATATATCATTTTGCTATTAACCCTGAAGTAGGAAAATACCAACATGTACTCACCTCAATCACAAGAAGTGTAACACCCCGAATGCAGAAGACCTTGAAAGGGAAGAAAACCTCAAAATAAGGAAGTGACTCATCGAGTAGATGGACTGATTCGACGAGTAGGATCGTGAATTGGGTCGCGGGTTAAGGGACCTACTCGACGAGTGAGAAGACTGACTCGGCGAGTTAGTCAGGTTTTGAGAAAACCCTAAATTCAGACTTGGTACCCTATTTAAGCATCTCATTCTCATTTCCTCAGCCTCATCATCAGCCACCAGACCCCAAACCCTTACCCACGAAACCCTAGAGCCTCCCTTGAGTTTGTGAGCCATTTTGTGAGACTTTGAGCAATCTTGAAGCTTGGAAGAACAAGGAGAAGGTTGGAGGTTCAAGAAGGAAGAAGTAGATCCAGAAGATGCACTCCATTTGCTGCATTCTTGGTAATCAAGTCTTCATCTTGACTTCTAGTTTGTTTGATCTCTTTATCGTCCTTTTTATGAAGTTTTTGGACCAAGAATGATTGCTTGGGGGATTTGGACGTCCCAAGCATAGATCCTTTCAGATCTGAGAGCATTTAGAGTGGTTAAGGCATAAAGGTGGAAGCTTTATGCCATTAGAACCCCCCACGAAAAGGTTAAGAGGTTGTTATGGCCTTTTTAGCAAAAAGGGCCATGCATGGATGAAAAGGTAGTAGCTTTGCATGTTATTCCGACCCTAGGAGGTTAGATTTGGGTCTTAGATGCCTTGTGCTTGACTGAAATTGTCTGAATAGAATTGGACATTGAGGGACTCGGCGAGTCAGGCCAGTTTCTTGCCCCAAAACCCTTCTGTAAAGGGTATGAGTTGAGTTGGTTAGGGACTCAACCAGTGTGGGTCCATAGTGGACATGAAGATCTTCGTACTCGACGAGTTCAAGGAGGAACTCGGTGAGTCCAAGGCATCTCCTTAGTTTATGGAGATGGACTCGACGAGTTGTTCATACAACTCGGTGAGTCATAGACTGGACACATTCATATAAGGGAGATGAACTTGACGAGTTCAAGGACGAACTCGACGAGTTGGTTGAAGATAGTCCCGATTGTATGATTGGAGTAGATACCCTCGAGTTCTTGCTAGACTCGACAAGTAGAGTCGGGGGTTGTATTGGGTTGGAAAAGTATGGACTCGACGAGTTGGTAGACCAACTCGGCGAGTCAAGTCAACTGGAGGTTGACTTTGACCATGTTGACTTTTAGATTATTGTGGTCTAAATGTTATTTTGGGTATTGATAGTTCGGGTGGCCTAAGGGTCAGCGGTTCAGAAGTTGCCGGATAGCAGTCAGAAGTGTTCAGCTAGTCTTCAGTAGTACGAGGTGAGTCTCCTCACCGTGTGCATGGGTCTACGGCCACAATGTCGGCCCATTATGTTTATGTTTGTGATTATGTACAAAAAGAAGACCTAGGGGTTAACCCTAGGAAACTAGTGTAATATGTTCCGGGTTACGACCTGATGCTGGGCGAGGCCTGAGGAATGTTAGGATGCTAGAGGTCTTTGTAATTTTTGCATGTGTCGGTATGATAGGTTCCGGATCGAGGGTCTGTTATCGGGGTAAGCCCGAAGTATGTTTGATGATAGTATGTTTCCGGACTGGGAGTCCGATGCTGGGTAAATCCCGAGGAAGATTCTTATGTTGAATCTTAGATTATACTTGTTTTCTACGTGATACTTGTATGTACCTGGTAGGGAGGTGAGTGTGCGAGAGGTCCCGTATCTCATCACTAGCTGAGTATGGATGGGGTTCCATATCTCGATATTAGCCGAGCAGGGGCAAGACCCGCGATAGGAAGGATGTGAGTGTGGGCAAGGGCCGTATCTCCTTACTAGTAGGAGTATGGACGGGGTTCCACTACTTCAGTAGCAGACTAGGGGCACGGCCCAAGTTAGGCGAGGGCTTAGATCAGGGTACAGTTAGAGTATGTTTATGTATGTTCTAGTACGTTATATTTGATTGTATTTATGTGTGTAGGGGGTGAGGCCCCAAGATAGGCAGATCCTAAGAGAGACAGATCTGTATACCAAGCGGGGCTCGATGCCAGGCAGGGCCTGATGCCGGGCGGGGCCCGATGCCGGGCAAGGTCCGATGCAGCGGGCGGGGGCCCAGTATGTGGTTATATGTTCTTGGTTTTGTATGGCATGTATGGATCATTTGATATGCACGGTATGTGGTAGGTTGGGGAACTCACTAAGCTTTGTGCTTACGGTTTTCAGTTTTGGTTTCAGGTACTTTCGGTAGCGGAGAGAAGAGCGCGGGATGATCGCATGGCACATACACACCGAAAAGTTTAGCTTGGGATGTTTACTCTGATAAAATGAATATGTGTTTTGAAAAGATATTTTGATTGGTTGAATTACCCTTTTAGCATGTTTGAAATGATTTAATACTATGGTTTAGTAATGTTTTAAAAAGAAATTTTTGGTCATGATTTTTGGGATGTTACAAGTTGGTATTAGAGCCTTGGTTTGAGGGATTCGGGCACACTCTTGAGTGTGACTGAACTCAAACTAAGGGCTTGGTAAAAAAAATTTCAAAGGAAAATCGTTTTTATAAAAGAGCTTTGAAAGGAAAAAGGATTTCGAAAAGAGAATAAGAAGTTGAAAAAGAGAAAAGGGTGTGGTGCATGCAATCAGCCGAGCTCAAGTAAGTTCTCCCAAATTACCCATACAAGTTTATGTTATGATATGATTATGTGATCAACATGCTAGATTTAGGGCTAAGGATCTAGGAGGATGCCTTATATGCCGGTTATATTTGTTTTTTGAACTGCGTGCTAGTATTGGATAGACAGTGGTAGGATAGCCTGTTTAGGTTATGCCTGATTATATGAGCTTAGAATCGCACGCTAGTACAAATTCTTGATATATGAATATGATTTCTCAATTATGTTACGGTTAGATTTTCCTTTTGTCTGAATGCTGCTTGTTCTGTGCTTTGTGGGACTCTGAGTGATGGGAGTTAGTTATAAGGTGAATACGTTAAGTCACATGTAATCATGGTTGAATAATCTCAGAGTGCTGGATTTGACCCTATTGCGCAGCTCTTGTCTGAGTCTTAACCGTTGTAGGGATAAGTCCTTACACGAAGGATTATCCGAGCCTCGTTACATGTGGTGGTATTCAGGTGATGGCTAATTGGCATTACGAAGAGACCTTCAGCAGCCGAGGACTGGTTTGGGTCGGAGATTTCCTTAGGGTAATCCTAGGATGAGTTTAGTGTTGGGAGCAGCAGTAGTAGTGAAGGGGACTTGGTGGAGTCGAGTTAACTATTGAGGAATGTATAGATAGATATCGAAGGTAGTATGGGCCCGTACTACTGAAAGCATAGGATCTGTACTCGATTCAAGAGGGGCCGAGATAAAACCAGGGAACTTGTAGTGTGTGTGTGTGATCCCTCAGCAGTGATATGTGTTCTGATGATTGTTATGGCATGTTTCAACATGGTGACGTTGCGTGAGAGACCAGTGGATGTATCAGGTGCCGAAGAGGGATCAAGCTCAGGTTCAGGGACCGAGCAGCTCGAGGAGTGGATGAGGGAGTTTGTATCAACTGAGATTATACGCAGTATTCTAGACCAGACTCCTGTGATCTTTGGCACGGTCAAGAAGGGCATATTGGAGATTTTGGATGAGAAGCTTTGAGCCTTCCGCACTGAGATGATGGCTATGATGGGGGTGCGTACATTGACATTTCGAGAGTTCAGAGCTTGTGGAGCTCCAGATTACCATGGGGCTAGGGACCCCATTGCTAGCAGCAGATGGTTGGTTGATGTCGCCAACGCTTTTCGTTCTAGCCAGTGTCCCGAGGGGGACAAGGTTCGACTCACCTCCTATCTTCTGAAGGACAGAGCACGGGATTGGTGGGAGGAGGTTGGTCATGCTATCAGGGATGATATCGCATTGGACGCGATGACATGGAGCGATTTCTTGGCCAGGTTCAAGGCCGAGTTTGCACCGGTGATTGAGGTGCAATAGTTAGCCTGGGAGTTCCAGGAATAGAAGCAGACTACAGACACAGTGGCAGAGATCACTGCCAAGTTTAGGGAGAGAGCCCTTCTGGTTCTGCAGTATGTGGCGGACGAGGAACTGAAGAAGGCTTGGTACCACGAGATGTTGAGGAGCGATATCAGTCAGTTTGTGAGTTGGTCCAGCTGCAAGACGCTGGAAGACATGATCGCTCGAGCCAGAGAAAGAGAGATTGATCTTGAGACTGAAAAGAAGAGAAAGTTAGCAGAGGTTCAGATATCTATGGGATCAAGCAAGAGGCCTAAGACATCAGATTCTAGATTGAGAGGTCCTCAGGACCGAGGCCGCTGTAGCAAGTGCGGCAGGATGCACGAGGGTGCGTGTAGGAGTGGCAGCGATGGTGATTCTGGTTGCTTCAAGTGCAACCGAATTGGTCATTTTAGCAGGGATTGTATTGCTACCACCACCCAGGGAGCAGACCTGATATGTTTCCATTGCAGTCAGAGGGGTCACAAGAAGGCCCAATGTCCGAATTTGCATTTAGTGGGACAGGTGATAGCACCTTCCCTTGCAACCTTGAGGATCACCAATGACCGTCAGGGCCGGGCGGAGGCGCCTGCAGCAAGGAGTAGGGCGTATCAGTTGGTTTCAAAGGAGGCGTGAGCAGCCCGATGTGTCAGGTGCGTATCTTTTATTTCTCTATCAACTTATGTTATGATTTTATTATTATGGTTCTGCATCCATATTGGTTATGATATTTCGGAATTTTGTGGCCTGCTTGTGATTGAGTTATATGCCATCTGCATACCTTGGATTTTAGAATGATAGTTGGAGGTCGTCTTCTTTAGAGCATGTTACTTAGGATGCAGTAACTGTAGCATGCGTGTGTGGGGCTCGGTAGTGCCTCAATAGTTCGGGAAGGTATCGTTTGGGAATAGATCGGTTAGATCATCAGCTATGATAATTGTGGGTTGACCATAATGCGGCCAGAGGATGGTAGAGAGAATTGGGAATTCTTCCAAGTCCTGGGCTATGAGGAGCTAGTCAAGTCAAAGTGGGGGAGAGCCACCCTATGGCTAGGGACAGAAGTAAGTGCAAGACTGGTGTGGATTCGCAGTCTTGGTGAGGAAGAAGGTAGCTTAAGTAGCTGCTTGGATTGAGGAGCAGGTAAGTCGGGAGTTAGGGAAACTTTCCAACCATGAGTTCGTGTATACGCGTTGAGTTGATGACTGGTTTGGGAAACAAGGTCGGAGAGCTTCTGGTAAGGTGCGAGATTAGTCGGGATATAAGGCTACGGGAAAGCCTCATCATTCCTCAGCAACGAGTCAGTGATGGAAGTATTGTAAGATTGCGGGTAAGCTATAGCATTCATCAACAGCTTAGTTAGCGGAGTGTGGAGCATTTCAGGTAGTCGCAGTATCTTCAGAAGTCGTTGAGAGCAACTGAGGGAATTATTCCGTGAGTATTGGTGTAATGGCCCGTACTGGGAATGGCCGGGATTGCAGTTTCAACAAAGGATTTGTCCTTGATGGAGCTTGGAAAAGTTGTTGATTGTGGAAATTTGCCTTGGAAAGGTCAGTGACAGTGCGGGGTAAAGGGGTGAACCCCTTGGGTATCAAGTGTAAGTGTACTGGAAGTACCGGTAGGGTTACCGGTTGAGTAAGAGTGTTGTACTCGAGGATAGTAATGATCGGATTATTCTGAAGATGATATTTTTCAAGGATTGGACTGAATGGGCGAAGTGTGTAGCTAGTGGTAAAGTTGTAAGTGGATTGTAAGGTAGTTGACCGTGGCGGACTTCAAGGACGAAGTCTAGTTTAAATGGGGGAGAGTTGTAACACCCCGAATTCAGAAGACCTTGAAAGGAAAGAAAACCTCAAAATGAGGAAGTGACTCGTCGAGTAGATGGAGTGACTCAACGATTAGGATCGCGAATTGGATCGCGGGTTAAGTGACCTACTCGACGAGTCAGAAGACTAACTCAGCGAGTTGGTCAGGTTTTGGGAAAACCCTAAATTCGGACTTGGTACCCTATTTAAGCATCTCATTCTTGCTAGATACCGTCGAGTTCATGCTAGACTCGACGAGTAGAGTCGAGGGTTATATTGGGTTGGAAGAGTATGGACTCGATGAGTTGGTAGACCAACTCGGCGAGTCAAGTCAACTGGAGGTTGACTTTTGGATTATTGTGGTCTAAATGTTATTTTGGGTATTGATAGTTCGGGTGGCCGAAGGGTCAACGGTTCAGAAGTTGCCAAATAGCAGTCAGAAGTGTTCTGCTAGTCTTCAGCAATACGAGGTGAGTCTCCTCACCGTGTGCATGGGTCTACGGCCACAATGTCGGCCCATTATGTTTATGTTTGTGATTATGTACAGAAGGAAGACCCGGGGGTTAGCCCTAGGCAACTAGTGTAATATGTTCCGGGTTACGACTTGATGCTGGGCGAGGCCCGAGGAATGTTAGGATGCTAGAGGTCTTTGTGATTTTTGCATGTATCGGTATGATAGGTTCCGAACCGAAGGTCTGTTATCGGGGTGAGCCCGAAGTATGTTAGATGATAGTATGTTTCCGAACCGGGAGCCCGATGTCGGGTAAATCCCGAGGAAGATTCTTATGTCGAATGTTAGATTATACTGGTTGTTTACATGATACTTGTATGTACCTGGTAGGGAGGTGAGTGTGGGCGAGGTCCCATATCTCATCACTAGCTGAGTATGGATGGGGTTCCATATCTCAATATTAGCTGATCAGGGGTGAGGCCCGCGATAGGAAGGATGTGAGTGTGGGCGAGGGTCGTATCTCATTACTAGTAGGAGTATGGATGGGGTTCCACTGCTTCAGTAGCAGACTAGGGGCAAGGCCCAAGTTAGGCGATGTCTTAGATTAGGGTACAGTTAGAGTATGTGTATGTATGTTCTAGTATGTTATATTTGATTGTATATATGTGTGTAGGGGCGAGGCCCCGAGACAGGCAGGGCCTAAGAGAGACAGATTTGTAAACCGAGCAGGGCTCAATGCCAGGCGGGGCCTAATGCCGGGCGAGGTCCGATGCAGCGACGGGGGCCCAATATGTGGTTATATGTTCTTGGTTATGTATGGCGTGTATGGATCAGTTGATATGTATGGTATGTGGTAGGTTGGGGAACTCACTATGCTTCGTGCTTACAGTTTTCAGTTTTGGTTTCAGGTATTTTCCAGTACGGGAGGGAAGAGCTCGGAATGATTGAATGGCATACACACACCGAGAAGTTTAGCTGTGATCTTTACTCTGATAAAATGAATAAGTGCGTTGAAAAGATATTCTGATTGGTTGTATAACCATTTTAGCATGTTTGAAATGATTTAATACTATGGTTTAGTAGTGTTTTAAAAAGAAATTTTTGGTCAGGATTTTTGGGATGTTACAAGAAGGTTAGCTAGTCCTTTTCTAGTTCCTTTCCTTGGAGTCATACTCTCAAACACCACCTATGCAACATGTATAAAAGTCAATAAATGAAAAAATACCCCTACATGGGTTCTAACATTTTCCTGAACTTTAATATGATAAAGATATATGTCTAAAAGGTTTCAGGTAGGTTTCAGAACATATAGCTGAAGAACAAGGACATTTGGAACAAGTTTCACCATAATGGTGAGAGGTTTTACTGTAACCCAAATATGATTTTCACAAAAAGCACATACCTTCCAAAATTTTGGAAACCAATCTTTTCTAAAAATTAGTAATACTTTTTTTGTCCCTTTTACCCAGTGTTTTTGAAAACCAGACCGGACCGGCCGGTTGGACCGGTTCAACCGAGAATCGGCAAGGTTACTGGTTTTTTATCCCCCAAAAACCACTTGTAATCCAAACCATAAAAACCACATGTTTACTTATAAACCGTAAAAAACCTGCTTGGTTAAACCGGCTCTAAAAATGGATTAGTGAAAAAAAATTCTGGTATCCAACACAAAAGAGCTAGCCGGCCCAAAAAGAGCTCGCCGATGATACTTCGTTTGTTCCACTAAATTCTGATAATGCTTCTTTTTATTTACTCACTTTGCCTTCTATTTCTCTCACCCATCGATGTAGGATTGATTCTTCAAATGTAACTCTTCCATATTCCTTTACACTAAATATACAACTTCATCTACAATCTCCTTTACAATTTACACAACACACATCTTAAATATATATTATATATCTTTACTTAGTTTTTTTTTTTCTTACACGACAACTTAATATATACATATATAAAACACAAACACACACTACATATATTCAATACTAGTTGTAAGACCTATGTATTACATGGGTAAATTTAAAACAAAAAATTAATATAAAGATCAAAATATTTAACAACTTTAAATTTATAAGAAAATAAGAAAAATAATAAATTACTACAATTGAAATGTTTTTTATCTTTTAAATTTAAACAAATTATTGAAATAAATAAACAAAATAAACTAATGAACTTTAATTTGTAAATTTGGAAATTAAAAAGAAATTTCATTAATGAAATTGATATCAATTTATTACTATATTTATTGCAATTATTGTATTAAAGTATTATGTGAATTTTAATAAAATAAAAAAACTCATAAAATGACATGTGGAAAAAAAATTAATTCAAAATAACTACAAAATTATATTTGGCAAATTGAATGAGAGTATGACATGTATCAAAAAACTTTCATTTATTATATTAGATACATATACACATATATAATTTATTCTTTTACACATAATACAACTCACACTTTCATGTATGAACTTAACAATAAATATCTGAATTTCTAATAAAAAGTTATTATCCCAAATTCTTTTGTTTATATATATATATATATATATATATATATATATATATATATATATATATATATATATATATATATATATATATATATATATATATATATATATATATATATATATATATATATATACGGTTTTTCCGGTTTTTAGGACCGGTCCAACCGGTCGGATCAGTTGAACCATCGAACCGGTAAAACATGCGGTTCGATGTCCGGTCCGGTTTTCAACACATTGTTTTTACTAACGAAACCGCTTCCAAAATATTTTAATCTTTTTTTTTGAAGATGCTTTGATAATGTATCTGTGAGGCATAGAATTTCCAACATCAAGTCTAAAAGAAACACGAAATCAAGTGTTTTGAAATACGACAAAATAACCTTTGCTTGATTACGGTTAAATAAAATAGACCCTTCCTCTTTAACATATTTAAGTACCGCAACAACTTCTCCAAACAAATTCACTAAACTTAGAATTGTTCTAAAATATGAACCCCATCTAGTATCTCCAGCTCGAACAAGAGAAATCTCTTGATCAACCCTCTTCATGTTTCAGTTTCACCAATACCAATTTCAGCTGCCACTCTTTCTTTTTGCATCTCTCCTGTCATATCTTTCTCTTACAAGACCCACAAACGATAATAACCACCAAAGCTACTTGTTCAAAGAATTCTTCAACATCATCATGTTTCTTCGCATCCGCCACAACATCATCATGTTTAAAGAATTCTTCCACCTTGTTCCCCTACCACGTCTCCCAAACAAGTAGCAACAAAAACAATATGCCTTCTTATAGTTTATGCTATACTCCAACCATGCAAAATCAGTAAACCATTGTACAACAAAACTTCTTGGCTTATTACAAATAAGTTATATTCAAAACTATGCCCCTTTGGTTGACAAGACCCTTTAATCAAATATGCCCTCCTTATTTCATCCATTTGATTAGGATTATAAGATGTAATCTTTAGCCTATCCCCCGAGTCCGAAGGGAGATCGTTCAAATCAAAAGATTGTGTCACTTTTGGTGTGTGAGTAGGTTCATTAGATTGTGTTTCTTGTGATTTTGGCATATGTTGATTGGTTTGTGGAACTTTATTGCTTTCATTAGCCCTATTTTTTTGGAAGTTCCTTCACCATTGTTGTCTCCAACATCTAAATGTCTTTTGAAAAAACTTTTAATAGAAACCTACATTCAAAATATATGAACTATGAACTTGATTTCAATTTTCAAGTTTCAACAACAGTCAACAAATAACAACATACAATCAAATTAGCAATTATCAAGATATATCAACTATAAACTTAGCAGCAATTATCAAGATATATCAACTATAAACTTAGCTTGATTCCAAGTTTCAACAACAAATGAGCAAATAGAAATCTAATTGTTAATTTCTAGAACATAATGACAAAAAATTGGAATTGGATTTAACCTATATACACAATAAGATTGAGTATATTGGTTATACTAACTTGTTTCATTGTGATGGAAGAGGAGGAGGTAGCCGGAATTCTCCCTTCAGCAGGCCACAGACAACGACAATTGAGACGAGTAAGGCTGCAATGTCGACGATCGGATGAGAAACAGAAAACGATTCGTCGAGTTGACTGTCGACAATCGAGAAGTCGACCATTAGATTTACATCCGATTTTTTTTCATTAAACTATTGGGCTTAATACCTATTTGTTTCAATAAACTAATTGGTGTGGGCTTAAAAATTTTGGACCATTTGGGCTAGTTTGTATTTTGGACTATTTAGAAATAACCTGGAATTTTTGAGGGCGACCCAACTTTTTTCCCAATATAAAACCGTAACATAAAACAAATTTTTCCTAAAAAATTAAGACTACTAAATTTTTTTAGGGGTATCCCGGGATACCCTGTGATCTATAATGGATCCGCCTATGAGTTCCACCAAATTGGGGAGATATGTATCTCTCCCTCTCTTATACTTTATTAAACCAACTAAAATCAGTAATATCTTCATATATAATATATAAACTTTCTAATTCCAAGAATCATTATTTTTCATATTTTTCTAATTCCAAATTTTTTCTAAAATATAAACACATCCACTCTCACCTCTATATACCTCCAACCCACCACACCCCTACCTACCCACACCCACCCACTCCCAAGCCCACCCCCACAAACACACAAACATACACCAATACCAACACCAACACCAAAAAACTGATAGGAGAGGTTCTTGAAAGATTTCAATGTGCTTTACCCTAGTTACTCAAACCAAAAAACTTGTATGAAAATAGAAAACAAAGTGCGCAACAACATGCACATTGAAGTTGTGTTGATTGTATCTTTTCTCACCATCAAAAGTATTAAAGTAGACAACATTCATGGAAGAATATTCAAATTCAACAATGGCAATCAATATAAAACTCAATTTTAATGGAAGAATATATTCACATTAATTTGTATCTCTAAAGAAACCACTGAATTTGATCACCAAATTCCTCTGCCCTTCTGCAGAAGTATTGATAAGTTGGGCTTTGATAGCCTGAATTTTGTGCTGCATTTAATCTTCAAATTGCAAAATAGTGGAATGGGTAAATAGGCTCTTCCCTGAAATTAATACCAAAAAGAGGGGCAGAATAAACAACAACCAACCATCGGTTCAGGTTACAACAACTAAAATCTTGTGAAAGTTTCTGTAGGATTACAGTGATATCCACAAGATAATTACATAGTCTAATTAATAGTTTCAAATATAAATGTTGATCTAAACCATCATATCACGTAAATTGAACTTTGAAAGGTACTTCTTTGATTATCTTAATTATTAAATGATCCTAGGCATACAAACAACGGAAATTCAACCAATTGAATGATATATTGTTGTTTTGTTATATTTAGTCAACATTTCTTAGTCAAAGTCTTTCTTTCTTGGCTTTATTTGTTGATTCTTCATCTGCCTTCTATTTATCCTTCTTTTTCCTCTTGTTAGTCATCATGTTTCTTTGTCACCTTACACAGCCATTTTTATATGATTGATATTGGTGACTCATAATTCATCTCCATGTCCAGAATGTTCATTTCTAATCTAGTTATATGGCTGAATGTTAAACTCATAGATGGTCTATATTATGTTATAACATGTCACAAACAATTAATATACTAAACCATCCCTTCATGGTTAAATATTTGAATCACTTCAACATGTTTAGAGTCATCTCCCTTCTATAGGTGTTTGTAATAGTCACATGCACAGGATCATCAGTAATTAGCCATGATGATGAATGTTCAGCCTTGTTTCAGTTTAAGCAAAGCATGACTCATCAGGATGATCCAGCTTGCTGTTCTTGGGTTTCAAACGTTCCAATCTTAGAAGCCCAGAAGCAATGCAATTTTTTTAACAGCACCCTCTTCAGCCTTGTTCATCTTCAGAATCTCAACCTTGCACTTAACCACTTTTATGAATCTCAAATCCCATCTGAGATTGCTTGTCTAAAGCAATTGAGAAGTCTCAATCTCTCTGATTCTGGGTTTATTGGCCGAATCCCAAATGAAATCTCACAGCTGATGCAGTTGTCTTCTTTAGATCTATCACAGAATCCACTAAAGCTACAAAGTCCTAGTGGCCTCAAGGATCTAGTGCAAAACATGACAGGGCTCAAAGAACTCCATCTCTCGGGGGTTGACATTAGTTCTTCTGTACCTCATTTATTGACAAACTTTTCTTCTTTAAGATCAATCAAGCTAAAAAACTGCTCGTTAGGAATAAATTTCCTGAAGCAATATTTCAGCTACCAAAGTTGAAAATTCTTGACGTGGCATCCAATCCTAACCTCTTTGGTTCCTTTCATGAATTTCATAACAACAGCTTACTTGAATATGTGAATCTAGGTTTGACAGGCTTCTTTGGGATTGTACCAAATTCCATAAGCAAACTAAATCATTTGATAATCTTGCGCCTAACCAAATGCTCTTTCTCAGGGCACATTCCAACTTCACTCTCTAACTTGACACAACTCACTTACTTAGGTTTAGGTATGAATAAGTTCACAGGTTTAGTTCCTTCATTGATAAGTCATTCGAAACTCAATATTTTGGAACTTACAGGTAACAAATTTGAGAAGGGATACTGGCCTAGTTGGCTTGGCAAGCTGACTACACTTAATGAACTTTATATAGCTGATATGAACATAAACGGTGAAATCCCACCCTTTCTTGCAAACCTAACCAAACTTAGTGTGCTCCAAATGGGAAAAAATGTTCTTACTGGTCATATACCATCCTCGTTGTTCAACATCAGCCAACTAAGAATTTTAAGCCTTCAAGAAAACCAATTGCAAGGACCAATTTCAAGCTCATTTTCGAACTTCAAAAGTCTTCAACATCTTCGTCTACAGTGGAACGATTTCAGCGGTAAGGTAGACTTAGACATGTTCCTACGACTTAAGAAGCTCGAAACTCTCGCATTGGGTTTTAACAGGATATCTTTAGTGGCTACCAAGAACTACTCGAATAGCACCTTACCAGAATTGAAAGACGTAGAACTTCAATCTTGCAACTTGAAGGAATTCCCTTCCTTTTTGAGATTCCAACAAAAATTGAGGATTTTACTTCACGGACACAACAAAATTCATGGCATGGTACCTGTGTGGATATGGAACAACAGCCAAGAAACGTTACAACTGATTAGCCTTTCGTACAACTCCATCACTGGCTTTCATCAGCATCCTCATTTTCTCCCATGGAAATGTTTACAAGGATTTTACATCTCGTATAATCAGGTACAGGGGCAGTTACCACTTCCACCACAAACCACAGTTCTTTATGGTGTCTCAAACAATAATCTGACTGGAGAAATAGCACCATGGTTATGTGAATTGAAATGTCTACGAGAGTTGGATTTGTCTTCTAATAACATGAGTGGAACACTTCCTTCATGTTTAGGCAACTTAAGCAATTCGTTGGCGGAATTAAATTTGAGACGAAATAATTTTCATGGCATAATGATGAATGCATTTAGGCATGGAAGCCTGTTGGAAAGTATTGATTTGAGTGAGAATAGATTTGTGGGTCAGCTACCACGGTCACCGACAAATTGTACCAATCTAGAGGTTCTCTCTCTTGGAGACAACTCTTTCGATGACATTTTTCCTTCTTGGCTGGGAATTCTCCCCAA
This sequence comes from Lactuca sativa, assembly GCF_002870075.4. NCBI lineage: Eukaryota > Viridiplantae > Streptophyta > Magnoliopsida > Asterales > Asteraceae > Lactuca > Lactuca sativa. Next base: position 177,888,627 of record NC_056629.2, read on the forward strand.
GCTTCAAGTTCTTGTTTTGCGGTCCAACAAATTTCATGGTCCAATTCCAGGTTCAACAACTGCTTGCTCACAGTTCCCTAAGTTGCGGATCATAGACCTTTCTAACAACGGTTTTAGTGGTCGATTGCACCATAAGTTCTTCCACACGTGTTTAGCTATAAAATCAATTGGAGAATCATTTGTTCAGGAAACAACAATGTCGCCATACACGATGACATTAATATACAAAGGTGTCAAAAGAGAGTACGAAGAGATTTTAACCATATTCACTGCTGTTGATCTCTCTTGCAACCATTTTGAAGGAGAAATCCCCCTATCACTCCAAGATCTTCAAGGGATTGAATCACTCAATCTTTCCAACAATCATTTTACCGGGCATATCTTTCCATCGTTAGGGTACCTGAAGAATCTTGAATCATTGGATCTCTCCCAAAATGAGCTATCCGGAGAAATTCCTCAACAGTTGGTGCAGCTAGGCTTTCTTTCCATTTTCAACGTGTCAATGAACCATATTGATGGACGCATACCCCAAGGGAAACAGTTTGATACATTTGACTACAGCTCCTACAAGGGGAATCCACGGTTGTGTGGACATCCTTTATCCAAGGAATGTCAAGATTCAAAGGCATCAATACTTCCACCGGCAAGCAATACATCTGAGGTTGTTTCTCTCCTCCCATGTGAAAGAATTGATTGGATCATCATCTATGGAGTTGGAAGTTGGATGGTTGTTGGCATTGTTTTAGGAAACTTTCTATATACAAAGTATTATAATATGTTCAGAAAGAGGAAGGACAGATGGGTAAGGCCACTTCGTAACACGAGGAGAAACGCACGTACAAGGTTTCCAGAAATGCACGTTTTACGATCGTGAATGCATTATTTTCTATAGATAAAAATGTGAACATAAAAACATAAACCTTACCTTAGCATGTATTTCAGGACGTGCTATAGCTTAAAGTTCGACGGGCATGGAGAAGGTACATAAGACTTTCAAGGGATTTTACTCTGTATTACCTTTAGGTATGTGTATATTTATGTTAAGACTATGTTGTTTTCAATTGTTTCATTGTAAGATTTTTGATATATCATTTAGTAAGATCTCCAATGTTTATGTTCATCGTTTATGGTGGCATTATCGATCATGGACTGCAGGGGCGGAACGTAATGGGGGCCAGGAGGGGCCATGGCCCCCCTGCTTTTTACCTTATTTACTACTAGTTTTTCAACAATTAAAGTTTCATTTGAACAAAATAATTAAGTATGTATTCTCCACAAACTCTACTAATTAGGTGTGAGGATAAATAAAGGAAACAAATTTACTTTCTAGAAGATTATGTCTAAAAATTTAAAAAAAAAATTATGAAGACTATTTCTAAAAACTAAAAGATATGCCTAAAAGAAAGAAAGATAACATCAAAGAGGAATAAATGGGAATGAGAGATCGCATCAAATAATATAACAATCAAATACATAAAAAGTTTCAAAGTATCATCTGGATCTCAAAAAGAACAAAAATTAAGTAATCTCAAACCCACAGGAAGTTGTTGCCCGCCGTTCATGGGCTCACTGGGTCTGATTCTTTCCGTCGCTTATGTACTCGTTTCTTCATCTCCGCCCCTCTCCGTCTAGCCACTTCCGTTACACTTCTTCGACGGTAACTCAGTCTGTCATTGTATGTATTCCGCCTCACTCTCTTCTTACAATCTCACTCTATTTTTCTTTCTCCGGCTTTAGCTGTCTCTCATTTTGGCTCTATGGCTTTCTCTACTAATGAAACTAAAATGAATATTATTAATTAGAACTTTAGGCTGTCTCTTTAACGTGTAGCATTGTCAATATCAAGATTCTTTTAAGTTGTGATAATGTGTTCTGACTATGACACTGTGGATATCTCTAGGTCTCTATATGTATATGATAACTATGTCAGATGTAGAAATTAGAATATTTTATAGCTATTTTATTTATTTTATGTGTATGTATA